>NC_055672.1:24950261-25591511 GCF_017976325.1 Chelmon rostratus | reverse complement strand
GACTGGGGCGTTGTCATTGGCAACTGTGGGGACACAGAAGCAATAATAACAACAGCTCTCCTTCTTTCCTTCTTTCAAATTTTGTCTTACAAAATGTGCATAACATATGCATAATAGAGCTTATTTGCTATCACTTCCCAAACAAACTAAATACACAAACAAACTACTGAGCCATGTTCTGTTCACAACACTCTACTGTGGAATTTCTATTCAGTTAATCTACCAGTTATCCTTCATGATGTGCTCAAGGTTTGAGATTCTCCAAGACTGCAACACGCAGCTGTCACCTTTACCTATTCTGAGATCAGTTTTTAAATTGAACAAGCAGTTAGCAGCTGGTGACTAAAGTCACCTCCTCGTGTAGCTGCTGCATAATAAATGCCTTCCAGTGTTTTGCCTGTGGAAAGCTTTTAATGTAAAGCAGCAGCATGAAGGGTTCTGTTTTCAGTCCAAGTGACTTAAACACAGTAACAGACTACACTGCAGCTCTGAGAGCAGGGCAAAGCAACAAGGGTTGGAGCTGGAACAAGAGGCTGCTGTCACTTATGCTCTGTTCAGACAACAAGCAAATCTGTTTTGATTCTCAAAGTACATCTTTAAAAGAAACCGTCCGCACTGTGTTTCACAAGTGCCCAGACACCAACTTGTCTGCATGGGTTGCTGTGGTACCGACATCAGTGACTACATACACTAGCAACGCAGCTTTCCAACGCAAAAGCATGAGAAATGGAGATCCATCATCTTGCCCTCCCAACAATCATGCTACCAGGTTGCTGCACAGAATACTGTAGTTCTCTGCTCTGCTAGTAACAGCATAGATTATGCTCAGATGCTCTGATGCACTTCTGTCAGTCTGGATTTGACATTATGGTTGTGTGTCACCTTGCAAACCAGGCAAGAGATACTTTGAAATCTAATTTGAGCATCCACATCAAGACACCTTTGTAGAAATTCGAATGTAATCGCATTTCAAAGCACCTCCAAATGTGGTTGGGATCCAATTACCAAAAATCACATTAGTTTTTTGCTGTACAGACTCTCTGAAATGAATTTGGATACGATCTGGATATGCCAAAAAAATGAATTAGGACTGGCAGTTTGAAAAAGCCTTAGAGCCAAGTAATAACAGGAATATAGAGCCCCTTTGCAACACATTTCAGATTATGTCAGTCATGTCAGTCTCATGTCTGAATGAGCCCCTCACCTTTCCTTTACAGCTGTGACAGCAATCTAACCTGTCAGACCTGTAACATTCATGTCACATCTCCAACATGACTCAAGTCTGAACTGAATAGTGTTTCATTAACATAAAGACAGAGTTTAAATGCACCTCACATTCTGCCTTCTAAGGAGACTGTAATAAACATGACATTACTATTGTTTGTGATGTAAAATGGGTTGAATCTAGAAAGAACACAGGGAATTTTCCAGCTTTAAGTTGTTGAGGAGTTCCTTCTCATGCTGTCATTACAGCCTGACTATTATGTTTTAACAGCAGCATGTGAGAAATAAGAATCAGTCCTGCTATTTTTAACTAAGCAAGTCAGAGGCAGCCAGCACCGTCACAAATTCCATGTCTTTAAAGGGCTAAAAAAAACTATGAAAATCTAGTCGACAGCATGTGACGAAAACCAGTTTACTGTGATACATTCGACATCAGATGGCCCTATTCCCAACAGTACCATAACATCATGGACCAGTGTGGGCACCTTTGCTGTAGGGTTGTAGTGGGATAAAGCCATGAAGGATTCAGAAAAAGTTGCTTACCTTTGATAACTGGGACACCATCCCTGTCTGTCACTACAATAGCATGAAGACCTTCGACACTGATGGATAACAGACAACAGATTTTACAAATTATTCAACACATCACATTCTGATAGTTTCACTGTCAACTGTGACAGGAAGCATAGCTTTACCATCAGGCAACATCAATCATACACACCTCTGCAACTGTTTGTACAGGTATCTCTTCAAATCCTGCACAGAAAACATGGAAGAAAGTTAGAGAAGCATCTACAGGAGTGTCACTCACCACCTTACTGACGGGCATACAGGCAAAAGCTTACAGTTTAACGCCGCTCCTAGATCGCACATACATCCAGCCAGGCAGGCAGGTTACACAAACTCATACACAAAACACTCCCATCACGTCGGTTTATCTCTCGAGCTCTACGTTGCCGAAATGTTGTAACTTATAAACCACATATTTGTTGTGTACACCACATATTTAAGGATCTAACTTTTTGTTTTGTTATACATATCACAAAATATTTTTCTGTCTTCCTCCGTGCTAGAGAAAGGCAGGGGCTACTGGACGAGCTAACTGGAGGAGTGACAGGCAGGCCATACTCACATCAGCCATGGCGGCCAGTGTTTTATCGTGCTGTCCAGACAGCTGGCAACTGTGGGGAGAAAACAGGCTCTATTAAACGTCCTCCGAAATGAACAGTAACCTTTACTGTGGTTTGTTTGAAGTGTATTAGAGTATGCTAACAAGGTAGCTAATGGGCAAATGAACTGACGATGTTTTTAGCTAACTGTTAGCTAACTTCCTACAGTCAATGAACTGCCAGCTGTTCAAAAATGCCTGCGCATGCTGAATGAATTTTATAAATTTTCAAGCTTAATAACATATAAAACAAGAATACAAATCAAAACAGCAAATGGGTTCACATACCTTCTTTCAATCCTTATTTGACTGACTTAACATATAACAGCGACATACTGGACAAGAGGCACGAGCAGAAATCACATGACTGACTTGTTTTGTTTCCGGCTCTTGAAGAAGTGTTTAGGAGAGTTAGTGCTGCGCAACGTTGCTGCAACGCATGACACATTGCACACTGCCGCAGCATATAATAGCTGCCAAGTACGACTAGAGAGTAGTGTTTCGTTCAGCTAATGATTGGTGGATGTTGTTCGGTTGTACTTCTCAGGAATCTGTTATTTGGTAATTTATTTATTTGGTGTTTGGTTTTCCCCTATTTTTATAATTGCAGCATTGAAACCGTTGAGGCAGGGCCATATAGCCAAGATTATAGGATTATACTTCACAGGAATCTCAACTAAACCGTGTGTGTTTCATTGTTTTATTGATCAGTGCAAAAACACAACTGTGTCAATTTAACTATTGCACAAGCAGAAATCATGCCCTCAGACTGCTGGCTTAAAGTAGACTTAGAGTACTACACTAAGCCACTGAATCCAAGTCTAATAAGGAGGCTATGGTTAGACTTGCTCAGCAATGCAAACAAAAACAAAAAATAAATAAAATATAATGTTCTAAAAATTGGTAAATCCAGGGTGATGTGAAAATGTCTTTGGGAACACTTCATGTGTCTTTCACACTGTATATAATATATGTCAACTTTATTTTGACAATACTTGATGCTTTAAGTAAATAAAGACACATAGACAGAGACCTTGCAGTTTTACTTTGTCAAAACAGAATCAGGAGGCACTGAGGAGTTGTCATATCTGTGAGACAAAGTCTAAATATAGCCAACTATTAATAGAATATCCTGACAGACTGGGCTTCACATGTTCTCTTCCCTGACAACACCACACAGCTCTGTGAAGTGGCCGGGTGGAAGCCTTCCACGCTGTAAACTCAAACAGGTGAGTTCATTCTGGAGCAAAGAAAGCGTGGTTTGTGGCCTATATATGCTCTCAATTATGAACTCTGTTTTTCTTTTACATTTCATATGAAGCAGAGGCAGTCAGTATCAGAATAATTTTGCATAGTAAGAATATTAATGCAAAGAACATATTTTGACCGTTATATTGATAATCTTTGGTTCCCAAACTAGGCCCTCTGAGCAGCACACATGACTAGGAAAATTAGGATTGAAGCTTAAATTGACTAGACCTTTTTCATAGGAGGTGTTTTGACTTGTAAATCATAGCTAACATTATTGTTTTGCTAATTTGTGGCAATTGCTGGGACAGATCATTAACATTGCTAATGATGCTAACAATACGAACAAGATCAGAATTATTGAGAAAACAGCACATTTGGTACATGATGGACAGGTGATTGACACAGAAGAAAAGAGCAAGAATAGGTTGAAATGTGGTATATGGCTGGAGTATGCTCAACATGCTCTTGTGGACTGAAGACTCTCCACACCTCTGTATACTGATTCCAGAGCCCCATCCTCCATTGTTCATTTTGGAGGCTTGTTATTGACTGCCACACAATGTCAGATATCAGTCAGTTTCATAAGGTGTTACCCAGCTAGCAAAATTTGGTTCCCAAAAAATTCTGGGAACATGTTGGAAAGCCTGTTTATTTCCCTTTTAAATGGTGCCACATTTGTAAGGAACATGCATTTGTCAAGTTATTGTTGAGTTGCTTATTGTTGAGCTATTGACTCAAAACAAGGAACCTGTGCAACGGTGTTTCCTCTGAGCGTGAACACAGCTTAAAAGCATCCTCAGGATGTATTTGACGCTGGACGCTGAGTCCAGAAAAGTTTCAAACATTTAATACTTCAAAACATCAAAACATCACAGCTACATCGGCGGCTTTCAGGTTGCACACGCCTAATGGATGGTAAACGTGCACTGGTGGCGAATATGTAACAAAACAATAAACTGAACAAAAGGCAGTCAACAAAAATTGCGGCTACCTACACTCCTCTCTCTCCTCCGCCATGCAGGTAAACCAGCTCCCTATATCACCTACGGCAGGCATCTCAAATCGGTTCCATAAAGGGCCGCGTGGCTGCAGGTTTTCATTCCAACCCAGGAGGAGCACATCAGGCCAACCAATCAACATCAAGGGATCACTTAGTTATCAGCTAAAGACTGAGATCAGCTTATCATGAAAATGGAGCTAAACTGAAGTCCAGGACATGGTGTGGTTGGTGACTGACAGTCAGCTCAGTTTGTCTAAACTGCTGGATGCTGAGACCAGGTCTTTGTCTGGACCTTCGATGTCCTTTAGTGGCTCATGATGGGCTTCACGTATACAGTAAACTTCATCAGTACCAGCTGATGAAAGGACGATAAACCCTCATCAACTGGTCACACTGGCCCAGGTTTGACCATTAAAAGACCATTGAAGACAACTAATAACCAGTTTAGACCATTCAAAGATTTTAGATGATATACAACCAGTACAAGATCAGTTTAGACCAGTAACAGACCACTAACTCAACTAATAATGGGTTTAGATGATTAAAAGAAAAGCTAAGAGCTAAGCTAAGTGGCTGCAACTACTTATTTACTGCACATACATGAGAGTGGACTCTGTTCCTTGAATGACAGGAACAAACCTGTGACAGGTGTTAAGTCCTTTAATTCAGTTTGTCTGTTAGCTTTTCGTGATAGCAGCTTTTCGTCCTGTTTTAGCCTTTGGTTGATTTAAATAACAGATTTTACCTCAAACCTTTGAATGCAATGTGTTACATTGACAATCACAACAAACACATTAACAACACATTTTATTTAACAGCTTCTTTTACAAACACCTATCGTCTGAATAATTCATTATTATCGCAGCATAGCAGTGTTCGAGCAAAAACACACACCTGAGCAATGATCAGTATTTACTGTCAAACACATAAAATCAGGTGAAACGTCATCACTGTCTGTCAGGCAGCAGCACAGTCTGTGAAGTTCAGCCCTCTGAACTCAAACGTGACATTTTAACATCAAACCAGAAGCTTTTTGATCCATTATTGACATGAAAATAACAACAGAACGATGTAAAACTTGGAGTATATGTGCTTTAAAAAATGCTTAAATATTAAGCTTCAATAAGAAAATGCAAACGTAAACTGAAGAAAGGTGCCTACAGATGTCGACAGTCTTTACGCAGAACTGTGAATATTTTTGGTTGATCATCATAAGACGAAATCACAACCTCCAATTAAATCAAACTGAAGTTGTTTGTTGGTCAGCTTTGTGAAAACATCAGCTCTGTCACCACCTGCTGGTCAAACACTGCTGCTGCACTTTGAAGCTGAAGTCATTAAAAATATTTTTAATCATGTCAAATGATTTTTGGGTTAAAACTGGTTATAATTTTACATCTGTAGAAGAAATCCACGATGCTGCTTCAAGCATCTGCAGCAGAACCTCACAATGTTTCTTCAGGATTTTTAATGATTTTCACTGCTTTGATTCAGTTTACAGTCAACATTAAAAATATCAGAGTTCCTCCATGTGACGTGATTGTAACCTGATTTCTTTTTCATTCATCAGTTTTTTGTTCTCTTGCAGTCTCAGCAGTCATTTCCCCGGTCTGTGGCTTCTCCTGAGGGATCCACTGCATTCTGGGAAATGTAGTCCCTCCAGTGGGTCCTGGATCTGCTCTGGAGTCCGCCCAGAAAAACGACGTCCAGCAGGCGTGGTCGGAAGGTACGAGCTCCTCTAAATGTGAAGGAGGGGTTGCTGATGTTAAAAATGTGCTGTCCAGCAGCCCATCATGGTCTCCTCATTTTGAAGGTCAGAGTTGCCCCAGGCTGATGGAGTCGGACTGCTGCCGGACCTGCAGGTCTCTGTAAAACCCGGAGCTGGTAGTCATCCCAGAGTACCTTGACAGACTGTAGGTTCTGTAGCTGAGCTGCAAAACCTGTTGAACCGAGCGAGACACAGTGGCTCTGAAGGTCTCCGTTCTGGCTGTGAAGAGGATGAAGATCTGAAAGCCCTGAAACACAAGAACAGGAAGACCCAGGTGTTCAGGCTCAGAGTGAACAGGTTTCAAATCGGCATTATGATGCTGATTTTTTGTCACTTCAACGTACCTGTGTGGTCGTACAGAGGCAGAAGACGATGCTGAAGGCCAGGTGGGTTTCTCCTGTCGTGACGAGCACCAGGTACCCCAGAGTCCAGGACAGACCCAGTAAGACCACCAGAGACAAACTGATGAGGGACTTCTTCCACAGAGACAAACGACTGGAGCTGCAACAACAGCAGGTTGGTGAGGAGCAACAGACTTTTCCAGAAACAAAGGAAATATTTCAGGAAGTTCCTTCATTTTGCTCTTTAACATACTTTATACTGTTTAACTGCTTTCCACTTCTTTCTCTGAATATTACAACGTATTTCTTGAAATACTCAGACTTTCTGAAATATTGTCACTTCTGGAAACGTTAATTCTGGAAATATTACTTTTTCTCAGCATATTTTATGTTTTTCTTTTCATAATATTACAACTAAAATTTGAACTGGTGGCCCGAATAGTTCATCACAGATGACGACTCAGCCTTTTTCAGCCGTTACCTTTTCAGATTGGAGTCCGTCCTGCATGTCGTCAGAGAGACCAGAACCAGCAGTCCGCTGTTGTAGACCAGGATCAGACCGACTGGAAGGAGGAAACCCCAAAACATCGGCTTCCCAAAGTCAAACTGTTTGGCCTTATCCAGAGCTGCGAGCCAGCAACTGCAAAACCAAAGACAACACAGGAAGAGCAAGAATGAAGAAGATGAAGATGGAAACTACATGTAGAACTCGAAGACTGGATCAAACTCACAGAACTTTATTTCAAATTCAAATTTAGATCCAAAGTTTCCAAAGAAGCCAAATTTTGTTCATGTAAAGACAGAAAGTTGAACAGTAAAATAGTGCTGGACCCACAATTCCTCCTGTCTGTATCCCAGAGGATTGTCCACTCTGTAGGTGGCGCCCAGCGTGATCGCCACAATGACAGCCGGCACTCCTGACAGGAGACAGGAAGTCAAACAACATTTAATCCGGCTTGAATTTCTACATTTGAACATCAGATGCTTTTCTAGCTCAGTGTTGGTGTTGACTTGATACTGACGTTAGCTTAGCTTAGCATAAAGACTCTAAACGTCTGGAAACGGTTGTGGTCGCTCACAGGATCTCGAACTTGTAATGGTCTAAACTGGTCTTTTACTGGTCTAAACTGGTCTTTTACTGGTCTTTTACTGGTCTAAAAGCAGAACTTCTGAATCTTGTTTGCTTGATAAGTTCAAAAACTGAAGAGTGAAAAAATAATATCGGAGCAGCTGAAGCAGAATCACACCTGAACTCTCTCCAATAAACAATCAACTCATGTCCCAAACTGTGGAACGTGAAGCTCGTACCCCATCCCACAGCCAGACTGAGTTTTCTCCAGTGTGGAGGAAGACTGCTGCGTACGGTCCGGACCAGCAGCACCAGCTGAGTGCCGTACAGGCTGTTCCACGTGAAGGTGGCCAACAGAAAGAAGTGAAGCAGAGCCGCCACCGCCGAGCACGGGCCTCGGTCCGGCTCCACGTGCTCCTCAGAGTCCGGGATGGAGTTGGTTTGAGCGTTGGCCTCCACCGGGGCGTCGCTCTGTCTGCTGGAGTTTTGGACTCCAGAGAGGAAGGTGATGATGAAGGCCAGCAGGCTGACGCAGATGGACAGCAGAGCCATCGTGGAGCCGCTGTGAATTCTGAGAGAGGATTACACTTTGAGTAAAAAGGCAACAATAATTAGAGAAAAAGTCTTTCAAGAATAAAGTCGGAGTGTTTTGAGAATAAAGTTGAATGTTTTATGAGAAAAAAGTTGGCTGTTTACCTCATGCAGCATCTTTGACTGAGTTATTTTCTATCACTACTAGAGAGGATGGAAGTGAAATGCTAAAGGAAATGCTAAGTTAAATGCTAACTTCATCGACGCGAGCTCACTTCTCTGTGATGTGGTGAATGATGGTTACAACCAAACCCAGAATAGAAAACGAGAGTCCAACGATGGAAATCCAGTCCAGAGCTTCTGCATATTGGTATTCCTCTCTGAATGACTGAAACAGAAACACAATCAAGTTTTCACAAAACTTCCATCATGATGCATTTTTCTCATTGAGTGTTTGAGTCTTGATTTGGACAAACAGCTTCACTTCAAGCCTTCTGTGTACCAGGAAGTTTCCATCTCCCCCTGTAGTTATACAGAGTCAACTTTTAATCATCTTACGTTGAATCTGTTCTTTGAATAGTTTGATTCCACTCAAAAGTCCACTGACAGCCGGCAGACATGGATCCAGATTTACTACCTGGTGTAAATGTGTTCTTTGTTTGAGTCGTGATATTCACCCAGAGAGCAGCGAAGTTGGTGGTGTGGTTGCAGAAACATGTCAGGAGTTCGTCTGAAGCGTTTCCTTTCGAGCAGCCGAAGGTGCTCCAGTCCCCCAGACTGTAGTTCCAGAAAACGCAGGCGAAGTCGTACAGCGATGTTCCCGCCACCATCTGAAACAACAAAGAGCAGCTCGAAGCCTCCG
Organism: Chelmon rostratus; assembly: GCF_017976325.1. NCBI lineage: Eukaryota > Metazoa > Chordata > Actinopteri > Chaetodontiformes > Chaetodontidae > Chelmon > Chelmon rostratus. Next base: position 25,582,297 of record NC_055672.1, on the reverse strand, counting down.
ACTTCACAACTTCACTCGTGAATGTACAGTTTGTCCTCCTGGAAGCAGAACGCTGAGCTCAAACATCAGCTGCTGTCAGATAATGAGACTGAAGCCCAGTTCACTCTGGCTCCACCACCTCCACAAAGGTGCATTCAGGTGTTCTCGAAACTACAATGCGACCGACTAACCAAGGAACGTTTCTCCTGAAAGCTCCTTCAAGCTGCAGGAGCTGCCTGAGAATCTTCATGTTTTTAAGGTTTCTTCAGTATGACAGTGACCCAGGGATGCTAACATGAGTTCCTAATTTCAAACTTTTCAACTTTGAAAGCCCCTGCAGTCGATCGTGTGTGTGTGTTCGGGTTGAGGCCAGAAAAACCAACAGAGGCCACGCTGATTTTTACATTTTGCTCTCTTTGAAAGTCGTTAACAGAAGCTGGATCTCTTACAGTCGGTCTGAACAGCATCCCCACGTCCTGCGGCACCATGGTCCCCTCCTGACCTCCGACGCTGGCCGACAGGACCCTGATGGCAGCCCGTTGTCTGCTGTAGCGTCTGGACCTGAAGAAACGGTCGTTCTGGTAGAGGACGAAACCCACCGAGACGTTCGACGGCTTCTGACGACCACGGACGGCTTCTGCAGACACATGAGAAGGAAGCAGGCGGGAAACTTTAGTTTTAATAGTCAGTTTTGCTAAAAATAAAACACAGTTCAACTAGTGTGGTAGCGCTGTTTAATTTTCCTAATAGCACTTTGTAAATTAACTGAGGTGCAGAAAACTCACCTGGTGGGAATCGTACATATATCAGGGCGTCGGCCACAAGCCCGTTTTCCAAAGCCACGCTTGACGCGTTGGTGTTCAGCTGAATCCGGTTGGCAATGAAACTGCTCGACCCTCCTGAACACACACAGAAACAGATTTGTGAGCAACGTTGTCTTTAAATGTGAATTAAAAGACAAATTTGACACACAACGCTCCAAAATGTTCGATGCTAAAAGCTACAAATGTTAGCTTTAAAGACAGAGTGTTTTTTGTTTTTTTTTACTTCACCATCTGACTGCATTCACACACATGTGCTTATTCTACCATGAGGTTTCCTGAATTTAAATGTGTATTATTATTAGATTGATAGTGTCTCTTTCAGGCTGCTGCGTAAGCAACATGAACATGAACATGAAGCTCAGCCTGCATCCTGAGAGGACAGATTTTCAGTCTGTGGACAAATAACAAGTGACTTATGAAAAATAAGTTTGATCATTAAGTGTAATACTGCAGTCAGTTATATTGGAGTTACCGATTTTCACTAGAAACTGCTGTTCAAGTCATAATTACGAATTGGAAACTCAGATCCTTGAAATATATATCCAACTGGTCAGTTAATAAAAATGAAGTCCCTGAAAAAGAAAACAAACATGGACGCCTCACATTATCCAATGGAATTAAACTGGAACTGCAGCTTTGAGGCAGTCAGGTGATGGAAGACATCAATAAATCATTGTTGACTTTTGGTTCCACGCAGGTCACGAGCAGCGGCGTCCATGTGTGGATTTTCTTGCCACATTAAATGACATCACCTGACTTCCTCCTTTGCCCGCGTCATAATTACTCCGGCCACCAGAGGTCGCTGCTGAACACACGTACCGAATGTAGAATATGTAGAACATACATACAGATGGCTTTGTCCAAAGAAAGGCATGTTTGAGGGATTGTTGCAGAGAGTGTGTGTCGGGTGGTGGTAGAGTGCGGCTGTTTTAACGCTCACACAACAAAAGTTGTACAGCGACATGAACGCTAAACAATAATCATGGGAAAGTTTCCATCTGTCTTATCCCATCTGCACACGGTACCAAACGGACACGCATACAGTGACAGTAAACCCGAGGAGGCCAACAGAGCGACTGTTAAAACAATAAAACCATAAAAACGTTTTAGTGGACCCACAATGTGTCCACAAACAAAGCACAGCCCTGATTCCAGAACAGCTGTGACTCTGTGAAGCATCAATCAAATAATGTGATCACTGATGATCGTCTCTGACAGAAACTCGCCTGAAAACAGCACAAAGTCAACATGTTTACTGTTTGAGCTCATCAGCTTCATTGGTTTTTGTAAATATCTGCTCATTCTTAATCTGATGCAGCAACACGTTTCAAACACGTTGTGACAGGAGCAACGAAAGACTGGGAAAGATGTGGAACACTCCAAAAACACCTGTTTGGATCATTCCACAGGTAAACAGGTTGATTGGTAACAGGTGATAGTATCATGATTGAAAGGCTCAGTGGTTCACAGCGAGGATGGAGCGAGGTTCAACACTTTGTCAACACGTGATTGGATGAAGAGATTAATACCTGGACTCAGGAACACTTTAGGAAACTGCTGTCAGGAAACACAGTTTGATTGGAAATGACTGATTCTGGTTTATTGATGTTTTACAGTCCAGACTTCTTTCCAGGTTTTAACACCACACTTGCACCCTGATGTGGACTTTGGACTAATGAACAAGTCGAATGACCCAGCCATCACTTTGACCATGTGATTCCATTTCAACTGTCTCAGCTCATTATTGAACTCGTTTTTATGCGTTTACCAGCTCAGCTGTAAAGACTGAAGGAAGCCTGGACAGGAAGCACAGACCTCCTGCATTCTAAAACCCTCGCTTCAGTTCTGGATGGATTAAACCACCTCAGGACCACTGACCCTCAGTTAACGAAAGCTTTGAACTGATCCTGCGACCTGATTGGCTTTTAACCGGATCAGTCCAGGCAGATATCAGTACATTGACCTGAGAGAGAGGTGAACCGGACTCCCTGAGTGTCGGAAGCAGGGATCTGTGCCGACTGGACCACCAGGTTTGGTTGAACCACCTGAGACTGAGCTGCGTTGAGAGTGAGGCTGAGGTTCACAGAGAGCTGGTCCAGGGTCACCGTGAGGCTGCACACACAATAAAGTCCATTAAACACGTGAACGCCGTCAGATATGCAGCATGAAACACGTGATGTCCTGTCTGGAAGTAAAGCCTGGGTTTGACTTCCTGCTGTGACTTCAGGAACAAACAGCCAAACTAATGCATGTTAAGATGAACAGGACACTGAACACAGACTGCAAAGAGTTAAAGACCTGAAAACGGTGGAGAATCAGAAACTGCTTGCTGAGAGTCTTTAACTCGAATAATAATCTGTAATATTTCTTGTCTCTTTCAGGCTCCTGTTGACCTTTCACCTCATGCCAAACCTGCTTCCTGTGAGTATTCAGGCTTTTATTCATTTAGAGATGAAGCTGGTGTAATGTTGCATGGATGTGGGAGCTGAAAATAATGTTCACGTCAACATCCAGGTCATAGTTACAGCTGAGAAACAGCGAGTTATTTCTCAAAGCTCTGATTTATCCGACTTTGTGTTTGATTATAGTGAAGTATAGATAGATAGATTTAATCCTTAAATCCAACACATTTCAGCTAAAATCCAAAATGGAAGAATCTCTCCCCAACATGTGGGCTGTGTAGTTTTAAAGGATAACTTTCGTTTTTTATAACCTGGACTTTATTTGTTTTATTTGAGCAACAGAGGCATTCCTCCTCTGTTGTCATCGATGAACATTGTCCACAAGAACACCACCAGTTACCGTCTACTCGTGGAAGCGCAGTCGTTTGTTGTTGTTTGGCCAGCTGTTCCTCTCTCTGCCTCCGTGTCCTCCTTTCAACGAGCTCCTCGTCCGTGTACTCTGGCTCAAAACGGTAAGGACGTCCATCGTAAACAAAGTCATTGTCCACCACCTCAGAGTCGGAAAAATATTTATCCATTTTGTGAAAAATAACAGTTGCAAACTACAGCTAAACTAGCCGATCGCCGCAGAGTTAGCCGTGTTGTGGCTGGTTGCTCGCAGCGCGCGGCGCTCGAAAATGACGTCATCCGTGTCAGAGGTAGTTGTCTAGAGATGCTGGATGTTGATAACATGCCACCACGGGCTCAGAGGGGAATAGCACCAGCATATCAGAACTAAATATTGGAATATGAACGAGTTTCGCCGCAGATTATGCGTTTATAGAGGCTACGCACGGGTGCCCCGATTACTCGCATTACTTCTGGGGCTAAGTTTTTCAAAACGACTCCAAATGCCACCAAAGTTGTCTGGGTGTCTAAATGGTCGTATTTAATGCTACAAATAAAGTCCAGGTTGTAAAAAACGAAAAATTATCCTTTAACCACGATAAGACTTTGCTCACCCCAGAGTGGCGTTGTTCTCCGCGCTGTCGTCCTGAGCGCTGGCGTTCAGCAGCTGGCTGACTGTAGCTACTGCCGCCACCCTGACGCTCTGCGGTACAAACATTAGCAAAACGCATCTTCAGAGTTGGACATGCATTAGATTTCACAGAGCGAAGTGCAGGACTTTCTCCTTCCTCGTACCTCTGTGACGTTCGGAGACAGCAGCAGCGCGTTGGCGACCTGAGCCGCCGCTGTGATGTTTTCGGCCGTGAGCTCTTCGGGTTTGGAGGTCAGAATTTGAGTGCTGGTCGCCAGCAACTCTAAATCAGCGAGGCTGGTGAGCTGAGAGAGGAAACACGTTTGCTTCAATTCATTTTCTGAATCTGTCATCCTTTACGGGCCTAAATGCGGGATGGGATGGGACAAAATAAGCAATTCTCACATTTTGCTGGATGTCGCTGAGCGTCTGGTTACACTGGAAGCGTTGTGGATGCTCGAACCGTGGTCCCTCCTCGGTTAAACATCTGGTCAAAGCCAGCGGTTTACCAGCTGGATAAAATGGTGGAAGTTAGTTATGTTTTATATGTTCTGGTGTACCTGATAGATGGATGGTAGACTGTCAGGTGGATGGAGGTGGCGATTGATGGATGTACAACACGTACATAAACTGATGGTTGGTAGAAACTTACCACCACTCGTTCCTTGTGGACAGAGTTCGTCAGAATATGCAAACCAGCCGGAGAGTGTGCGTGGGAAGCTGAATCCATCCAACTCTTGTGCTCGACAGAAGTTTTCTTTGAGGACAAGTTTGGTAAAAGATTAGCTGTGTTAATGTTAGACCGAGTGACACAACAAGCGTCAAGTGGACTTCAGGGAAAGGTTGAGGCTTATCATGCAGGTATGAACAGAGGGGAGAGGAGAACTGCTCAGTTCTGGCATCGGCCACAGGGTCACATGGTTGGCTGCGAGCTAGCTCGCAGCTAGCATCTGTACACATGTAACATGGAAATTCATGGAAATAACGTGAGACCAAATCTAGCTTCACCTTCTGTCTGAAAAGTGATCTTAAACTGAAGGACGATCATCTGGCAGTGATCTCATCATCTGATGTCACGAAAGGCCACTCACCTTCTGAGCAGGTGACTCCCGTCCAATCGTCAGGACAGATACAGACTCCCATCAGGACTGTCCCACCATTGGCACAGACCAGAGGAGGAGGAGGAACAATTGGAGTCGTAGTTGTAGGAGCAGTAGGAGCAGGAGTAGTCAGAGTAGTAGTAGAAGAAGGAGGAGTATGTGTATTTGTCGGAGTAGTAGTCAGAGTAGTCGTTGGAGGAAGAGAAGGAGTGGTAGTATTTGTAGGAGTAGTAGTACTAGGAGGAGGAGTAGTAGTACTAGGAGTAGGTGGGGTAGGAGGAAGAGTGGTAGTAGTAGTGTTAGAAGTAGTAGTAGTAGTCGAAGTAGTAGGAGGAGGAGTAGTATTTGTAGGACTAGTAGTAGGAGGAGGAGCAGTAGGAGTATTTGAAGGAGTCGTAGGTGGAGTAGTACTATTAGTAGGAGGAGGAGTATTAGTAGGAGGAGGAAGAGGAGGAGTGGTAGTATTTGTAGTAGTGGGTGGAGTAGTAGTATTAGTAGGAGGAGTAGTAGTAGTATTAGTATTAGTAGAAGGAGTAGGAGGAGAAGCAGTAGGAGTAGTAGTATTAGAAGTAGTAGTAGTAGTCGAAGTAGTAGGAGGAGGAGTAGTATTTGTAGGACTAGTAGTAGAAGTAGGAGGAGGAGCAGTAGGAGTAGTAATATTTGTAGGAGAAGTAGGAGGAGTAGTAGTATTAGTAGAAGGAGTAGGAGGAGGAGCAGAAAGAGTAGTAGTATTTGTAGGATTAGTAGTATTAGTAGAAGAAATAGGAGGAGAAGTAGTAGTATTTGTAGGAGTAGTAGGTGGAGTGGTAGTATTAGTTGGAGGAGGAAGAGGAGGAGTGCTAGTATTTGTAGTAGTGGGTGGAGTAGTAGTATTAGTAGGAGTAGTAGTACTAGGAGTAATAGTAGTAGGTGTAGTAGCAGTATTAGAATTAGCAGAAGGAGTAGGAGGAGAAGCAGAAGGAGGAGAAGCAGTAGTAGTATTAGATGTAGCAGTAGTAGTAGTCGAAGTAGTAGTAGGAGGAGTAGTATTTGTAGGACTAGTAGTAGAAGTAGGAGGAGCAGTAGGAGTAGTAATATTTGTAGGAGAAGTAGGAGGAGTAGTAGTATTAGTAGAAGGAGAAGGAGTGGGAGGAGGAGCAGAAGGAGTAGTAGTATTTGTAGGATTAGTATTAGTAGAAGAAGTAGGAGGAGCAGTAGGAGTATTTGTAGGAGTCGTAGGTGGAGTGGTAGTATTAGTAGGAGGAGGAGTATTAGTAGGAGGAGGAAGAGGAGGAGTAGTAGTATTTGTAGTAGTGGGTGGAGTAGTAGTATTAGTAGGAGGAGTAGTAGTAGTATTAGTATTAGTAGAAGGAGTAGGAGGAGAAGCAGTAGGAGTAGTAGTATTAGAAGTAGTAGTAGTAGTCGAAGTAGTAGGAGGAGGAGTAGTATTTGTAGGACTAGTAGTAGAAGTAGGAGGAGGAGCAGTAGGAGTAGTAATATTTGTAGGAGAAGTAGGAGGAGTAGTAGTATTAGTAGAAGGAGTAGGAGGAGGAGCAGAAAGAGTAGTAGTATTTGTAGGATTAGTAGTATTAGTAGAAGAAATAGGAGGAGAAGTAGTAGTATTTGTAGGAGTAGTAGGTGGAGTGGTAGTATTAGTTGGAGGAGGAAGAGGAGGAGTGCTAGTATTTGTAGTAGTGGGTGGAGTAGTAGTATTAGTAGGAGTAGTAGTACTAGGAGTAATAGTAGTAGGTGTAGTAGCAGTATTAGAATTAGCAGAAGGAGTAGGAGGAGAAGCAGAAGGAGGAGAAGCAGTAGTAGTATTAGATGTAGCAGTAGTAGTAGTCGAAGTAGTAGTAGGAGGAGTAGTATTTGTAGGACTAGTAGTAGAAGTAGGAGGAGCAGTAGGAGTAGTAATATTTGTAGGAGAAGTAGGAGTAGTAGTAGTATTAGTATTAGTAGAAGGAGTAGGAGGAGAAGCAGTAGGAGTAGTAGTATTAGAAGTAGTAGTAGTAGTCGAAGTAGTAGGAGGAGGAGTAGTATTTGTAGGACTAGTAGTAGAAGTAGGAGGAGGAGCAGTAGGAGTAGTAATATTTGTAGGAGAAGTAGGAGGAGTAGTAGTATTAGTAGAAGGAGTAGGAGGAGGAGCAGAAGGAGTAGTAGTATTTGTAGGATTAGTAGTATTAGTAGAAGAAATAGGAGGAGAAGTAGTAGTATTTGTAGGAGTAGTAGGTGGAGTGGTAGTATTAGTTGGAGGAGGAAGAGGAGGCGTGCTAGTATTTGTAGTAGTGGGTGGAGTAGTAGTATTAGTAGGAGTAGTAGTACTAGGAGTAATAGTAGTAGGAGTAGTAGCAGTATTAGTATTAGTAGAAGGAGTAGGAGGAGAAGCAGAAGGAGGAGAAGCAGTAGTAGTATTAGATGTAGTAGTAGTAGTCGAAGTAGTAGTAGGAGTAGTAGTATTTGTAGGACTAGTAGTAGAAGTAGGAGGAGGAGCAGTAGGAGTAGTAATATTTGTAGGAGAAGTAGGAGGAGTAGTAGTATTAGTAGAAGGAGAAGGAGTGGGAGGAGGAGCAGAAGGAGTAGTAGTATTTGTAGGATTAATAGGTGGAGTGGTAGTATTAGTAGGAGGAGGAAGAGGAGGAGTGCTAGTAATTGTAGTAGTGGGTGGAGTAGTAGTATTAGTAGGAGTAGTAGTACTAGGAGTAGTAGTATTAGTAGTAGTAGGAGTAGGAATAGTAATAGTATTAGTAGTAGGAGTAGGAGTAGTAATAGTATTAGTAGTAGTAGTAGGTGCGGTAGGAGGAAGCGTAGTAATAGTATTAGTAGAAGTAGTAGTAGTAGTCGGAGTGGCAGGAGGAGTAGTAGTATTTGTAGGAGTAGTATTGGTATTAGTAGAAGGAGTAGGAGGAGAAGCAGTGGGAGTAGTAGTATTTATAGGAGTAGTAGTAGTATGTCGTGTCGGCGACACGGCGGCAGTGCTGCTGGTTTTGGTGTCTGATGCTGATGGGGTGGTGGTGGTGGTGGACGGTACTGCAGTTGTGCAGGTGGCCAGAGGAACAGCTGTGAGGACACGCAGAATGAATCCTGTTAGCTTGAAGTTGTTGTGTCCTCACACTGTGCACCGCCTATAAACCTGCTGCTATGCTAGCAGCTCTGTGAGGCTGTGCTTAGAGCCAAATGCTAAATGCTAAATGCTAATTGCTCAGCGGGCACAGAATAATACTCACCATGTTCACCATTTTAGAGTTTTAGCATGCTAACATCAGCTAATTAGCTGACACAGAGAACAGCTGAGGAATGTCATCCGTTCTGCAGGTAGCTGATCATAAACAAATCAAAATTTGGACCAGGTGGTGGCGCTAGATGAAAAGACAGAGGATCACTGGATTTATTGGGATTAATTTGAGCTTCTCGTGTGGTTTAAAAGTTTAACCAGTGAAGCAGCATTTTCATTTCACTTGTTCGAGCCAGTTCTCAGATTTTTAACTTCTGATTACTTTGAAGCACAAACTACATTTTTGGTGTCATTGATTTCATTTTTTACAGTAAAGCCAGACAATGAGCACAGTCATGAAAGTCCTGGAAGGCTCAGGAACCTGTTGCTGGTTCTGAAATGTTTGAACATACAAAAACAGACAGTTTTGGCTGTAGTTTCAAATATTTTCTTGAATTTAAAATGAAGTGCTACACTACTGCTAGTGATTGAACTCACAAACACCTGCAAGACGGTTTCTTACCCCAAGCGAAAACGAGCAGAAACCAAACGTCCATGTTGATCATGGCTGCAGCTCGGAGACGGCGGCGTGTGGTTACAGCCTCGTTTCTGAAGTGTGCTCATGTTGTTCTGGTCCCGGCTTTGAAGTGAGGAGGGACAGGTAGTGTGGTCATATTCAGCACCATAAAGAGGCACACAAGGAAATCATAAAACACAAAGTGCAGCTCAAAGTTCTTCAGCAACTCTCAGCAGGAAGTTATTGGTGGTTATTTTTCTTCATTTTTGTCTGAAAATGTCACTTTTTGTGTGCATCTTCCTCTTTGAGCCACACTCACCTGTGTGCAGGGATCTGATTGGAGGGGAAATCAGACTAAAAAAAACCCCCCACAAATCAGCGAACTCTCAACATCGAATAATAACATTCAAATAAAAGATAATCAAGTTTTAATTTTGTTTCTTTGATTAGAAAAATCTAATCAATCATCAAAAGGGAAACAGGCTCGTTAACGTCTGAGGTGCTAAATGATGTTTGTGTTGTGATTGACAGAAGATTTATGAGTTTCCCATCAGAGGAGGTCAGCCTGACTCAGCACTTTGAGCTAAATGCTAATGTTCTTACAAACACTAGCATTAGCTAATTAGCAGCAAACACAAAGTCTGGCTGAGGCTGAATGTGTGCTGGACACATGATGGTGGCGCTGGAGGAAAAGTCAGCGGACCAGTGCCATTTTCCCAGTTCATCCTGAGGGGAACATGAACGTCTGAACCGCATTTATCACAATCATCCAGCAGCTGTTGAGACAGAGCTACGCTGCTAACGTGGCTAAAATATGAGCGACATGTGCTGTTGTCGGCAGGGAGTGTTTTCCCCTCATCGACCACCGGGGGCAGCAGCGAGACTCTCTCAGCTTCAGACGCTCGTTCGGGCCTCAGAAAGGTAACTTTCACTGTTCATCTGAAGTGTTTTCAAAGCGTACGTCTTGATTTAAGTGGAGAAAAGATTTGGTGATCACTCAGTGATCACTCGGTGATCATTCAGTGATCAGTGTTCTGATAAACACACGTTTGAACTCTGCTGAAAAGACAACAAATCCAAATGCAGGAGTGTTTTCATCTGCAGGCGAGGCAGCAGGAGACGAACCTCCAGCAGCTGACATGTTTCTGACCTCTGAGCCAACTGTGAAGTGGACCGATGTTTTTCCCTCTCAGCCAATCAGGGCTGTCATGAGGTATCCACCTGATCTTTGACCTCCCAAAAAAGCTTTTCGCTGTCTGAGGATCAATAGATTATCAACCAAAAACAACAGGAGGGAGACAGAGAGCCGTTCAACATGAAAAACCATGCAGTCACCAATCAAACAGGCCCATTAGTGGTTCAAATAGTTTGCAGGTCAACGTTGAACAGGTGAGCTAAAAGAACAGATTAACGGTAATTTATTAAGGATGAATCATCAGCTGAAATAGCTAAAGGTGATAAACAGGTGAAATAGTCAGCTGATCTAACAGGAACAAAGAGCTGGAGCAGCTAACAGCAGCGGATAATGACCTGAAGGTGTTAGCTTAGCTTAGCTGAAAGTAAAAGGCTAAATGGAGTGTATTCAATGGTTGGAAGCTTGTGGCGCTCTGCGGTCGAACAGATGCAAAGGAACAGGAACTGAGGTGAAATAACATCATTTCTGTCATTAATATTTGAAATCAGGTTGATCTCACTGTGGAGGTTTATACTGCGGCTGTAGGGGGCACTAGCAGCACTTCACACTGGTGCTTTCTCCTCCTGAAGCTGGTTGAAATGTTGCTGTAATGAGCAGCCAGGGTTTGGGGTAATGATTGTCAGCTGACCTACATACTGAGCTGTTAATGATTCAACCCGTGGCCTCCCAGAGGAGCCTGTGGGGAGTTGTAGGGGGTTTTGGGGGTGAAGCTGGACCTGGACCTGGACCCGTGAGTCTGAGGCTGAACTCAGTTCACTCAGTCTACAGACGCCATGGCTCAGCTGGTGGAGTGTGTCCCCAACTTCTCAGAGGGTCGAGACAAAGAGGTCAGATATTTAATATTTAATGTTGGTTTCCAGTCTGAGTGCATGTTGTTCCCAGTTTGACCAGTTACAGAGCTGCATGTGTTGGCTGTCTGTCAGAGAGTTTATTAATGTGCAGCTGGAGTTCAGTCCTGTAATAAACTCTGAAAATCTCCTTCTAGCTTCATTACAAAGCAGTTTTTACCTGTGTGTATGTGTGTGTGTGTGTGTGATAGAGATAAAAAAAAAAACTCGTAAGTGAACCTTTAGTTGATTTTGTCAAACTGAACATTGAACCACAGAACGTTACGAGGTTTCCTGTCAGTGAGTCCTGATCCAGTAACTGACTCTGGATCAGTTCTCACTGAATGTTCATATGTTTACAGGATATACAAGAAAAGCTGGTCATGGTCTCTGACTCGAGTCTCTAGACTGTTAACTGGGACTTGACAGATCAGACGACTTCTCCGGCTCAGACTCGGACTCGTCTCAGACTCGTGTGACGGACGAGTCAGAGAGAGCCGGACCGAGCTGTTGGTCTCTGTGATGTTTGTTGTGCTGCACTTGAATGAAGTCGATCATGAATGTGAAGCCAGAGTGAAACCAGATCGGCTCCAGTTCTGCTGGTCAAACAGGATTAATCGTCACATTTCAGGTGATCGATGCCATCTCGGCCGCCATCTCGGGCTCGTCGGGCTGCAGCCTGCTGGACGTGGACCCCGGAGCCTCCACCAACCGGACCGTCTACACCTTCGTGGGCTCTCCCGAGGCCGTGGTGGAGGGAGCGCTGAATGCCGCCCGGCAGGCCTTCAGCCTCATCGACATGAGCAAACACTCAGGTCAGCGGCGTCCTGCAGCATCAGGCAGGGAAGTGTTGTAGAGTACCTGATGTGTGTGTGTTACCTGTTCAGGTGAGCATCCTCGGACCGGAGCGCTGGACGTCTGTCCGTTCATCCCCGTCCAGAACGTCTCCATGGACGACTGCGTCAACTGCGCCAACGTGTTCGGACGGAAACTGGCAGAAATGCTGCACGTGCCCGGTGAGACGCATCCATGAGTAGATGTCGTCCAATTAGCTGTGGCGCTTCTTCAACGTAGAAATAAAACGTCATTTTTCACCTTTTATGCATGAAAATTATGAAAAAAATTGTCTGAATGTGCAAACTGACCATTTCCTCTATTAACAGAACCAAGACTGTTTTAACTTTTCTGAAATTTACTTTATTTATTTCATATCACACAAGCAATAAACACAAAACAGCAGCGAAGGAGCCTGATGTCATCACCAACAGGAAGTGACATCACATAGAGCCACGTTAGTGGCACGGCTAATAATCGCTTTCTTTCATCTGAAGTGTATCTTTACGGAGAAGCAGCACGAAAAGAAACCAGAAGAAGTCTTCCATCTGTCCGGGCCGGAGAGTACGAAGCCTTACCAGAGAAGGTGAGACGGCGACAGCCAATCAGACAGCTCGTTGATCAGTTATTCATCAGCAGCAGAACTTTTCTTTGTGTTGTTGGTGTTTGTTTTCCTGTTTGCCTTTCAGAATAAAAGTCCTAGAAAACTTTCCAAATAGCTGCGAAAATAAAATTTTTTTTTTTTTTTCCCTGGTCCAGTTGAAGCGTGATGATTGGTCCCCTGACTTTGGCCCCGCTGTGTTTGTGCCGTCATGGGGCGCCACGGTAACCGGCGCTCGCAAGTTCCTCATCGCCTACAATGTGAACCTGATCGGCACCAAGGAGCAGGCTCATCGCATTGCTCTGGACATCAGGGAGCAGGGCCGAGGGAAAGACCAGGTGCATGCTGGGAGTCCAATGAATCAGCTGTTGGGGTGTCACGTTAATTCTTCATGTAAAATGATGATTGGAGAAATTGTACATATTTACAGGAAGGAATCACGTGTTTTGTAAAGAGTACATTTTCAAAGTTGAAAGCCATTTGTTCAGAAACTGGAGAGAAACCAGTGAAACCAGTACGGGAGCAGTCCAGTTAGTAATCCATCCTCAGGTGGACTCAACGCGACCTCTCGTTGTGTCTGAACCAGCCCGGGCTGCTCCAGAAGGTGCAGGGGATGGGCTGGTATCTGGAGGAGGCCAACATGGCTCAGGTGTCCACCAACATCCTGGACTACGAGCTGACCCCCCTCCACACCGTGTATGAGGAGATCCGCAGGGACGCCGAGGTCAGAGGTCACCACCACAAGTAGTCTTAGCAACAAAATAACAAAATAATACTAAAATCTGATGATGATGATTTTGATTTGATTCCAGTGACTGAGTCTGTTATTGATTATTGATCGTGTGTTGATGCGTTCAGGACCTGAAGCTGCCGGTGGTCGGCTCTCAGATCGTCGGTCTGATCCCCCTCAAGGCTCTCCTGGACTCCGCTGACTTCTTCATCCGCAGAGACCAACTCTTCATCATGGAAGAGGAGCACAAAGTCCGACTGGTCTGAGGCCCGTCTTCGTTAAGTCAGAACATGGCGGCGGTTCAAAGCCGCAGACGCGTGACGCCTCTTTGTTTGTGTGTCGGCAGGTGATCAGCAAACTCGGCCTCGACTCTCTCGGCACGTTCAACCCGAAGGAGAGAATCATTGAGTGAGTTTCTGCGCAGTCTGAACGTCGAATATGAAAACAGATCTGTGACACGGAGCAGGCTTTATCATATTATATTATATTAGTATGTATATGTACACAGTAAAGAAGTAGAGAAGATACTTGTACCTCCAAACTGTGACAGTCGACAGAACTTTGACTTCATACTTTGATACTTGAACCATTTTGTCTCGTCCTGCAGTCACATCAGCAGGTATAAAGTAGTTATTGTACCTGTGCAGGTACATGGTGAGGTCACAGGAGGACCACGGGCTGGCGTCTCTGTCCCTGCAGCAGTTTGTTCAGGGCGTTGGAGCTCGGACGGCGGCTCCCGGCGGAGGATCGGTTTCTGCTGTCGTCGCCGCTCTGGTACGAATTAACGTACGTTTCTCTGAAAGTGGAATATCTCTAAATGCTAACGTGTTTGTGCTGCAGGGGGCGGCGTTGGGCGCCATGGTGGGTCAGATGACGTATGGAAAGAGGCAGTTCGAGAACCTGGACGGCGTGATGAGGAGGCTGATTCCTCCGTTTCATCGGGCCACGAATGAGCTGCTGCTGATGGCGGATGCCGACTCGTCCGCCTTCAACAGCTACATGGTGAGGAGGACGCTCCAAAGCTACTTCATGTCACTGCGAGACCCCACCCTCCATATTCAAACATTTGGTCTTTTCTGAAACAGATGTTGTGCTGCTGCAGGTGAACGAGAACTGAAGGTCTGTTGTTTGTGTCGTTTTATTACAGGCGGCGCTGAAAATGCCAAAGAATACAGCAGATGAAATAAAAAGGTGGTGTTTCAAATGTGCAAATACTTTCTAATCATTATGACCGACTTTCACACTCCAGGTCTGTTCACTGCCGTGTCATCGAATCACAGACATTAAAATACACTTTACGGCCACCAGGAGGCTCCAAACCTGCAGATTACTCATGGTTGTTGTAGTGTTGGAATCACATGCTGCAGTAGTTACTCAAAATGTCAACTTCTCACCAGTGGAGGAAGAAGTATTCAGATCCTCAAGTAAAAGTATGTGAGGATTAAAGTACAAGTAGTCGCAGTGCAGTAAAATGATCCTCCAGTGTTTCACTATTTAATGTGATGTCTGTGGATGAATATTCCTGCTGCATGAATACATGGTGTTCACTGACGGGAGGGGCATGATAAAGTAATCTGGAAAGTAACTAGTAACTAAAGCTGTCAGACAAATGTAATGGAGTATTTTTAGTTAGTTCCATTTGCTGACTGTTTTATTGATTTCTTTATATTCTGGTTCCTGCTGCAGATCTTTTCTGTTGTCCCGTCACGTTAACCCTGATGTTTGTCTGGCAGGCGACAGGCTGCAATGCAGGAGGGTCTGCGGCGAGCGGTGGGCGTCCCGCTGGCTCTGGCCGAGAGGATCAGTGTCCTCTGGCTGCCTCTGAAAGAAATGGTCGTCCACGGAAACATCGCCTGCAAGTCCGACGCTCAGGTGACACAAACACCAAATCAAGATCAGATTCACTGATTTATTGATCAACGTCACACAGCATGAGGGCGGAACAGGAAGTCAGAGATCAGACGCTGTCAGAGAAGTGTTGTGATTGGCTCACTGCTGGGGGGGTGGGGGCAGCACCTGAATGAATGAGAATGTCAGACTCATCAGTGTTTTCCTCTCAGGTGGCAGCTAAAGCTTTGGAAACAGCCGTCTTTGGTGCGTTTTACAACGTCACCATCAACCTCAAAGACATCACAGATGAAGACTTCAAGATGGCCGTAAGTGTCCCCAGGCTCTGATTCCATGAAGGGCGTTGTGAGGAGGAGGAGCACACCGGGTTGGACTCAATTAATCAGCTGATCACTAAGTGATCCCTTGTTGACTGGCTGGTGCTCCTCCTCCTCCTCCTCCTCACATGGCTCTTTACATGATGTCATGTCCCACCTGGCTGTGAAGCTGATTGGTTTGTTGTTTCATGCTGCAGACTCAGGCGAGAATATCGGCGTTACTGCAGGAGGCAAAGGACAGCGCCGCCACCATCCTCCTCGCTGCAGAGCACAGAACCTGACAAGCAGCACTGCACCCTGGGACATGTAGTTCTCTACAACCTGCTTCTGACAAGCTGGCTGATTTTAAATTCTAATAATTATCACTCATATAATACAACGATATAATAAAAAGATGAATAACAGAGAACATGGACTCACATGAATATTTTACATCCAGATGAGCAGCTCAGTTTACCTGGAACAGTTAGAGTTAGAAGATCTATTCACAGATCGCAGCGATAATGGAATTCACCTCCATGTGTAATTTCAAATTTACATCAGACGAGATAATCAGAATATTAACATCAACATCAAAATTAAATGTGTAGCCCACCATGACAGACACCTGCAAACAGCACACCTGGACCACCTTGCTGACCGGCCCCAGATGCAGTCCTGATAGTTATTTATGATTATTGGTGATAGGCCAGTCCACTGATGGAACCAGCTCTCTCAGGCTTTGTGTGTCTGGGTTCTTACCTGCCGTCAGTTCTGTCTGGCAAACAAAAGAGCAAACTGGTTTCTACCTGTAACAAATCCCTTTTCACCATTTCAAAACTCCAGTTTCAGAATCAGTCTCCTCAGACACTGAAACATTGTGAAGGTGTTGTTCAAAGAAGAGGTGATGCAGCAGAGAGCGAAACATGTTTAGATGTAAAGAACAATGGAAACAGCACGGCTCAGAATTTCTTCTTCGTCACCTCTTCTGTCAAAATGTGTCTCACAAAAATAAACCTGAACTCACAAACAGCTGTGGTGAAAAACTGCAGAAAACAGAGTGATGAAAGCCAAACGAACAGGTGACATTATTGCTGCAGGTGTATCTCAGAGTGAAGCTGACACTCACAACTTCCGGTTTCTGTCATTTCAAAATAAAAGCACAAAGGTCAAAAAACGTTTGAAAATGGCATTTACAGGAATCATACAAGTTGAAATACCACAAACTGAAATGAAATTACACAGTTGCCAAGAAATGAACCATGTTGAACCATGAAAACAGGGAGGGTTGTTCTCCAGTACTCACTCACATCAGCGAGTCAACTTGACACCATGACTCCAGCTGAACGAGCAGGATCTCACCATTACATTTTCATGACTGTCATAACTAAATGAGCCTCTAGTCAGAAAATACATTTGGTTTTTTTCATCCTCTAACATTCACAGATAAGACATGAATAGACATTAGATCAAAGGGTTTAATCTGCAAGAATGAACATGTCTGTCTAACAGGACCACACTCCCAACTAAACATATTTTAAAATGCAGAGTGATTTCTGAGGTGATTTACTCACGTTATTAGTATTTATTAGTCATTTAAGTTGGCAGTCTTTAGACAGAGTCATGTGAAAAACAGGACATCTCTGAAAACGTGTTGACAAATTTAAACATGGATCTTTAATATCTATTTTGCGGAGCTCAAGTAACATCACTGAACAAGTAAAACTGAAGAAAATATTTTAAAACCGTCTGTAAAATGGAATTAAATAAAAATGCAATTTCTATTGAGGAATAAATTAGGACACCCCCACATTTTCCCTCTTAAATTGGCTGAAATGACACACAGGTGTATCACATCAGGTGCACATGACTACAACACTGACTCAGCATTTAGAAGGAGACCTGCCCGATTTAAGCCTCAGTCATTCTGACTTTGATGTGGGAGTTATCAGTCTGGTGAACTCTTGGTGAGATCAGATGAGAGTAAAGTTGAATTATTTGGACACCAGGGGCCTGTTGCACAAAAACAAAGTCAAAGTCAAAGTCAGCTTTATTGTCAATTCTGCAGTATGTACAAGACAAACAGAGAATCGAAATTTCGTTACTCTGAACCTCTGTGACAGGACATATATTTATACATTTCAGTATAAATAACTTCAACAGTGCCATGTACAAGGAGGTTGTTAGATAAAGTCAATCAGAATCTCAAGTGGGCTAGTATGAAGATTAAGCCTAGTAAGTCAAGGAGTATTTCAATATACAGAGGGAAAGTAAGTGATAGAAAGTTTGCTATAGATGGTGAGGAAATCCCAACAATTAGGGAGAAATCAGTTAAGAGTCTAGGACGGTGGTACAATGTGGACCTGAATGATGTTGAACAGGTTGTGCAATTTAGAAAGGATGTTGCAGAAGGGCTGGAGAGAATAGATAAATCAGGGCTCCCAGGAAAACTGAGGTTGTGGTGCTTGCAGTTTGGCTTGTATCCTAGGTTAATGTGGCCAATGTCAGTATATGAAGTCCCATTATCTGTAGCAGAGAGAATGGAAAGGCTAGTTAGCTCTTATATTAGAAAATGGTTGGGTGCTCCCAGGTGCTTAAGCAATGTAGCTTTGTATGGGAAAGGAATGCTTCAGCTGCCAGTATCCAGTCTAACAGAGGAGTTTAAATGCACTAAGGTTAGGACAGAACTTTTATTATCTGGGAGTAAGGACATGTTAGTTAGCAATGTGGTTCCGAATCCTTCTGGGGGGAGGAAATGGAACCCAAGGGCAGCAGTGCAGGAGGCAGAGGCAGCTCTTAGGCATGCAGAAATAGTAGGAAATGTTCAATTTGGCCGGGGAGGCTTGGGGCTTGGCCCAGGCAAACCAGTGTGGAATAAAGCAGGTCTAAAGGAGAAAAGAAAGCTTGTAGTGGAACAGGTGCATAGGCAGGAGGAGTTGTTAAGAGGGGCAAAAGCAGTTGGTCAAGCCAAACAGGGACAATGGTTGAATTGGGAAGGTGTTGAGAAGAGGAAACTTAGTTGGAGGGACCTGTGGAATATGGAGGAAGGCCGTATTAAATTTCTGATAGGGGCGACATACGATGTGTTGCCAACCCCGCAGAACCTAAGTCTCTGGGTACAGGGCGATCAATCATGCCCACTCTGCTCAGGTACAGCAAGTTTAAAGCACATTTTGTCAGGTTGTAGAATTAGCTTATCACAAGGCCGGTATACATGGCGGCATAATCAGGTGCTGAGAAGCTTAGCCGCAGGCATTGAGGAGAGAAGGAAGCAGGTGAATTCTGGAACTTCTAGAAAGGAGAGGTTAGATGTGCAGTTTGTTCGAGAGGGGGAGAAAAATAGAGCTGCTAAGTCAGGGAGAAAGCAGGTAGGTGGCTGCCTGGTAGGGGCTGATGATTGGCAAATGCAGGTCGACTTGGGAGGAAAGCTAGTTGTGCCCCAGGAAATAGTTTATAGTAATCTGAGGCCAGACATTGTCTTATGGTCCATGAGTAAAAAGACTGTGTATTTTATTGAGTTAACAGTCCCTTGGGAAAATTCAGTGGAGGCAGCTTATGAAAGGAAGAAGACTAAGTATGCAGATTTAAAGACAGAATCTGAGCAGAGGGGATGGAAGACCAGGGTCTGTCCGGTTGAAGTGGGGTGTAGAGGTTTTGTTGCAGGGTCAGCTGTTTCACTGTTGAGGGAGCTGGGAGTGCATGGGCAAAATTTAAGAAAGACAGTGAGGGAGATGTCAGATGAGGCTGCTAGGTCTAGTCAGTGGATATGGATCAGGAGAAATAATAGTAGTTGGGGGGTGAAATAGGGACAGTGGGGGGGCAGGCAGAGGACATGCATGCCTAACCCGGCAAGAGAAGAGGTTAAAGTCTGAACAAGACACCTCTCCTCTGCTCTGCTTTCCCCGCCCCATCTTCTCGCTCTGCCAATAGGAAGAGAACCAGGAAGTTTAGATAAGGTGGGGGTGTGGCCAGCTAGAGTCTCTCTTTGGGACCATGCGGCCTGTTCAGGTGAGTTTGCGTGGTAAGACACAGAGTTGGCTTGTTTTTTGATCTTTTTGGTTGTTTTCCTGTTTTGTTTGCTTCTTGAAGGAAATGTTAGGGTTTGTTTTCCTGCTCTGTTTGCTTTTTGAAGGAAATGGTAGGGTTTGCTGCTTCTTGAAGGAAATGTTAGAAAAGGCTGTTAAATCTAGTCTGTGGTTTAGGCCTCCACCTTCAGCACCTTCTAAATTTTCCACCCCCTACCCGAACAAAGGTCTGTATCCAATCCCTACTTTCATCTTTTGACTCTACCTCTTTATTTTCTATCCCCTACCCGAACCAGGGTTTGTATTCCCACCCCGCTTTTTCTTGGTGCAGTTGGTGAGAGGTAGGGGTAGATGATGGTAGTGTGGCAATCGGCAGTTACATGTGGCATCTAGGCCTGTGGTAGCATTGTAGCAGCTAACAATAGCTAAAGCGGTGAGAGTATGATAGTATCTTAGCAGTTAGTATTGGTAGCTAGCAATTAACATTAACAGTATAGGTGAATCTAGCTTTATTGTCTTCTTCTGTTCCTCTTAGCAGGTAGCGGTTAGCACGTAACATTAGCTAAATGGTAGCATCGGAACTGTATTGTCTTCTTCTGTTCTTCCTAGCGGTTAGCATTAGCATTAGCAATAGTTAAATGGTAGCATCGGTACTGGCCACTACCTGGAGCATCTCTGGGTCAGTTGAACGTGGCGGTGCTGTTTGGATTGTGTAGGAGCAGTGTGAACTGGCACTAGGGGGGGTGACTCTGGGACGCCGGAGTTCACTGCCTAACCTCCTGGAGGTGTAGTGGGACTAAGTAGGCGAAACACTGTTGAAGGGAGGTTTCCACCTGATGACCCCCAGAGACGTGTTAGGAATCACTGCTCTTTGGCAGGTATAGAGGCAGATTAGAGCTCCAAGGTTCTTCACTGAGAATGAATCCTCTTTTTGAGCACAAGTATCTTGTGTTTAAATTAACTATACATTTCACAGTCCAGGGTGTGTGTGTGTGTGTGTGTGTTTGGGGGGGGGCAGCAGGGAGTTATAGTCCAGGTTGTGTGTTTGTGTGGAGGAGGGGGAGAGCAGGGAGAGAGTTCAGCATCCCGACAGCCTGGTGGACGAAGCTGTCCCGCAGTCTGCTGGTCTTGGCCCGCAGGCTCTGCAGTCTCCTCCCTGATAGCAGCAGGCTGAAGAGGCTGTGTGACGGGTGGGTGGGGTCTCTCGCAATACAAAGGGCTTTGCAAGTGAGGCGAGAGGTGTAGAGGTCGTGGAGGGAGGGGAGAGAAGCACCGACGATCTTCTCAGCTGCTCTCACGATGCGCTGGAGGTTCTTCCTGCAAGATGTGGAGCAGGCACCATACCACACGGTGATGCTGCTAGTCAGGACGCTCTCAATGGTGCCTCTGTAGAAGGTGTGCATGATGGGGGCCGGGGATCTACCTTTCCTCAGTTTGCGGAGGAAGTAGCGCTGGTTTGCTTTCTTGGCCAGCGATGTGGTGTTGGTGGTCCAGGAGAGGTCCTCAGTGACGTGCACACCCAGGAATTTGGTGCTGCTTACCCTCTCCACCGTAGCACCATTGATGGTAAGGGGGGCATGCTGGGGGCGTCTTCTCCTGAAGTCCACAGCAATCTCCTTCGTCTTCTCCACATTCAGAGAGAGATTGTTGTCTTCACACCACAAGGCCAGGAAAAGATTACAGATTAAACCTGTTGCATGGTGACTGTGACAGTCTGTCAGACTGTCTGGATCAGTTAGAGAGGGTCTCTTCCAGTCTGGATCAGTTGAACTGGGTCTCCTCCAGTCTGGATCAGTAA
This sequence comes from Chelmon rostratus, assembly GCF_017976325.1. NCBI lineage: Eukaryota > Metazoa > Chordata > Actinopteri > Chaetodontiformes > Chaetodontidae > Chelmon > Chelmon rostratus. The sequence goes on along the minus strand of NC_055672.1, from coordinate 25,561,113 downwards.
GAGAGGGTCTCCTCCAGTCTGGATCAGTTGAACTGGGTCTCCTCCAGTCTGGATCAGTTAGAGAGGGTCTCCTCCAGTCTGGATCAGTTGAACTAGGTCTCCTCCAGTCTGGATCAGTTAGAGAGGGTCTCCTTCAGTCTGGATCAGTTGAACTGGGTCTCCTCCAGTCTGGATCAGTTGAACTGGGTCTCCTCCAGTCTGAATCAGTTGGACTGGGTCTCTTCTCATCTTCATTCTTCTGTGTCAGTGAATGTGATTTAAATTATAGAGCTGAAACAACTAGTTGGTTGATGGATGAGTTAGCGAGTTATCGTTAGCTAAACTGATGATAATGAATGGTTTTAGAAGACAAAGAGTCTGCAGCCATGCTAGAGGCTGTGCTTAAACACGATGGAGCTTTGAGCTAAATGCTAAGAGCAGAATGCTCACGTGCTCATAACAACAATGTTAACATGTTGATGTTGAGCAGGTAATGTTTGAATGTTTATCATCTCCGTTTGTCCCGTTAGCATGCTAACATTTGCTAATTAGCACAAATTACGAAGCACAGCTGACACTGATGACATCGTCCAATGCGTCCTCTTCCTTAAACGACTGAACGGGTCGATTGACAGCGACTCCCACGATGACACACATGACTGTACCTAGACAGGTGTAGCAGAGCGGGTTTACCAAAAAGTACAACGGTCACGAATTTCTGTAAATGTACGGTGACTTTACAACAGTATCTCACTGATTTTTATAATAATAATGTTAAATATTCATCCCCACATGTAAACGAACAGTTAATGTTTGGTTCACAATAACAAACTGTAGATTGTTTAAATATAATAATGAACGTAAATCCACTGTGGATTCGTATCCAACTTTATCAACAGCTTCCTCGTAACGTTGTCTTTTAATCCAGGGTCTTGGTCTCCAGGTGGAGCAGGTTTCAGCCGGTCATATGATGCAGAGCGGGCTCGGTGTGGGGGGGTCACCTGTCGACAGATCCAGATCTCCAGCAGGACTCCTTGTTTTGTCTGTTAAATCTTCTTTTTCTTGGAAGAGCTTCAGGGTTGCTTTGGTGCGTTGAGGCTGACACCTTCAAGTTCAAGTCAAGCATCAAAGATAAGACACACTTTGCTGTCTATGATAAGCTCAGTCTACGATCCTTTGGGCTTCTTAGCTCAGTTCACCATCCCAGCAAAGATGATTCTGCAGGACCTGTGTCGATCAAAGTGGGCTGGGATGATCCTGTACCCATCTGCTGCCAAAATAAGTGGAACAAATGGATTGAAGACCTGGAAAAGGTGAGAGACTTTAAGATCAGGAGATGTCTCAAGCCTCAAGGCTTTGGCCAGATAACTTCTGCTCAAATGCATCATTTCTGTGATGCCAGTGAGACTGCAGATGACACTGTTACTGACATCACAATGCAGAACAATAACAGAGTCCAAAGCCAGGCAGGTTCCTCTAAAACAAGTGACTATTCCCCGCCTGGAATCAACAGCTGATGCTCCTGCTGTTAAGGTGGATAAGATGCTGTGTTCAGAGCTACAGCTGCCTTTGAAGGAGTCACATTTCTGATCAGATAGTGCATCAAAAATGAGATCAAAAGGCTCCAAACAGTTGTGGCTAACAGGACAGCAATAATTAGAGGATCCTCAAACATTTCACAGTCCTACCGGTCAAAACCCGGCAGACGATGCCTCTGGGGGGCTGAAAATCTTGATTCAAGGAAGATGGATTGAAAGTCCAAAATTAGCATCACAGTCTCGGGACAATCACAGTGAAGTCCTCTTTTCTCTGTGCAGTACAACGAACACTGAAATAAAATGTTTAATTTTAATTTTAAAAAAAAATTTATTCACTTTATTGATCCCAAACTGGGAAATTCTTCTCTGCATTTCACCCATCACTGTACTTGAAACACACACATGCACATGCAACATGCAGTGAACACACAGGAGCATGGGGCTGCAGCATCAGGCGCCCGGGGAGTTAAGTGCATTGCTCAAGGGCACATCTGTTCATATAAAATAAAATAAAATCATCATTGTGTGATCGTATTGTGCATATTGTTATTCTGTAAGTCACAAGTGAACAATTCTCATATAATTTTTATGTGACATAAAATATCTTTTAAGAACACATTCAACATCTGGATGAACAAATTTGAGCATTTTATCTGAACAAATAAAAAGGTTGCTCACACAGACTGATGTACAAAATGAAACATCATGAGAAATTACATAAAAGATACACAAAATATTACCTGCAGCACAGCATACAGCACCGCAGTGGCATGGGAAAGTGAACAACACCTGACACAAGGGAAAACATTTAAGATAGTTTAGCAACATTAACAAGTCTCCAAACAAAACTTAACGGTCTTATAACTCACAGGAAGTGCTCAGAACAGTTAGTGCAGGTCACAGTGAGTACCTGGCACAGTAAATATAAAGTTTAAACATCTGAAACGTTAAATAAAATCATTAATTATGGAATACAGGAAAAAGAAATATTGTACCTGGAGATGTTGTTGTCATTGTTGATTCAACAGCTCCTCGTGGATCCTGGAGACATTCAATGATAAAAAAGGACTGGTTCTGGTTCTGGACGTCTCCAGACTGAGACCAGTGACAAACATATGTCTTCTTTATGAAGCAACTGAATAAAAAAAAAACACTAAAAGGTCCCATATCCATGTTTCATAATAAACACTTCATGATTTATACGTGTAACATTCCTGTCATGTTGTTTCCTGTTTAATTTTTGTAACTCTACCTCTTGTGTCATTCCAGTTTCCTGTGTTTTCCCGCCTCTCATCAACCCTACCTGAGGCCACTTACTCACCTGGGGTCCGTTTCACAAAGCAGGTTCAACAAACTCTGAGTGTAACCCTGAACTCTGAGTTGATCTACTCTGAGATAGGAAACTCTGAGTTTTCGATTCCACAACAGCAGATTTGAGTTAGTTTGATTAACTCAGAGTAGGTTCACCTCGAGTTAAGCGCGTGCACCGCAACTTTAAAAAGACAGCATCAATGGAACCCCGATTTGAGGAGTCACCATGGCAACGGGGAAGCGGAAGGCTGCCTACTTCACGCCACTGGAAATTAGACATTTTAATGCGCTCATACAGCGAGTATGAACACGTTTTTAGACGGAAGTCCAACACCGCTGCAGCTGCGAAGGAGAGGGAGACGGCGTGGGAGAACATTGCTGCTCGGGTCAATGCGTGAGTATAAATGTAGTCCTTTGAAATCACAATAATATTACAGGGCAAAACTGCTTGAATGGTTGCCTATTAATTTATTTCATTTAGGTGGAGAAGCGGGGGAGAAGCGCACTTGGCAGCAGCTTAAAATGAAATATAAAAACATTGTTCAAACAGGTAAGACCTCTGCATGATCTCATGGAGGTAGCTACCTCATTTTGATCATGTTTTACATTGTAAAGTAAATATTAAGTGGCTCCCTTTCATTGTAAAATTGGTTTTATTGTGTTCATATAATGTTTTGTTTTTTGTTAACGAATGAAATAAAATTTAAAAATGAAAAAACAGTGTTCTCATCTATATCATGTTATGTTAAATAATTAAGCCTATATTTAAACTAACACAGACTTTTACTCAGCTAACAGAAAGAAGGCAGATGCACGAAGAAGGGGTGGTGGCCTAAAACCTAACTGTCTGGAAAAGCAAGAACATCGTGGTCTGATATCTCCCCACAAATATTTAATTCTCTGCGCAGTATCGCTGCACCTTCATCCACGGGATCATGATCAAAAGACGTTAACATGCCATGTTAACGAAAAAAGTCGCCACCTACTGTGCCTAATGGACTTCCACTGACTTATATTTTTAATGATTTTTTTAATAACAGACGGCAGAACTATGCCAAAACTCGTCTGCCGACTTAATGAATGAATGAGGAAATTAAATACGGTGTGTGGTTGAAAGAGGGCGGAGACACAGAGAAACTCGAGGTTCCTTGAGTAAAACCTGGTCCCGACCAGGTTAGGTTCATAGAGTCAGTTACTGCGGTAACTGACTCAGAGTTTAACTTACCTCTGTCTGTGAAACAGGCTTGAGTTACCCCTCTTTCTCTGGTTTGACTTACCTTCCTATGTGAAACGGAAAACTCAGAGTTTCCCTCATTTCAGGGTTAACATACTCGGAGTTTTCAGTAAACCTGCTTTGTGAAACGGACCTCTGCCCCTGATTAACCTCCCTCCCTTCCCTTTGTGTATATATCCCCACCAGTTCCACATGTCTCTGCCAGATTATCTTTGTTCCCAATGATTTCATCTCGTGCTTTGCTGCATTTGGCTCTCAGCGTTTGTTGGATTTCCCTACTATAGATTTTTGAAGAGTTTTGCCTTTCCTGTCTGTTTTGTTTGCCTTAGTGGACTCCTTGTGTTTGGCTTTTTTTGGAACATAGTAAAGACAGTGATTTTTGTTTGAACCTCAATCTGCCTCCTGTGTTTTTCTCTGCATCTGGGTCTGAGCTCACCACGGCCGTTACAATACGTCATGTCAGTGACAGCTGAATTTTTGTTTTGTATGGTTCTGATTTCAGTTGTGATTTTAATTTCCTCATGTGAAATTAATTTGAATTGTCTGCTGACAGAATAAATTAGTGTGTAAGAGCCACTACTGTGCATGTGTTTCATTTTCTTTGTGTTTATTTCTTTTGCTGTGAGCTTCCCACCACTGGGGGCCTCCCTGCTGTGGAGTGTGAGAGCTCATATAATCAATATAAGCAGGACAGGACCGCTATGCAAGCTTTAGTCCCTCAGTAATGAATCATCAACAGAACTAAGCTGGCTGAAGTCCTGTTAATCAGGGTGATTTCAGTTTTTTTTCTTGTTACTGATGATTCCTCGGTGCACGAGAACGTCAGAGTTCTGCAAAGTTCTATTCACCCAATCTGTGCGTCCTTTAGGTCTTACAATGAGGGAATGGGGCAAGATGGCACCAGTGTGTCAGGCGTGCCGTCAGCCGCTCCGTACGCTGTATGTGTTTTTACTGTTTGTAACACTTGCACTTAAAGTCAACTCTCTGCTGGTGTATGATCGCCAAACGTTGCTAGATCTGAGAACCTCCACTACAGGTCTGGTCAACTTAGATCATTATGGACATCGAACTCTGCCTCCGTTCCTGTCAGATATACCGATACACCTTTGCCGCACGTCAGCGCCACTTCCTCGGTGAAAACGCCACCGCAGGTGCAGTAAGCGTGGGGGCCGTTTGGTAAGGCTGATGGTCGCGTTGTCCCGATCCCGATCGTGTCGGATTTGGAGCGGTGCCTCGCCTCTTTATCTCCCGACGTTGGCTGGATCCTGTCGCGGCCTGCTTGGTACCGGTGACTGGCTCGGATGACCTGCTCCTCCCCCGTGGCCCCTGCCCTCCTCGTCCACGCTGGCGTGGAATCGACCCAGGGAACCTGCAGCTTCTCCGCAGGGAGTGTCTGTCAACGGCTCGCTCTGACCCACCGGCTCCAGCCAGGGTTGGCCTGGTAAATGCAAGATCGCTTGCTAATAAAATGTTCATCCTAAAGGATTTCTTCACATCGCGCGATCTGGACTTCCTTTTTGTCACAGAGATGTGGCTGAGCGTTGGTGAGTCCAGTACTTTTACAGAACTTTTACCTGCCGACTGTTGCTATTTTAATTCTCCGCGGTCATCTGGTAGAGGAGGAGGAATTGCAAGTGTCTTTAAAAGCCACTTCAATTGCAAACAAATATCGCTGTCATCGGCTCCTGCCAGCTTTGAATTAAGCTTGTTTGAGGTGGGATGTCCTCATACAGTGCTGTGTGGTGTCGTTTATCAACCACCAAAATACAACAAGGATTTTTTTGACTGACTTTTCTGCGTTCCTGGCTGACATCATGCCGAAATATGACCGAGCTTTAATCGCTGGTGACTTCAATTTTCATGTGTGCTGCCTGGAAAACCCTCTGGCGAGGGATTTCTTAAATCTCATTCTTTTAATCTCATACAATCTGTATTGAGCCCTACACATGTACGGGGGCTCACACTTGATCTTGTTTTGTCATTTGGTCTGCCTGTCGATAATTTGGAAGTCTGTGGAGCGTATTTCTCTGATCATATGCCTGTACTGTTTGAAGCTGCTGTGTCTTTTAGCTCTGTTAAAACTCCCGCTGCTGTTCGCAGCTGCCGGGTTATTAACCCTTCCACTGCCGCTCCCTTCTCGTCCGCTTTCAGTCAGATCTGCGTCACTACTGATCCTGCACACCTTGACACGGAGGCTCTCTGAAATCGATTCTGCCACCCCATTAAAGAGCAGGCAACGTAAAGTTAAATCTGAGCCGTGGTTGAATGAAACAACCCACAGTGTCAGACATGAGTGTCGCAGAGCTGAGCGTAAATGGAAAAAAGACAAACTAGAGGTGTCTTTTCAAATATTGAGTGATTGCTGGCGTTGTTATCAATCGTCTGTGAAAGAGGAAAAAAGGAAATATTTCTCTGACATTATTGTCTCTAACTGTCACAAACCTTGTGTGTTGTTTAAAGTGATCAACTCTACCCTGAATGCGCCACAGGCTGTGGGAGCTGAGCCCTCTCCTTCTGTGTGTGAAAACTTTCTGCAATGTTTTATTGATAAAGTTTCTTCCACTAGAGCACTTATTTCACTGAACTGCCGCTGCACATCAGGCAGTCCTCTTCAGTGGCCACTTTTAAATCTCTTCTTAAAACGCACCTCTTTTCCTTGGCTTTTATCACCTCTTAGATTGTTTATTTTATGTGCACAGGTATTTTACCCTTTATGTAGTATGTTTCTATTTTTATTGTCTGTTTTTACTGCCTATTTTTTTATTTTTTTATGTACAGCACTTTGGAAACCTTGAGTTTATTTAAACTGTGCTTTATAAATAAAGATGGATTGGATTGGATTGGAACAACAATCATTGCTGTACATGTAGTAGGTTGAAAATGCTACATGTGTATGTAACAGACACCCCCCCTAATTTTTAATTTTTTGTTATAATGTTTGATCTAATTTAATTCAGTTCACAGCTTTCACTTTTATGTCAATACCATAATATGTCAGTAGATGGCACTGTAACGCCACTGTGGATCCATTAGGGAGACTCTAGATACGTGCTCTGCTCATGCGCAGCTCAGTATTAAACGAGCACTGGCTGGAGCAAGATGTAAACTGTTTGTCCTCTCCCTTATTAATCCACAGGTACATTTAAACTAGTTTTTTTTAAGATCAGCTACGCTTAACATCTGCATGTTAGTGCATTACAACAAGTTCGGTAGACTTTTGATATGGTGTTGGGGTGTATTTTGAAGACAAACGGGTTGTTTTTGTCAGTTTGTGTCCTGGCCGCGGCCGCCATCTTTCTTAATTATCTCTGTAAGTTTCTGTTTTCTAGTGTTTTATAAGTGAAAGTTACATACGTTAACTTTAGGTAGCATAAGAAAATGTGTTTTGAGTTTTTTTTGTTTATGAGTTAAAGCCAGTTAGTCGAAAGTGAATTTGAGAGTCGCCATATGTAAATTAGTTTCTCTTCCGGTCGCTCGTTAACGAGTCGTTGTCGCGCCATTTTGTCAAACAGTTCAGTACAACGCAGTGTTAAGACAGTGTTATTGTATTGTATGTGTTGAAGAATGTGTGAGTATGGGTATTTGAGTTAAGTAAGTGTGTGTTTTGGGTAATATTATTTTTGTACAGTTTCATGTTTTAGTTGAGCCAGTTCTTATTTATGTGAAATATAATTTAAATTATTTTGAGTTCATGTACACATAATTTACTTAAGACCTTATGTCTTATATGGTTTATGGTCACTTAGATTTTGACATTGATTTACTTTGTGTAACTTATTTTAGTGTGAATGTGAAAAATTATAACTTTAAAATGACATAATTTAGATGTAATGAGTTTTATGCAGCTGAGTATTAAACGAGCACTGGCTGGAGCAAGACGTAAACTGTTTGTCCTCTCCCTTATTAATCCACAGTCTACAGATTGCTGCTTTATTGGCTACACAGTGCACCCTTGCCTGTGTAACCTTTGCTGCCGGTCCAGATTTCCCCTAGGTCTGGCGCCGGTAACATACAGATAATAGCCAGTGAACGAAAGGTCTCAGGTTGCTGCTGCTGGATATATTTGTTGCAGTTTGCGGAGTGCAACAAAAACACCTCAAGGTTTATTTTGAGGAACTCAGGAACCTCCAGCTTTCCAAACACAAGAGGGTGCAGCTCTGCAGCATCTGAAGGAAAGTTCTGCAAACACAGACAATGAGACAAGAAACTGAAAAAAATTCAATGAGTTTAACGGCGAAACGACAACAGATAGATCGCTCCGTTCAGGACCAGGGGAGTCCTGTCTAAACCGAAGAGGTTCTGGCATTCTGTGGATCCTGGTCGACCAGGGACCATGTTTTAAAAACTGCAGAGCAGGAAGAAAAGCTTTCATACATGAACTCTGACTTTACTAACTTTACTTCAGCACAAAGACTTTGCTGTTTCACACACAGAGATGCAGTTTGTGTCTGCAACCACCAGAGGGCCAGTGAGACAGAACTGCACAGGGGCTAACAAACCAACGAAGAAGAGGGGGGGGGGCAGGAACATGGTAAGGAGTGTGTGCAGCAGCCTGTCAGTGCTACATTATTATACTGAATGTAAGTTTATTATCAATGATGCGTTCATGTGTCAACTGCATCAAGACTCTTTCACCTGAATGTTTTGGTTGGAGAAACTTGAATTCAGCTGAATCTGAAGTTTCTTTTATCTGAAACAGAAACTTTTCAGACAAACCTCTGCGATGGCCGAACTGCTTCTCTGTGGTGAGGCATCTGGTGTTAGCAGCTCCCCAGCAGCAGTGAGGCTCCCTCAGTGATTCAAGGTTTTAGCTTCTTAGCCGTTAGCTCGCTGAGCACAAACCTGCTGCTTGTTTAGCATCAAACTCCACTGAAGAGCGTTAGCATGATCCATTAGCCCTGCAGCATGTTTGTCGCAATGATGACTCGAGTCTGACCTTCTTCATCGCTGTCTCATCATCTTCATCACTGTGAGCGGTTTGATCCACTCCAGAATAACCGTCTTTTCAGAAAACCGCAATGCTCTGCTTGGCTTTTTTTGTGTATTTATGAATTCTGGAAAGTTCCCCGCACCTGCACTATATCCTCCACACCACCTCCATCACCTGTCACTGCCAATAAATAATGTGCAGGATCTGGACCCACCTGAAGACTGTTCCAGAGCTCCCACAGACCATGTGAACACCAGTCCACCTGCAGCCATAGACACCATCCAACACCACATAAAGTCAACACACTGTGCATTAATCCGGCCTCAGTGTATGAAACAAAGAGAATTTATCTGTCAGAACATTTTAACTACTGTGCAGTTTAGTTAAGGTGACGTTTTCCCATCATTTGTTTACATCAAATTCGGAAAAGCTGCATGACAGAAAAACTGTAACTGACGCTGCTGATCATCAAATAACCATCTCAGGACAAAGCTCTGACTTCACAAAGTCATCAGTCACAACAGACACATCTTTCTCACTTTAAAGGTCACAGCTGACCCTTTTAATGCAGTTAAACTTGTATGAAAGTGTTTTTTAAAGAAACACTAAATGACCTCTTTCTGGTCCTGAAGGGGACGTTTGGATTTGGAATCCGCCAACAATTACAGGGATAACAGTCGGACTTTGTGTCACATGTGTATGTCCACCTCAGGTCAGGTATCACCAGATCTACAGCAGTTAGTCAGTTAATTTGACAGTTAGTTTGACAGTTTGTTAGACGGATGGATAGACTGCATATAGTTTGATTTTTTTTTTTTTTATTCCCTTCCTGCTACTACTGCTTGCTGACTGCAACAGCCTATTTTCCCCGGTGGGGGATTGATGAAGTTATATCTTATCTGATCTGTTCAGCAGTTTTTCTCTAAGAGGAGGAGACTTTACCTCCTACAAAGGACACAGAGACACTGAGGAACCAGACCTGGACCCAGCCCAGAACCCAAAGCCAGGGTAAAGAGGTTCAGTGTGTCAGAGGAGACTCTGTAGAAGGACACAGTGCCAGCAGGACAGTCCACATACACTCCTACTGTGTTAGAGATGGAGGAGGAGGAGGAGGAGACAGATGTTTTCCTGTTCCTGTTAGTTTGAGTTCACGGGAATCTGATGGAGAGAACAAGAAGAAAACCGCTGCAGTTATTGATCTATCATCTGTTCATTGATCCACAGTTTGATGATGACATCAGAGGTGTCAATGAGTGATGTCACAGTTTGAAGGTGGTTGAATGTGTGCTGCTTTGTTTTCATCAATCAAATTAAAAACACACTTACACTTCCTCAGACCTGGTCTCAACCGGCAGGCTCCACCCTGAAAGAAGGAGGGGGGTTCAGACCAGCAACATGCAAGCATGGACGTGACATTACTCTCTCACACACACGCACACACACACAACATGTTCATCCGACCTGCTTCTCCCTGCTGCCCCTAAACCTCTTCACCTCCACCACCTGCTCACACACTGACACTGACCCACAGGATGTAGGTGTGTGTGAAGGTGGAGGACAACATCAACCACTCTCAGATTTATATCTGCTGGGACAAACATGATGTGTCCAGATTTGAGTAGAGGAACATCTGCAAACTGTTTGAGCCAAGACTCCCCTGGTCGATGCCTCTTCAACCTAAAACTATGTCTGTCCTCTCCTGTGTGAGGCCCACTCCTTCAGCTCACCCTCCACCTGCTCCGCCTGGGATCACCAACACCACCTCAACAACATGCTCTGCATCCAGCTTCAACGTCTGGCCCAAGACCTGGCCCGCATGAAACCTGAACCTGCTTAAGTCACCTCTGGACCTCACAGTCGTCCTGCCATCATCATTCACCACACGCTGCCAGAGGTAATGCTAATATCTTTGTTTATTTCTGCCAAAAGTTGGGGAAATTGGGGAAGAATGAGTGTTTCAACGACTCTGCAGCAGCCTCTAGACATGTTGCTGGAAAAGACAGACTTTTATACATGGGATCACTTCAGCTGTGGAGCATCCTGGCTCAGATTTGGCTCACACCCTGGCCTTGACGTGTCCAGAGACAGAGAGCATCCACTCCAGACGGGGCTCCATGAATGTAGCTTGTGACTCAGCAATGCAACCACCAAGTGTGAAGCCAATCAGATGAACAGGACGGACGAGCAGACAGAGGCTCTCTGTCTCAGCCACAGTTCAGACTTCATGCTGTACCACCAATGAAGCTGAATTCATTAAAGGTACATCTGAGGAGCTGTTGGACTTCTGAGATTCAAGAAATATGTCAACACTTTTACAACAAACAGTAACTGGATCTGACCTTGGAGGCTTCACTCCTGAATCCTGCAGGTTGTTGTGACTCAGGTCCACCTCTCTCGGCCTGGAGGACTGGGATCTGAGATTTTCATAGACTAACATGAACAATTCATAGGTGGATTTTCTGGAAAGGAAAAAGAGAAAATGTTGTCACATGCAAAGCATTCTGGAAGGAACAACTTTCCCACACACTTAGGCTTGGACGTGTCGGAGCCCCCCATGAGTCACTCCTGAAAGGGGGAATTTCTTCAGATCAAACAAATCTTTTCCTGATGACAGCAAGATGAAGACCAGACCTGACCACTGAGCAGGAGACAGTTCATCGGCAGAGAGTTTTCCTGAACTCAGAGATTGCTGGATCACATCAACTAGAGAGCGATCGTTCAGTTCATTCAGACAGTGGAACAGATTGAGAGTTTGCTCAGCAGAGGGAGCCTCCTCGATCTTCTTCTGGATGTACTCGAAAGCTGCCTGATTGGTTTTTGAGCCACTTCCTGTCTAAGTCACCAGGCCTTGTAGGAGCGTCTGATTGGTCTGCAGTGAAAGACCCAGGAGGAATCGGAGGAACAAGTCCAGGTGTCCATTTGGACTCTGTAAGGACTTTGGTAGAAGTGTGTCTCTGCAGATTCATGGTTGGTTTTTTGATCCTCTGACAGCAGATTGACTCCAGAGATGATGAAGGTCAGATGGACATTAAGAGCAGCCAGAAACGCCTTAACACTCGGATGGACGAAGCAGAACACCTTGTCCTGGTACAGTCCTCTCTCCTCTTTAAAGATCTGTGTGAACACTCCTGAGTACAGTGAGGCTTCTGTGATATTGATGCCACACTCTGTCTGGTCTGATTCATAGAAGATCAGGTTTCCTTTCTGCAGCTGCTCAAAAGCCAGTTTTCCAAGAGACTCAATCATCTTCCTGCTCTCTGGAGTCCAGTGTGGAGCTGACCCTTCTCCTCCATCATACTTGACATTCTTCAGTTTGGACTGAACCACCAGGAAGTGGATGTACATCTCAGTCAGGGTCTTGGGCAGCTCTACTCCCTCTTCTTCTTCACATCCTCCAGGACTGTCGCAGTGATCCAGCAGAAGACCGGGATGTGGCACATGATGTGGAGGCTTTCTGATGTCTTGATGTGGGAGATGATTGTGTTGGCCTGGTCCTCATCTCTGAATCTCTTCCTGAAGTACTCCTCCTTCTGTTCATCAGTGAACCCTCTGATCTCTGTCACCATGTCAACGCACTCAGGAGGGGTCTGATTGGCTGCCACAGGTCGTGTGGTTATCCAGAGGCGAGCAGAAGGAAGCAGTTTCCTCCTGATGAGGTTTGTCAGCAGCACATCCACTGAGGTGGACTCTGTAACATCAGTCAGGATCTCATTGTTGCTGAAGTCCAAAGGAAGTCGACACTCATCCAGACCATCAAAGATGAACACAACTTGGAACTGTTGTTACAAGTGATTGATAAAGATCATAGGAGTGAATGTCCCATTAATCCAGCAGGTTAAATCACAGAACAGAAATCCTCTTACTGCTCTGCAGACGGTCAGCTAGATCCTCCTCCTTCATCCTCCTCAGGAAGTGCTGTGTGATCTTTAGAAATGCCTCTCTGCTGCTCCTCCTCTGCTCTGCATCCTCACCATCCAACACCTCCTCATCCTCCCTCTGACTCTCTAAGCATTCTGGGTTATCTGAACTCAGAACCTTCTGGAACTTCTTCAGCTCGTTCTTCACAAAAGTGACAATGTTCTCCTCCAGCAGCTGGAACAGAATATTATATGAATCACACAAACTGAAATCATGGAACCAAACATTAGATCCATGTTGGACCGGCTGACAGTCTTCTGGTCTAAAAAGTGCAGCATGGACATTATTGTGGACAAAAGTAGCTGTTGTACATGTACAGACCAGAAATATGGAGTCCAGGTGAGTCTGATGCTGCTGGGCAGACTGACCACTGGGAACCTCTGAGCTCTCCTGATGGACTCTGTGGAGGAATCATGAAGAATTAGTTCATTATGTCAATCCACACAGAGACCAGCTAAAGGTCCTTTGAGCCAAAGTGTTGATGACAACATTGAATCAGATGGTTTCCCCTGACATTTTAGTGCTGGTCATTCTGCTGATCCTGCTGCGAATCAACAGTCCAGTCTGCATTTCTGTGCAGCTTTCACTTTACTGTGTTGGTTCACCAGCTTGTCTGCTTTGGTGCCTCCAGTTCTAATTGACCCCTACAATACTGTGGACAGCTCACACAAGCTAACTGGATGCGACCTGTCTAGCACAAATTAGCCGTGAGTCATAATAAACTTAATAAACAGGTAAAGTGAGCAAAACATCAGAAAACCAAGAAGAAAACCAGAAAACACTGGATCAAACCAAAGCAAACGACCATTTCACACCCAACTGTGTGTCCAACGAAAGCTGGAACGAACTTCTCTGGATGAATAAATTGGTGAGTGATCAGTGATCATCAGATTCTCATCCAGATCAGCCAAAGACCTCATCTCGAAGAATGCAAAGGGGTCTGAGCTCATCGCATCCAGGAAGCTGCGGTTTGGAGAAGACTTGACAACAAAGGACAAAGAAACTCGAAACAGATTGTGGCCCCACATCGAAGCGGCGCGCAAAGAGGGGAAGAAGGCCTTCTTCATCGGAGCCAGAGCCATAATTGATGGGAGAAAGCTGAAGGTCTGAAAATCAGCGTCATGCCGACAGTTAATTTGTTTTGAAGTAGTGTTATATTTGATGCAGCAAGAATTGACTGTAATCATGTTAGGATGATTGCCTACTCGCTATCTTAGTTTTCAGGCGGACATTATTTATTATTATTTTTCTTTCCTTTTCCTTTTGAAGGAAAGTGTCTTTATCAGTGTGTTCGATTAATGTTCGGGGTATCAGAGAATTTTTTTGTTTTGTAAGAGATTTAAAGGAATGCTTTCGTTTTTTACAACCTGGACTCTATTTGTAGCATTAAATACGACCATTTAGACACCCAGACAACTTTGGTGGCATTTGGAGTCGTTTTGAAGAAATTAGCCCCAGAAGAGCGGCGCGTATATCCGTACAATGCGAGTAATCGGGGCACCTGTGCGTAGTCTCTATAAACGCATAATCTGCGGCGAAACTCGTTCATATTCCAATATTTTGTTATGATATGCTGGTGCTATTCTCCTCTGAGCCCATGGTGGCATGTTATCAACATCCAGTGTCTCTAGACAACTACTTCTGACATGGATGACGCCTTTTTTAGCCAGCCACAACACGGCTAACTCTGCGGCGGTTGGCTAGTTTAGCTGTAGTTTGCGACTGTTATTTTTCACAAAATGGATGAATATTTTTCTGACTCTGAGGTGGTGGACGATGACTTTGTTTACGATGGACATCCTTACCGTTTTGAGCCAGAGTACACGGACGAGGAGCTCATTGAAAGGAGAGCAGATAGAGGAACAGCTGGCCAAACAACAACAAACGGCTGCGCGTCCACGAGTAGACGGTAACTGGTGGTGTTCTTGTGGACAATGTTCATCGATGACAACAGAGGAGGATATGTTCATCGATGACAACAGAGGAGGATGTGTCAATAAACGTCTGTATCACAACACTGGAGGATTTCCACACAATGATAAACCGGGCTGTGGTGGAGACATTTTTTCGTGTGAAAGTGAACTGGAAGACCCAGCCAAAGCCTGCAGGACCAAATGGGCAACTTTCGATTGAGTAAGTAGCTTACACACATGTATAGATTGTTTATTTGCCTTGGTTTTGTTTGCCAGAAGTTTATCATTGCGCGGAAATCCTCCAGTGTTGTGATACAGACGTTGAATGACACATCCAGACGCGTATCTCCTGGCTGCTGTCCTACTCTGAGCAACAGAGGCATTCCTCCTCTGTTGTCATTGATGAACATTGTCCACAAGAACACCACCAGTTACCGTCTACTCGTGGACGCGCAACCGTTTGTTGTTGTTTGGCCAGCTGTTCCTCTCTCTGCCTCCTCGTCCTCCTTTCAACGAGCTCCTCGTCCGTGTACTCTGGCTCAAAACGGTAAGGACGTCCATCGTAAACAAACCACCACCTCAGAGTCAGAAAAATATTCATCCATTTTGTGAAAAATAACAGTCGCAAACTACAGCTAAACTAGCCGACCGCCGCAGAGTTAGCCGTGTTGTGGCTGGTTGCTCGCAGCGCGCGACGCTCGAAAATGACGTCATCCACGTCAGAAGTAGTTGTCTAGAGACACTGGATGTTGATAACATGCCACCACGGGCTCAGAGGAGAATAGCACCAGCATATCATAACAAAATATTGGAATATGAACGAGTTTCGCCGCAGATTATGCGTTTATAGAGGCTACGCACAGGTGCCCCGATTACTCGCATTGTACGGATATACGTGCCGCTCCTCTGAGGCTAATTTCTTCAAAACGACTCCAAATGCCACCAAAGTTGTCTGGGTGTCTAAATGGTCGTATTTAATGCTACAAATAAAGTCCAGGTTGTAAAAAACGAAAGTTATCCTTTAAGGCGGATTTTTACTTTATACAAGAAACGCATGCATTAAAATCTGAGTGGTAATATTCTGAAAAGTAAAGCCCATGAATATGGAAGATGGTTAACTTTAGCGCTGGAAAAAAAGGATTTAGTTTTCATTATGGGTAATATTTATGCTACAAATAACAGTTTACAGAACAGAACACTGTTTCAGGAGTTTGAAGAGGAGATATCCAGTTTAATGAATACATTTCCTAATGCAAAAATAATTTTAGGAGGAGATTAGAACTCTATAAGAGACCTTTCATTAGACTGCATTCCACCAAGACCCATAAGAGCCAATTATACTGCTGAAGTGGACAACCTCTGCCTAAATTTAAACTGTTTTGACATTTGGAGACACAGGTATCCAGATAAAATGCAATTTATGTAGTGCACTAAAGACAGGACCAAACAGTCTAGGATTGATTTCTGGTTGGTATCTAGAGATTTAGAAAACCAAGTCCTTGATGTAAAAATAGAACCATCAGTCCTTACAGACCACAACCTAATTTATATATCAATAAATCTGATTGACACAATAGGAGGAAGCAAACCCAAATTTTGTTATTGGAAATGAAATAATATGCTCCTCAAAGTTGAACAATTTTTGAATAATGTCAATCGATTTGACATTATTCAAAAATTAAGGACTGCTGGAATAAAGCTAAAAATCTGAACTCCTATGGTGGGCAATGGGAATATATGAAATATGACATAAGGAAAATAGCTATTCAGAGAAGCAAAGAAATTGCAAAAAATAAAAGAAAAAAGAAGATAATATAATTAAAGGAATTATTGCAATATATGGTAAGGGGAATTTGTGTAATCAAGACAAGGATATTTGAACTTGCTTCACCTACAACTGGATCTCATGTATGAAGAAAAGGCTAGAGGTGCCTTTGTCAGATCGAGGAGAAAATGGTTAGAGGAGGGAGAGAAGAACACAAAATACTTCTTTAATCTGGAAAAAATAAATGTTGAAATGTCCTCTTTGATTAAATTAACGGCCAGATTACAGAAGAGCCCAATGAGATCAAGCATTTTGTTACAAAATTTTATGAGTTACTGTATAAAAAAATTATTATGTTGATGATCTAGACTTCTTTTTATTCATTAAGACAAACGCAAAATTCATAAGTGAGGAATCAAAAACTATGTGTGATGGAAATATCACATTACATGAAATTAAATCATGCATCTCCAAATTAAAAGATTATAAATCACCAGGCAACGATGCCTTGACTAGTGAATTCTATAAAGTATTTCAGGAAGACATTTCAGAATTTCTTTTAGGGGTCTTCAAAGAAGCAATTGATCTGGGAAGGATGCCTGCAACTGTGTCTCAAGGTCTTATTTCTTTAATACCAAAGCCAGAAAAAGATGCTTTAAAAATTGAAAATTGGAGACCAATAACCCTGACAAATAACAATGCTAAATTATTGGCTTTAATATTCTCTCAGAGATTGAAGTCCTGCCTCAATACAATCATTGATGACTGTCAGTCAGGCTTTATGAAGGGAAGACACATCTCTAATAACATCCGTCTAATTTTGGATCTAATTGATTATAATGATTTACTTTCTGATAACAGCTTCATTTAATTTGTGGATTATTATAAAGCCTTTGATACGGTTTAGCATCCTTTCCTCTTCAATACACTGGATTTCTTTGGATTTGGTGATTATTTCAAACGAGCAGTTCAGACTTTATATGAGGGTTGTAATAGTTCAGTTAAATTACCATATGGGACCACACCCAGAATTAATATTGAAAGAGGGATTAAACAAGGAGATCCAATTGCTCCCTTTTTATTTTTATTAATTATGCAAACCATGGCCTTATATATTAAGAAGTATCAGTTTAGAGGAATAAAATTGGATGGAGAGGAATTGAAATGCTGTCAACTGGCAGATGACACTACAATCTTTCTACAAAATGAAGGTGAAGTGAAAAAAGCTTTAGACTGTCTGAATGTCTTCTCTCAGGTATCAGGTTTGAGAATTAACATCAAGAAATGAGACCTCTTCCCTTTAAAGGACAAACCCGCTGACTTAACTGAAATATGTGAGATCCCATTGAAAGATGTTGTATCATACTTAGGAATTAAAATTAGCAAAAATCAAGAAGAAAGAGCCAAATTAAACTTTGTCCCACTAATGGAGAAGATGGGTAAAAAATTTGATAGCTGGCTTGGTCGAGATCTATCACTATATGGGCGAGTTATGCTGTCAAAAAGCGGAGGCTTATCACGTCTTATATATGGTGCCATGGCTCTGGATGTTCCTCAAGCCTTACTTAAACAAATTGACTCTCAGTTGCTGAATTTTATTTGGAGAAACAAACCTCACTACCTTAAAAAGGGTGTCCTGTGTAACCCATGCTCTCAAGGTGGACTCAATGTTCTTGACTTTACCACCTCAAACACTACTTTAAAGATTAAATGGTTAAAAAAAAATATGCTGGGTAAGGAAAAAATGTGGTATATAATTCCAAATCTGATTTGTAAAAATGTTGGAGGTATTGATTTTCTTGATTGATTTTGACTTAAACAAAATTCCCACTCAGTTATCTAGTTTTCACAGGCAAGTATTTTTAGCATGGATGTTAACTTGCAAACACAACTTTTCTCCTCACAAATATTTAATTTGGAATAACAGATATATAGAGTACAAGAATAAATCCATTTATTTTGATAATTGGGTGAGGAGTGCTATCTTAATGGTGACACAATTGTTAAACAACAATGGAAATCTATTTACTTACACAGAATTTTTAAGAAAACATGGAATTCCAGTCACTCCAAAGGATTACACAGTTGTGTTTGATGGGATACCATCAGGTCTTCTGAGACTGGTCCAGGGATGTGACTCCTTAGATGGAAGTGTGCAGGTGATATCAGCCCCTATGCTGGGAGATTTAACCCTCACTGACAAGAGATGTAACAACTATTATATCAGGAGGCACTGTCAGGAAACCTCAGTTCCTGCTATCAAATCTTTTTGGGAGGCAAAAATTCCTTTTAAAATTGTTCATATGATTTATCCAGCCAAAAAAAACACTTGCTAGATTCAGAGAAATAGATGAAATGTGTGTTTTCTGCAATACTGACGCAGAAACTGTGCTTCATTTGTTTTAGAATTGTCCCTTTGTTAAACTGTTTTGGATCTATGTGGAAAGATTTGTTCAAGACCGAATGAGACTCAGCATCTGCCTAAATATGAAGGACATTATTTTGTGTGTCGAAAGAAACTTCGAAAGCAAAGAAATCTTTGTGTTAAACCTTTTGATGTTATTTGGAAAATTCCACACACACAAATCCAAATGGACGGGAAAAAAAACACGAATCCAGCAATTTAAAATGGAAGCCGGACATTATATTGGGACATTGACAGGACTTAAGAACCAAAAGGCGATCAAAACTGTGCAAATATGTGAAGCCTTGGGAATTACATGATTTATTTATGAACTGAACAAGAGTGAGATACCCCTGGACATTTTTTCTGTATATAAATGTATATATGTAAATAGAGCTTGCTGTGTTGTGTTTTGTTGTGTAGAATGTCATGTCTGACAATAAAAAAAATAAAAAAATAAATAAAAACTTCACAGCAGAAACGGGTCGGGAGGCGTGTGACTGTGTGCTGCTCCCTCATTGGAGGAGACAGTTTGGAGCGTCAGCTGTCTGACGTCATTTATTTATTCAGTGTTAAAATTCCCAACATGAGTTAATCGAGAAGTTAGTATGTGTGTTTGCCGGGAATCGACACAAACTGATGTCAGTCAGTGAAAGCTGAACAGTCAGAAAATATTTTACAAGACATGAGTTTCTACTTTGAGCTGTCACTGCACCGTCTTCTCTTCCTTCCTCAGCAGAAACAACAGAACCTGCTTCTTACACTCAGTTAAGAAGCAGTTTCTGTTGTCGACATACTTCCTCCTCGTACTCTGCTATCCCAGACAGCAAAATGACACTGTGGCATATCTGTGCCAGACTGTGGATAACATTCGGTACAGATCCGCCAAACGGGTCTTTATTCACAACGGCCCAATACCAGTGCAGATACGGATTACTGATCTGGAACGGACTTGGGCCAGTTGTGGCCCAGTACAGTTAAAAAAGCAATAACATTTGGTTCGGATCTGGCACAAATTCATGATTCATATTTTACATCTGGGCCAAATGCAACCCTCATACAGCACACTCAGCAACAGATCTTGGCCAGTTCTGGCCCAGCATAATTGATAAAGCTCTATGACATTTGGTTTGGATCTGGCACAGATCTGGTCCAAAATGTGTACGCATACAGCATAAAGAAATGCACATCTGTCCTCAAAAAAATGTTTATTTATAGGTTTACATTTACCCCAACCAAACAGCTCTCTTTGTCAGACTTCATCAAACCTCTCTTTGTCAGAATTACATGTAATGTCTCAAAAGGGTCTTAATAATAACATGTACATGTCAGACTTAAATGTACATTTTTAAAACCAACAGCTCTGTCAGACTTGCATGTAAAACACCAAATAGCTCTCTGTAAGAACAATATGTGCATAAAAACACCAAACAGCTCTTTGTCAGACTTAAATGTACATGAAAACACCCAACAGCTCTCTGTCAGGCCTAAATGTACATTTTTTAAAACCCTAACAGCTCTGTCAGACTTGCATGTAAAACACCAAATAGTTCTCTGTCAGAACATGTACATGAAAACACCAAACGCTCTCTTTGTCAGAATTACCCACACATATGCATGCATGTAAGCTGTGGCTGAGCACGAACCACAAAGGAAACATTAGTATAGGGAACAGTCCACCGGCACTTAGTCACAAGGGTGTCAAACAGTCCAGAATGGACACTAGTTCATTGGGACATAGTTTGTTGTGACCGTTGTCTACGGCCACCCCCACGGTCAGAAGCCAAATTAAACCACCTGATGGAATGGTGGGCTATTTCCATGTCCGTTGCCTTTTCCCCCTGATGGTTCTTGCGCACAGCCCCTACAGTACATTAAAATAAGAAAAACACACAGAGCAAACAAAAGGTTATGGTCCAGAAATTACCAACTCAACATTTTGATTTCTGTCACTTTATCCCACAATGCAGTTTTGTATGAAATAGTAAACTTCACTTGACTAAAGACAGGGCTAGATTTGTTGAGGACATTTGACATTTTGAGGAGCAATATGTATATAATTCACACTTACGTGCGAGGAGAGCCTTGGTTGCCATCTCGCTGAATTTTGTTTTTATTATTAACTCCCTTCCAATTTATCTGTTTGGCAACACTAGATGAAAAAATGTGTGTCAGGATATTCCAGGTGACATGTTTTATGTCACTTCCCCCAAGAGAGGCCAGGACAGCGACCTGTAAAAATAAGGTACTGAATTAGCAATGAAGGAAAAAAACAGTAAGAAAGAAATCACTGAGAGAGTACATAATATAAACTAAAGTGGTGTTTGCAAGATATATATACCAACTGCTTCTTCTTCATAGCATTCGCTGGGTCATTGAGCCAGTCCTCAAAACAGTCCACCTCAGTCAGTGAACTCAAAGGAAAGGAGATGTCGTCTGGCATCTCTGATGGTGGTTCACGTGCAGCGTTCAGTTGTGACATGAGGAGATTCATCACAGAACTTTGTTGGTTAAGCTGGTGTTTTAGGTTCTCCAAAAGAGTGAGCATGTGGAGCTCGGCAGCTACAAAAAGAACATAAAAATTTAGACAGGTCATGATGAGGATACTAAGAGCAAAACAAAACAATTCTATGGAAAAGTCGTTTAAATTATAGACAAAAAAAAGTTATTTTTTCAGTGTTTAATTCATCTGTGATATTTTTGTTGATATGATTCAGAATTGTATGAGTTTAAATGATCAGTTCAATATTGCATCAGGTGAGGGATAAGTCAATACTTAGGTGTGCAGGGAATTGGCTCCCTCCCAGACTGGCCAGCTCTTACAGTGGGCATGTACACTTCCGAGGCGGTTTCAAAGGAATTGTGGACTGAGATGAATGGAAATGTTCAAAAGATGGCAGTGGAGGTTGTGGTGCAAACGAGGACAGCCCAGGAGGTGGTGGATGGAGAGATGATGTATAAGAAGTCACGAAGGACGTCAGCTCTGTGAGTGTCGGCTCAGGAGGTACGGCACGAGCGGACGGACCTGGAGGAGATGGTGATGGTGGAGGCGCAGCAGTGGCAGATAGCCTTGGAGGTGGTGGTGGAGGAGCAGTAATTGAAAATAGCCCAGAGGGTGGCTGTGGTTGAGGTGGAGGTGCAGCAAAGGAAGATGGTCTTGTAGAGGATGCATTGCTGAAAGGACAAAAATAAATGGCGTTGTGTACATTTTCCTACCTATTATATTAGTGTCATATCATGCAGTGCAGAGAAAAACAAAAAATAACATCTCAGCAGTTTAGAAATCTTTTTTAATGCACACAAAAGATTGTTTGCAGGATTAGAAAACACCTTAATCTAATATGAGAAATCAGACAGTGGTTATATTTACCTTCGTGACGACAATGGGGATGCTGACGACTGCTGAGGGTGTGCTATTGGAGTTGAGCCTTTTTGGGATATGGCCTTTTTATTAGGAACACCCTCAGTGTCACTCTCCTCTTCTGTATCACCATAATAGTGGCTGGATAAACACAAACACAAAAAGACATTTTATATCATGTTCAAAGCGCCTGCATCTAAACATAAATACATCGAATCCCTCTTACATTGGTTTAGGTGTTCTCTTAACACGGCCAACCGGTGAATCCTCATCATGTGAATCCAACTCAGATGTGTCACAGGTCAAAGACTTTTTCATACCATGCCAAGCTGACATGTAGTCATCTAAAACAAAATTGACATTAGTAAATTAGGTTGACTTGAGAGACAAACACAATTACAGCTAAATACTGGAAGATATTAAGTTCTAACAATAACCAGATGTTTAAATATTTTTTTTTACCATATGTCTTTAAAACTCTGACAGGATGCCTTGCCCAGTTCTGTCCAGGTGCCTCTGCACACCGCACAGCTTTATTGATCCGCTCATCCCTTGTATAATTTGGCCAGAGGGTGAAACCATCACTGTACCATGACTGAGGTACTACCCCCACAGACATTGCTGCATCAAAGTACTGAACAACATGAAACATCCTAGAAAAAAAGAGAAATAAAAGAAAAGAGTCATTTGTATTACTATTTTTTCCACCAAGATTTTTTAGTATCAACAAAAAGAAATAAACTTAGTACATCGATGTTCAGCGTAGAATGATGACGTTTTAAGACGACTCAACTAACCACAACTTACTCCACTATAGCGAACCAGTTCATCTACTTCTTTAGGCTATGCAGAATTGGTATAGTTACAAAACCTCTTCTGTGGGGGAGTAGGACACAATTTTGCTTAACTGTACAAACTTTGGCATACATGCACTGTTCTGACACTTGTGAGACACTAGAAATATTTAGGAAGTCAGAGTTGAAGGGATATGTAAAAAAGGTGGACTTATTTGTAAAGTTTCTATACACAACATAGATTCCATCATGACACTCAACAATATTAACAATCATACAAATATCATCTGTAATGACGAACACATTATCCCCTGTTGAAACCTTGATAGTCCATTGGTCAGTAATCATTTGGCTGTACTGCCCTCGAACCCCTCTAAAGGCAAGTTCATCAGGAACAGGTCCAACAAAGTGAGGCCTTTTTAAAGAGTATGATATTCGATCAGTCTGACAAGTAGTTTTCTTAGACAACCGACGTATAATTTGTGCAAGTGGACGTTCAGGCTTCCGGACAAGCTTTTTGAGCATTTGAAGGTGGTTCTCATAGGGAAAGGCTGCAATGTTATCCAGACAACCATGCAGCCTTATATCCTGAGCAAGATGAACTAATGAGTGAACGTTGTACACAAGTGAGTCCTTCCCATATATTTGGCCAAAATGGGTCACAAACATCTGCAGCAATGTCTCAGAATACTGCCAGTACAATGAAGACCGTGTTGGGCTGACTTAAATGGCAATAGCAGAGAACAGCAGCATGAAATTATTGTAAATGTTTGTGTCCAGATAGGGAGGTTGAATGACAGGCCCAATGTACAATAAAAACATCCTAAATTCTGTTGCTTTCCACCTCTCAAGTTCCCTCAGTGTTCTGGGTTTCCTGGCAAATTCCACTGGAATTTGATTATGTAAACCTGTCAAACAATCAGACATCTGGTTGACAATGCTGGCTGGTAAGTGGAATTTGAGGGGCCCCCTGAGCCAAAAAGTCTTTTAAGAATTTGACTTTACCGTGGCCCTTCGACAATGAATAGCTTATTGTCCTTTTGTGACCATCAGACATGACTTAAATAATTGCAAACGTTATTTTGTTACCTAAAATCTCACATACTTCATGCTATCCTAGCATGTTAGCTCACTGCACCATCTAGAGAATTACACAAAGTGGTCAGCAGGGTACAGTTGAGACACATTGTCTCGACTGTACCCATGGTAGAGTTCTATTACATCAAATGCTGTTAAGTTGTGCAGCGTAATGATAACATGTTATAAGTCATAATAAGACCACAAACAAAGAAAACTAAAACAAAATGTAATATTTGTGATACTTGAACAGTATTATATTAATGGACATTTTTTTTAACCATGAAAGATAGAAGGATAATTTAGCATGTGGTGTAATAGACAAGGTGATAGAACGGGTACAGTTGATACAGCCTTAATCAGATGTGTAGCCCAGCCTATTTCAGAGTTAAAAAATAAAAAGGCATGCAGTGTGTGTGTGTGTGTGTGTGTGTGTTAGCTATGTTGTGTAGCCTGTATGGACCTTTTGTTTATGTTTGTATTCTTGTGCTATACCTATTGCAGGATGCCCCGCTTCAGAGCTAGGACCACAAATAGGGGAGTGCCAGAGCAGGGCTTAGGGCCTCAGAAGTTGTGCAGGAAGGGAGGTCAATTAGGAGTGTAGCGAAGGAATTTTGCATTCCTGTTCCTTCACTTGCTCGATATGTCAAAAAGAACAGAGCACTGGCTGAACAGGGCTCAAGCATGTTGCCCTCAGTAGGGTACAGGAGCTGCAATGCAGTTTTTACTGCTGAACAGGAGCTCAGCCTTGTAGCCTATATCAGAAATGCAGCAGCCTTATACTATGGGCTACCCCCGAAAGAGGTAGGATTGCACTAAAAACACCTATAGGGAGAGACCAGGTCAAATACAAAAACATCCATTTTCTGGAAATGCATTTTTAAATAGCTTTTAATTGTATTAAATGATTATTCAGACATGAAACATATTAGACTAGTTAAATACAAGTGCATTTTCAAAGTATGATTTTTTATTATTATTGTTTTAGGTTCGCAAATTGGCCTTTGAATTGGCAGCTTTCTACAGGCTGCCTTATCCTCCACGCTGGGCAGAAAATGGCATGGCAGGGGCGAGTTGGTTTACCAACTTCATGCGGAGGCATGAACGTCTGGCCATCAGGAGGCCTCAGGCTACAAGTCTCCACCGAAATGTTAATTTCAATGAGGTTAATGTGGCAACCTTCTTTGATAAGCTAGCCTCAGTTTACAAGAAGCACAACTTTGAGGCCAAAGATGTTTGGAATGTTGATGAGACAGGGCTCGTGACTGTCCAGAAACCTGGCTTACTTGTTGCCACAAAGGGAGTGAGAAGAGTGGGAACAGTGACATCAGCTGAGAGAGGGGTCCTGATTACAATGGCATTGGCAGGAAATGCTCTTGGCAACATCACCCCCTCTGTGGTGGTCCTGAGGGGTCAATAGGCACAGCCAATGGCAGCGGATGGATCCAGGAGCAGGACTTTGTCATCTTCCTACAGCATTTTGTCCATCACACCAGGTCAACTCGAGAGAGGAAGGTCTTGCTTCTATTGGACAACCACTCCTCCCACATTTCAATCAAAGCCATCAACTTCTGCCGGGAAAATGGTGTGGTGATGTTGTCCTTTCCACCACACTGCACGCACCATCTACAACCTCTGGACAAGGCTGTCTATGGGCCACTTAAGAAGCACTTCAACAGTGAGATGGGCAAGTGGCACCAAAAGCATCCAGGGGAAACCCTTTCAATCTACGACCTGCCAAAGTTGCTGAACAACATCTTGCTCCAGGCAGCGTTACCTCTGAATGTAAAAAAGGACTTCTCGAGCACTGGCATCTGGCTTTACAAAGCAGACATTTTCAAGAAAGATGATTTTCTCCCTGCATCAGTCACTGACCAGCCCCTTCCAGAAGCATCTCTCCCCGAGCTGCCCACTGTTGCCCCCACAACATCTACGCCATCTGTTGCCTCCCTCACGGCCGGACCATCCATGGTCAACTGCAGCCCACCTGAGCTGCTCTCTGCCTCCCTGACAACAGCAGAACCAGGCCTGGTCAACCTCAGTCCACCTGAGCTGTTCTCAGCCTCCCTCACATCAGTCGAACCATCAGCTGTCATCCTGCCATCATCCTCTTCCTAGGCCTGTCATAACCATCAACTCTGAGGGTGTTCAGGAAGTGACCCTCACATTCGTTGATGTTCCTCTGTCTATACAAGCGGAGGAAAGTACCACTGAAGTACGAAAACTGTATTTTAATAAATAGTATGCTTGTCCAATTCTGAAATATAAATGATGTGGCATGTGGTCTCATGTAAAGTGCACAGATGGCAACGAAAGTTACAAATGCCATCACTGTGAGGGTTGAATTAATGATAGCCTAATGTTTTTGCGTGTTTCGTTCTGTGTTATTGCTTGTTTACAGTAATATTCCATTGTTTTTAATTTCAATAAAAGAGGAATTGTTACAACCAGCTCGCCGGGGGGAAGGGAAGTAACATAAACCCAGATGTGATGAGGGTAAATTAAAGCTATTTATTAACAAAGTAAGTTTTTGATTACAAACAGGCAACTAAGGACTGCTGAGTGCTGTAAAACGCGAACAAAAAGAGACTCTAACCTAGAATTTAAATAGTTACAATATAGGCAAAACAAAACAACAAAAGATCAAGACAATAAAACAACTAATGCAATCTAATTACAAAAACACACTAACAGCACTCAACAACTTGCAGTGGCTAACAAGTGGCAAAACTAGTGCCTCAGTAAATTTACAGAGTTTCACAAGCACAAAGAGGCACACGAGCAGAGCCGACAACAGCTTGCCCCTGGATGCTGGTCTGCTGGCTCTTTATCCCTCCAGGGGGCTCCTGATTGGTGGATCAGCTCCTCAGCGCAGGTGGAAGGAGTCAGAAGATCCAAGCCTCAATCAGCTTCCGCGGCAAGACATCCTGGGAACAGCGGGGCTGGGGCAGACTCCAATGCACACACACACATCCACACGCAAACACACACAAACACACATACACATACTAAGGAGAGAGAGGGTAACTTCTCCAGAATAGGGCGGCAGCCGTAACAGGAATGAATTTATATTGAAATATCTTGTCAAATTGTCATTTTTTAAAAAGTTTATTGCATTTGCAATTGATGTTCAGTCATTATTAATGGTTTTCAATGGGTGTCTCAACTGTACCATGGCACTGTCTCAACTGTACACCTATAGGGTATGGTTGAGACTGTACCATAGTAAAAATGTACCTCATGTTTATGACCTGATTGTGAAAAAAATTAACAAATCATAAATTATATTCATCAATAATAACTTATTAACTAATTAAACAGCATGTAAAAAAATCAGTTATTTTTATTGTATAGTTTTTTTTGCAGTATCTGTTCAAAAATGGAAAAGCAAAACGTGTCTCAAACATACTCGGTCTACCCTACTTTTGCCAGTCGTGGATATCTGAAATCGCATTGTAGACATCAGACAACACTCATTACAAAACTTCCGGGTCACGTACATCCAACCAATTAAATATTAAAATCAAATTCATTCCTGTGGCCCGTTTTTCCATTTCCTATTTTTGATCTGATCCTGAAATTGAAATATTAAAAACCAGGCTTTTTTCACTTTTTGTGTTAGATTAAAAAAACGAAAAACAAAATAATCTGTCACTTTTTTATTTTTTCATTTTTTATTGCCAATTGGAAATGGAAAGAACGAATGATACACAGATTCCGATTGTGGCGAGGGAGACGGGTGTGGTGGAGTAGAAGTGTAAGAGTTTCTGGTCAGATTGTACACTAAACCGACAACGCCACCTGGGGAATTTCACCCCAGGAAGTAAGTTTCCACAAAGTTCACCTTTGAGGCACGCAGTTCGTTTTACTCAAGGCAGGAGACCGTTTCCAATCAAACAAACATGTTCTTTATTTTAACAAATCAATTTAAAACACTTAAAACACCACTTACACGGGCACAAATCAACAGGGGGAGCTAATTTAAAGCTGAGGCTTACCGGGGTGCGTGGGCTACTGACTGATGCAGAGAATCTACAACCAAAAATATAAACACCCAGGCACACACTCAGTGAGGAGACCCAGAACCCAGGGAAGCACAGCGCACGAGAAGGGGGGGACCCCGCCACCAGGTTGCCACCACCACCACCAGTGGACCTCAGCAACTAAAGAGGAAAATAAAAGGAATTTAGTGGGGTCACAACAAAATTCAATGAACAGAAATATCCCAAACTTACATACAAATCAGCAACTAAACAATACAAACTACCAACCACAATTGAAAGAAA
The DNA here is from genome assembly GCF_017976325.1 of Chelmon rostratus. Classification (NCBI taxonomy): domain Eukaryota; kingdom Metazoa; phylum Chordata; class Actinopteri; order Chaetodontiformes; family Chaetodontidae; genus Chelmon; species Chelmon rostratus. The sequence continues at coordinate 25,532,603 of NC_055672.1, read as the reverse complement.
TAAAGACAAATACTGAAAGAATAGCCCTCTGCCCAACCAAAATATCAAAACCAAAGAAATTAAATAACCAAGTAAGCAAACAGACAGAGAAACTGAATAAAGTAACTAATGAGAACAAAAATGAAAGAAACAAACGTGGAGAGGATCTAACCCCACTATTCAGTCACTTCATTAAAATAGGTGCATTAAATGCCAATTAGAACCTTGGTGCAAGGCAAAAGCAGGAAAAGCAAAATAGAAAGCATCGCACCAAAAGCAACACATAAAACAAGGAAAACAGAGCTGCAAACAAAGCAGTGGTCAAAAACAGCGGTACGACAAAGCAGCAGCTGTTTCTATTTCCTTTGTTCACACCCAAATCCAAATGACCGAAATGATCAAGGACAGATAGATATCTTTTTAATGTTTTGACTTTTACTGCTTTGGGGAATTTGAATCATATCACTTGAAAATGTTTTTTTTAAAAAGGCTGAAATTTGTTTTTTGTTTCCTGCAAGAATATCAGCTGACGACAGTAACATATATTTTGTAGCTAGTTCTTATGGATGCTAACTTACAAAAAGAAAGGTCTAAGACAGGCATGTCAAACTGATTCCATAAAGGGCCGTGTGGCTGCAGGTTTTCGTTCCAACCAAGGAGGAACACACCTGGCTGGAATCAGTTAATCAGCTGATCTCAGTCTTCAGCTGATAACTAAGTGATCCCTTGATGTAGATTGGTTGGCCTGGTGTGCTCCTCCTTGGTTAGGGTTAGGGTCACGTTTTCACTCAGGCTGTGCCAGCAAAGAAGAATAAAATGTTGTGACTGAAAGTTGTAAGACAAATCAGATGATCAGACTCAACACAACTGAAACAATCAAATCACAGTTCTTAATGAAACATTTTCCCTCAGTCTTCATGCAAGATACTGATGTTTGCTCAATCTGAGATCGCCCACTGGAGATGACAGATAACAGAGAGCGAGTGTGACTCCTTCCTTATTATGATGTCATTCGCTAAACAACCTGCCATTTGTACTGTCACAGTACAACATAGCACCTACCATTAGTGAGACCAAATCATCAGTGCTTCAACCTAAAGGTTTTAGGCTGAAAATGTCCCCTTTAGGATGATCACATTAGCATTTTAAGATGTTTTATGCTGGAATAGTTTGACCTTTGGTACTGTAGTTTCATCAACACTACGTTTTACCTCTAAATGTTAAACTTTAAATGTACTGAATTAAATTAGTTTCTGCTTGAAAGTTTAAATTGCCACTTTTCTGCAGGGCAGCAGATGAAAGGAACAAATGAAATGTTGCCGTCATCAGAACAGGAACAGAAAATAATGTGAAGATTAAAGCAACTAAAACACACAAGTGAAAGTTGCAGGCGGTTATTAAAAACTAAATCTGTGAACAATCTAAAGACTCTCTGTTTCCTCCCCAGTTTTCATGTAAGAGTGCTCATTTGGATGACTTTGAGGTTTTAGAAGAAGAAATGGGGACCTGAATAGATCATTTTCAACACTAAATAACAACAAATGACAAAGAAATAAAAATAAATCCCTGTCATCATTTTAAGAGGTTTGTGATGCGCGGAGCTGTACAAATCACAGATCTAATTCAAACATAAAAAACACACAGACAGAGAGGCTTGGTCTGCATTACGGTCCACACAGTACAGCTGCTCTGTGGGCGACCACAGGTCATCCAGCCAGGAGAAACAGCTCGCTAATGGAGCAGCCAGGGGCCTGCATTGATGCACACAAACACACATACCAACCATAACCAAGGAGGAGAAGTAAACCAGCACTATTGTGTGTCAAATTAGGTGTAAGCACATGTGATGTATAAGTGTGTGTCTATACCCATCTGCCTCTTTTTCCCTTTCGAGGTCACTGGGGTAAATAGTTTCGGAGTCAGACCCGCTGCTGTCCGAACACGTCCCACTCTTCTTTTTGTGTTTTTTCTTCTTCTTGGGAGGTACTTGACAGTCTTTCTGCTCCTCCTTCTCCTCTTCTGCAGAGCTCAGCTCTCTGTCTACACTGTAGATTATAAGGTGAGCTCAACGTTAATGAGGGTTGAAAGAGAACATATTCAAACTAAACACTGTTACGGTCTCCACATTAAACAAATTAACCAAGGCTGGCTAGGGCCAGGAGGCAGCAACATATAAGAAAGGACGCTACGACAGGTAGCTGCCAATAGACCCACAAGCTTTATTTCAACCAAATCCCAAACAAACCAAAAGAGAAACAAAAGGGGCTGGAGACCCCGGCCAAAAGAAACAAAAGAAGGGAGGCACCGGGCCAACCCTACAGCGGATCGTCGCTCCCGACGTCTCCCTCTAACCTAATAAAGACAAATACTATCATAAATAAAAAACGAATAACGTGGCTACTGGTGGTCTCCAGCCCAAACTAACAAAACAAACTAACATAACAAAATCCCAACCCCTAAACGGACATGGGACTGAATGTGATTGAGGAAAAGGAAAAACCAAAATGGAGGAAAGGAAAAACCTCCTCTCTACCTGCCAGGTGTTGTTGGCTGTGCGCCATGTGCTGTGCTGAGCCTCTCCCCTCTCCGCCCGCTTCCTCTCTTATTCCCTCCTCTTCTCCACCTGAGTGAGGATCCACCTCAGGTGTGCAACAGGTAGAGGAAGGAGGAAACAGAGCTGAGAGAGAGGGAGAGAGAGACAGCTGCTACACGTAACAACACCTGCCTCAAGCTAAATCAAAGATTTATTTGACTTTTTTTAAGTAATTGGAATAATAAAAAGTGATAGAAAAAATATACATTTATGAGATTTCTAAACAGGGTAACAGAGTGATTCACAGTGAAGTTATACAGATACAACTCAGAAGAATACGACACAAGACACCAAGAACACAAACATAAGAAAAACATAAGAGGAAATGCATAATATAATGTTTTAAAAGGAAATTTTAAAAATGCAACAAACTACAAAACTTTTGTGACTGCAAAAGAAACTGGCCTTCTTTTTAAACTTCTCACCAGTCTTCTCAAAATACTCCCTGTGAAGAGAGAGGGCATCTCCAGTCTGGAAACTCTTATTCTTCAGCCAGTCTAAATCTGAAAGGAGAGAGTGGTCATAAAAAGTGTTATTCAGTAATGAATGAATGAATGAATGAATGAAAATTTATTTCAGTCAGGTCATTTAAGATATGCAGTTTACCAGAAAATGCAATTATGATGACAAATAACCAAACCGAAAAGGCATAGGCTGAAGCTAACGCTTATTTCTACCCTTCTTACCTAATCAGCTAATTCGGATCAAATAATTCAAGTCAATTAACCAAAAAAATCCCAATAATGATTCCATTGTTCCCCAGCGCAGAAAAAATTTGTATCATCAACGAAAAGGATGCAATTCATTAATTTTGACTATTTACAGAGTTCATTCAGGTACAAGATAAAAAGTTTTGGTCCCAGAACTGACCCTCGTGGGACCCCACATTATACCTTTAATAACACAGAATCAGTTTTATCGCAAGAAACATACACAACCATGAGTGAGCTACCCCTCTGACGCAATATTTAAACATCTTTTGCATTAATAGTCCATGATCAATCGTGTCAAAGGCTTCCTTTAAATCAATAAAAAATCCCATTGTGTATAATTTATTGTCTATTGCAGTAGTTAATTCATCTATAAGTTTCATAAGTGCTAATCCAGTACTGTTATGGTCTGGTTTTCCTGTGCTCATATCTTGTGCCTCTCTCTCTCACACACACTCTCTCTCTCCACCTGTTACAGGCAGAGCACAGAGAGGTGGGGTGATCTCCTGGCAGCAGGCTCCCTTAAACGCACCTGCTTGACTTCGTCTATTCAGCCTGGCTACTTAGGTCACCTCCAGATACACTCCTGTGCCGGATGATTCCTCTTGTTACCACATGTGTGCTTGCTGATGACTAGATCTCCTGCCTCCTGTGACTCCGGTTATTCTCGTGCTTCCCAGATTGTGTTTTGAGTTATTTGTTAAACGCCATTCAGAGATATTCCTCCTGTGCTAATCTTTTTTGTTTCCCCTGGCTATCAAGTGATTTTGTCTTACTTTGTTACTTTTCCCGTTGTTCTTTGATTTGTTTTTCCTAAGCTGCAGTGTTTTTTCCCTGCAAGGTGTTTTTTTGTTATTCCTGTTGTTTAATAAATAACCTTCTCCGAACTTACTGCTGCTGGGTCCGGACTCTCCTTAACACCAACCTTAACAAGTAGACTGGTTTGTTCTAAAACCATACTGATTCTCATTCTGGACGCTATGCTTTTCTATAAAGCTATCCAGTCTTAGAACAAATAATTTCTCAAGAATGCAAGGACACCGGTCTGTAATTTGATAGAAAATCTTTTCCCCCAGACTTAAACAGAGGAATAACTTTAGCTGTTTTCATTTCATTTGGAAATATTCCAGTTGTGAGTGAAAGATTAAAAATATAGGTCAGAGGTTTAACCACACATTCTATTGTGTCCTTAATCAAGGCCATATCTAAACCATTATTATCTGTGGACCGTTTGCTCTCAAACGCTCTGACAATCCCCATTACTTCAGTTTCATGAACGGCTGTAAGAAACATACTATTTGTATTTATTTCTGTCAAGTTACTTATTTCATCCGTGTTAATTGGTTGTACAATATCTCTTGCCAAATTTGGTCCTACATTGACAGAGAAACTATTAAATTCGTTTGCAATATCTTCCTTATTGTAAATATAATGATCACCCTTTAAGATGAATTGGGGAGAAACAGTTTTTCCATTATTCTTTCTAATTAAGGTATTTATTAATTTCCAGGTCTCTCTGATGTTGTTTCTGTTTTGTTCCACTAATTTACTATAATAATTCTCCTTATTTAACCTAATTATATTTGTCAATTTATTTTTTTTTTAGTTTATATCGTCTTCAGCTTTTTCTGTTCTACTTCTTAAAAATTCTCTATATAGTGTATTTTTCTTTTTAATTGCATTTTTAGTGTTTTGGATATCCATGGCTTATTTTCATTTTTTATTTCTATCACTATATGCTCTCAAGGGACAATTTTTATCATAGCAATCTTTAAATATCCTTAAAAATGAATTATAAGCCTCATTTACGTCAGAAACATACACAGATTCCCAGGATTGTCTCATTAGATCCATTTTCAGTGCCTCCACTGTTACTGGGTTTCTCAGTTTAGATGTTATTTGAGTTTTTTTTTCAGGATTTCCCTTGGGATTACAGTGAAAAGTAATAAAAATTGGTAAATTATCACTAATGTCTTGGATGAACAACCCCCCTGCAGTTGCATCTATGATGTTAGAGTAAATATTATCTATGAGAGTTTCCCTGGACCTAGTAATTCTACTTGGATTAGTGATCCTTGGGAATAAACCAATGCTATACATGGTGTTAATGAAATCAGTTGTTCCCATTTGACCCTGTGGATTTAATAAATCAATTTTGAAGTCCCCACATATAAATACAGTCTTCTTGATAGTCATTCTTTCATACAATTCAATCATTTGTTCCTTAAGATTTTCTATTCCACATGCAGGAACTTTGTAAACACAACTTATGATTATGTTTTTAGCTTTTTTCCATCTCAATTTCTACCGTTGCTAATTCCAACTTATCATCTATCTCTTTAGACATGTTTTTGACTTGTTCACATTGTAGGGTCTCATCAACATATAAGGCCACGCCCCCACCCCTTTTTTTCCTCCTATAAAACATCTGATACCCCTGCAATTCATAATCTTTTACTATTTCATCAGTCAGCCAAGTTTCTGAAACAGCTACGGCACTAAGCTTAGTTTTCAATTTCCTCAGGAAGTCATAGACCTTTGAGAAATTTTTAATTAGGCTTCTGCTATTTATATGTAAGATTGAGAATACACCTAGCATTTTAACCTTTACGCTGAATTGCTGTTCAGTGTAATACCTACATTCGTTGTGCATTGTATGGAAAAAATTCGTTTCTGGATCAAAGTCCCAGTCCATGTTGTGTTTTCTTTTTCCAGAGTAATGAAGTGTTTCATAATTAACATCTAAATATGAATTCAGAGTGGTCATATCATTTCCTCCAATCGTTCCATCTAGCTCTTCACTTTCACATTCCATCATTGGTGAAAAAATAAACAGTAACTCATAATTAAATAAAAATGTCAAAAGCACTGAAAATGGACTTCCACTCAATTGTTCCTCCACAATGTCCCCACAGTCCAGCATCTCCAGCAGGATGATAAAGCAGTACAAGGCAAATAGCATATCAAGTCCGTAGGCCCACTTCCAATACTCACGCCAGGTCTGCTACTCCAAACCACTCCGTGCTCCAATCTCACTCTGGAGAAAGCTCTCTGGTCACTGTCGTCCAACCATTACGCATTGTCCTCATTTCAACTCATTTCTGTTGCCCAAAACTCCCGATAAGACGTCCATAATACTCCTGAATGAAGACTGAAATGTCAGAGCCAAACTTGTCACTTTAAATATTTCTATTTGTCCATTCAGACTCATTGGAATTTATCCAGTTCTTCAATCTCCCGAATAACCATGGATTTTTCCTCTTACGGGGATGAGCCATTCGAGCGTATCCAGATCTGACAGTCTCTTGTCCGCGTTGATTTAATTTTTCTCTGTTTTCTCAATAAACATGCACATCTAGCAATGTCCGCATTCTTTTTCTTTAGATGCTCATTTATGTAGACATGAGTCTCTTTCAGCTTGTTTCCTTGTCTCAGAAGGTCTGTCTTGTGTTTCCGATTTGCAAACCGTATGATGATATTAGGCTCAGTTTGGCATGCTCCGTTTGAGGCTCTTTTTGGTAAAAGATGACAGGCTGATATACTTTCCTTTTGAATGGTTATTTGTTTACTGTGAAAGAACTGAATCACCTGTTTCTCAAGAGTCTGTAGCTCGTGCATTGGAGCGTCCTCTCCCCTTAACTCCCCGCTGGCAACTCATGCGTAAGAGCGGTGTCTGGTTTTCAATCAACTTATCACCACATTATCCATGCGTGTATATTGTTCCAAGTCGTCGACTCTTCGCTCCAGAACCGCAATCTTGTCATCTTTTTCCTTGATCAGTTTCTTCAGACTCTTCACCTCTTCCTTCACCCGATCTTTCACATCTTTCAGCAGATTTACTAATGTTTTGTCCTGCAACACATTGATTTTCCCCGGAAGGGCATCCAACGATTTCTTGATCTCATCCATCTCGTCTATTGCGCTTGCCTTGGGATCTTTCTGATTAATCTTTGTTCAAAATGTCCCCTCATAACTGACGAGTCAGAAAGGGAACTTCAAAATTTCGGAAAAGTCTGATCTGAAAGTTTTTGATCATCAAACAAAGGAGCGGAGACCGCGTCTGTCCCTCTAATCATGAGGATTGAGAGATCATGATGGTTATTATCACTCACTGAGTGTGTTTACATGTAGTGTAGGATAACGTGTATAATTGGGTTTTAAAGTACATGTGGACACATATCCTAATAATGCAGGAGATACATTTCCCTTGTCTTTATCGCTTAAGATTAGAAAGAGAAGTGCAATCCAGAAGATGGGTAAGTCAAGGAAGCCTGAAAGCAAACTGATTTAATGCAGTCTGTGTAGAAAAAACAGTTTTGCCAAATAAGCCAAAGACAAACCTGCACTGCGACAGAGGACCAGAAGCCTGGAATAATGTTAGAATTATGTCTCTGTGAAGCTGAATAACCAGGTTTCTCTATGTTCCATGTAAAGGTCCTGTCTCAAATAATATTAAAGTACACAAGATTAAAAAACCAGACAGGAGAATCCATGTAAACACACTCACTGACTAATGTAATAGTGATGACAGCGGGAACATGACAGCACACACAACAAACAACCATACACCAGAGTGGTATCTAAACACTGTAATGCCTCAGTTATTAGCAGAAACACATTTATTCTCTTGACCATCATATTTTGGTGACATTATCAAAAAGATACGCAAGAAAGAGGACTTGTTGTTTTCGAGGAATGCATTGCTGCTAACGCACAGCACAACAATAAACCACCAGTTAATCGCAAGAGTAGTGAACTCAAAGAACAGGTAATATACTATTATTATTATTATTATTATTATTATTATTGTTATTATTATTATTATTATTATTATTATTATTATTATTATTATTATTAATAATAATAATATAATAATAATAATAACAATAGGTTGTTACTGTAAACTATTGTTACTGTTACCAGTAGCTTCCATCTTTCTTCATAACTTTAAAAATTACATAAACTCTGTGAAATAATAATAGAAATACAAGAGCTTTGTATAAATAAATAAACTGTTACTGTGTCATGTACTATGTCCTATTGGACAATTGGATAATTTGTACAGATAATATAGTGTGTGGATCTTTTAAATATCTAGAGTAGTAACAAACACGATGAGAGAAGTTTAAAGTTGCTCCACATGGACTATCCACATCAACACAAACTGTTCATTCTTTGATGAACACTCAGAGACAAACCTCTTCTGGATTTGTTACTACATGTACACAAATACTGATAACATGTTTATCTTATTTTCTTTTGGTTTGGTTTTCATAATTTTCAGAATGATCTTAAAGGATTTTTATAATAATTATTATTGTTACTCCTGCCAAATAACAAGTTCACAGATGTAACATGTTTATTGTATTTCAAAATGAATTGATGCCCTACATAGAATTTATCATGACCTCTTCTAATCTGAAAGGAACTAAAACTGTGTATTTATCTATCTAGTTGTGCAGCAGAGGATAAGAAGCTTCAAGTTTGCCCATGTGGCTGGCAGAAAATAACATCAATCCGAGGCCTTAGAACTCATCAGGGAAGGAGGAAGTGTTTAGCGGTGGAAGGGCAGAGTGGCCGCATCGACCAGTATTTCTTGAGAAGTCAGTTGAATCAGTCGGATGAAGTCCAGCGACAGGTAGAAAACCACAGTTCGCAGGATATCAGTAACACTATCCCTGGGGAGGAGGAGGTACGGAGAGGGGATGCAGTTGGTGTTGAGGTCAACAGGCCAGCCAAGGAGAGAAGCATGGAGCAGAAAGCTAGAGTTAGGTGGCCGAGGGCTAATGATAGCAAAGAGTGGGAGGCAGTTGATAGAGATTTATCAGTCATATTAAGCAGGCTTAGAGGAGATGTAGTGGAGAAATTGGATAAAATGTGATCTACTCCTATGGTCGAGAGAGATTTGGGGTGCTTGTCAAAAGGAAAGGCGAGAGGGTGCAGGTCGGCAAGTCTAGGCGGCAAAGACAAATAGAGAAGTTAGCAAAGGAAAGGAGGCAGTAAAGAAAGCAGTGGAGGAAGGCAACAGAAGAAGAAAGGGAGGGAATTAAGGTGCTGCAGGAGGAACTGAGAAGCAGGTTAGCAGTACTCAGAAGGGCAGAACACCTTAGGGAGAAGAGAAAGAAGAAGGAACGTGCAAGGTCAGCATTTTTTAGGAACCCCTTTAATTTTGTGAAGGGTTTGTTTAATCAAGAAAAAGGGGGGCAACTTAAGGCAACGAAATCAGAGATTGAACAGTATTTGAAGTCGACGTATTCAGATTCAAAGGAGAATAGGAACATAGGTCTTCCACCTGACATGCCACCATTAGGGGAAGTAGAGCAGGAGATGGATGTGAGCCCACCTAGGTGGAGAGAAGTTGTGGAGGTGGTTAGGCGTGCAAAGGGTTCTTCGGCCCCAGGGCCTAATGGAGTCCCCTACCGTGTCTATAAGAGTGCACCTGGCATCTTAAGGACACTATGGAGATACCTGAGAATAGTTTGGGAGAAACAAAGTATTCCAAGAGCATGGCGCAGGGCAGGAGGTGTCTTCATCCCTAAGGAGAAGGAGTCATTGGACCTTAGCCAGTTTCGGATGATTTCTCTCCTAAATGTTGAGGGAAAGATTTTCTTTAGTATCGTAGCACAGAGGCTGGCTAATTACTTAGAAAGGAATGGTATGATAGACACAACAGTGCAAAAAGCAGGGATACCAGGATTTGCGGGATGCTTAGAGCATACTAGCATGATTTGGCATCAGATTCAGACAGCTAAGAGGGAGAAAAGAGACTTGAATGTTGTATTTTTAGATCTGGCTAATGCGTTCAAGACATCAGACTGTGTGCAAGTAGCGCAGAGCTCACAACAGGCTGGCAAAGATTGGAGGTTGGTATTATGGCAGGATGTACAGTTTCCCCGCTAGCTTTCACAATGGCTATGGAGGTAATTATTAGGGCTTCCAAGTGGGTCGTAGGTGGGGAGAGACGGCAGAATGGAATGCGTCTTCCACCAATTAGGGCTTATATGGATGATATGACACTGCTAACTTCAACAGTGCCATGTACAAGGAGGTTGTTAGATAAAGTCAATCAGAATCTCAAGTGGGCTAGTATGAAGATTAAGCCTAGTAAGTCAAGGAGTATTTCAATATACAGAGGGAAAGTAAGTGATAGGAAGTTTGCTATAGATGGTGAGGAAATCCCAACAATTAGGGAGAAATCAGTGAAGAGTCTAGGACGGTAGTACAATGTGGACCTGAATGATGTTGAACAGGTTGTGCAATTTAGAAAGGATGTTGCAGAAGGGCTGGAGAGAATAGATAAATCAGGGCTCCCAGGAAAACTGAGGTTGTGGTGCTTGCAGTTTGGCTTGTATCCTAGGTTAATGTGGCCAATGTCAGTATATGAAGTCCCATTATCTGAAGCAGAGAGAATGGAAAGGCTAGTTAGCTCTTATATTAGAAAATGGTTGGGTGCTCCCAGGTGCTTAAGCAATGTAGCTTTGTATGGGAAAGGAATGCTTCAGCTGCCAGTATCCAGTCTAACAGAGGAGTTTAAATGCACTAAGGTTAGGACAGAACTTTTATTATCTGGGAGTAAGGACATGTTAGTTAGCAATGTGGTTCCGAATCCTTCTGGGGGGAGGAAATGGAACCCAAGGGCAGCAGTGCAGGAGGCAGAGGCAGCTCTTAGGCATGCAGAAATAGTAGGAAATGTTCAATTTGGCCGGAGAGGCTTGGGGCTTGGCCCAGGCAAACCAGTGTGGAATAAAGCAGGTCTAAAGGAGAAAAGAAAGCTTGTAGTGGAACAGGTGCGTAGGCAGGAGGAGTTGTTAAGGGGGGCAAAAGCAGTTGGTCAAGCCAAACAGGGACAATGGTTGAATTGGGAAGGTGTTGAGAAGAGGAAACTTAGTTGGAGGGACCTGTGGAATATGGAGGAAGGCCGTATTAAATTTCTGATAGGGGCGACATACAATGTGTTGCCAACCCCACAGAACCTAAGTCTCTGGTTACAGGGCGACCAATCGTGCCCACTCTGCTCAGGTACAGCAAGTTTAAAGCACATTTTGTCAGGTTGTAGAATTAGCTTATCACAAGGCCGGTATACATGGCGGCATAATCAGGTGCTGAGAAGCTTAGCCGCAGGCATTGAAGAGAGAAGGAAGCAGGTGAATTCTGGAAGTTCTAGAAAGGAGAGGTTAGATGTGCAGTTTGTTCGAGGGGGGGGGAAAAATAGAGCTGCTAAGTCAGGGAGAAGGCAGGTAGGTGGCTGCCTGGTAGGGGCTGATGATTGGCAAATGCAGGTCAACTTGGGAGGAAAGCTAGTTGTGCCCCAGGAAATAGTTTATAGTAATCTGAGGCCGGACATTGTCTTATGGTCCATGAGTAAAAAGACTGTGTTTTTTATTGAGTTAACAGTCCCTTGGGAAAATTCAGTGGAGGCAGCTTATGAAAGGAAGAAGACTAAGTATGCAGATTTAAAGACAGAATCTGAGCAGAGGGGATGGAAGACCAGGGTCTGTCCGGTTGAAGTGGGGTGTAGAGGTTTTGTTGCAGGGTCAGCTGTTTCACTGTTGAGGGAGCTGGGAGTGCATGGGCAAAATTTAAGGAAGACAGTGAGGGAGATGTCAGATGAGGCTGCTAGGTCTAGTCAGTGGATATGGATCAGGAGAAATAATAGTAGTTGGGGGGTGAAATAGGGACAGTAAGGGAGGGGGGGGGGCAGAGGACATGCATGCCTAACCCGGCGGGACAAGAGGTTAAAGTCTGAACATGGTTGTTTTCCTGTTTTGTTTGCTTCTTGAAGGAAATGTTAGCGTTTGTTTTCCTGCTTTGTTTGCTTTATGAAGGAAATGGTAGGGTTTGTTGCTTCTTGAAGGAAATGTTAGAAGAGTCTGTTAAATCTAGTCTGTGGTTTAGGCCTCCACCTTCAGCACCCTCTAAATTTTCCACCCGCTACCCGGACAAGGGTCTGTATCCAATCCCTACTTTTATCTTTTGACTCTACCTCTTTATTTTCTACCCCCTACCCGAACCAGGGTTTGTATTCCCACCCCGCTTTTTTGGTGCAGTTGGTGAGAGGCAGGTGTAGATGATGGTAGTGTGGCAATCGGCAGTTACATGTGGCATCTAGGCCTGTGGTAGCATTGTAGCAGCTAACAATAGCTAAAGCGGTGAGAGTATGATAGTATCTTAGCAGTTAGTATTGGTAGCTAGCAAGTAACATTAACAGTATAGGTGAATCTAGCTTTATTGTCTTCTTCTGTTCCTCTTAGCAGGTAGCGGTTAGCACGTAACATTAGCTAAATGGTAGCATCGGAACTGTATTGTCTTCTTCTGTTCTTCTTAGCGGTTAGCATTAGCATTAGCAATAGTTAAATGGTAGCATCGATACTGGCCACTACCTGGAGCATCTCTGGGTCAGTTGAACGTGGCGGTGCTGTTTGGATTGTGTAGGAGCAGTGTGAACTGGCACTAGGGGGGGGTGACTCTGGGACGCCGGAGTTCACTGCCTAGCCTCCTGGAGGTGTAGTGGGACTAAGTAGGCGAAACACTGTTGAAGGGAGGTTTCCACCTGATGACCCCCAGAGACGTGTTAGGAATCACTGCTCTTTGGCATGTATAGAGGCAGATTAGAGCTCCAAGGTTCTTCACTGAGAATGAATCCTCTTTTTGAGCACAAGTATCTTGTGTTTAAATTAACTATCTCATTGAATATTCTCCAATTTTACTCTGCAGTGTATATGCCTTGAGTTCTGTCTATACTAGCTTTGCATGTTGTGTGGGTGATAACGATCAAATAAAGCAACGGGAGAAAAAAATATCATTGTCTGACTTCGCAGTTGCAGATGTGATCACTGTTCCAGCTTCTTGCCCTGGTCTAGAGCTGTCTTTTCTTGCTAGTATTGAAACCCAGTATTAGTAGCATTGCTGATTAGCGCATTACTTGTAATCGCTTTTTTAGTCCAACGTCCTACACAAAAACAACATCTAAACATTAGTGTAAACAGTAAATGATGTCTTATCCACTTTGAAAAAGAAATCTATTATTTTTCCTTCTTTGCCAGTGATGGTGATGCACAGAGTTCATGTTTAGTGCAGAGTTTATAATTCTGCAAAATGTACTGGTCCAGTTGTGAAAGCATGGACAAAAGTTCTGTCATCATAATTTAGTTATGATTTATAATGAAGAAGTCTTTAAAATTTTTATTAAATATATACTATTCTTGCACAGAATTTCTGTTGGTGTTCTGACAAGTCATACATCAAGAATAAGAGGGAACCTTTACACAGATTACAGGTAAATCAAGACAGAATTTAGAACAACAGGGAAGAAGAAGGAAGAAATGGCTTCATTATGAAAAGCTCTCCTGATGCAGCCACTCCCTCCCACCCTACAGTAACCCTTTCATGCCAGTCCTGTCACCTGACCCTCCCCGTCCACCTGCTCACATGTTCCCCTGTTCCGTCATTAGTCTTGCAGCAGACATACTACCCATTTCCGCTGCCCTTTCCAGCCTTTGTTCTGCCTGCCTGAGCAATGGTTTGTTAATTCTCTGCCTAACCCCCTTTTGGATAAGTTTGCTTGTCTGCCTGGTTTTACCTGTTTTTGTTTTTTGTTTTATTTGGCTCCAGCAGACATCGACTTTTATTTTAACCTGTCTGCCTTAGAGTCGTGCTGTTGGGTTCATGTTTGCTGTTTCCCCAAGCCATTAATGGAGAGCTCAAGCACAAAAAAAACTCCAAAATGCACGACCTCTGCCTGTTCCTGCAAAGTGGAACAGCACTGTAAACGCATTATAATGCAGCCATGTGTTAGCGATGGAGTTTGCACCATCCTGCAGCTTGATGAATGATGTGAGCAGAATCTGATTCAAATGGAGGAGAAAGAGGTCTGCTGGTTAACGTGATGCCAGAGCACTGCAGGGGTGCAGCAAGGCGGTGCACCATCACCAAGGCCAACCTCTGTGCAAACGGAGCGTTTGGAGGACCATTCCGCTGACCGAGTGCCTTGTGAGCTTGAATGACATCTCTCCCAAGTAGCAGTAAGATATCTGCGTGGGGGTCAAGCGCAGGGATCTCTGCAGCAATGTCTTTAAGGTGAAGATGGTACTAAGCAGCTTCCTGGGTTGGGATTTTGTCTCGATTGTCAGGGAGCATGTCACATTCCATAAGCGTGGGCAAGGACAGACTGAATTGGTGATCTGCTGACTCCACGATGAAATTGCTTGCTCTTCTCCCAGTCACCTCACACACCCCTGCACAAGTCTTGAGAGTGTATGGGGTAGAGTTTTTGTCAATGCCGAAGATGTCAAAGATTTAATGCTTTGATTATCCATAACAGCATAAGCTCTGAGACTCTTGTCAGAGTGACCTTTGGGGTAGATGTAGACGAGACAGATGTTAGCACATGAGTGTCCGCCTATTTCATTGCCACACACCTGCGTGCACTTGAAAGTTACAACACGTGAAGCTGACTCTGACTCCCTGCCGTAATCAGTGGCAGGCTTTGTGTCGACTTGTGTTGTCCAAGTTGCAGGACCCGCATGGAGAGCAGCGATGTGTGAGTCGCTGCCACATTCAGCACAGTGGATCTCCACCCTACAGTTCTTAGCCATATGGCTGGAAGAATCGCAGCATCAGAAACATGTCTGATTTAGATTCAGATATGCCTAGCGTTCTTCCAGGGTTTTTTCTCGGAATGCCCTTCATTTTCTGAGTACATGGGTTTTTTTGTGGATGGGGAACTCTTTGTTATGAGCCCCAATACCTTTTTCTACACTTTTTCTGCACAGTTTTTGTTCAGAGTGAACCACTTCTGTCCTGTTGACTAAGATAGTCATTCTCGTTCTATCATGCTTCCCTTGATATTTGTCTGCTTTAATCATTGAGACAGTGGGTGGGGCTGAAGACCGGAAGCTTGGGTCATTTCTCATTTTGGCTTGATCCCTGATAAAGGCAACAAAAACAGAGAATGGAGGAAACGATTTGTACTTTGTTCCAAGCGTCATCCATGACTCCTGCAGGCTGAATGATAATTTGTCTACCAAGGGATGGACTCCACGCTCGGTGTCGAGGTACAGTAGTCCTGGTATGTAGCCTCCACTCTTAGCAGACTCTATTTCCATAAGAAGGTCACCAAAGTCACGTAGTAGGAGGGTCTTTGTTTGAGATTTTGGGAAAATGTTCTAGCCTTGTCAAACAGAGCCTTTTCCAAGGCTTCTGGAGAGCCATAATACTCTTGCAGCCTCTCCCACACTTTAGTTAGTCGAGCAGAGGGGTTACTGATGTGTGCCGTGCGGATGCGTTTTGCATGTTTTGACGATTCATCACCTAATCATCTTGCCAACAGGTCCAACTCTTCACTTTTCACGTTTTCAAATGAAGATTTCCATGCCCAGTACTTGTTTGGTTTGTCGCTAAACCTTGAAAGTCCACCTGTGAGCAACTCACGTCTGGCTAGAAATCTGGTGATGTCAAATACGTTAGTGTTTTCTTGTAGGGGACTCCGAGTTCTAGATGGTACATTTCCTGGTAAGTATGGAGATGGCTGAGAGACAATATTGTCTTTATTATTGTGAGGCAGTGAGCTCTAAGCTCCAATCCTGGTGTCAAACATGTCATCCTCCGGCTTCACTGGAGTAAACGTAGAACATGCTGGCACCTTGTGAGTCTTGATGTCATCAGGCGGATTTAGTTTGTCCTTTTGGAGCAATTGGTCTTTCACACATGCTTTGGTGCGCTCTGCGGCATGAAATGGCTGAGAAATGGGGCAACTCACATTCTCTTCATCCATTTCGCTTACTGCGGCTTCATATACATGGTGATGTACATTCTAAAGCTACAAACAGTCATAATGAGGCCATATCATGGTTCATCAATTCTAACCCTTTAAATTACTCAAACACAAAATTAACCCTCAACACACCTTCTAAGACATGTTAATTACAGTAAATACTCACAGGCAGTACTTTCTGTAAAATAACAAGGAACGATGGATGTTACAAATTAACATTAACATTAACCCCTGTCTCTGTAGGCCATTAACTTAACACATCAGACTCACTTCCTACTGACTTGAGTCATTCTGATTGGCCTAGGCAAATGAATACACAGGCGGTATATCACCGCCTGCTGGCAGAACTAAAAAACAGCGCCACACTGGCAGAACTTATCTCTGCCAGCACACAGCTAAATCTGTAATCAAGTCTTCAATGAATTCTGATCATGGCTCAGGTTTGCCTGTTCCATAATACAGCGCCACAATGAATGGATCAGCAATAGCACATGTGGCTAAGATGGGCCAAAAATGCTTCTTGGTTGACTTGAAAACTGGAACACCATCAATGTTGAATGACAATTCAACATCTCCTGTGAAGGCTGGATTTTTTGTTAGAAAGTCAAGAATGCCAGACTCCAGACCGAAATAGGCATATTGACTATTGCACTAATAAAACCCTGCCCTGAAGGCTGACTGGAGCTGCAACGCCGAGGGGGTCGTACAGACTGTTTATGGTCGATAACACTCCTCTACGAGTGTAAGGCTTCTCTGTGGCTGACACTTGAAAGGTGAAGTCATCAGTGGCAATGTCCCAACTTATTCCCAGACTTTGTTGCATGGGGGGGAGTCTGTTCCGAGGTCAAGGTCTTTCAAACCCTTTGCTAGGTCTTCCTTGGGAAATCCCTCCATTGTGTTGATACTATTAGAAGCAATCTTGTGCAACTGTAAATTGGAAGCTGCCAGTGTTTCTTGAGCCCTCTTGACAACAGCCACAGCCTCACCGTCAGATGGAAATGAGATGAGACCATCATCAACATAGAAATGATGTCCCACAAATTGCCTTGTCGTGTGGTTGCCATCTCCTTGATCTTGGGATGCTCTTCTGAGTTCACAGGCCGCTACAGCAGGTGACGGGCTATTCTCAAAAACATGGACGGTCATGCAGTAATCGACTATTGGCTCCTCCAGGTTGTCTTTTGGAGTTTGGAGAAGAGTCCGGGCATCTTTTGGAAGACGATGGCCATGCCTCCTAAGAACGCTCAAAAAACCATTAACAGCACTTAGAGTTTGATTGCTGGTTGTTGCCCATTGAGCCAAATCTCCAGCTAGAGTTCCTGTCTCATTGTCAGAACTGTCTGCCTCTGCCACGTGTTCATCAGATGAACTAGAATCAACAATGTCATGCCCAAAATCTAGGGATAGCTCTTCGTCAGAATCAACGTGACTGCTTGTGTCATTTTGCTCATCAGACGAAGTACCACGCAGTTCTGAGGTATCATCCGCCAACACTTGTTCTACCAAGGACTGTTCTCCCTGGTGTGAGGTGGTTGCTTCCTGTGATTCATCAAACTCATGCTCCTGTGCAGAAACATCTTCAGCGTCACTGTATTCAGCTTCACCGTCTTCAGCTTCAGCATCTGCTCTCGACCTCCGTCATCTCCACTCATGCAAGTAGTTAGAAGCCAAAGGGCTGTTTAAAGCAACAACAATATGGTTACAATACTGTGAGAAGAATCAATGTAATTTAAGGCGAATGAAGCACAGAGAGAACGATTTTGGACCACATTTCTAAAACAGTGCGAATGATGACTACTGATCCCCTTTGCACACAACACACTGAAGCACCACAAGTCATATTTTCCCCGTTTGCTGTCAGTTTATATCCAGAGCAAAATAGAGCATTAGAGGGTTTTCATTAAAAGGGATAGCAGCAAACTTTTAATTAAAATAATTAATGGCCCCTAAGTACTTTAAGTAGAAGACTCTATGCACTCCTCCCCTTAGCAATGACAGACCATAGCCCGGCCCTGAGATTTACAACATAAGGCGCATTTCCTCTGAATGAACTTCTGGGTGATTTTATTAATATTAATCTGAACTGTTCCTAAATTGACAAATCGTACAATTTGCATTCAACGATTATACAACAACACGGAAGAGGAGCCGTCTGCAAAATCTGCAAAGTTAAAGTCACGGATACTGCGAGCACCACATCAAATTTTATCAGACATCTCAGGACAATACACAAAGAAAGGTGAGTAACGTTAGCATGCTGTGAAGCTTGCTAGATGGCTTAAGTTAAGTTTTTCTTTGCGTCTTTTTTCACCTGGTCGCTCCCAGCATGTCACCATGAAACTCCGGGAGAGCAGATCAGAGGACATGGTGCCAATGCATTGCTGTGTGTGGAAGCATTTTTTCCCCTCTGCCAGATCAATGACAACTCTTGGTGCGCTCATGAAACTAACAGGTATAGGAATTTTCAGCAGTTCTGAACTCATAACAGCATAACGCAATATAACAGTGAAGTTGTTGGTAAGCTAACTGTTTTAACAAACATGTTAATTTTGTTATTTATTCATTCATGGGTTAAATAAATTTATTTCTATTCATCCATAAATTTATAAATTGTAGAAGGTTACTGTTATATTTGTGTCATGCTGAAGTGCAGAACTCAAAAGTTCCTACTGTAGCTGCCATGCACTTGCCATTTACATCCAAAATATCTATACATGCCTGCCTAGAATGAGGCTGTACGACTCAAAACTGTATTCTCAGATGTTTTGACTACTTTGTAGGCAGTAATGACAAGCTGTGCAATGAATAAATGGGTTAAAAAGGAATCTTTGTCTCCCTCTTTCCCAATGTTTAGGTATGAAGAATACCTTCACTCAAAAACAACTACAACAGACTTTGGCCAGCCGCAGATCTCCCAGTTCATCACAAGCAACAAGCAACACTACACTTCGAGCCATCCCCAGCAGAATGCTATCAAACGTTCAATACTCTCAGACCTGGTTATTGACTGTAACTTACCATTGTCCATCATAGAGCACCCAAGTTTTCATCACTTCTTGTCTGTTGTTGACACAAGGTACAGCCCTGTAAGCCGAAGAACTCTGACTTCAAAATTAGATGAGGTGGTGCTGGACAAACAGACAAAACTTAAGAGCAGTCTTGCAGAAGCTGAAAATGTGTCAGTTACAGTTGACATCTGGTCGGATCGCAAGATGCGGGGCTTCCTAGGAGTTACTGGTCACTAGTTGGAATGTGGAGAAGCAGGAATCGTCCTGAAATCCGCTTTGCTGGCTTGTAACAGGTTCAGCGGTTCCCATACAGGTGAAAAAATTTGTGACGGATTTAAGCAAATATATGAGGACTACCAAATCAAAAGAAATATATTGCACATTATATGTGATAATGCTGCAAACATGAGGAAAGCTTTCAGCATTTGTTTTCCACAACATGGAGATGAGGAAGAAGAGGATGAAGGAGTTGAGGATGATAACTTGTGGACTAACTTGCCAGATGAAGACCAAGAGAGGGTGGAGCTTTTTCTCCAAACTAAATCTCAGACAAGACAGCAGTGTTTTGCCCACATGCTGCAGTTAGTTGTGGGGGATGGCTTGAGAGACAAAAATAGCCAATGCAGCTCTTGCGAAAGCCTGCAAGCTGAGCAATTTGCTCCACAGCAGTACTTCCTTCAAGGACATTTTTGAGCGTGAGTTTGGGCAATCTGGCATCCCATCTTCAGTTGTCAAGCGTTGGAACTCAATGCTTAGACAACTGAAAGCAGTACTGAAATGTGATGCCACAAAGCTCACAGCCGTGCTTCGAGAGTCTGGCCACAAGGAGACAGCATTCACATCCAGAGAATGGAGTCAAATTCAGGAGTTGGTGCGTGTTCTTGAGCCTTTTGCCCAGGCCACTGACCTAACTCAAGGTGAAAAAGTGGTAACCATAAGTGCAGTAGCCCCGTGTGTACTCTCCCTCAACCATCATCTTGAAAAATTAAAAGGCAGCATTTGCTACTTGGGAAGCTTCATCAAAACCTTGCAGACATCTCTTCAAAGGAGGTTTAAAGGGATCTTCGTGAATGTGAAGATGGCAGAAAACTCCACATCTGATAGCCAGCCATTGCCCTTCTCTGATCCACTGTATCTGAAGGCAGCCATGCTGGATCCTTCTTTTGGCAGCATGTGGGTGACACATGATGTTTTGGTTCCTGACCACACTAAGGAGGAGGTGTCAAAGATGATCAAAGGTGTGTTCTAGCTTTACAGTAAATATATGAGTAATTTTGCCAAGTTAGCCCATCTAAAAAATAGGCAAAAAATGTCATACACATCATGAGTGATTATGTTTGTGCTTTTTCTTTGCTCAAGAATTGATTCTCCAAGAGGCGAGCAAAGAGGCAAGCAAAGCGGCGCCAACTCCATGTGGAGAAGAAGAGGAAGAGGTTGAGGACACAGAGCCTTCGTCAGGCCTTTTTGCGTCCTACCATAGGAAGAGGCAAAAGAAGGATTCCGCTTCAACACCACATATGCAGCTTACACACTTTTTGGCATTTGTAGTGGACAAGACTGCCCCCATTTCTGGACACTAAACAGACACACACCCTTCCTTCTCTCTTCGAGGTTGTGGCAAGACTGTTGCATATTCCTGCATCCAGCGCGCCAGTAGAGCGTGTTTTCAGCCATGGTGGTGTGATCATGGGACCTCATCGTTTCCAACTCAGTGCAAAAGTGTTGACTTATCTGATGTTTTGCAAGTGTAATAGCCATTGGTAATGGCTCACACAATTCAAGATATTCTGATGCTCTCTTAGGCACACACACCTCTCTCTCTCTCTCTCTCTACTTTTTTAAGTAATAAAAAGCTGTTTGAAATTCATTCATGTTGAGCTGATTCATGAACTTATCAGCTTACTTTAAAAAGAAAAGATATTGATTCTGAAAAACAGGATTGGTGAAATACAGACATTTGAAAAAAGTAATTAATTTGATAATGACTTGACTTGACTTGCTTGACTAAAGCTATGCTTGGACTTGACTTGCATGTATGGGACTTGCCCCCATCTCTGGCTGTTGTCTGTGGACCAAAAAAATGAGGTTTTGTGGGATGTAAAAAAGACCTAAACACTCTAAGAGCCGCCCACCCACATTTTAAGTTGCTGGGCTGATGTGGGGATATAGCTAGGCATAGGAGCTGTATATAACAAGAGCAATGATGGGAAAGTCTTCAAAATCATTCAAGCCCCCATCCCCCTTAGTGTGTGTATCTCACCTGGTGTGCATGTCTTCGGCACAGCAATACACCTGTAAAGTGAGATAAATTGAAAAAATAGTTATCAAAACAGGCCTTAAAAAACCTCAGCACAAGCAACAAGACTGTAACACCTGCACATGTGGGTGGGGGAAGGAAGTTCCCACAGGGCGCCGTCCTCAACCCTTGGCCTACCACGCAGCACGGGGAAGGGAGGGGGGTGAGGGGCCAAAGAAGGCGTTGAATTGATATATATAGGAACAAATCACACATGGATTTTCAATCAAAATATTGAATTAACGATAAGAGCATTAATTGAAAAAATCATGACAGAGATTGGTTACTTCTGTAGGTATTTTTCTCACTATTGATCAAATACTTTTTCTCGCTTTGGCCCCGTCCCAGGTGGCAGCCTGTAGCAGCAGCTCCCGTCTTGTTTTTTAAAGTTTCGTTTATTTGTCGGTTTGTTCTTTTTTCTGTTTTTCTGATCAATCACAACCTGTTCGTTAGAGTTGTGACAATGGCTGGTGTAGAAGCCATTCTATAGTGGTCTTTATTAAGTTCAGTTTTTACAGTGAATTTTAGTTACACTTAATTTAAGCAAACAGTAAATTATGAATACATTATGTTATAAATATTAAGAAAAGAAAACCATTCATTTATCTTAGTGACGTTTGGATATGGGTGGAGTACCTGTATCTGGCCTGACGCACAGGTGTGTGTTTGGAGCCCTTCGTTCTGAGAGGGTGAGCAGGAGCGTCATGGCAGATGTTTTTTGACCGTATGATCTCGGATCTTGAATCATGCCCTTTGAATTTTTGTTATCTTGGATTTGCTTAAATTATGGACATTGTGGAACAATAAAAGGACACTAACAACATATCTGTGAGTACTTTCAATCGTTTCATATTTTGGACTGTGGATACGCGTCAAAACGAATAGACTGCTCCTATCACCCAAGTGGCAATTTTTAATTTTATCTTCCTGTCACTACAGCTGGTGTTAACTTTGCTTCCCTTCTCCGCGTTTTTCTTCTACTTTCCCTACTCTTTGTAAGCATTGTTTACATGATGAAGGGGAAGGACAGGCAGACATCAGGGAGCCTGGACAGAGCAAACCAGTTTAACCTGTTTTTAACAGGTTTAGCTCACCTCCTGCCACCTCTCAGACGCCCCCTGTCTCCCACACACCCACACTGTCCCAAATGGCTAGCACCACCCCCCAGCATTCTCCCGCACATCATCTCTCCATCTGCCCCTCCTTCTCCTCCTTCTCCCCTTCCCCCACTGAGGACCCCAGCATTAACCACCCAACTGTGACTTCAGGCCAGGTAAAGAGGCAGCTGGAAAGACTCAATCAGCGAAAGGCAGCAGGCCCACACATGGCATCACACCTAGGATCCTAAAGACCTGTGCTAGCCAGCTGTCTCCTGTACTGGAACATCTGTTCAACCTGAGCCTTTGTCAGGAGAAAGTCCCGAATCTGTGGAAGACATCCTTCCTGGTTCCAGTCCCCAAGAAGCCGAGGCCATCTGACCCAGCTGACTACAGACCAGTAGCCCTCACATCCCATGTGATGAAAGTCCTGGAGAGACTGGTCCTAGCCCAGCTGAATCCACAGGTGAAGACATTCCTGGACCCCCTGCAGCCCCATTTAGGAGTCGATGACGCTGTCATTTACCTGCTGCAATGAGCCCATATGCATCTTGATGGTGGAGGAGGCACTGTATGGACCACATTCTTTGATTTCTCCAGTGCTTTCAACACCATTACTACTTGACAGGCCGGCCACAGTTTGTCCGTCTGGGCAGCGGGCTGTCTGATGTGGTGGTCAGTGATACAGGAGCTCCACAGGGGACTGTGCTTTCTCCCTTCCTCTTCACCTTATACACCACTGACTTTAAGTACAACTCTGAGTCATGTCACCTGCAGAAGTTCTATGATGACTCAGCTGTTGTCAGGTGTATAAGAGAGGGAGAGGAGGGGGAGTACAGGACACTGATAGGCAACTTTGTTGAGTGGTCCGAACGGAACCACCTGAGGCTGAACATCAGCAAAACCAGAGTGATGGTGATCGACTTCAGGAGGAAGAAGATGCCTTCACAGCCACTACGGATCAGAGGGGAGGTGGTGGAGGACTACAAATACCTTGGAGTGGTGATCGACAACAGACTGGACTGGAAATCCAACACAGAGACTGTGTACAAGAAGGGGATGAGCAGACTCTACTTCCTGAGGAAACTGAGATCCTTCAACATGTGCAGCAAAATGTTGGAGATCTTTTACCAGTCTGTGGTTGCCAGCGCCATCTTCTTCGCTGTTGTATGTTGGGGCAGCAGCATCAGAGACAGCGACACCAACAGACTTGATAAGATCATCAAGAAGGCTGGCTCTGTACTTGGACTCAGACTTGAGTCTTTTCAGACTGTGGTGGAGAGGAGGACGCTGAATAAACTGCTATCCATCATGGACAATGATCAGCACCCTCTCCATCACACAGTGGACAGACAGCGGAGTACCTTCTCCCACAGGCTGCTACAGCTCCACTGTCAAAGGGACAGATATAGGAAATCTTTCCTGCCACAAAAAAAAAAAGAATCTCTTTTGTACAATACTTCTAATCACTACTGTTTGCTACTTTTGATGTTTTATTATTATGTATATATTTTTTACTGCTTGCTTTTTTGATATTTTGTTATTATAGTTTGTTCTTTACAGTCCTATTTCACACATTTTCACTTTTCTCACTGTGTGTTATGCTTACAGTCACGGTGCACTTTATTTTCTACACACTGCCATTTGTTGTAGATATTCTTTTTAGTGCAATACTTTTCATTACTACTGTTTGCTATTTTATTATTATGTATATAATTTTTTACTGCTCCCTATTTTGATATTTTATTATGTATAGTTTGTTCTTTTGTTCTCTTATTTCACAATTTTTCACCTATTTCACTGTGTGTAATGCTGCTGCTGCACCGCAATTTCCCAGCTTGGGATAAATAAAGTCTATCTATCTATCTATCTATCTATCTATCTATCTATCTATCTATCTATCTATCTATCTATCTATCTATCTATCTGTCTGTCTGTCTGTCTGTCTATCTATCTACCTATCTACCTATCTATCTAAGTACTGGAAATGTTTATCATCCATAATCTGAATTTGTGTGTAATGAATTTCTCAAACCTGCATCAAGATAGGCAAAGAATAACATAAACTCCCAATTATCAAACACATCACACATACTGCTGGGACCCTTCTTCCAGCTGAAATGTGAGTCTTCACCCCAGTGAGCATTATTATTATTAGCTCATCTCAAGAGGCCAAAACAAAACAGCAACCAAATAAATAAATATTTATTCATTAAATATCACAAAACAGGGGGCGTGGCCATGGCGCTGAACTGAACGGACGTGTTTCTGTGAGCTCCCGGTGAAATTCGGCTAAAATCATTCGTCATTCTGAAGAAACACGAACACAGCAGTTAACCGAAGCTGACAATATTGCAGAATACTTCACAATTAAAATGCCATCGAGAAAAAGTAAGAGTAGAAACGCAGCAGGCTTCACCGTGGACGACGACGAGGGGGATACTAATAGCATGACTAGCTCGATTGAAGATGCTAACCCGTCGTCTGTGCCAGCGACAGCTCCTGCTGACTCGGACCCAAACCTGAATGTTATTCAAAGACTGGACCTGATGAGAAATGACTTCGCCACTAAACTGGACGGAGTTTTGAATGCTATCCGTGATGTTAAGAGGGATGTGAGAGACTTTTCAGGCCGCATGGACGAGGCAGAGGAGCGGATTAGCAAAGTCGAGGATGCGGTTAACTCGGGCAAAACTGAGGAACTTATTAAACAAGTAGAGCAACTCACACATAAGTTGGACAATCTTGAAAACCAAACCTCAGGTTGGTCAACCTACCTGAAAAAGCTGAAAAATCTGATGCAATCACTTTTCTTCAGAAGTGGTTACCCGAAGCTCTGGGCCCGGTGACATTTCCCTCACCTCCCGTTATTGAGAGAGCACACAGGATTCCCACGGGGACACAGAGTGCCAGTTCTCCCCGTCCTAGAGTCCTCATCATTAAATTCCTGAACTTCCAGGACAAAGTCAGAGCAATATGCGTGCAGCGAGGACCAAAGGCAAGGTACTATACGGCGAGCAGGAGGTCATGTTTTTTCCGGATATATCTGCAGAGCTACAGCGGCAGAGGAGATGCTTTGATGGGGTGAAACAGCAGCTGAGATCCCTGGATGTCTGCTACGGGATAGTGTATTCCGCCAAGCTTCGGGTCACGGTCGATGGACAGACACGCAAATTCAACTCCCCAATAGATGCCGAAAAGTTCACCAAAGGACTGACATGCACCAGCAGTGGTAATGAGACTTGACCTGGACTCATACGGACAACAGTAAACCTGGAAGCCATGTGAGTAATGACGCGGGGTAGACATTGGATTGTTAAAAGAAACTGTACTGGCAGTGTGTAATTTACCCACCTCATAATAACAGACCTCAGCGACCATTAGATGGGAGGCTAGTCGGTTACTTGCCTGGCGATATCAAAAAACTCAATTCAGAAAAAGCTATAAATGCAATTAGGAATGAAAAAGGTTTTAATACAACTGACCCATTGGAAATCAATCAAACATTTGTGTTGTTTTACAGTACACTTTATCAATCGAATTATCCATCAGATTCCTCAGATCAGAAAACTTTCTTATGTGGCCAGGTCAATGAGGGAGGAGACTGGACACAAAAATACTTTTTAGTAGGATCTTTAATACCCCGACTGCCCTCAAACGAGTACAGCATTAATTCTTTAATTTTGAGAAAGATGTTTGTAACAAATTGTAACAGTTGTAACAATAAAAAAATAAAACAAATTCTTTCCTGTCTTTCTTGAATATATTCTGAATGTCTCAGTATAAAACAAGCAAAATCAAACCAAACAAACAACAGCAGTGGCCAATTCTCTATGTAAACAGGAAATGAAATACATTAACACATTTTTAAGCCACTCTCATTATTTCATCAGACATTTCACAGTACACATTAGGTTTTTAACCCAGGAAACTTCATGAATTTAATTTATACACACCATGAATTAACTTTAATGCACATTTTTATATATCTCTTTGCACATTATGTTTTTACCATGACCTTTAATAAACTCACAGTACATTTAGAAAACAAAATCGTGTGCACACTTACTCTAGCTCCTAGCTTGAGAGCCTCACCCTGCACCTGGATGCAGCCCACACGCACACTCCGCTCTCTGTCTCCCCTCTGCACGGGTAACAACATATAACTTTTGTGAACAACGTTTTAAAACAGAGAATATAACGGTAACTAATATTTCAATAAACTACATGACACTTACGCTGACCCGTAGTCGTCTAGGACGGCTGGAGACAAGACACAAACTCTCGACAAATGAGAAATAAAACTATGTCTTCAGTCGCACAAGCCCGTCAGACAGCTCATTTATCGGTCCGCTATAACTCTTCAATGTATTTCCTCTGTTACACCCGCCTTTCAAGGTTCAAACTTAACAACACTTACAGACAAGAAATACACCTCTCCGCCATTATTTGCATTAGGAAGACAACGGTTCGCGGGGGTTATCACGTCTCGTGTGATTTCCTGGTTCCCATGGGATTTTCAACCTGGCTGGCCCTAAAGTGACAGTACACACTCAATTAGAACTCAGCTAACACAAAAAAATACAGTAACCCCTGTTCACTTGGCTACATTAGATGGGTTAGAAATTCCCACTATACCAGAAGAGACAAAACTTAGGTTGGATAAACAGCTAGGTAGTGCTTTTGAATGCACCTCCAGACTCAAGTCCTCAGTAGCCACGCCCTTAATTACAGCCAGCCTATATAGGGGCTGAGTGAGCACATGCTCCTTCTTTTTGGCAGCTGGTTCCTGTGAGTGGTGGTTGCTGTTTGCTGCACTGGTAGGTACGGGAGCCTTTTTCAGTTTAGTTGTCACGTTTTATTTCTTCCCTGCACTTTTATTTAAATCCCCCTTTTTTTCCACTTAGTAAGGCCAAAGGTAGCAGTGGTGTCTTAGCCCTCTCCCTGCTGTAGTGGTCTGGTACTATAGGTGGTAAGTAGGGTTGTGTTTTCTTTTAAACTTTCAAAAGCAGTGTTGTGAACCAGTATTAATCTCATTTTCACTTTATTATAGGTTCACGTTACTGCTGTTTTGCCCTTTCAGAGTTCTTTTGTTTTGCCCTTTTTGAGTCCTTGTGTTTAGCCCTTCCAGGGCCTTCGTGTTTTGCCCCTTTTAGAGTTCTTTTGTTTTGCCCTTTTAGAGTTCTTTTGTTTTGCCCTTTTAGAGTCCTTGTGTTTTGTCCTTTCTAGAGTCCTTGTGTTTTGTCCTTTCTAGAGTCCTTGTGTTTTGTCCTTTCTAGAGTCCTTGTGTTTTGTCCTTTCTAGAGTCCTTGTGTTTTGCCCCTTTCAAGAGTCCTTGTGTTTTGCCCCTTTCAAGAGTCCTTGTGTTTTGCCCCTTTCAGAGTTCTTTGTGTTTTACCCTCTTAGAGTCCTTGTGTTTAGCCCTTCCAGGGCCTTTGTGTTTTGTCCTTTTTAGAGCCTTTGTGTTTGGCCCTCGTTTTGTTTGTTTGTTTGGTTTCCTGTTTTGCTTTCTTGTATTGTGCTCAGTTTCTCATTCTGATTTGCTTTTACATCATATTGAGTTATTTCTTTGAATATATTAAAACATCTGGGTTGCTGTATTTGTTAATTTTGTTATTAGTACTTGTTTCTTTTAGTGAGGTGGAGCGCCATTTTGTTGGGGAGGCTAGGTAACCAGGGTCCTACACATTGCATGTAAGTAAAGGCACCGGGACACGATTGTTGCAATCGCTGTGAGGATTGCTGTGTTTCACTGAGGTGAATAGTGGTGGCACCTTTAGGCACCCCTGCATAGTAGTCTGCCTCCCCACTGATGGCCTCTGCTCACTCTTACCCTTAGGTTATGTTGGGCTGAGTTTTTTAGGTATTTTATTATATCTCTGGTTTTTAGATCGTATTTGTTAAGGCCTTTTTTAGATATTGCAATAAAGAAATGTTTATAATCCCTTCCAGTGTTTATTTAGTTTTAGTTTGACTAGTTAATTTTTCCCTTTTCCTTTGCAGCTTCAGCCCTGCCTGTTTATATAGATTTTCAATAAATAATTCATTTATTTAAAACAATACGTCTCTGTCCTGTTTCTGAACGAATCTGTGTGCTTTACTAATCTCCCAACTGTTAATATTCTTGGTATTTCCTGGGGTGCAATTCCCCAGGTGGCGTTGTCGGTTCTCCCCCCTCATACTACTTTGTGACCTTTCTCCCCTCACTCCGCCACAGACACAAGATTTAAATGAAATATCACTGGATGAATGGGATACAATATGTTCAAGGACCCATTCTCAGACCATTAACTCCCAGCTACGCTTGATACAAGTGGATAATGATATTGTACACTACTCCTGTAAAATTGAACAGATTTAACCCAAATATTCCCGATCTTTGCTTTAAGTGCAGTGAATATCAAGGTACTCTGTATCATTGCATATGGGAATGTGAGGTTATTCAAAGATTGGAGTATGGTGACACAGTATATCTCACAGTTGACCTCTACCCTGATTCCTCTAAATCCTAAATTGTGTTTTGGGTATCTATCCAGCTAATTGCTCTCTACCTGTTAATGGAAAAAAAGGTGGCAAGTCAAGTCTACAGGCTAGATGCTCAATTGCCCTGTGCTGGAAAAATGTTAATGTTCCTACCCTCAGTATGTGGCTGAGTAATCTAATATCAACTCTGGCTTTAGAAAGACTCACCTATGCTATCAGGAAGAAAACCTCTGAATTTAAAGACATCTGGGAAAGATTCTTAAGAGTTTATTAAACATGGTGATATAGAAGATGCTTTGTAAATTATAGTATGTAATTGTGAAGAGATGTGAATTTTTGATGTATCGTGGGATATAAGTAAAGGTTGGAGGTTATATGCTGCCTGTTCAAGTTGGGAAGTTTCAAATATTGTGTCTTTTGATGTCTATTTGACTGCCATGACTTTTTATTGTGGAAAATTCAATAAAGACATGTTTAAAAAAAAAATCACAAAACAATGAATCACTCCAACACACTGTGACGTCAGAGTTTGTCAGAGAAGCTTCTGATTCTCAAATTTGACCTCTTGAACCAGGAACTAGAGAATCAAATGGATGAACTGGTTAAACAATTCAACAATAAGTTGCAAGGGAAATGTAATGTCCTGGAGAGCAAGGGGGTGGTGGACCTTAGAAGGTTGAAGGAAACACTGAAAAACAAGATGAAGTGATGGAGGCAAAAAATTTAGCTCGGGAGTAGCCTCAATGGGTTGGTAACCTGTTGCAGCTGTGTTTGCTTTTATATTGAGTTTTTATTAATGATGCAAAGTGTTCTGTAAACTGTAAACAATGCACATAGTGAAAATGAGATATTCTAACAGGGAGGACTGACATCCTAGATAAGTCCACTGAAATGAATGGCTGATCTGAATGGTTCATGGAATATCAAAGGTTTTTATTCATATATTCTTGCTTTTGAAGCCATACATATGCTTGTAAAAGATAAGACTTATTCTTGTCAACAAACTGATTTAGATTCAACACGAATACATTTATTTTGCAACCCTTGTTTGGCAATTTGATAAATAGAAAATGTCTTCATATGATAAAATCCGCCCTTCTGCTGACACGCATAACATGTTCATAGAACTCCATCTCATCATAATTTAGACTTTTTTTCACATGTTTTATTTATTTTTATTTATTTTATTGAAAAGTTTACAATGAACAGGATTTATTACACAACGGCAGAAGAACTTAAACACACCCAATATAAATTCGCTACTCTTGTCACACAGTGACACTCATGGTAGTGAATTCCTTTCCCATGTATTTACACATTTAAAAAAAAAAACACACAAGACCTCTGAATGGCATCCTTTCTACACTGAAAATCAAGTCAATATCTTCAATTTCCAACTATATACACAGTAAACAATCTTGCTTATGCTGTATCAGATTGCTCGGTGGTACAAGATCAAATGTATAACTAGCACATTCAAGCCAATTGACTGAGGCCACCTTGGATATTCTGGCTCTAGAGTTCACACCTGCTGTTCTATTGAGGTGCAAGTGCATAACAAGAGTGAAATCTGAAGTAACTGCAGAGCACCTTCACCCAAAGCAGGGAAACAAAATGGGCAAAGTGATGTTTGCTGGTCGTTACAGTGATACAATGTCAGTGAGCCTGTGAAATGACAGTCTGGCAGCGCAGGCACAGGCAGTCTTCTGACTTTGCAGTGAAGCGGCGGCAGCGTGGACATTGGGCAGCAGACGTGGGCACCACTGCAATACTGTAGGCACTGTCCTCACGAATAACACCGCCTGACAGGACAGATACACACATACTGAGCAAAATTTGAAGTCATTGCTTACTCATGTGTTTTCCTCAATGGTATAGACCTTTTTCACTGTAGATATATTGATTTGTCCAAGCAGGAAAAGCACAAGGGTCTGCATTTTGAAGCAAATTGGGATCCCTTGTTTTACTTGATACTAAAGCATCAATTATATTTTCCACATCTGCAAAAGCGCTGGGTCTGTGCTACATAAATTTCATCAGCAGAGGTTGTACATGAAGGCTATGTGGACATCTGTGTTTTTCAGATTTGTTGTGCGCCACTATGTTACAACCAGCCACGGTCTGCGCATGAGTGCAACTCCTACAAGCAGACTCCAGAAAGTAGTATAAACAGATCTACAACACGTTCGTGGTGTCAGCAGCTGTGAAAGAGGTGGAGTTGATAATTAGAAGCAACATCATCAGAACAATGAGGGACTATTTAATATGAAATAGTGAAACCTGCAGGGTAATTTCTTTATAGCAGTGGCATAATAGTATTCTGCATTAGGAAATATATACAATATAATCACACAACAAGAAGTTTTTGAAACAGTACAAATATCTGTATGTGACAAATAAGGCTATGGATACATGTAGGAATTATTATATAGACCTGCTTAAATATGGTTGCCATTTTCAACAGTCAAAATTGTAACATTTTGGTGTTTTTTATGATATGAATAACAAACTGAATTTGATTATATATTTGAAAATATTATGAACACTTCAAACTGTTAAAGTAGCTCTTCATGCTCCCAAAGCGGAGAAGAAAAATAGTATTAGTCAAAAAAAGGTCTGAAATTAATATCCGATAAGGTCGCTGACCAAAAAGGGTATGATTTCACAAGCTAATTCACAACGTGTTCAATGGTGTGCGCCATTAATATGCAACTATGATCACCATTCATTGGCTTGTTACTGTGATAAATTATAGTATGTTTGGAAGAAGTCTCAGAGTGAACATATATTTGTGGAAAAACATTTTTCATGTTACGTGTTTAATGTAATTAAAATTGAAATCAAAGCAATTCTACTGATATATTAATATCATGAAAATATATGTTTCTGTTGCTCTTCATTTCTTGTCACTTTGTAAACTCAATAATTTACTGTTAGGATGATCATTTTTCAGTGATCTGATTGGTCTGTAATCAGCCTCTTGGACCTGTGAAAATTAGAATTCAGTATCTGGCCCAAGGATACTTGTCGAGGCCAGGGGATCAACCACCGATCTTTTGATAAGTTAACGACAGCTCTACCCCCCCCCCCCCCCTCATATCATTATATCACTAGCTTAGTGTTGATGTTCCTCACCCTCCAGGTTGATGAGGAAGGTACCGTGGCTAAGCAGGGCATCCGGTGGCAGGTCGCGAGGTACCTCATTGGTCAGGTTGACCCGCGCTACCATCATCAGCTCGGCCAGCTGTGAGGAGGTAGAGGTGGGTTCCTCTTGAAGAGACTGGGAATAAGATATGATAAAATAAGATAGACTTTATTAATCCCCACATGGGGAAATTTGGGTATTACAAGCAGCAGGCAATGGCAGTTGGAAAAACAATAGCAACAGAAATAGAGAAATACAAAATACAAAATAAAAGCTGTATATATGTACATTTATACAAATTACTATATAAAAGAAAAATGTGTAAAATATATATATATATTGCCGCAAAGAACACAAAGTTCTAAGTTAAGACCAGTAAAAATATACGACCAAAATACTATGGAATTTCACAGACTTTACACAAATTGCAGAAAGCTGGACAAGGTTATGATACTGCACAGTAATAAATATATATATGTCACAGTAGAATACCAATATGTACTGATCGATAGAGTACTCAATGAGGGTGATTAAAAAAACTCATTATTGCAAGGTAATTGGTGTATGATAAATCACACATCAGTGCAAAAGACAGTTTGAATATGGAAACCAGTGCAACATTAAGCAACGCTGGAGTTGAACACTCTAACACCTGTAGGAATGAAGGCCCTGCAGTGGTGTTCCTTCTTGCAGAGTGGATGGAGCAATCTGCTACTGAACGAGCTGCCCCCACTGTGTCATGCATGAGGGGTGGGAGGGGTTGACAATGATGGATGTCAGCTTGGCTAACTTCCTCCTCTCACCTACATCCTCAGTCCAGGACAGAGCCAGCCCTCCTGACCAGTTTGTTAAGTCTCTTCCTGTCCCACTCAGAGCTTCCACAGCCCCAGCAGACCACTGCGTAAAAGATTGCAGAACTAACCACAGAGTCATAAAAAGTTTTTAGTAATGTCCTACATAC
This sequence comes from Chelmon rostratus, assembly GCF_017976325.1. Lineage (NCBI taxonomy): Eukaryota > Metazoa > Chordata > Actinopteri > Chaetodontiformes > Chaetodontidae > Chelmon > Chelmon rostratus. The sequence continues at coordinate 25,499,559 of NC_055672.1, read as the reverse complement.
TCCAAAGGACCTCAGTCTGCTCAGCAGATGGAGTCCTCGGTGGCAAGACACCAGGGGTGGATGAGATCCGCCCTGAGTACCTTCAGTCTCTGGATGTTGTGAGGCTGTCTTGACTGACACGCCTCTGCAACATCGCGTGGCAGTTGGGGACAGTGCCCCTCGACTGGCAGACCGGGGTGGTCCCTCTATTTAAGAAGGGGGACCGGAGGGTGTGCTCCAACTATAGGGGGATTACACTCCTCAGCCTCCCTGGTAAAGTCTATTCCAGGGTACTGGAGAGGAGAACTCAGCCGATAGTCGAACCTCGGATTTAGGAGGAACAATGCGGTTTTCGTCCTGGTCGTGGAACACTGGACCAGCTCTACACCCCCCGCAGGGTGTTCGAGGGTTCGTGGGAGTTTGCCCAATTAGTCCACATGTGCTTTGTGGATTTGGAGAAGGCATTCGACCGTGTCCCTCGTGGCATTCTGTGGGAGGTGCTTCGGGAGTATGGAGTCCGGGGCCCTCTGCTATGGGCTGTCCGGTCTCTGTATGACCGGAGCAGGAGCTTGGTTCGCATTGCCGGCAGTAAGTCAGACCTGTTCCCAGTGCATGTTGGGCTCCGGCAGGGCTGCCCTTTGTCACCGGTTCTGTTCACTATTTTTATGGACAAATTTTCTAGGCACAGCCAAGGGCTGGAGGGAGTCTGGTTTGGGGACCACAGGATCTCATCTCTGCTTTTTACGGATGATGTTGTAGTGTCATGCTGGCAAACAACACATTATAGAAAACATTTGCAACCCATGTAGTTGTTTGTTTTATCATATATTATATAATCGGGATACCTATTTCTGCATTTGTTTCAGGAGTTAAACAACTACAAACAATCATTATACCTATACTTAATCATCTCCTGTGGACTCTTTTGCATTAAATCTAAACCATTTATAGTGTCCTGCTGACGTTTGATTTACCTCCATGAGTTCAAACAGCAAACTGGGTTCAATGGCAATGGTGAGGTCATACTGAGCTGCATTTTTGCCTGAAATGGAAGACAGAAAGGAGTCCCTGATGGCACACGCCCCTTCCACTGCCTCCTCCAATCCTGGTCGCCGCCACAAAGAACTGCTTTTGATCCAGCCGCTCTTGAATAATGTCTCTCCTTCTGCAGAAACAATTACAGTTTGTGAGTACTTTTGTTAGCAAACAAAAACAAATTACATAGGGAGCAACCTCAATAGTCTGATAACACAAACCAAGAGGCACATACTGTTATGTCCTGGTGCATGCAGATAGACCTCCTCAGCTAGATGTGGCAGAATGGGAGCTATGGATCTGGTCACTCCATCCAGAATTTTCTCTAAAACTGTCTGACATGATCTTCTGACCAAAGAGTCCACTGGATCACAGTATAACCTGATTGAAAAAGACAGAAATAAAGGAACAGATTGAGACAAAGAAAGACACAGAGATGCGTGAGTTTAAAAAGATACTTAATGAAAAGTAAGGCTGTAGGAGCCAAAGTGAGTATTAGATTGCACATTTATTTATGTTTTGGTTGTGCAAATTCTTGTGATTATGGTCGTTTCCAGTGATGGTAAGGGGTGTGGTTTTCATTCATATATTCACCTGTTCACTGGCATGGCAGGTTTTTTGAGACAAAGAGAGTGAGTGTGGCTCCGATATTTTCTGTTGACCGTCATGACTCATTTTGTTTATGGTTATTCGGAACGCTTTTGTTTATCATCATTGGTTGAAATAAATAGAAGGTTGGAAAATGTATCTGGATCTCAAAGTGTATTTTTCATAAGCTACGCGTCACAGCTAAGAGCCTGCTCCGCCTCTCAGCGGCCTTTTGTAGCCGCTTTAAAGGCCATTGGCAGAACAAATGCACAGCTAAACCAAGTATGGTAATTGTAGTTTTCATATTGTGGCAAGCCCTTTACCTGTCTTTGATGATGCTGAAATAAAAGCTGGAGAGATCTTTTGTGACAAAAGCTTGGAGGACACGGATGACCCTGCTAGCATCAAACTCACTGTAGGCATCTGTCACCTGCAACACACAAGCACACAAGCGCACACACACACACACACACACACACACACACACCTCAGTGGCTTTCACAAGTACAAGTACCCTTGTTTCAGCAGCTGGTTCTGTTTTGACTGAGATGAAAAAGTAATATACACACACCTTGATGCTGTACTCGTGAAGCAAGTGCAACATGTACTGATCAATGTAGTGCATCTCTTTGGGGTCCACAGCCTGCACATGTGGATCAAATCCCTGCAGGTTTCCAAGCAGGAACCTCAGAGTGTTCCTCAGCTGGGACAGTAATATGGATAGAGTGTGAAAGCAATGAGTATCGTTCAAAAAAAAAAAAAGTAGTCACTTGTCCTTACTGCACTGGTACCTTGCTGATGCTGTCTCTGGCTGAATTGAGCGCAGTGGGTCCGATCTGAACCTCAGAGAAGATATTTGACTCTGCCACCCACCAACGCAGCACATCTGCCCCATAGGCTGGCATACTGGGGTCCTGAAAATATATAAACAAAAATACCATTTTATCTTTAAAAGTATTTGAATGACTGCTTATACAATTTCACAAACCACTAAAAACATACCACTTACTCCTTAGGGTATTTTGTACTGCAGATAGCACATTTGTTTTAAAGTAAATTTGAACTCTATTATGGTGTGGTTAAAGTCTCCAGAGGCAGAGGTGTTACACACTACTATGGGTAAGTAGGAAAAAATTTTTGGTCCACATAAATCTGGATGATTGTGTGATAATGATTGCAAAGGACGAGGCCAATTTTTTGGCCTTTTGCCTAAACTTACCTTCCCTCCATTAATGACTTCATCAGGATCCACAACATTGCCCAGAGATTTGGACATCTTCTCTCCTTTCTGACTGACAGCAAAGCCATGAACTACCAGAGACCTACGCATACAAACACACATCAGTGTTTCAAATTGGCAAAATGAGGATAATTTCAAACTGGCTGAAACTTGGAGTTGTGCGGTCTTTCTGCTGGAACAGCTTCTCTCTTAGTGTGTTGCTGGGTTTGAAAAACCCATGCATGCAGTGTTTGTTGAAAATTCTCCTGAGTTAGATACTTAGATACTCCAAATACGTATGGAATGATGACGCTGTTGCGTTTGTTCTTGTTTTCGTCACACACCCACAACATCCCTCAGATGTTTGTGCTCTTTCTGTTGGGCCAAGGCAATTGTGGGTACAGTCGGTGTTGCTGGCTTCTGACAAATCCTACCTTAATGCTCCAGTGGGTGATGAGAGTCAAAGAGTAACCATTGCTCTGTGTGTGGGTTTCGTGCACACTCCAGCGTGGAGGTTCCTGTCCTTTTCAATGTGCATGGCACAGTCCAAGCAGGCCAAGCCATTACACCTGATGTCCTCTTGTTTGAACTTGATTTTACTATTGTAGTGTCAGATCTGAGGGTTACATGACAAGATTGTGCCACTCCACTCTGTGCTCACTCTGTGCTCACTCTGTGCTCAGGGGCATGAGGGAGACAGACACATGAAGAGGATTTCTGAACATGTTTCTTTACTCTTAACTCTGTATACTTAAGAAATCACATCTATGTTTATTTAGTGAAATCTCTGTTTACTTAGTGAGTCGAGTGTCTGTTTAGTTAGTACTATCTCTGTTTTGCTTGGCCTATGTTCTGTTATATAAATCTTTTTAAAAAATGTCCTAAGAGTTGGCTAGACACCAATAAAAACACTAGAATAGAGATAACTTGCTAAACTTAGAACAAAGCAGTAATCTGGAAAGTTCCTAAGATCCCAATAGATACTGAGGCCAGAGGGATCTCAGTGGAAAATCCCTAAAGGCTACAGTGGAAAATTACCAGTAGAAATTAGGCAAGAGATTATTAATTATGCATTAAAGGGGAAGACCCCCCTCTATGTAAACACCAATAAAATCAGTGTAAAGATGTAACTTGATAAAAAGGATGTGGCCAAACTGTGTGGCCAAGCCCTCTGACAAGTGTATAAAAGGTGATGCGCAGAACAGAATTTGGGCATTTTTGGCAGGACTTGCCTGGGCTTTTTGATCTGTGAAGAGAATAAAGCTCCCTGGACTCAACTCTTCTGGACTCTGACTCTTTTTCCAGACTCTGTGCATTTTTTGAAGAAAAGCTGATCTCTCCTAAGACTTAGAATTTTTAAGATTATAAGTGATAATATTAAGAGTTAAGAATTAGGCAAAGAATTATAATTTGACCCTGATCCAGTCAGTATCTGGTCCTTGGCGAGGCAGTAGGAGATCCCCGTCACTATCCACTGAGTTAATGTGTTCTGCAAAGGCTTTAACGTGTCGTCTACATATCTAAACCAGTGGCTCAGTGCGGATCCTCTGAAGGAGTTAAAGGCTCTATCCTGGTGGCTGCCCAAATTGGAAGATACTGGTGAGCTGATGGCACAACCATGCTTTTGTCTATAAAACACCTGTTGTACTGAATGCAGGTGGTGTTCAGACAGAGGCTCGACAATCCTTTCCAAGAAGATTTAACAACTTTTCATAACTGGCCACATGTAACAACCCTAATGTCTGTCATTCACACTGCAAGCAACACTCAAGTGATGTCAATGACTGTGATAACAACCCCACAGAGGTTAAATACCTGAGTAGATAGGACACTCACTTGTACGGTGCCTTGTTCCTGACAGCTACACTGGTGAGCAGTGAGGACTGAAACCAGCCTCCAATCTGGTCCTTCCCTTCCATGTATGCATCTGCCCTGGAGTCTGACTCTGTAGGAATGGAGGGCAGGTTGCGGAGAAAAAAAAAAGGGTGAAAAGTCACTTGTACACTCATGCCCCAAAAATTAGATAAACAAGAAGGTTAGTGGATCTCCTAGAGGACAGATCTGGGAAGAAAAGAAAGACCAGCCAGTGTTAGCTGTAAAATTCCAACAACCATGTGTGCAATGGCTAAACTTACAGGTGGCCACTGCTCAAGACAAGTATGCCTTGCCCATACAGTCTACAAATTACTGTTTTGTTTAACTCAAGATGCTTCCAAATGTTATGTGAGCAGTTTTCTGTCGCAACCAACTTTGGTATTGCAAAACATATCCCATTCATGTGTATTCAACATATAATTACAAAACATCCAAGAGCATCTGAAGGCAAAAAGAGGCCATACGAGCAGACGGAGACATGCCAGAAGTAAAAGCCTGAGAAACAAAGAGGGCCAAAGACATATTAGAAGACAAAGGCTGCTGTACTGATCACAGGAGGTGGACGATCAAATAACCTGCGACCAGAGGTTTGCGAAGTGGAGCAGGGAGCCAGCTGAGATGTGACTCGGACTCCTCAGTGTCCCCTTCTATCTCCTCTGGAAATGACAAACAGCAACAGTGAGCAGGTCCACTTTTGCAACCCATTTGGTCTTGCATTCTGATTCATAAGAAAGTTACATCTCCATCTAAATACTTTTGAGACAAAAAAACCATTGGGATTATCTGGTCCACTGTGACTTGTTATACACAAGCAGAGTCTACAGCCATGTTAGCAGGGCAGCTAACATGGCTGTACTTAGGCTTAGCTGTGCTTTAAACTAAATGCCATTGTTAGCATAGTAATACACTCAACAATGACAATCTGTGACAATGCTTACATGCTAATGGTTTAACAGGTACACTTGCATGGAAAAGTCTGGGCACTCCAGTCAAAATTTCTGGTATTGTGAATAGTTAAGTGAGTGGTGCAGCCAGTGGCATGGGGAACATTTCACTGGTAGAGGGAAGAATGGATTCAATTAAATACCAGCAAATTCTGGAAGCAAACATCACAGCATGAAGAGGATGGCTTCTACAACAGGATAATGATCCTGAACACACCTCAAAATCCACAATGGACCAAACTGAAGGTTTTGTTGTGGCTGTCATAGTCACCTGACCTTAACATCATCAAAAATCTGTGGGTAGACCTCAAAACAGCAGTGCATGTAAGACGGCTCAAGAATCAGACAGAACTAGAAGTTTTTTGCAGGAAGAATAGGTGAAAATCTCCCAAACAAGAGCTGAAATACTCAGAAATCCTCTGTAATACTTGTGGCGGAGTATCTAAGGGGGTGTTAGTAAACACTGACCATGCAGGGTGCCAAAACTTATGCCTTGGGCCCTTTTCCTTTTTTGCAATTTTGAAACTATGAAAGATGGAAATAAAAAAAGTAATCTTGTTTAAAACATTAAAGAAATCAGTCATCATTAACTTTATGTCACTTAGCTGCTCATTGAACAGAAATTTTGACTATGGGTCCCCAAACTTTTGCATGCCTCTGTACAATGTGTACTGTGTTCTCCATACTAGTTTAGTGTGTTAGTCTGCTAACATTTGATAACTAGCACTGAATACAAAGTACAGCTGAGGCTGATGGGAATGTTCGTTTTCTAAGTATTTAGTCATATTAATCAGTCAATATTAATATTCATAAAATCCAATTTTTTATCTAATGATGGCACCAGAGGACAAGTCACATGATCACCCAAAATTATTACAAGTTATCCACAAGTGGAGATGAATGTCTGTACAAAACTTCCCTCAAAAGGAAAAAATTAAATTCAACCACATCGTGGCACCAGAGGAAAAGTCAGTCTAAATGATCCCGAGGGGAACATGTATGTCTGTACACAATCCTAGACTATCTAATAGCTGTTTAGATATTTTGGTCTGGATAAAGGTGGGGGGTTGTCTGACCGACAATGTCATCCATATAGGCAAACTTCTAGCGAACCAAAACACAAATTGCATTTGTGTCCAGCTGCTAACTTTATGAGAGAAAATGTTTCTGCTCCAAATAAAAAAACATTTCAAACAAGATTCATAGAACAAACTGCTTTTCTTCAATAAAAAAAAATCACTGTTTTGTGTGTGGAAAACTTACTGCTAGACAAGCTTAAGGTAGGTATCTCTGGTGGCCTTGATTTTGATTTTGTTGTCAGCAGTTCTACTAATGCTGGGTCAGCAAATGACTGCTTCTGCTGATAAGACGCTTTGCAAAACAACTTAATATATAATAATATAAGGAGACTTAATGAAAGGCATTTTGAAAGCTGACAGTGATTGATATGAACTGGAGAATTAACTTTCCATCTAACTTTCTTGTAGATTATGAAACCTGGAGAAGAAAGCGTATCAGTGTTACAGAGGAAGCGAGTAACAGGCAAAGCATTTGTAGCTGTGGATATGAGTTTTCAACAATCACATCTTCTCTATTGAGCGGGATATACTATTGTTAATAAAAAATAATAAAACGTGCATTTGTACTCAGCATGATCTACATAACGGGACAAAAATTTCAGATGTACCTTCTAGTACAGCAGCCCATGATGCTCCACTGTCAAACCAGATGTCTAGGACATCTTCTCCAAGAATGTAGTCAGTCACTGGACCTGCTTTACTCTGATAGACACACACACACAATAACATATCATGTTTAAAGCTGCACCGATCGATTTTTAGCTACTAGTTGGCAGAATATCAATAACTCAAAAGTATATTAGTCTAGAAAAATATAAATATTGTAATATTCATGTCTTACACGGTGCACTCACCTTCTTGAGCACGTCTACTGGCAGCAAAGTCTCGATAGGAAGCTCCCACCAACAGTCACTACCCTTTTCTTTGAAGAGCTTTGCTATATGGGAAATTGTGTGTCTGCAGAGGCCAGAAACATGGGGAATATTTAATATATATAACACATTTGTTTGTGTGTGTCTCTGTGTGAGTATGAATATATATAAATGCTATGAGTATTTGTCTGCAATATCTCTAAAAATGTGACCAAGCATTTACTATTTGTGTGTATCCAAGCATGTGTACAAGCTTGTTTGTCTGGGTATGTGCTGTGTATCAGCTTACTTGTTGATTAGAGCTTCTCCAGTGTCTCTGTGGTAGAAGACGGGGATTGGGACACCCCAGCTTCGCTGTCTGGAGATGCACCAGTAGGTCCGTCTGTCCAGCATGGCTAGCAAGCTGCCCCGCGCTGACTCTGGCAAAATACTAACATTCTGCAGCGCCTCCTGGACAAACACACACACCAACAGATTTTTTTTTCCCTTGGAAACAAACTTTAAATGTGAAGTGAGTCCCCTCCTTGAAACAAACCACATTCCTTCCTGGATAAGCAAAATGCATCACTTTCTGTGCACCAGGAACAGACAATATAAGCAAATAGAGTAGCTCAACAAAAACTAGTCTAATAATAATACAGGTTCCAGCTTTACCTTAGCTTTGTCTTTAAGTGACACCATGTTGATAAACCACTGTTTGCTGGGCCTAATGACAACAGGCTGCTTTGTCCTCCAGTCATATGGGTAACTGTGGACACACCGCTCCTCCTTTACCAGTGCCCCACACTCCTTCAGCATGGAAATCACTAACACGCAGGATTCCACAAACACAAACAGGAAAGAGGAAGAACAATAGTTACAGAAGGATATGGAAAATAACACAACCACTCACGGTGCACTCACAGACCCTGGGCTAAGAAAGTCTATTTATTTTTTCACACATTTATGCTGTACCTTTTTCTGTCCCTTCTCTCATCACATACAGATGCTGTAGCTCAGGGCCAGCTAGTTCGGTAAATTTGCCATCCTCATCCACCATACACTCCTTTGGTAGAAGAAAAACACAGTTACATAGATGCAATGCATGTTTAACCATGTCATGTCCACCATGTTTTGCTTTCTTTCTTTTCATAAATAACAAACAGTTATCAGTTATCAAAATTGTTGTTTATAACTTGGCTGCAATCATTTCAACACTGAATTTCACTGGACCTTACATATGTGTTTGTAGAATATAATACATAATCTTGTATGGTACAAACAACCAGTTATTCTTGATTCTGGAATGGCTAATTTTTAAAAATAGAACCTACAACAGACAGTTTGAATTGTGAAGCCACACTATAATCCTCCATGCCATGAGCTGGTGCTGTGTGGACTAGTCCTGTTCCTTTTGCCATAGTCACATGATTGGCTGGCAATAGTGGAACTTCCTTGTCAGGAATTGTGGGATGTCTGCAGATCCCGCCTTCAAGTTGGGAGCCTTAGAAGAGAATGACAAGGGACATTAGTATGGTTATGTTTGTGTGAAGACACACATACTGAAGAGTGATGCATGTGTGTGAGCATTACCCATGAAGGTGCCTACACTCTCCAGCTCTGTGCCCAGCAGTGCTGCCACGTTGGCTGTGCGCTCAGTAGCCACTAAGAGCAACTGAGAGGTGTTGGCCTTCTTCACCACAGAATACCTGTAAAAACAGAACATAGCACTTGCCTCCAAAAATAACACTACATATGGTACCACATCACTTTTCATATCACATATCATCATATTTTTTTTGACTATGTGGTTGCATCTGCAATCTTTTACACAAATTTCCCTGGCTGGGAATTAATAAATCTTATCACAGACATGATCTGTATTGTTTAACTCTCATTTTATCATTGGTCTATCAAGAATAAATAAATTCTCTACTGAAAGCCTAAATCCATTGTTATTGTGAGGGAGCTGGGAAGTATCCCCCTCACTAAGAGTGAAACATGCACATTGAGAAACACAGACTGACACAGCAAGTTCATTTGTTTTGTTTGTTGTAAAAGACCCTAGTTAGCTGCTCTCTCTCTCTCCCTCTCTGAGATCCACTTCAGGGGCGTGCTTCATGGAGTGGACACATGAAGATGCGGCCGCAGCATACCAGCAGTTGCCATTTACCTAATTAGGTTAAGCTGGGGGATCAGAGAGGAGAGAGGGGAGGGGTTGTAGCGGGATTTTTGTTGAGTTTGGTTGTTGTTTAGTGTTTCTTTAGTTTATTAGGTGGTTTTGTTAACGGTGTCAGACTGTAGTGTCAGTGTGTTAAATTATACATATATGTGTATGTGTGTGTGTTTTAAGTTAAGTGTGGGCAGGTCACAGTGTCACTGGGGTGGGAGGAGATTGGCTATAAAAGCCAGGTGAGCAATAGTGCAGTATGTGAGATGGGGGGGGGTTGAAGCTCTTGCTCTGCTCTGCTGCTGCAATCTGCAATCTGCCACGATTCTGCCTGGTTCACCCATTTTGTAGAGGTTGAGTACATCCAAACCCCTACACTTATTTTTATCTTTTAAATTAAGTACAGTGCAGTACAGAAAAGCCAACGAAAGTAGCAATTTAGAAATACTGGTCAGTGTTTTGTCTTTTTTTGTGGGTTTTTTTTTCGGAATTGGGAAATTTGCAGTCTTGAATCCACATGACATGTGGCTGGAGAATAACATTTTCCCAGTAAAAAAGAAAAGTAAAGAACAACGCTGGAGCAACAGAAGGAGCAATATTAAGGCACAAGCAACTTGAGGACACAGAGACTGACCAGATTAAAGCAGACAGACATGAAAAAACACCATGAAAAACACAGCACGGGTGATCAACGTCCTAAAAGACTGCTTAGTGGAGAAAAAAATGGAAAAAGATTTTGAAATGTATGACGCTGAACGCTTAAATCAGCTTCTGCGGGCCTTTTGTCCATCTGTACAAAATAGATGGCGTCCAAATGTCTCCAAATTTGACAAGATTACGCTAAATAACTGTAAAGAAATATGTTCTCTTGCCTGCCGGCCTGCACACAGAGAGAGACGTACTCTGTTTACTTTCAGTGCCACTGCATAGTGAGAATAGTGACAGAAGAGAGTGGACTAATTTTTAATCAAAAACATATGTTTTAACCATTTGTGTCACATTATTGAATGCTTTAGTAGTAAGCCATGTTCTAAGGGGGATAATGTAGAGTGAGCAGATTCCTATGGAGAAATAAATCCCGACAGGATGATAAAGAAGCCAGACGCGAAGCGGAGGCCTTCTATTCATTATCCCTTACTTATCACTTAGCTTCCAATGATCCTCAATACCAGGGTTTCTCAAACTTATTACTCAAAGGTCTGCATCTGATTTTTATTCAAGGCCAGAGGTCCAGAAGTAGGCAGTAACAAAATAATATTTAATCAATTAACTCACATCACATCTCTTGCAATTGGGCTAGTACAAAACCGAGGCAGACATGGCATGGCATAGTCCACAATTTAGGAGCGGACAGCAAATTCTCCGATGTAATGCTAATGTGCCAACTTGGCAGAAACAATACACAACACGCTCTCCAGCAGTTAAGGTTGCCATGACATTTATGTCAACAATAGGGAAATCAGTTACATTAAAACCACATTCATCTGGGGACAGGTTCACTATGAATGATCTCCAGCTACACAATATATTCAACATCACTAACAATTTATTGATTGATGGCAAAACTTTAGGAGTTATTAGTGTGTATCAGTGTGAACAGCCACCGAAAAACTTGGAAAATCCACTATGATAACTAGATACTTAACTAGGAAATGCTCTCACACCTTTACCAAGCTCAATAGAAAAAACCCACAGCTAAACTACCTATGAATGAATCCTTATCTCAACAAAATATTCCTCTTCGTGAACCCAGGAAACAAACAAAAATACTCAGTTTAGGACTCAATACTGCAGTTGCCTAATGACAATATATCAGCCATTTAAAGATTTAAAGACAGCTAAAGTGAATGAAAGTTTAGATAAGCCTGACAACGTACAGCTTCATCAAGTAAAGTTTAGCCATTTCTGACAACAGAAAGTATTTTCCACGTAATTTTATGATGCAGGTACTTACTGGGCATTGGGCATGTAACAGACAGCCTGGTTGGCATGAATGGTCCAAGGCTGGGTGGTCCACACCAACACAGAGACACTTTCCAGATCTGCTGAGGTGCACAAACCACACACACACAAGCACCCATAAACTGTTAAGAGATTCCCCAGCCAATCAAAGCATAATCTTTCAAAAAGTTCTGAATTACTAGTTTGTGTGTGTATTTGTAGTACCTGCTTCTATGGCTATTTTAGGTGGCACTGTGATCAGGGGGAATGTAGCATAGATGGCTCTGCTCACATGCTCAGGGTTGTACTCCAACTCCGCCTCTGCTAGAGCTGTTCTAAAGGAGCACAGGGACAAGATAAAAGCACACAAAAGTAGGACAAACGTTATGTTAACACAAAATAGAAAAGAGTAAAAAATACTGATGCCTCTATGCCACACCTGCTATAAGCATATTAACTAGTCAAGTACCTTGATGAAGGAGACCAGAAGACTGGCTTATAGTCCTGGTAGATGAGCCCCTGTCGAACAACAATGTGAATTAAAAATTAGATTGTCTACAGAAAAACAAATAATATTAAATTCTACAGCGACTGAGAGTTAAAAATCAGTTTCAGTTACTACATTAATTATATGTACGTTTAAACAACTGCTAACTAAATAGTGAATTAGCAGTAGTAACTACTATTAGTATGTTACTATTCACAACATTCATAGTTATTAAAAGCACCATTGCCCACCTTGCTGTGCATCTCCTGGAAGACTTTCAGCTGAGCAGCCTCATAGGCCCCGTCATAGGTGTAATAGCACTGATTCCAGTCAGCCATCACACCCCAGCGCTGGAAAGCAGCCTTCTGACGGGCTATGGCCCCATCTGCAAATGCCCGTGCTGGATGGGATGAAAACAACACATTACAGCAGCTGTAAGTCTAATAGGCCTCATGGTCATCTAGTGTTCTGTCTGTCTTTACCTTTCTGTCGGATCTGGAGTGGGTCGAGGCCGCTGGTCCCCAACTCCCCCAGAGCCTTCAGCTCAATGGGCAGGCCATGACAGTCCCAGCCTGGAATGTAATGGACCTGTCGTCCCCTCAGCATCTCAAAACGGTTACGGATATCTTTCAGGATCTGAGTCAAACAAGATACAGTGAACTGAACTTAACAGTTCATGGCAGTGTTTGAGTTGTCATTGTCACCAGAAAGGTTACCATTTTTACAACAGCAACAAAATTGCACCGCAAATGTTGGCAGCATTCACACAATGCAACAGTGATAAGTATGTTCTAATGCACCACAACAGTAGGGAATAACTGAAACAGTACAAGCACAGTGTTAGGTGATCACCTTATTGAGTGCATGTCCTACATGAGGGTCTCCATTGGCATATGGAGGTCCATCGTGAAGACAGAACTCCTTCTTGACCTTCCTCTCTCTCTGCCAGGAGTACAAATCTGCAAATCCACACTCCTGCAAAGGCAGGGAGAATTTATATTTGATATGATAAAACAAACATCATAAATATGGGCCTCTGTAACAGCAAGTTAATCAATCACATTTGTATTGTTCAGAAGAGTAAGAGAGAAATGTAAGCCACTTCGTTATGTGTCCCTAAACCAAAGTCAATACTTAAACTATGATGCATACTGAATTAAACGAACACAGAGTAAATGTAGAATATTTACGCCATGTGCTACAATACATACAATACGTGTCGAGCTGTCAACGCTAATCGTTCGTCGTACCTGCTGTATCTCGAGCTCTCGGTCCAGCAGTTTCTGTCCCGTCAGTTTCATTGGGAACTCAGTCCGGGGAAGGAGCACTGTGTCTCGGTACAATCCCTGAACAGACGCTGATTCCGCAGGCTGAGCACTGCCTTCTCTTGAACCGACACCACTACAGCGGCTGGAACTGAAGGAGAGAGCACGGTGAAGGAGGCCGTCTCCCCGCTGTGACCGCCGTCCCCATTTCGTTACCGTCTGGCGTACTGCCGAAACCCGGAACAGCAGCATTGAGAGGGGAGGAAGCTCTGTGGCTACGTAAAAAACAAATACTGAAGAATGTTGGGTTGCTTCTGCCTTGTGACAGTATTCAGATATGGTGTTGTTATGTTCCGCCCTTCTTCCAGTGTGTGTTTCTCCGGAAGAGATTGCTAGAGGGCAACTATGGAAACCCAGTTGGGTCAATAGTAAACGCCAGTCGCATATTTATCTAATGGAGGTCTGAATGTCAGTTGAGCTATTTTTACATCTTCGAGGGAAACAACAGGGAATATAAGGGAAAATGTTCAACTGGATTATGTATTTCCTAGATGGAAGAACTATAGAAAACGGGATACCACCGGGGAGTGTAGTTAGTCCAACCTTATTTTCCATTATGATAAATGATATATTTGGACATGGAGAGGTCGCTGTTTGCAGAAGACGTGGGTCTGTGGAAAAGAGGGAGAAATGTTGAACAAACGGTGCATCTAAACTACCTCAAGCGGCGTGTATCCCAGCATACCTTGCGCGGTCCGAAGTTTTCCGAAGATTCCCACGTGAGATTGCGCGGACCCTATTTGATGTAAGCTAAGTAATTAGCTAATGTAAGCAATCAAAGTAAGAAATCATGTAAGATATCCTAAACTGTACAAGTGGCCCAGCACTGGATGCTCTGACAGTAGGGCTGGAAGCATTGCAGCTAACCTTTAAAGAATCCTTTGATGCATCGCCTGAAGGGCTGATACTGCTGCCACACAACGACCCAGACTCACGCAGGAACAAACACAGACATAATGACACCTAGCAGCTTTGCCACTTGCAAAGTCAAGGGACAGGAGTGATTACACTTAATGAGGCAGGTATGAGATGAAAGCTGATACAGCAAAGTTATTATCCCAGCAGTAAAGCAAAGCAAAGCACCTGTGACAGTTTGGATGACATAACACCACACCTATTCACTGCCTGTATTCACTCCATCTCACACACAAAGAGTTAGGTCCATAACTATTTGGACAGCAACACAATACACACACACACCCGTTTAGTGTTTTATTTACAGATTATAGTTTTTTATTTATTATTATTTATTTATAATTAAAGTTTATTTACAGATTAATGTTATTTTATGTATTATTGTTTTAATGTTATTTATTTATTATTATGGTTTTATTTACAGATTCATGTTTTTATGTATTGTTATTTTAATATAATTTATTACGATTTTATTTACAGATTCATGTTTTTTTATTTATTATTATTTATTGATTATTAAAGTTTCATTTACAGATCTGCTGTTTTCGTTTTTGTTGTTTTGTTTTTGTTTTTGTATAAGTAATGTATTAAATTAAAACAGGTCGCCTATTGTTATCATTGGGTTAAGTGATCGCTAGGGGGCCTGCACAAACAGGTTAATAAACAAATTTGATATTTTTATGGCTTTGTTGTTTGAAGAAGTCATTATTGTGTTAAAGTATTGTTTGAGTCGTTTTCAAAGTGTTTTCCATTTGGCTTTTTCTTTGTCTATTTTGTTTTGTGAATAGGAAATTTGCCCAGCATGATGATCGTCTGTAACAGGAGGGAAATGTCGTGAGGGAGGGAGGGTGGGTAGGTAGGTAGGTAGGTAGGTAGGTAGGTACTTTATTCATCTCCAAAATCTGCAGTTCCAGCAGCTCAAAAGGTGGAAACACAAGGGCATGCAAAATAAGAACAAGAACTACTTTCAAGTAATGAACAACTTACAAGTGATGAACAACTTTCAAGTAGAGAACAACTTTCAAGTAAGTGGCAAAAATACAATACAAAATACAAAATAACAATATAAGAAAAAATAGTGAAATAAAAATATAGAACTAAGCTATCCAGGATAAACATCTTAACATCTGGCTATACAGGATAAACATCTGTAATACCAGATAAACATTCAAGCAGTTAAATATGGGCACAGTAGTGCAGTTGTGCAAAATAACAGTGTGCAATAGCCGGTTTGTCCACACTATTTAGATGTGTGTGTGATAAAGTCCAGCATTTAGATGTGTGTGTGATAAAGTGCGTGTGTCCATGCTGTGTGGTGTGAGTGTGTAGTGAGTCCGGAGTTGTTGTGTTGATTATTGCTTTTATTGCCCTCCCCGAGAGGTGTTGAAGAGACGTACGGCGTGGGGGAGGAACGATCTTTTCAGCCTGTCAGTAGAGCAGGACAATGACAGCAGTCTGTCACTGAAGCTGCTCCTCTGCCTGGAGATGTTGCTGTGCAGCGGGTGATCAGGATTGTCTATTATGGACAGGAGCTTGTTCAATGACCGTTGCCCTGCCACAGATGTCAGACTGTCCAGCTCTGTGCCGACAACGGAGCCTGCCTTCCTCACCAGTTTGTCCAGGCGTGCTGCGTCCTTCTTCTTCAGGCTGCTTCCCCAGCACACTACTGCGTACAGGAGGGCACTCGCTACCACAGACTGGTAGAAGATCTGCAGCAGCTTTTTGCAGATGTTGAAGGATGCCAGCCTTCTGAGGAAGTACTGGCGGCTCTGACCTTTCCTGCACAGAGCGTCAGTGTTGGCAGTCCAATCAAGTTTCTCATCCAGCTGCACTCCCAGGTATTTGTAGGTGTGAACCACCTCCACGCAGTCCCCTTTAATGATGACTGGTTCTGGACATGGCATGGGTCTCCTAAAGTCCACTACCATCTCCCTGGTCTTGGTGGTGTTGAGGAGCAGGTGGTTGGAGTCACACCATGTGATGAAGTCCTGAATCAGTTTCCTGTACTCATCCTCTTGTCCACTCCTGATACAGCCCACTATGGCTGTGTCGTCCGCGAACTTCTGTACATGACAGAGCTCCGAGTTGTACTGAAAGTCGGACGTGTACAGGGTGAACAGGACCGGAGAGAGCACAGTTCCCTGCGGTGCTCCTGTGCTGCTGGCCACAGTGTTGGACCTGCAGTCCCCCAGCTTCACAAACTGAGGTCTGCCAGTCAGGTAGTCAGTAATCCATGCCACCAGGTGTGTTTCAACTCCCATCTCTGTCAGTTTGTCCCTGAGGAGCAGTGGCTGGATGGTGTTAAAGGCACTGGAGAAGTCCAAGAATTTAATCCTCACAGCCCCACTGCCTCTGTCCAGGTGAGAGAGAGATCGGTGGAGCAGGAAGATGATAAGGTAAGCAAACTGCAGAGGGTCAAGAGCTTGGTGGATCTGTGGCCTCAGGTGATGGAGCAGCAGCCGTTCCACAGTCTTCATCACTGGAATGATGCAGGATGTCTTCCACAGCTGGGGAACCCTTTCCTGTCCCAGGCTCACGTTGAATATGCGCTGAAGGGGGTGTCCCAGCTCCCTCGCACAGGCCTTCAGCAGTCGTGGTGATACTTCATCTGGACCTGCGGTTTTGCTGGGGCACAGCCTCTTCAGCTCACTACAGACCTGAGCTGCTGTGATTGTCGTGGGTGTGTGAGGGGAGGAGGGGAGATGTCCTCATCTGTGTTGGTGATGGCTTGCAGGAGTAGGAGGGTGGGGGCTGCTGTGCTCAGAGGTGTGAATGGGTTGGGGTGATCAAATCTGTTGAAGAAGTGGTTGAGCTGGTTTGCCCTCCCCACATCCCCCTCAATGTGGGCACCCTTCTTGGAGCTGCAGCCAGTGATGGTCTTCATCCCCTCCCACACCTCCCTCATGTTGTTGTTCTGCATCCTTTCTTCTATTTTCCTTCCGTACTGCTCCTTCGCCTTTCTGAGCTGGACTCTGAGTTACTTCTGTACCCTCTTGATCTCCAGTGTGTCACCACCTTTGAAGGCTTTCTTCTTCTGGTTCAGAAGGCCTTTGATGTCACTAGTTATCCAGGGCTTGTTGTTGGCAAAGCAGCGTACAGATTTTATTGGAACAACAGTGTCCATACAGAAGTTAATATAGTCTGTGGTGCAGTCAACCATCTCCTCCATGTTCTTGTTGTGAGACCCCTGCAATGCTTCCTGCTACCACTTCCTGAACGAGCGTGTGGTTGTTGGTAGTCTCCTCACTCTTGGTGTGTAGTGAGGTTTGAGCAGGACCAGATTGTGATCTGCTTTCCCCAGTGCAGGCAGGGGGGTGGCTCTGTATGCATTCTTCACGTTTGCATACATCAGATCTATAGTCCTCTTCCCCCTGGTGTTACAGTCCACGTATTAGTGAAAAGCAGCCAGTGTATTGTCCAAAGTGACATGGTTAAAGTCCCCAGAGATTAGCACAAGGGCCTCAGGATGCTGTGTTTGAAGTTTGGCCACAGCGCTGTGGATGACGTCACACGCAGCCTCCGCATCGGCGCGCGGCGGAATGTAAACAATGAGAACAATGGCGTGTCTGAACTCCCTGGGCAAGTAATAGGGACGTAAACTTACAGCCATGAGTTCAATATCCCTGCAGCAGCTGGAGATTTAAATGTTCACATGCCCAGGATTGCACCACCGTTTGTTCACATACAGTGCGAGTCCTCCTCCTTTGCACTTCCCACAGGCTCTTGTGTCTCTGTACGCTTTGACTGTGCTGAAGTCCGGTAGCTCCACGTTAGCATCTGGGATGTTAGCTGTTAGCCACATTTCAGTAAGACACAGTAAACTGCACTCCCTGAAGGTCTTTAGGTTCTTCGTCAGCGCAGCCAGTTCGTCGATCTTATTCGGTAAAGAGTTCACGTTTCCCATGATCATTGAAGGCACCGTAGGCTTGAATCTCCACTTCTTTGCTAGCCGCTTAGCTTTTAGCATAGCGCCGGCTCTGTAGCCCCGGTACGGCTTCCTTACATCCACAGGTAAACACGGGACCACACCGAAGTGGGACTTTGCTCTCAAGGCGTTTAAAAAGTTCCTCGAATAAATGAGTGTCGGCGTTGAAGTTGAAGAGTCCATATCCATAGGATAGAGAATGGAGGGGTTTTCAACATGAAAGAGGATGGAACTCGGAACCTTTCAGAAGCTGCAGAGTTTCCGTTGGTATTATATTAGTAACTGTAGTGTATTCTGTTTGTGAGATTGTCAGATGGTATTTGTTAATAAATTGGTTGTATGATAAGACTTTCCCTTGTTCATCAATCAACTGATTAACCCACACTATCCCCTGATCAAACCATGATTTGTAAAATATTGTTTTGTTTCTGTGCTGTATGTGTTGGTTGTTCCAGATGTAGCAGCTGGTTGGCGAGAAGCTACGTTTGTAGACCAGCCCCCAGGAAAGCAACGCCTGTTTATGGAAGTTTGACAGCTTAATAGGTATTTTGTTAATTTTAAAGTTACACTTGAGTAAAAAATGAATTCCTCCTAATTTATTGAATATGTGATTTGGAATTGCATTCCATATATTAATCTTATCTCTGACAAGATGACATAACCAGTTAATTTTGAAGACATTGTTCATGGTTTCAAAGCTTAAGACTTCCAACCCTTCATTTCCCCTCTGGTTACAGAGAATCTCTCTTTTTAGATAATGGGCTATGTTTCTCCATATGAAGTTAAAAAGCACTTTTTCCAGTTCTTTGCATATGTTTACGGGTAAATCCATCGACAAAGACATGTATACAAACCTTGATATTCCTTTAGGTTTAGCTAACAGAACTCTACCATGAATAGACAAATCTTGCATTAACCACATATTGAACCTTTTTTTTACTTGACTGATGATGGAGCTGAAGTTCAGATCAGATCGGTTGGACTGGTTGTTTATTGTTATCCCAAGGTAAGTAACTGTGTTCTTGACAGTAATATCACAGACTTTTGGCAGGCTACAAGTTTTAAGTGGCAGCAAAACAGATTTTCCTAGATTCATTGTTAATCCAGATACATCAGAGAATTCTCTGATACAATGTATTACTTTACTTACTTCTGTTTGCGTCTTAATGAAGATGGCAGTTACATCTGCCAGTTGTGATATTTTAAATTCTCAGTCAAAAGCACAGATACCGTGAAAATTTGTCATCTTGACTTGTGTAGCCAACATCTGTGCAACAAGGAGGAACAGGTACAGGCTTAGAGGACAGCCCTGTTTTATTCCTCTGTCAATATTGAATCTAGGAGAGGTTCCATATTGTAGTTTTACTGAGCTGTTGCATCCCTTGTATAATGTTCCAATGATATTGATAAATCGATCTCCAAATCCAAAGGTATTGAGGGTTTTTACAATGAATTGAATGTTTACTGTATCAAATGCTTTGTAAAAGTCAACAAATAAAACAAGACTGTCCTCTTTGATGTATTCATTGTAATCTATTAAGTCCTGTATTAATCGCACATTAATTATACTTTTATCTGCCATAAACCCAGATTGTTCCTCATCAATAATTTCTCCCAAACCCATCTTTAGTCTCTGCGCAAAGATGGAGGCAAATATTTTAGCATCATTGTTTAATAAGGTTATTGGCCTCCAATTTTCTATATTCTATATAGAATGGCCCCCTGAAGCCGGCCCTCTTGCCCTCCTTACGGGCCTGCTCCACCTGGGGCCACAGCTTGTTCTGGGCATCCTTCACCTGTTGTGTGAGGTCTTCAAAGACCCTAATCTTACACTCCTTAAGCACCGCTGCTGTCTTGGCGTCCCTCCAGATGCGGCCCCGGTGGGCTCTGGACATAAAGAGCACAATGATGTTGCGGCTGGACCTCTGCTCTCAAGACCGGGAGCCCAGCCGGTGTGCGACATTCACCGTCAGCTCCAGCTGCTCCTTGATTCCCGGGGAGATCTGTCCAAACAGGTTGGCGATGATCTTCCTGGTGTCCTCACCGGTTGTCTTGGGGATCCCGGCCACCCGTAGGTTCCAGCGCCTCCTGTATGCCTCCAGCTCGTTGCATTGCTCCCGCAGCTCCACTTTCTCCTTTTGAAGTGCACTGACTGTCATCTCCAAGGTTTGAACTTTTGTTGTAACTTCTTCCAGCTGCTTCTCCATGCCGCCCAGTGTATCTTGGACCTCTTTCACAGTTTATTCTACAGATTGTGTGCGTTTGAGTGTTTCCTTCAGTAATCGTTCAATTCTTTCAACTGCAGCGAGAATGCGGGGGTCCTCCGCACTGGCTAAAGTTTAGGATTTTTTAGATGGTCTGTTAGGTTGACTGGCAGTGCCTGAGGCATCTGTGGTGGAAGTTTTCTTGAGCTCCTTGTCCATTTTTTGCAATAGTTCGTCCATGGCCTTTCTCGCGTAAGAGTGTATATCCTGTATATTGCTCATATTCCTCCAGAAGCAGCAAGTCCTGTTCAAAAGAGGCTTGTGATGCCAAAGTGCAGCGTTCAGGCTCACCCATACAGGTGCGTTTGTTTAGCCCAATAAGCACTGTGGCTCTATGCCAGCTTCTTTGAAAACTTTAAGGTCTTTTAGTCCTTCTCAATGACGTCTTTCTAACTTATTAAAGCCCTTTCAAGGTAAGACAAGAGTCAATTTACCGAGATAGAGTACATCATTAGTTAAATTAAAATTACAAACATACAAAGGGTAAGGTAGGATATAAACATAAGAAAAGAAAGAAGGAAGAAACAAAAATAAAACATAGATAGGGTATAGATCTAGGGATTCTCTTTCAGGTTAAGGTCTTCAACTAGACTGTACAGTTTTCTTGCATTATTTCTTTCCATGTGTTTCAATGATGAGAAGTAGTGACAGAGCTCTGTGTTTTCTATGGAAAACATAGAAATTTGGTTTGCTTTTTTTGAATTTGTTTTTATGTATAAAGAATTTTCCTTGGATGATGATAGTGTTGATGGCCATTTCATGCATCGTGTTCTTCACTGGTAAACGGAATAAAACATTTTCTATGGAGAGACTAGAGAGGTTAGAGAATTTAGGAGATAAATCAAGTCATCCCAAAAGGCATCGGAAAAAATACCATTATAGAATAAATGGTTTGTTGTTTCAATATGAGTGTCACAGAATGAGCAGTTGTTGTGGTCTATCCCAAAGCGGTGTCTGAGGAACTCAGCAGAGGGGTATATTTCATTTACAGTCTTGAAGTGGACTTCCTTCGGCTTTGGTGGAATAGGGAATTTGAAAAATTTAGCTCGCAGTTTCAAAGCTTCTTCTTTAGAGAAGAAACGCAGAATTGAATTTCTGTTTGAGGAATATGGAGATAATTCTTTAATGAAAGCTTGTCTGATTGCAATATTAGGGAGTTTTGGATTAGAAATATTGTGTCCATCCACCAAAAGCGAAGGGAGAGTTGGGTTTACATCACTTTGTAACAGATTATAGGACATTATGATTACAGATTGTGGGATTGCTTTGATAATGTTGTCATATTGACGTCTACTATTTAAATTAAATTTTGAACAAAAATCCTCCAAATTAATATGGTTCTAATAGATGCATCACCGACCATATACCTTTCTGTAACCAATCCTTGTAGAAAAGTGATTTATTCTTAGATAAAATATACCTGCAGTTCCATATAGGGGTGTTATGAGGGCTATAGTTAAGTTTGAAAATCATTTTCCAATATTGTAAGACCTGTCTATGAAAGGCTGTTAGTTTGATGGGGAGCTTGTTTAAATCATAGTCACTCCTAAGGAGCAGATTAATGGCTCCTAATTTCGTGAAAATATGGTTTGGAATGTGAAACCAAAGGCTCTTTTCATTCTTTAATAATGATCTTAGCCAGATCATTTTAATAGTGCCATTGAAACTTTCTATAACGATGGCTTTTAGGTCTCCTTCCTCATAGTCTTTAATTATGATTCCTTTTTTAATGTAGTGTGTTTTCCTTTTCCAAATGTAATTAAAACTAGCCTGGTTTATAGATTTTATTGCACTTTTGGAGAGTGACAGTGAATAGGCCGGTTAAATGAATCTTGAGAGACATTCCATTTTTGTGAGGAAAATTCTGCCAAGAATAGAGATGTCTCTTTGGGACCAGAGATTCAAATATGACTTGCGTTTTTTTAATGTATTCCAAATGTTAAGATTATCTGAAGTATTTATGTCTTTAGTGACATGTATACCAAGATACTTGACAGTAGATTTGACATTTGACATTGGGATATTGTGAATTGTTGCTGAAGGAGAAACATGCATTGGTAACAGTTTGCATTTATTATTTGGAACTTTGTCAAATGTGTCTTGTAACTGCTGGAAGATAAACTCACGGTGTTTTGCAAGTTCTTCAACGTTGTTTTTGTTTTCTGATGCTATTTTTAAAACATCGTCCATTCTCTCGTTCAAACTGCCAAGCGCCTGTGGTGGCAGCCATCTTCATTCACTGTCCCCGAATATAACGGTATATGCAGCAGATCCAGCTGTGTCGCGTCATCAGAAACAGACGTCGCTTCAGGTGACGCTTCAGAGGAAAGGATGTCTCAATTCTCCTAAAACAAATTTCCCCTTTTCTTCCTTGCGTGGTTTCCTTGCGCAAGTGAGGAAAACGTGGGTGGGTTAAGAGAAATGGGATGTACCCATAGTTAAAAAAATGCAATATTGGATCAATCAAGTAGAAAAATGGGGCACAAGGTGGGGATTTACATTTTCGTTGGAAAAAAGAAAAGTTATGTTTTTCACAAGAAAGAAAGTCAGTGAATAAATTGTGAATTTATTCGGAGAAAACTTGGAGAGAGTTGAGAGTTTTCATTTTCTGGGAGTGTATTTTGATCATAGACTAACATGGAGAGAACACATTAACTATGTCGTTAATAATAAAGGAAGAGGAAGTGTAGGATAAGGTTAGGAGTAATAATAGTAGTTGGGGGGTGAAATAAAGGCAGTGAGGGAGTAGGGGAGGCAGAGGACATGCATGCCTAATCCGGCAGGAGAAGAGGTTGAAGTCTGAACAAGACACCTCTCCTCTGCTCTGCTTTCCTCTACCTTCAGCACCCTCTGAACTTTCTACCCCCTACCCGAACAAGGGTTTGTATCCAATCCCTACTTTCATCTTTGACTCTACCTCTTTACTTTCTGCCCCCTACCCGAACCAGGGTTTGAATACCCTCACTCTGCTTTTATTGGTGCAGTTGGTGAGAGGCAGGGGTAGATGATGGTAGTGCGCCACTTGGCAGTTACATGTGGCATCTAGGCCTGTGCTAGCATTGTAGCAGTCAACAATAGCTAAAGCGGTGGTAGTATGATAGTATCTTAGCAGTTAGCATTGGCATCTAGCAGTCAACATTAACAGTATAGGTGAATCTAGCTGTATTGTCTTCTTCTGCAGTAAGCATTAGCATTGGCTAAACGGTAGCATCGGTACTGGCCACTACCTGGAGCGTCTTCTAAACAGGCCTGGGTCAGTTGAACGTGACAGTGCTGTTTGGATTGTGTAGGAGCAGTGTGAACTGGCACTAGGGGGGTGACTCTGGGACGCTTGAGTTCACCGCCTAGCCTCCTGGAGGTGTAGTGAGCCAAGTAAGCGAAACACTGTTGAAGGGAGGTATCCACCTGATGACCCCCAGAGACGTGTTAGGAATCACTGCTCTTTGGCATGTAAAGAGGCAGATTAGGGGTCCAAGGTTCTTTACTGAGAATGAATCCTCTTTTTGAGCACAAGTATCTTCTGTTTAAATTAACTGCAATCTTGGTGTTTCATTTTGTATGTATTTTAGGATGGATGTGCTGTCAAGCCAAAATACAGAGGGTTCGAGTTGAAGTTCAAGTTCATCCTGCATCATCCTGTCAATCCGTACAGCAACAGTGGCAGCGGTTAGTTCCATTCTTGGAATAGTAATAGGTTTGAGCGGAACTACCCTGGCCTTAGCCATGATGAAAGCGCAATGAACTGTGTGGGCTTTGTTTATCAGTAGAAGGTAGGAGACTGTACCAAAACCACTTTCTCTTGCATCCCCTAAGTGGTGAAGCTGTGCTGTGACTGGTTGTCCAAAGTCATGTGGCTTAATACATCTTTTCACCTTGTAGTCCTTTAGCAATTTGAAGTTATGTAACCACCTGAGCCTCTGTTCTTTTGGGATCCTTTCATCCCATCCAAGTCTCAGTCCGTTTATTTTTTGCAGAATTTGCTTAGCAGGAAGGATGACAGGGGCCAACATACCGAGAGGGTCGTAAATGGAGCTCACCATGGACAAAATACCTATTCTGGTAAGTGGTTTTTCCTGTATGTTGATCTTAAATTCAAATGAATCAGTTTCAGTACACCACTGCACTCCAAAGGCTTTTTCTACAGGCAGGATGTCTTGATTAAAGTCCAGATCTTTCATTTCCTTTGATCGACTGTCTTCTGGTATTGAAAGAAGCAGGGTTCTGTTGTTGCTAACCCATTTCTTCAGCTTGAAACCACCTGTACCGCACAAAGCCAAGAGCTCATGAGCGATTTTTAATGGCTCTTTGTTGGTTTCCACTGATTTTAAGCACTCATCCACATAAAAGTTCCTTAGCACAGTTGAGAATGCTTCAGTGCTAAATCCATCTATATTATCCCTTGCACACTGTTGCAAGGCAAAGTTTGCACAGCTCGGGGAGGATGTTGCACCGAAAATGTGCATAACCATCTTGTACTCCTCCAACTCGTTACTGAGGTTTCCATTAGGCCACCACAAGAACCGGAGCAGATCAGTATCATCCTCTGGCACCTTGACCTGATGGAACATGGCCTCTATATCCGCCATGAATGCAATGCCTTTTTGCCTAAATCATGTGAGAACGCCAACCAGACTATTTGTTAAGTTTGGGCCTTGCAGAAGATGTGCATTCAGAGATGTTCCTTGATAGGATGCTCCACAATCAAACACAACTCGCAGTTTGTGCTTTTTTGGATGGTAGACTCCATGGTGTGGTATGTACCAGATCCTTTTGCTTTGACTTGTTTTAATCCTTTGTTCAGGTGTCAATTTGATGGCAAAACCCTTGTTCAAAATATCTACCATGAAGTCTTTGTATTCTTGGTAGAATTTGCTATTCCGCAGAAACTTTCATTTCTGGTGGCATGTTATCAATATCCAGCGTCTCTAGGCAACTACCTCTGACGTGGATGATGTCATTACCGAACGCCGGGCGCTGCGAGCAGCCAGCCACAACACGGCTGACTCTGCGGCGGTCGGCTACGAATATGCAATAACAAACCATAGCTGTGCCAAACTACAGCTAAACTAGCCGACCGCCGGCTCAGAGGGGAATAGCACCAGCATATCATAACAAAATATTGGAATATGAACGAGTTTCGCCGCAGATTATGCGTTATATAGAGGCCGCGCATGGATGCCCCGAGTACTCGCATTATACGGATATACGCGCCGCTCCTCTGGGGCTAATTTCTTCAAAACGACTCCAAATGCCACCAAAGTTGTCTGGGTGAGTAAATGGGCATATTTAATGCTACAAATAAGGTCCAGGTTGTAAAAAACGAAAGTTATCCTTTAAAGCTCTTTGTTCAGCCACCATGATTGTTGGGAAACTCAAGTCACTCATCCTTTAATGGCAGTCCAACACAGTAGTGTCCATCCACTTATTTGACAGTTTTGGAGACACTTTCCAGAAACCTGTGATCCTCCATAGACATTTCTGAATGTTCCTGATGCTGATGTTCTGGGCAATCCATCTTAATTTGCTGCTGCAACAAATCCTCAACTTTTATGACTGAAATTCTGTTTGCTGTGACGACAGGATTTCCAGTATGTTTAACATTCATTTTTCTTAATGGTCCATTTATCGTCCAACCCAGGATAGTTTTAACGGCGTATGGGCCATTCCCATGGCTGTTAATTACTTTCCATGGCTCCAAAGCCTAGGGCACATTGCATCCAATCAGCAATCCAACATCCTAATCAATTTTAGGGATTTTAACTTCTCTTAAATATGACCATTGATCGACATCCTCCTGGGATGGAATGTTCTCTTTCTTTACTGGAATTTTATTTTGTGTGAATACATGGTGAAGTTCCACTTACTGATCATTTTCTAGGCCACAAATTTCCAAGTCCCATGCAATAGATGTTTTAGTGGACTCCTCCCTGTTCATTGTTCGCAGAAGTAGTTCTGCCTTTCAGCTGCTAGAGGATTGCTTCAGTGCAAAAGATGGCAGTACTGCCTGGGTCCAGAAAGGCACAATATTAATATTATGTTGCTACCTTTTTTTGTTTTCACCTTTACAGGAACAACAGCTAGGGTGCCCTCAGGCTCCCCGGCCCTGGTATCCTTCCCTCCTCGACTTTCATCCATATCCACTAATGCACTGGATGTGTTTGTAACAGTCCTTTCTTTTTCTTTGCTGGCAATATGGAGAAGAGTATGGTGATTCAATTTACACTGACTGCAGGCGAGTCTCTGTGTGCATCCTTTACTCATGTGTCCTTTCTCCAAACACCCAAAACACAACCCTCTAGTCCTGAGAAATTCCAACTTCTCTTTATGTGTGTTCTTGAGAATTTGAAGGCAGGCAGCAAGCTTGTGTTCTCCTTGACAATATGTGCATTGGTTTGATGGCAATTTGCTAACATGCTTTAAGGGTGGTTGAGATACTGTAGTGACACTTGTGGCAAAACTGCTTTTACTTTGTTTAGTTTTCATACTGATAGCAGGGACAAACCGGATTGTGGCACTCTGGGGGCCCTCTCCTTCCTCAGGCAGGCCACATTATGGAGGACAGCACAAGCCACAGTAATATCGCATGCTGAAAATCTGAAAATAATTCATAATCAGAATACAAGTACGTTTTTGGGGATGTTAATAAACTATTTGGATTGTAATTGTGATGGTTTCAGTGGAGTAGTGAGTGTGTGTTTGTGCAATACTTACGCATTCAGGCGATCTGCAATACTTTGCCACGCTTTCTCTCGTTGTTTTATGGCGGTGTTTCCTTTTTTAAAAATTTGGTCTTTCACCTCTTCATATGCCTCCATAATTATCTCCTGCTCCAACGGGGAGAAGTATGCTGCACGAGATGTCATGGTGAATCTGTGATTGATTGCGGGCCCTATTTGAGGAGTTGTGTGCTGCAACTTATCCAGGATTGGTTTCACCTGGCTTGATGAATCCATGTCTACTTATCCTGGCTTGGCGTTTGTGCAACCAATTAAGCCTGAACTCTGTTGTTTTAAATTTGTTGAGCCAGGCTCAATAACTTATCCTGGATGTCTGAATCCTACTTTTGTGCAACAGGCCCCTGTTCTCGTTGTCTTGTACATCACAAGCTTTAACCCACCACTTCTCTTTCAGCTTGAATGGGAGTTTAGAGAGAATAGCTCTCATGTTAGCTGCATAATCCATTTCCTCCATGTAGTCCATTGTTTCCATTGTATTAAGACAGCCATTAAGAAACACTGAAAATGTCTTTAAAGCTTCTGGGTCTTCAGCTTTGATAGGTGACCAATTTGGGGCCTTTTTGATGTAAGACACAGCAATCTGGTATTCATCCCCATAGTAATGTTTTAGCAGTCTTTTTTTTCTACTGAATCAAAAAAGGAGCAACTCACATACCGCTCCTGACCTATATATACACCAGCTGATGGACTTGACGGCAATCAGCTACATGTTGATCAGCTGGTTGACATGACGCCACTCCCTCTGACAACAATCGGCTGATTGTCAGAGTGGCTGCACGTCAGGACAAAGCCTAATTAAACAAATAATACTGAATCAATTCAAAATAGTAAAGTAACAACAGTAATGATTTTAGCACAAGTTTTCCAATTACCAAATTATATATTTGGCTCCAACAGCTAGGGAACCATTAGAACCTGTAAGTGATCTGTCCCTGACCCCCCTGACCCAGGAGAACCAGCAGAGCCAGTACTCTGCTGTTAATATCAGGAAGTTCCTGCAGGGAATGAAGGGTTTCAGGCTGGTTAAGGCAGGAGATTACTTTTCAGATCTGAAAGTGTTTGTTGAATCAGCTAGACCTGTGACAAAAGATCAGGAAACAGTGGAGAGGAAATTCTGACAGAGCAGGAGATCTATCATTTATAAAAACTGATTCTGAGAGTAAAAACACAAACAGCTGCTGCTGATGACGATGTTTGCAACAGTAATCTTGATTTTCTCTCTGTTGTTTCTCTGTGATTCTATAACCATCTTTCTCTCCACGAATGTGTGAGTTTAAATTAGGCACTCTGAATATTAGTGGAGGCAGAGACAGTGTTGAAAGAGTTACTATCTTTCAGCTGATGGAGCTGAAGAAGCTGAATGTCATGTTGGTTCAAGAAACACACAGTAAGAGAATGAGAGTGAGTGGAGGAGGGGGTGTAATGGGGAGGTCTGTCTGAGCCATAAGTCCAGTGGTGGTGGAGGAGTGGGCATCTTGTTCTCCAGGAGTTTCCTGCCTACCTCCTGTGAGGAAATCACTCAGGGCTGTTTATTAAAGGTCAGAGCTCAGACTAACAGTACTAGATGTGTTAAGTGACACCATACAGTGGTGATGTTAACTGTACTGAGAATGCAGAGCTGAAGAGAAACCGCCAGGGAGCCTCATTCTGCGTCATCAGGTTCAGACAGTTGACTGCAGGTCATGAGATGTCAGACGTGCGGAGGTTTTTTCATTACAATCACAGGCAGTACACCTGGAGTCACTGTGAAGATAATGTGTTATCTCTGGCCAGGCTGGACTGTCTTTGCTCTTTTAAACACCATGTTAAACCATTTTAACCAACCACCATTTTAAACAGTTGTCACATAAACCCAGTGGGCCTCTCAGATCATTCACTCATCTCTTGCTCTGGTTTTAAAAAAAATGTCATTTACAGAGTGCATATTGGCATTTCAACACCGCCCTGCTTCATGACAAGGCTTTTAGAGCAGCTCTTGAATGTCTCTGGCTCACCCACAGATCATAAATCTGACTTTGCCGGTGTCGAAAAATGGTGGCATTTTGTTAAAATCCAGACTAAGCAGCTGTGCCAACAGTTCACTCATTATGTCACTAGAGACATAACCAGATCTATGAGGGACCTGGAGACTCAGATGGCAGAACTGCAGAGTTTAGCAGATTCGACAGGAGATCGAGGGCTTTTATGATTCCCTTAAATCTAAAAAGCTCTGATCAGGTCGCGGTTTAAAGCTTCCAAAATAAGACAAAATCATTTCATCAACTTCTTAGCAGGCGTGCTTGGGAAACATTGAAAACGAGTGGGATTCACTGTTACAGCCAGTCAGTGTTTGGAACTTTCTGTTGCACCGCGACACGTGTTAGTTCCACATTCTCCATTTTCAACAGAAGTCGCAGGGAGTGTCGCAACTCTCTTATTCGAAGGCGCTGGCAACGCCGAACGGCCAAATATGTGTTCTTACACTAGCACATGAATACACTACCTGCCACACAGCAGTGAGCCTTCTATTCCAGATAAGACAGGCAGACTATCATCAGTTAAATACTTAATGTCATCTCCACAGGTTGAGTGGACAATTGAATACCCACATTCATACAAATGTCATGTTCAATGAGGAAGGTAAATTGTTCGCAGGGGTGGATCTAGAAAAATATTTATGGGGTGAGGAGAAGGGGGCAGGCATTTTTGAGGGGTGGCAACATGACAGATGTACATATACTGAACTTAATAGTTTGATGAAATAGTTTGTACATACTACATAAGGGCACAGGCTGCATACAGACAAACTTAATCTCATTTGAAGTTTCATGTGAAACACTTCAAAGAGTACAGTACTTATTAGGAGACAGAAGTATGGTAACACTACAGTAGGTGGGGCATTATCACAGGAAAGGCATTAAAGGAAGCAAACAGTTTTTGACTGTGTCAGAGTGGCAGCGTTGCAGGCAGCATTTGTACAAGAAGAAACTAGTCAGAGAAAAACTTACCCAAGAAGATCGATGGACTGAGCTGCACTAAGGGGAGCATAAAGACACTGTGTGGAAATAAATAGGTCCTGGCACTCAAACAAGGTACTGGACATCACTTTTATTCTTTACTGAGAACACACATTCTCTCCATTTCTCCCTCTGTAGCTTGAACATTTTTTTGATGGATGGGTTGTTTACTGATTATTTTGATGCTGTATTTACTTCACTGACAACATTATTTTGTGAGTTGGTTCATACAGGGCTGTAGCAACCAAAAACGTAATAACGGCCAATTATGTAATAACTACCAATAACGTAATAAGTTTGGCCATTTTAAATGTAATAAAACCAATAATGTAATAACTTGCCAATAATGTAATAAAACCTTTGAGCCAATAACGTAATAACTTTTTGCCAATAATGTAATACGTTATTACATTATTGGCTGGTTATTACATTATTGGCCTAGTATTTAAAAACCCTTTGAAAATGTAATAACTGGTGCTGATAATGTAATAGTATTATATATGACTGCAGTTCTTTTAGATTTTTAGATTCTCTCTCTATCTCTCTCTCTCTTGCCTGATCTCTCTCATTATTAATATTATAAATATATATAAAAATGATATTTTATCCTGTAAGATCCTGTGATGTCATCCTGGTGTTTAACAGATCACATCTGGACTCTATGAGGAACTGGAGCTGTTTTATAAAATATATGTTTATATTGTTGATATATATCTCATCAATTAATATCCATCTAATGTAAGCTGATGGAGGATTTTCACTTCCACTCCAAGCCTCTTCATTGTCTCTCTCTCTCTCTCTCTCTCTCTCGATGTTGAGGTGTCAAATGAATTAACAATATTTTTTTCTTGGACTATTATTTATTTCCAATCAAAACTTCTCAACTGTAACATACAATATACAGCATGCTGTGTGAACAACAAAAATAAAAATAAAACTGTTCATCCTCAAATGAAAAATGGCTTCACAGTATGTGCATTCCAAAAAGCTGAACTGCATATATATGTATATATATACTGTGTGTATATATATATATATGTGTGTGTGTGTAGAAAAACATGAACAATAATTATGAAACTAGACAATTCCGGCGCCGCCAAAATTTTGTGGCAGTGGCACGAGGGGGCTGCTGGTGTTATTAACTGAATCAATAAACATGAATGAATTTAATAGAAATGAGCCATCTCTATTATCATCCAAAGCTTCCTTTTACTAACAGAGCTAACGGCGCTAATGCTAATGGTGCTAACAGAGCTAATGCGAACGGAGCTAACAGAGCCTACACTAACGGGGCTAACAGCTAACGGCGCTAATAGAGCTAACGGTGCTAATATTTCTAATAGGGCTAGCAGAGCTAATGGCGCTAATAGAGCTAACGGCGCTAATAGAGCTAACGGCGCTAATAGAGCTAACGGCGTTGTGTCTGTCTATGTATATGAGGCTGTGTGTATTTTACTGTATTCTGTGTGACTGCGTATGTGTCTGTCTTCATCTGTTTGTGTGTGTGTGTCTGCTTGAACTACACATTTATTGTCCCAAGTATTTTGAACAAGCAGCCCAACCAGTTCCTACATGGAGATGTGTCTGGTATATGTGTGTCTGAATGTGTTTGTGTGTGCGTGTGTAAGTTCTGCCCCACCTGCTGATAATTACCTCTCTACCTCTCCCACTTTTTACCTGTTCCTGAACAGCTACTGTCTCGCTGTCGTTTTCTTCCGAACAACTTGTGATTGTGACAAAACCGTAGCTGCTGTCAAAAAAACGATTACACTGTGAGATGCGGACAAGTCTGGGCCAGATGTACGTGTGTTTTATGTCCAGATATTCTTTAGAAAAATGACTAAATGGTCGATTTAAAAAGACACACTCCGGCAGGCTGTTACTCAGAAAACAGGAGATTGTATGGATTTAAATGAAGCAGCAGAGCAGGGCAGCTGGTGCAAGATCCTCTTTTATTTAAATTTGGTGGGGGCTAACCCTTTAAAATTGAACTTTGACGAGAGGAGAAAGGTTTGTCTACAAAAAGATCCAAAAAATATGTGTCTCCTATTCACTGTTTGGATTTTACGGCAATTTTAGAAAAAAATTACAGGCGATTTCTCACTGGCTCTGTCACTCTAACTAATGATGTCATCCACTCTAGGGGGAGAAATTCTGAGCATTTTTTTGAGAAACTTTATGGTCTTGAGATGGTCATAGGTCGAAAACCGTAAGAGGTATCAAAAAATGTGCAGAGGTTCATTTCGATCCGACAAAATTATCTACGTTTTAAAGTTTGAATGAAGACTCTAGGAGAAAGTATGGCGAAGCAGCAGACAATTGAAAAAGGCTGAAATTTCCCATTCATTTCTTATGGGAAATTCTTCGCAGTTTTTTGCGAATAACTTTGTGAATGAATGACGAAAGAGCTATAAAAGTCATAGCACACCATTCCTGATCCAGCCACACGTTTTGATATATAGTTTGCAAGGGTTTTCTCAAAGCTGCAGGACTAGTTACGCGCCGAAATTCTGGCGGAAGATGTAAAATGGGAAGAAAAAACGCGCGCGATAATAATATGCTCAAGCCACTCGCCTCTATAGCCTCTATAGCTCAAAGAGTGGCTCTTGCGTTGCTCTCCTCAAGTGTTTCTCTTATATAGATTGGGATAAAATGCTGCCGACAGTGCCTGGAATGAGCGCGAGACTTGATTGAATGTCCCAAGTATGGACATATCTTGGATTAGAGCAAACTCAATAAATTTGGAGTTTTTAATGGGTAAAATTGTGCTGCCACTTAATTAGCAACTTCAGTGACTTTTAGTGTTCTGGAGATAACACTAAGCATCACCCATTTGCAAACATATAATGAGCATGGTAGAAGTTTGCATCTCAATGTAGATTAGAAAAAGGCACGCAGTGCAGAACTTAAAATGTTTCACAATTGTGTTGAAGTCACTGTGTGGTCATTCAGTGGCATCAACCTGAGCATAAACTAGACATATTTGACAGTGAAAATAAAAAAATAACAGTCATATGTAATATTATTACATTATCAGCACCAGTTATTACATTTTCAAAGGGTTTTTAAATACAAGGCCAATAACGTAATAATCAGCCAATAATGTAATAACTTATTACATTATTGGCAAAAAGTTATTACGTTATTGGCTCAAAGGTTTTATTACGTTATTGGTAGTTATTACATTATTGGCCGTTATTACGTTTTTGGTTGCTACAAGGGCCTTTCTGGACAGTTTTATAATGTACATACAAAAGAAGAGACATCAAAAAACAACAATAACAACACTGCTTCCTGTTCAGCAGGATTTACACCATTTACACCAGTGTGGAATTTTAAACTTTTTTTCTCACACTAGGTTTTATAAAAGGTGATTTCAGATTTTCTCAGTTGCCAAAACAAAGATATAAATACAGAAAAAAAAGAAAAAAGTGCAGATTCTGTTGAGGTCATCATTTTAAGACCTTTGTAAAGCCTCACCAGTGAGCATAACATGAAGTTGGCATGCCTATAACAGCTGAACGTGGTGATTTCCATGCTGCTCTGCAAAACGCTTCACAAATGTATTGAGATCTGATGCTGAGCAATTTTCCCACAAGAGAAAAACTGCAAATGCTACCTTTCCCCTCATTTCTGTAAGATTCAAAGTAATTTCACGGTGTTTTACAGACAGTGAATCAACAGAGGCTTTTGTAGCCTACTTTACACCGAAAACGTCAGACCTAGCTAACACTACATGTATAGCTAGCAAAACAACGTTCTTCATTCTCCATTGTTGTTATCTCAAAATCAGCATTGCAACTATACTGGCACTGTGCTTTCATTATAATTACTTTTCTTAACAGATTGACATATCGATAGTTGCTCAGTTTTTACCTCTTTCCTCTGTGTCTTCTCTCCTCGCGACTCCTTTTTTTTAAATTGAAACATATATATATAGATGTAACAGGTGTGTTCATGCATCACAGTTATAATTCACCAAAAGTCCATCCTTAGTATTTATTTTCATTTTGTCATATCGTTTTC
Source organism: Chelmon rostratus (assembly GCF_017976325.1). Classification (NCBI taxonomy): domain Eukaryota; kingdom Metazoa; phylum Chordata; class Actinopteri; order Chaetodontiformes; family Chaetodontidae; genus Chelmon; species Chelmon rostratus. Next base: position 25,465,203 of record NC_055672.1, on the reverse strand, counting down.
ATGTTGGATTATTTATTTTACGTATGTTGGTGTTTTATTTTGAAATTTGTTTTATTTTGGTGACTTCCTGTAAGGACGGCACTTCCTGTAATTTCGCGCTACTCTCCTCAGACGGCGTGAGACTCCGCTGAGGAGAGGTAACTTCATTTAGTCGCTCTTGTTCTCAGAGCTCAAGCACAGTTAAAAACACTCTGAAGTTGTTGAAATTTGTGTTGTTGGGTTCACATGTATTATATGAACATAAGGTGTGCTTTCTGTTGACTTTTTTGAGGCACTTTATGTAACGTACAGTAGCGGTATTCACATGCTAGTTTACCGATCTTTAAGCTAGGCTAAGAGAAGAGCATGTGTGTTGTTTCTCATGCAGTCTGCCGTGTTTCTCCTCTTTGTTTTAGAGGTGTGCATGTAGAAACCCAGAAGAGTTGCTGTACTTATTTTTATTTCATTTTGCACAGGTATGTGAGCTCATGGTTTGTCATTGATGTTATAATGTTCATTATAAAACATAAAAATTGCCACTGTTGAGTGTAAAAATGTATTTGTGTTTCCAAATGTTAGGTTGAATGAATTATATGAATTTATAAAAACATGCATTAGCTCAGACGGCGTGAGACTCCGCTGAGGAGAGAGGTGTGCATGTAGAAACCCAGAAGAGTTGCTGTACTGATTTTATTTCATTTTGCACAGCTGGCCTGAAATAAATCCTGCTCCAGTGGCAAAACAGCTATGGTCCCCGTCTCATCCATTTGCACAACACAACGCAGAGATTTATCGCAGTGAGACAAGAGTGGTAGGCCAGACCGGCTACAGTGGTGCCGTGACCTGGATCCACTCTGCTCCAGGCTGGTTCGTTGTCATCGTGGTTCCTGGAGCTGTGGATCAACATCAGCTTGGTCACCAGAGGTTGCTTTGTCTCACATGTTAATGTTAAGATTTTTATTAACATGGTTTTAAAAAACTAAGAAAAAAAGGTTATTCTTTTATTGTTAAACATTTTATGTCCTTGAGGTGAGTTTAAAGGCCACAGTATTTTTTTTCTGTATATTTAAGTTATTCAAGTGGTTAAAAGTGAACTTTTTATGTCTTTTCTGGAAAAATGGATGATAAAGGTCAGCTTAACAGTTTCAGTCTCGGTTTTGGGAGAGATAGGCTGCCTGCCACCCCAGTTAGACATGTAAATGTTGCAGGCTCTCCAGCTTTCTGTTCTACTCGCATTCATGACTGTACAGCTGCTAGTCTCCAGCACAGTAACACACTCCCTGACAACTCAGCTACAACTGACCCGGCTTTAAATGACTTAATAATACACATTGCACAGCAGGTGGGACAAACTATAAGGGATCAGTTAAAGGAAGAATGTAGAGAAAGTGGTGTACAAGCTCAGAGCAATGTCAGCCAGTTGCCTAGTGACTCTACTTACCTTAACCTGACCGGTGCCAAGTTAGTCCTACAGTCAGATGTGAAAGAGCCTCCAGTCTTCAGAGGAGATGGGTCAGACAAGATCACAATGTGCGAGTGGGAAGAATTGATGAAAACCTACTTCAAGAAACGAGCCACACCCGTAACAGATCAACATTCTGAGATAATTTCTAAGTTAATGGGAAAAGCCAAAGACATTGTAAGAATCACTCTAAGAAGCAGTCCCTCACTGAAGCCACAAGAGAGCCCAGAAGTATCTACAACATTCTCAGTCAACATTTTGGTGAGGTGAGTTATTCATGTATGGCCATGGCGGACTTCTACGGTACAGTCCCGACAGCAGGAGAAACTCCTCTAGAGTATTGGGTTCGGCTAAACAAGGCAGTTGATGAAGCCGAAGAAGGTTTGAAAAGGCTGGGATGACATTTAGACAACCCCTGTCAAGAAGCTGCTATGATGTTTGTTAAATATTGTCCAGATCCCTCACTCGCAGCAGTCTTCAGGTTTAAAACACCAGACAAGTGGACTGTTAGTGATATTCAAGAGCAGATAGATCAATATCAGATCGAGGCCAGAGGACAGAAGCTCTCCAAGTCAAAGCAGCCTGCACTTGTCACAGTTAACATCCAGACCCCTGCACCTGATAACTTAACACCGACATGTCAACCCAGAGAGTCCCCTGTGCAGGTTGAGGATAACCCAGCAGTCAAATCCCCCTGTAATGACAGTTGCTTGAGAACACTGATTGGTCTCTTTGATCGTGCTTTATCACAAAATGTCCTGGCCACAGACAAACCAATCCATCCAGCACAAACTCACCAAAGATCCTGTAGAGTCTGTCAGTCTCTCAAGCACTCTACCCTTGCACACTGCAGGCAGGAACGCTTGTGTCTGTCATGTTTTGAGCCAAATCACATCAAAAGAAACTGCCCTCGTCGCCTGCCTGCTCAAAGTCAGTTTGTCCCTCAGCCACAAAACTCCCAGCCTTTAAACTGAGTGGTCCGCATTGGGAGAGGGGGCATGTGGACACTAGAGAAGAAGCCCTCAGTAAAGACGACATTGAACAGCATTATATTAAAGTATGCGCAGCTGCTCCAGTCAATGCAAAGGTGATAGTTCAGAATACACAGAGAATGGGTCCTTTTGATGAACTGTTTTACACCTCTGTCAGCATCAACATCAAGTCACACATAAAGGGGATGCTGGACTCTGGTTCCATGGCCTGCACACTGAGCAAGCAAGCAGAACTAAAGATGTTAAGTGACAATGTTCTATCAAATTCTATTCCTCTGACTGCAGAGATTGTTCTTGTGGGCTGTGGTGGAAAACTCAGCAAGCCCAAGTGCATGTATGAAGTTGAGATGAAAGTGTATGGAGAGACCTGTGTTGTTCCTGTTCTTGTTGTGCCAGGCCAACGTGATAATTTAATCTTAGGCACAAATGTTATCAGGTTTCTCATGCACCAGCTGAAAATAACCAATGACTATTGGCGTCTCGTCTCCAGTGGCAATCTTCTTCCTGAGTGTGAGCAGTTTCTTGACCTCATGGCAAACTCATCCAGGTGGAGAGGTGAGGAGCTCCCGGAAAAGATCGGCACAGTCAAGCTCCAACAGTCAGTCACCCTGCTGGCGAGACAAGAACAACTTGTGTGGGGTAAGCTACCGTACAATGTCCCTATGTCACCAGGAAGTACAGTCATTGTCGAACCCACCTCATCAAAGACCATGCCACGCAACATCATGGTTGGCCGTGTCATTACGCCACTTTGGGGAGACAGATGGGTTCCCATGAAAGTGACTAACCTGTCCAACAAGCCAATAACCCTCAAGAGAAACAGTAAGCTGACAGATGTGTCTCCCTGTTTAGCTGTAGAAGACTTTGAAGTTTTCCAGGGTTCCAGCCAGCCTGAAAAAGCTGAAACAGAGAACAGTCATAACTATGTCAAGCTCACAGATCTGAAACAGCGGTTGCAACAAGTCGGTCTCAGCAACATTGACATCGACCTGTGTCACGCTGGTGATGAAGGAAAAAAGAAGTTAGTTGAGCTGCTCGAAAAGTACAATGACATCTTCTCAAAACACACGTTGGATTGTGGTGAGGCGAAAGGTTTTACCCACCACATCAGACTTACCGATGAGAGACCTTTTCGCCTTCCTTACCGCCGCGTGCCACCAGCCCACTACCAGAAATTGCGGCAGGTCCTGTCTGAGATGGAGGAGCAAGAAATAATCCGGAAATCAGTGAGTGAATATGCATCTCCTCTGGTCCTGGTGTGGAAAAAGGACGGCAGCTTAAGACTATGCACTGACTTTAGGTGGCTGAATGCTCGCACATTCAAAGATGCACACCCACTGCTACATCAGTCGGACTGCCTCGCTGCGCTGGGAGGAAACACCTACTTCAGCACCATGGACCTGACCTCTGGGTTTTATGACATCCCAATGGCGGAGGGAGACAAGAAGTACACTGCATTCACAACCCCTGTGGGTTTGTATGAATATAACAGAATGCCACAAGGTTTGTGCAATAGCCCTGCCTCATTTATGCGCATGATGCTCAGCATATTTGGTGACTTGAACTTTAGCAGCCTGTTATGCTACCTCGACGATTTGCTTGTGTTTGCTTCGACAGAAGAGGAAGCTTTGGAGAGGCTTGTGGTTGTGTTTCAGCGGCTGCGACTTCACAACCTTAAGCTGAGTCCTAAAAAGTGTCACTTGATGCGATCTTCAGTTAAGTTTCTTGGTCACATCATAGATGGCAATGGAGTGACTGTGGATCCATCAAAAGTTGATGTAATCACAAAAATGTCCAAAAGTGATCTGATGGAAGAAGATGGCTGCACCCCATCAGTGAAAAGGATAAAGTCTTTCCTCGGAATGGTATTCTACTACCAACACTTCATTCCAAGTTGCTCTGCCATAGCAAAGCCACTCTTTGCCCTCACTGCTGGACAAAAGAAAAGAGGAAAGGTCCATTCAAAAGCAAATGCTGGCTCATTCAGGAAGCTCAAACCCTCAGATTGGTCCAGTGAGTGTGATGCGGCTCTGTCTAAGCTCAAAGATTGTCTTTTGAACTGTGTCGTCCTCACACATCCAGATTTCACGCTGCCCCTGATCCTGTCCATTGACGCCTCGCTAGATGGGCTCGGTGCTGTATTGTCACAAGTACCAGCTGGACAAGAGAAAGCCCGCCCCATAGCATTTGCCAGTAAGACCTTGAGCAGTTCTCAGAAAAGGTACCCAGCTCACCGGCTAGAATTTTTAGCCTTGAAGTGGAGTGTGTGTGAGAAATTTAGCCATTGGCTGAGGGGTCATTCATTTACAGTATGGACAGATAACAACCCACTCACTTATATCATGACAAAGCCGAAGCTCGATGCTTGTGAGCAGCGTTGGGTGTCCAAGCTTGCTCCTTACACATTTGACCTGAAACACATACCTGGTTCAAAGAACACAGTTGCTGATGCTCTCAGCAGAGATCCCTTTGTGACGACAGTCAGTCATCGGCTCATCACAGAGCACTACAACCAACTGCTTGCTGAGGCCCAGGATGTCAGCTATGATGGTATTCAGGACACCTTCCGTTTAAAGGTCCAGTGTCATCGGGTAAAGAAACCATCCCGTACCAGCCCATCATCTCAGGTTAGTCCAACTAGACACTCCTGTGACACTGTGGCTGTCAGGGCTCTTTTGGATGCTCGTGACCAATGGGACTCAGCTGCTGAGATTAGAGCTGTGGAGCTGTTTCAGTCTGTGCAGGATCTTTTGACACAAGGCCAAGATTCACTTCCTGTCTTCACCTTGGAAGAACTCCAGCGAAGCCAAGAGCTTGACGCCACCATCTCAAAGCTTGTGCGGTTTGTCATTCGAAAAAGTTGACCATCCAGGCGTGAAAGAGCAGGCCTTGACTCAAAAGCTGTAGTGTTACTTAAACAGTGGGACAGACTTCACATTCAGAACGGTGTCCTGTACCGTGTAACTAAAGATCCCCTCAGTAAACAAAAGAGGCATCAGTTTATCTTGCCAGAGACTCTCAAGAAGAAAGCGATGCATGGTATCCATGACATCGCTGGACACCAGGGGCAGGCAAGAACTATACACCTGGCGAGACAACGCTTCTTTTGGCCCAAGATGGAGTCTGATGTAAGAGATTACGTCAAGTGCTGTCACAGATGTATTCTAGCAAAAACACCAGACCCTTCTGCTAGAGCACCACTTGAAAGCATCAGAACCTCTTTCCCCATGGAGCTCGTATGTTTGGACTTTTGGAGTGCAGAAGACAGTAAGCAGCGCGCAGTCGATGTTCTTGTCCTGACAGATCATTTTACAAAGCTAGCCCATGCCTTTCCATGCACAAACCAGACCGCCAAGCAAGTAGCTAAAAAGCTGTGGGACCACGTCTTCTGTGTGTATGGGTTCCCAGAACGGATCCACTCCGATCAGGGGGCGAACTTTGAGAGTGAGCTCATAGCTGAACTGCTCAGACTGTCAGGAGTCTCAAAGTCACACACTACGGCTTATCACCCCATGGGAAATGGAGGAACAGAGCGCTTTAACAGAACATTAGGCAGCATGCTCAGATCGTTGCCCCTCAAGGAGAAACACAAATGGACACAACAAGTACAGACTTTGACGTTTGCGTATAATGCAACAGTACATGAAACCACCGGATATGCTCCTTTCCAGCTCATGTTTGGTCGTATTCCAAGGCTCCCCGTGGATGTGATGTTTAAACAGGTGCTTCATGATCCTGTGGTTGTCGATCACAAAAGCTATGTGAAAACTCTGATGTCACATCTTAATGAAGCAGCCAGGATCGCTCAGACACATGCTGTCAAAGAACAAGACAAACAAGCAAGAGAGTCCAACAAAAAAGTGAAAGGCACTCACCTGAGCATTGGAGACTGAGTACTCATCGCAAACAAAGGTGAAAAGGGAAAGAAAAAGTTAGCTGATAAGTGGGATCCAACGGTGTACACAGTTAAAGACAGAAATCTGCAGGCTCACACATACAGGCTGGAGGACAACAAGGGCAAAACAAAAGTAGTTCACCGCAACTTAGTCCTAAACATCAGTTTCTTACCTGTGGTGTCGACTGAAAGAGAACTGTGTGCCACTGAGAATGAGGATGGATCAAGTGTGACAAATTCCCTGGATTCTTTGGAGGAGGAGAACTCAGAGGAGAGGACAAGTGCATGGGTGATGAGTGAATCAGCAGACGTCGAGAGTCAGGTCAGCCTGAGTGAAGGGCAGTCAGAACTGGACCAGTCCAGTCAGGATGCTGCAGAGTTGGATCATGAGGAGCTGTCTGCAGATGAGTTGATCCAGTGTGCACCTGATGGCAAAGACTCCAATAGAGACAGTGACATTAACAGTCTAGCTGCAGAACCTGATTCAGACTCCCCATCAGCACCTAAGGAACATGTAGTCAGGACACGGGTTGGCAGAGTCAGTAGAAAGGTCAATCGTCTTATTGAGTCCATGGTTCAAAAGCCTTTTGATTTCAAAGATATGGCAAGTTCATTCAGTAGGAGATCTCAGTCACTCTTGAGTTTGTTTTAGTGCATTAGGGTGTCCAGATAAGTGAATGTGTTGTGTAAAATGGACAACGTCACTACTGTAATGATTTTGTGTGCAGTATGTTTTGCAAAGTTTAAGGTGACGGAGAGTTTGTATGGTGTACACGGCATCATATTGACCTAGGAGAGACTAAGGCTTGATCACCCTTATGTTCTTTCTGAACCTATTTTGTGGGTTTCTCATAGAAGGTAAAGCTCAGAGCTTTTTAACTACTTCCGTCAGGTTTCACAGAGTGTGTGACTTGTCTGGTTTTTTGAAACACTCACATGTACAGTCTGGATTTTGGTGAAGTTAGGAGGGGTGGATGTAACAGGTGTGTTCATGCATCACAGTTATAATTCACCAAAAATCCATCCTTAGTATTTATTTTCATTTTGTCATATCGTTTTCATGTTGGATTATTTATTTTACGTATGTTGGTATTTTATTTTGAAATTTGTTTTATTTTGGTGACTTCCTGTAAGGACGGCACTCCTTGTAATTTCACGCTACTCTCCTCAGGCGGCGTGAGACTCCGCTGAGGAGGGGTGACTTTATTTAGTCGCTCTTGTTCTCAGAGCTCAAGCACAGTTAAAAACATTCTGAAGTTGTTGAAATTTGTGTTGTTGGGTTCACATGTATCATATGAACATAAGGTGTGCTTTCTGTTGACTTTTTTGAGGCACTTTATGTAACGTACAGTAGCGGTATTCACATGCTAGTTTACCGATCTTTAAGCTAGGCTAAGAGAAGAGCATGTGTGTTGCTCTTCATGCAGTCTGCCGTGTTTCTCCTCTTTGTTTTAGAGGTGTGCATGTAGAAACCCAGAAGAGTTGCTGTACTTATTTTTATTTCATTTTGCACAGGTATGTGAGCTCATGGTTTGTCATTGATGTTATAATGTTCATTATAAAACATAAAAATTGCCACTGTTGAGTGTAAAAATGTATTTGTGTTTCCAAATGTTAGGTCGAATGAATTATATGAATTTATAAAAACATGCATTAGCTCAGACGGCGTGAGACTCCGCTGAGGAGAGAGGTGTGCATGTAGAAACCCAGAAGAGTTGCTGTACTGATTTTATTTCATTTTGCACAGCTGGCCTGAAATAAATCCTGCTCCAGTGGCAAAACAGCTATGGTCCCCGTCTCATCCATTTGCACAACACAACGCAGAGATTTATCGCAGTGAGACAAGAGTGGTAGGCCAGACCGGCTATATATATATATATATATATATATATATATATATATATATATATATATATATACACACAAACATACACAGTACAAACAATAAACATACAATGAACACAAAACAAAAAATATATACATATATACGTTGAAAGGGGTAATTATTATTAAATCATATAGTTTGTAGTAATTTATAATATTTTAATGTTTTTATGGCTTTTCTGTCTTTCATATTTTGTAATAGCTGCATATAATATCTTATTTCTATTTTAAATTCATAGAAATTTGTTTTTTTGGATGACCACTTACATTTGTGATCATAATATTTTCCTTGTGAAAGAAAAAAAGATTAAACAAAAACAATTCCTTTCCCTTAATTTTTTTTCATCATAAGTGAGAATTATATCTTTTTTCTTAAGTTTAATCTTGATGCCTGTCAAACATTTAAACATAACTTCAAGTTCTATCCAAAACACATGAGTATAACGATTCCTGGCCAATCAGTCTCTTACTGCGCCTGCGCCGCAGCCGCTCGTGCTGCATTCACTTCACTCAGACATTTGGTTTCCTCAATCGTAAATGTCAAATTCGTCGCTGCAAATTGGGATGGCAGCAGGGGTGGCAAGGCTTTCTTTTAGGGTTGCATTTGCCACTCTATGTCACCCTGGTACATCCGCCCATGAGCGTGCGCTTAACTTGCTTTTGTATATTTCCGACACCACTTGAATGCAGCATGGTATCGGCTACTGCAGGTGGTATTGAGCGGCTGATTATGTCTGCAGGGGTATAAAACACACAGCTCCCTCTACAGTGTCATTGAACAACCAGAGGCACTGACTGAGCGTATACACTGTTCACGCTCAACATCAAGATGAGTAAGATGTTTATGGCTCACTTTGGAGTTCTCCTGCTGGTTCTCCATCTCCTGTCATCACAGGTTTGTTTTGTCCCTCATCTTGTTTTTTCTCTTTAACTTCAACTGGATGTTAACCTTACTTTAAAAGTGTTAAGCCGTTGTAGCTTTGAAAAAGGCGTGAACAAGTTTTTTTGTTTTTCCTCTTCTTGGCTTCCTAACAAGCGCACAGGTCACAGATGGCCTTAATTTTCAATTAAAATATAGTTTAGCCGTGAAATACTGGCTCGCGTGTGCTATAGAGTAGCTTTGTAGGCTACTGGGTGAATCTAGTGACGATGATTGTAATTTATGCGGTCTACTGCCAAATATTTCAGATTTGGCTTCTCCTTTGCCTCTGACACATACGCACGCATGCAGTGTCCATAGGAATAATCACGAGGGTTTGGTCATCACTTAATTGTGGCACACCTGCTGCCCTGCATGATGTAAGAGAATATGGGATTATGTGGTCTTGTATATCACAGGTGGTTCAGACTCAGAACACCACAGACGCCTCCATGAACATGACTGTGTCCAACTCCACCATGGCGCCCACCACCTTGGTGAACGTTACAGCCAAAGACAAGAACGGCTGTGGGAGGACCGTCTCCTTCAAGCTACTGCTCCCGCTGGCACTTGCAGCTTCTCTGCTCCCAATGACCTAACTCATGGATCTTCGCGCTTGATGCACACCGTCACTGGCCTGGGATGGAACGTTGCTTTTTACAAATCCCCCCTGTCCTGAAAGTCATATTGGATTTCATCACAGACGTGCTGTGTCCGATTAACGCACCAACCAGGGACGCATCCTGCAGCGTTTTGTCGTGTCCTAGGGGTCTGTCATAGACTTTTCCCTTTTTCCAGGAACACACGGGTCCTAGGAGGGTGGGAGATAATTGTGGCAGGTATAGAGGCCTGCAGCCCTTGTGCGCCCCCCCCCCCAAAAAAACCTTGGATTTAATTATGCAAATTCAGTGGAGTTTTGTAATAAATTCTGGAAATTGTTGTTGTATATGGTTGTGCTTTTAGATCTTAAATTTTGTAAATCCAATAAAGATTTAAGTGACAAAATGGACCTATTTGTGTTTTGAAGATTTTGTGGTGAACTGAGAAATGCTGAACCATTAAAGCTAGTTTGAGAAGCTATTGTACTGCAGAGGTATGTCAGATATAAAATGAGTATCTTGTTAACACATGGTGTATTGCAGGATCTTCTTTAGATTAGGATTCTAATCTGGTATAAAGTCAAGGAAAATAGCCAATGCTTGTACACTGAGGAACAGTACTGGAGTTGACCATTTGGAAAAATCTAATTCAGTCTGACTCTAAGAAAGCAAGTCCCATCCCCACTGTTCAACAGCTAATATCAAATTTAGCAGCATTTCTTTTCATTTGCATTCTTTTTCAGGTAATCTAGTTGTAAATTCTAAATTTTGACAATTTAGCTTTTTGTGGAAAACCTATCCCTATCTCACCTGCTTCAACCCTAGATCAGGAGCCTTCCTCTCATCCAGACCTCCACCCCCTTCTCCCTCTTATCAGTTACTTCTGCTTCTTCCTCAAACATGGTGTTTCTTGCAGAAGTGGCTTGACATCTTTACACTGTCTCTTTTCCATCTGTCGCTACACAATTCAAAGAAAAAGAGGCCTAATTGAGCACCAGCCACATTCCTGCAGAGCGGCAGTGAAACTTACATGCCACTAGAGTGCAGTCAGGTGATCATGAAAATAGTTCTACTTTAGTTAATAGAGTGTGACCACTTAAGGTCCTCCTTCCTTTCAGCCACTTCACCGAAATCCTCCCATCTACCAGAAATGTAAGGACAAACCTGAGTTCAGGTACATGTATATACGTACGTGTCACTAGTAACTGTGACTGTCAAGCAGATGTTATAGGCATGTACATGCAGGTGTACCAGAGTTATGTCTGTGGAAGACACACAGCTTAATGAACACTGGAAAGAGCAAGGATGGAAGAGGGGAGAAGGGGATACCATGCAAATCTACACAACAGAGGAGAATATCAAAGGAAAGAAGACCCCGGCATGGGCTCTTTGTGTTCAGCTGTGTTTTAGAATGTGTGAAATGCTGGAAACAACAAAGGTAGCTCAATAGATGTGATTTAAAACTGTACATTTCACTGGCCACACTGGTTTCCCCCTTTTTTTCCTGATACCCATGTTACAGACTGGTTCCTTCATGTTGTAACCATCTAGAATGACCTTGACCTATGGTATGACTTCCTTTGTAATAGGGCAGGAGCTTGATCAACACTGACATTATAATGCTCCTCAAATCCGCACAAATGTTGCTGTTATACATTAACAGCCAGTTTAGGCATTTATGAACTGTTTTTTGTCACTGTTTATATGACATAGGTCATTTGTAGGAACACTTTAATATTTTAGGAGTCAGCTCAGTGATTTGCATAGCTTAGGATAAAACCTGGAAGCAGGGGGGAACAGGTAGGCTATCTCTGTTAAGTTAAAATATGCAATCAGTATATTTCCCAACATGTCAAACTATCCCAAGCTCTTGTTTACTCAAGCACCTACAGAAACAAGGGTGCAACCTCTAACTAGCCTCTTGATCCTATTCTTAATTGTCTTAATGTTGCATGACATCATAGGGGCTGGCTTCAGAGCTACAGAGGTAGAGTCTCAAAAAGATATTTGGTGTTGTTCTTAGTCAGAGCTGACCTTCTTTCAACTGATGCAGAACAGGTCATATGTTTAAGTTTGCAGGCCTGCTGGCTGCATGCTAATTGTTACAATGGTGAGCTAGGATTTGTGGATTATTTGACAGTAACAAAATCAGGAAATGGTGGACCTCGTCTTGAATGACACCACAAAGGAATATGATAAGGGTTAGGGTTATCTTCTTATCAAGTCATTTTTGTCGATAATTTTATTTTCTGACAAAATCTGCTAGCATAGTAAGAATATTTCACCATGAAGCAAATCCATTCGAAATATATTTAAATATCTAGATAGACACATAGACATCAATTTGTAGAAAATAATTTAAAACAAGATGATTAACCGGTCAAAGCAGATGGCCGCCCACCCAGAGCCTGGTTCTGCTCAAGGTTTCTGCCTCCTAAAAGGAACTTTTTCCTCGCCACTGTTGCCGAGTGCTTGCTCTTGAGGGAAATGTTGGGTCTCTGTAGATAAAGAGTTTGGTCTGTACCTGCGCTATACGGAAAGTGTCCTGAGACAACTTCGGTTGTGATTTGGCGCTATATAAATAAAACTGAATTAAAATTTTTACAGTGCATACTTTTCACTGAGAATTATGTGGTCATTAAAGTCAAGAGAGAAGGAATTGAATAATCAAGTTAGTAAGAAGTATTTATGTATAAACACTGAAACAAATGAGAAGAAAAGAGGAAGAAGTATATTCAGTGGAGGTTTTAAGACAGATTTGAGACAGGGTCTAGATCTGTTGGTATACATAATGCCAAACAGTGTGTGTCTCAGCATGTGATGTGGGATGACCTTTTTACATCAGATACATCACATAAATGTAACAGGAGGAGGACAAAAAACTTACTCTAGGATTACAATAATTTCTTGACAAGCATAAAGATTACTGTAGAAATGTATATGCAGCCTGGTCATCAAAGATCTTTGTTTGCTAAGACCTGATGTGTACATTTATTTTAAAAAAAACTGACTTTAAGACTTTAACGAGCTTTTAATATAAAACAAGACCAAGTGTCTACAGTCATGCTAATGGATGAAAAATTAAGGGACCACCAAAGCTACATATGATTCAGCCTCTGGTTACCCTGTAACAAATTTCATGGCAATCCATCTACTTGTTGTCATGAACTGACAGATTAACATGACAAGTCAATAGAAACATGTCGCTAGTATGGCTAAAAAGGCCAAAAGTTAGCTAGTTGAGGCCAGTCAGTTGTGAGGGTTGAAAATTCTGACGTTATGAACAACTAGTCATCCTCCAAATTTCATGCCAATCCATTCAATCGTTGTCAACAGATTTCACCCCCCCAAAAAAGAAAATCAAACCCCATGGTGGTGCTAGAGGAAGAATCGGGGAATTGATCCTGATAACCGTGAATGTACAAAATTTTAATGCAATCCTATCAATAGCAATGGAGATATTTCAGTCTGGACCAAAGTGTCAGACTGTCCAAGAGACCGGCATTGCCATCCCTAAGACCTGTGATCGTGGCCCGAAAAAATAAAAACTCTTTTCTATCAAGTTAACAGATTCAGGTGACGCACAGACTTATAGTAGAAAATGTTTTGACTTGATTTGGTAAAAGTGCAGTAAAACCATCAAACTGTCAAAATAAATCTCCCAACTTGTATTTATTTAATAGCATCACCTTCAGACGACAAATACAGCAGCAAGTTGCACATAAAATGTGATGCTTCATCACTTGTTGTAAAATTATGTTTCATTTCATCAAGGAAACTTAAAGCTATAGCAATGGACTAGTGGCTGAAACAAAAAATGTTAATAGCATCATAGCATCTTACGAGCTATGAGCTAAGAATATCAATAATATGACACAGTCTATGTTGTGTGCCTGTATTTGGTGAATTTGTCAATAGTGGGTCTCTTGTGTCCACAGTTCTCCTCATACAGCTGAAGTCTGCTCCCTTTTGGTCATTTCTATGTCACAGCTGCTCTCGTTGGAGTCTCTATGGTCACTGAAGGAGGGAAACCCAACCCTCTGCTCTATCCATTGGGCAACACTAAGCAGCTTCTTGTCTTGGAAGGTTGGACCAATGAGCTGTAAACCAATGGGAAGGCCCCGTCTTGATAAAGCAGTTGGCACAGAGACAGCAGGCAGACCTGGGGTGAAGAAAAAGACAGCTGAAGGACAGTTCAGAGAAAGGCAGTCATTAGATCTCAAGGTTAGTTAGGTTATCTTGAAGTGATAAAAGGCGGAAGAAGGTTTAACTGAATATAATCACGCTCCTTTAATGCTCTGAGGTACACTTCAATTGTTGAAGGATTCATGAATAAAGAAAAATATGTGAAGATTTTGAAAGAAAACCTTAAGCACTCAGCAGTAAAACTGGGTATGAGTTGTCGCTTCATCTTCCAACATGACAGCAATCCTAAACATACATCTCTCTTGGTGAAGAACTATCTCCAGAAAACCAAGGTGAATGTAATCAAATGGCCTGCACAAAGCCCTGATTTAAATCCAATTGAAAATATGTGGGGTGACCTTAAGAAAAATGTCCATGCCAGACCATCAAATGTGGAGGAACTTGAGAGATTTGCCATAAAAAAATGGGCTGGGATTCCTCAAAAGAAGTGTCAGAGACTCGTTGAAAACTACAACAAACGACTGCAGGCAGTTATCCAGCAAAAAGGATACACAGCTGACTATTCGAATGTGGGGGGCTAATCATTTTGACCCTAATAGTTTTTGTGTTTTGTGGAATATTTTCATTTCTGTGTGCGAAATAAAATAATGTAAGCATCCAAAATAAAAGTAGGATGTCTAGAAAAGCTGTGTTAAAAATGTGTTGCTCTGGTTAAAAGCGCTTGGGAAAATCTTGAAGAAACTTGAGATTTCATAGGGGGGCTAATCATTTTGTCTTCAACTGTAACTTCCCACACATGCATGAACAGTTTGACCTGAAGGCCTCTTTTTCTCTCTGTACCTGCCATGTTGACAGGCTGGGTGAAGACATCTTCCTGTGCGCTGCGTGTTCGGTTGTCTTCCTGTGTGAAGTCAGAGTAACAGGCTGCATCAGTCAGAGTGGAGGGAGTCAGCAGCACATCCACACCTGAGCTGAACACATGCTTGAAATCATCTGCAATCAGCCGGCGGACTTTCTGAGCCTTTACAAAGTAGTGCTGGTAGTTCCTGGAAAAATGAGGGCGAGGGTGTCGACAGTTAATTCTTGCTGTTTTGGTAATATCACAGCTCCACTGAACAATTTTATCCTCTCTTATATTTCATGACAGACAAGTTGATAAATAACCAAATGCTTCTACCTGTAGGGTCTAATGACAACAGAAATTGGAGAGTAGAGAAAAGATTGAAGAGAATCGCTGACATACTGTCAGCTATACACTAGTTTCAAGTTAGTGAATTAAAGCAGAAGGGTGCACAAGGTTCAATCTGTGGTCTTACTCTTTAAGTAAGAAGTAATTTCCAGACAGGATCCTCCCTCTCACTACGTCGTTGAAGCCCTCATGTCGGGTTGAGGCATACATGGCATCCGTCGAGCTGTCCACAATACTGCGATGGCCTGATAGAAGAGGGACGGAAATCAATATTAGTAGTAATAGTATCTTTTCTGATTTTGGGCTGTAAAATAATCCATCAGATTCTCTGTAATCTCATGCGTGACGTGGCACCGAGTGTGAAATACTTCATGCTACACCCGTAATATATTGTATACTAGTTCATACCATATTGCAGGCCGTCGAAACGGGCCATGTTAGACGCCACTTCAGTATGGCATAGGACATGGTAGCATACAATGGAGTACTGGGTGTGGGGGAGGGATACTTGCTGCACTTTTGCCCCTGCCCTCTCAAACATGTCAGCAACACGATTCCACTGCGCTAGAGTCTCCTCAGACAGACCCGGGGCGTGGTACTCCTGACATATATTAAGAGACAGCAAAAACAAGTAGCTTTAGGAAATCAATGCATTTGTACTAACAGAGAAAAAAAAAATTGGATTAGAAATATCTTTATGTACAATGTATATAACAGGAATGCAACGATATATCGAATGTCACAATTTCGCAATAGAAATATGGCTCGATGCTGCTGTGGGACTGTGACTCTATCTCCTGTGACATTACATGGTTATTTACTACCTTTCCTTGTCACAAATTGTATTGTTTCTGTTTGAACAGCAGAGGGTGCAATCATAGTAGTCAGAAAGACAGACTCCGGTCATCCTTTGCGTGCAAGCCCAGCACTGCTAAAAATAAACCCAAAGAGAAAATTATGCATGAACGTGCCAATAACAAAATAGAGCTTAAAGATGTTCCATTGACTTTTAGAGCTGATGTGTGGCAACATTTCGATTTTCCATGGCCAAACGAAGGTCAACTACACGACAGGAAACACATCAAACATGAAAAGCCATTTGGCATATCGGCAAAAGCTCAAATCACAACAACAACAAAGCTTCAGCTGGTCCAAAGGAGCCTGAAAGAACATTTGGAGCCCTGCTTCTGCATAACAGTCAGAGAGCTGAAGAAATAACAAGACACATCAGTGAATATATAACCAAGGACTTAAGGCCATTTTCTGTGATTGACAACGATGGATTTTGGAAGTTAGTAAACACATTGGAGCCATACTATATAGTATAATTCCACCAAGGCCACACTTTAGTTAAACAGTGATACCAGTTATGTACCAGGTGCCAAAAGCTGAAGTGACACAGGGCCTCAAAGAAGCAGAGTGCATCGCAATAACCACAGATGGGTGGACTTGACGAGCTACTCAGACCTATATTACAGCCACAGCTCATGCAGCTCAACTGCCACAGCTGAGCTGTCCACCAAACAGAGCCTGTTAAACCTGCCAGTACATAGATTGGTCAGAACAGGTCTTTTAATTTTATAGTAGGACTGCTACTGACTGCTGCATTGTTTTTGTTTTGAAACTGTACATGGTTCAATCACTCATTGCCAAAGACAATTCATTCTAAGTTTTTGCACATGCTGAGGTCATGGCTGACTACTTTTATGAAATACGGAAAACAGGAGCACATTAAGTTAAAAACAAATTGTATATAAATAAAAAAAGCAGATTTATTAATAAAGGCCATTTTTCATTTTCCCTACTTTTTTTTAAATATCACATATATCGTATTGTGGGCTTAATATCAAGGTATTATTGTACCTTGAGTTTTTGATATTGTTACATCCCTAGTAAATAATGTACTCTAGAAGGAATTTGTCTTGATTCAGGTACAGGACATGAGGTCAGGTTTACCATTAAAAAAAAGTGGAAAAAAGAAAAAAAAAAGAAATTTGTCAAGGTGGAAAATAGACAACATATAATACAGATATAATATCAACTGTTTATTCTCCACACACACACACACACACACACTTCGAAATAGCCACCTTTTGCTTCGATGACAGCTTTGCACACTCTTGGCATTCTCTCAATCAGAATCATGAGGCAGTCACCTGGAATGGTTTTCAATTAACAGGTGTTTAATTTCAAGAGTTTATTTGTGGAATTTCTTGCTTGTTTGAGTGTTTTAGACCATCAGTTATGTTGTGCTGAAGTAGGGTTGGTATACAGTTAACAGCCCTATTTGACAACTGTTATAATCCATATTATGGCAAGAACCACTCAGCTAAGTAAAGAAGAACGACAGTCAATCATTAATCTAAGACATGAAGGTCAGTCGATCCAGAAGATTTCAAGAACTTTGAATGCATCCTCAAGTGCAGTCGCAAAAACCATCAAACGCTGTGATGACACTGGCTGGAAGACCGCTACAGGAGAGGAAGACCAAGAGTTACCTCTGCTGCAGAGGATAAGTTCATCAGAGTTCCCAGCCTCAGAAACTGTAAATTAACAGCACCTCAGAATAGAAGCCATATAAATGCTTCACAGAGTTGAAGTAGCAGGCACATCTCAACATCAGCTGTTCAGAGAGGACTGCTTGAATCAGGCCTTCATGGTCGAATAGCTGCAAAGAAACCACTACTGAGGAAGACCAACAAGAAAAAGAGACTTGTTTAAACACAAGGAATGGACATTAGACAAGTGGAAATCTGTACTTTGGTCTGATGAGTCCAAAGTACAGATGTTTGGTTCCACCTGCCACGTCTTTGTGAGACGCAGAAAAGGTGAGTGGATTGTTTCAACATGTCTGGTTCCCACCGTGAAATGCAGCAGGTAATGGCAGTTGGAAAAAAAAAACAACAGAAATAGAGAAATACAAAATAAAAACCAGCATGGCAACCACACATTCTGCAGCGACATGCCATCCCATCTGGTTTTGCACCAAACACACCTCCAGGCTATGTAAGGGCTATTTGACCAAGAAGGAGAGTGATGGAGATGACTTGGCCTCCACAATCACCTGACCTAAAACCAGTTGAGAAGGTTTGGGATGAGTGGACCTCAGAGTGAAGGCAGTGCAGCCAACAAGTGCTCAGCACCCCTGGGAACTGTTGGAAAACCATTCCAGGTGACTGTCTCATGATGCTGATTGAGAGAATGCCAAGAGTGTGCAAAGCTCGAAGCAAAAGGTGGCTTCTCCGAAGAATCTAAAATATAAAGCATATTCTGGTTTGTTTAACCCTTTTTCATTTACCACATAATTCCATATGTGTTCCTTCATAGTTTTGATGTCTTCAGTATGAATCTACAATGGAAAAAGTGTCCAAACCTTTGACTGGTAGTGTATATGTATAATATGAATCTTCAAATAATCAGAGCATCAATCAATCTTTTAAAAAAAAAAAGTGTCAGCTGAAACAACACATGAAACAACACAATGATTTTAATTCAAAGCTAAACTCACCTTGGGGATGCCTACACAGATGTTACTGGCATCAAAATCTTCAGGTAGCTCTGTAAGTGATGGGGGTGCAGGAATTGTTGTTGAGTCTCTTAAATCAAAGCCTTGGAGGACATCTGTGTGACATAACAAAACCCAAGGTTAGGGCCATTATTTGAGGGCAGTATGACAAATGTACAACAAAGAAGAACTGTTCTACGATGTCACGTATTCTTGCTATTACATGGATGTATTTAAAGGTGCCCTGTGGAGTTGGAAACAGAAAAAGTTTATGTTTAGTTCAAGTGTTAATAACCAAAACACACTGTGTATCCTTCAGGTCTAATATATGTGTTGAATGCATTTCCTTCCTAGAGAAAAACTGCGAGGCCAAACTTTAAACATTAAGTTAGAATAATATTCATAAATATAAAATACCTTAAATTGTGCAATCTTTATGTTCACGTTTGCTTGCTTATGTTTGTAGGTGCATAGCTACTTTTGGTGGTGTGTTATTGTCGCCAACTCTTGATCAGCAGAATGATGTGAACGGCAGGATGAGAATCGTGCTGTTGGCATGCTTGTTACATACTTGTTATAATTTTAAAAATGGCATCCTGCAAAATCGTGGTCATTTGATGAAGTGCAAAGTGCAAGAAGGAACGCTACCGCAGGTCCTTCACTCCAACAGACATCAGGTTATTCAACTCAGGCATTGGATAATGTAGCACTGCGCCCATACACATACTGTTTTTCTCTGCACTACTGTAAAACAATTGTCTATCTCACACATGCTATGACCTGTGCAATATTTCCTTTTTCCTTAAATACTACACCTATGCATATTATATGTGTAGACATACAAAACTGTGAAATTCTGTAGAATTTTTGGCATTATATTTTTATGGCAATATTTCTTTTCGTTCTTTGTGGCAATATATATTTTTTTACATATTTTTTCTTTTATATGGTCCTTTGTATATAATGTACATGCATATAGTCAGCTTTTATTTTGTATTCTAACCCTAACCCTATTGCCTGCTGCCTGTAACACCCAAATTTCCCTGGCTGAGGATTAATAGTCTTATCTTATATATTTTTATTTTATTGGAAATAAGTAACACACATACATATTCATCTACTGTGCAATAGTGCATTTTTTCAATATTTGCAATATGTTTTTGGTATAAAATGTACATATATATAAAGTCAACTTATTATTTTGTATTTTTTATTTTCCATTACATTTGCTATTTCTATTTCTACTGATGCTGCCTGTAACACCAAATTAATAAAGTTGATCTTATCTCATCTTATCTGAAACATTCCTCTGGAAGATCATCTGAAGGTGATGTCACGGCAGTTTCACCGTCGCTATGATGATCTCCTAAGAATCCCACCGTCACTAGGGGGTACTGGCTGCGGTGAAAATGAAATCAAGAATAGTACCAACCTGGTACCAAAAGTGAGTTATGTGCAGGTGCACAGTCTATAGCACTGTATCTACGAGAAGTGCAGAGTATAGGAATGGAAAGCATACACTACATCAGATAAGAAAAAAGAATGTAAGCAGACAAAGTGAAAAGATAACTAGCTCTGACAATTTCAAACTGTTGTCTCCCTTGTTATTCCACAAAGGATTTGAAAGACTACAAAAGACTGCTTTGTTTTTGTATGCCTGAGTCTTTGTATGATGAGCAGCCTCATCATACAAAGACTCAGGCAAGGAGTGAGGAAGTGCTGATTGCTCAATTGGCGAAAGAAGTGCAAATCACACATCCTGTTAATTAGAAATACAATGACCCTTGTGGTGACAGTCTGCCAATAAAACTTGTTATGTTACAGCCTTATTCCAAAATGGATCAAATTCTTTTTTTTCCTCAAAATTCTACACACAATATCCCATAATGAAAACTTGAAAAAAGTTTTTTTTAGATTTTTGTAAATTTATTAAAAATAAAAAACTATTAAATCACATGCACATAAGTGTTCACAGCCTCTGTCATGAAGCTCAAAATTGAGCTCAGGAGCATCTTGTTTCCACTGATAATCCTTGAGATGTTCCTGCATCTTAATAGGAGCACACCTGTGGTAAATTCAGTTGATTGGACATGATTTGGAAAGGCACACACCTGTCTACATAAGGTCCCACATTTGACAGCGCATGTCAGGGCACAAACCAAGCATGAACTCAAAGGCATTGTCTGTAGACCTCCGAGACAGGATTGTCCCGAGGCACAAATCTGGGGAAGCGTACAGAAAATTTTCTGCTGCTTTGTAGGTCCCAATGAGCACAGTGGCCACCATCATCCGTAAATGGAAGAAGTTTGGAACCACCAGGACTCTTCCTAGAGCTGGCTAGCCGTGTAAACTGAGTGATCGAGGGGGGAAGCGCCCTAGTCAGCGAGGTGACCGAGAACCCGATGGTCACTCTGTCACAGCTACAGCGTTCCTCTGTGCAGAGAGGAGAACCTTCCAGAAGGACAACCATCTTTGCAGCAATCCAACAATCGGGCCTGTACGGTAGAGTGGCCAGATGGAAGCCACTCCTTAATAAAAAGCACATGGCAGCCTGCCTGGAGTTTTAAGGACTCTCAGACCATGACAAACAAAATTCTCTGGTCTGATAAGACAAAGACTGAACTCTTTGGCGTAACTTAGCGTAACTCTTTGACATAAGTTACCCCCATCAGTCAGAACGCAATCTACTTCACCAGGTTAGTTCCATTGAATTCAAAGAAAGCAGGAGCTGGGCATGTAGAATGAATAAACCAATAGTTTCCTACCTAAGACGATGGCTGCATCACTGACACTTCGGGTCATAATTCCGGGGACGTCCATGGAGTTAACCAGGGGAATGAGACCATGTCTGGACAGCAGACCATAAGTGGGCTTCAGGGCCACAACACCACACAGTGCTCCAGGGTTACGAGTAGAACCACCTGTGTCTGAACCCAAAGCCCTGTCAAAAAATTACCAAAACCAAAGTAAATTTCAGAGCAGCATTTGGAATCAAATCTTTCTTTTTGTATGCAACAGTTTTTTCTTAAACATTTTTCCTCAACCAGTGAACATGAATTTCAATGTGTTCCCTCACAGGTAGCTGGTGAGAGAGGCCACGGCTGCAGCACTTCCTCCTGAACTTCCTCCAGCAATGACCCAGTCAGAGTCTGGCGCTGCTGTCTGCTCTCTGTAGGGAGAAGCATAGCTCCAGGGGTTTCTCACTGGACCGAAAGCCCCATCAGTACTGCCTGCACTGCAAGACAAATAAAAACAAATTATAGATAAATAACACAATAACAACTAGATAAAAAATGCACTCAAGTCTCTTCTTGAAGGTGCACACAGCCATAATGGCTTTATCAAGCAAATTACAAAAAAAATTGACTAGTTGTTACAAAAATGCATGCTGTATCTTAGTGTGAACTATTTGGCCATTGATATCAATGGCCTTACCCCATAGCGAACTCATCCATGTTGGTCTTTCCAATAAGAACAGCCCCTTGGTCTAAAAGCTTCTGGACCACTGTAGCATTGTAGGGTGGAGTGTAGTCTGCAGCAAAACTAACGGTAAGTTATCTTTAATGGACTGACAGAGTGGAAAATATAAGCATTGTACTTTCACTGAGGTTTACACAGACCTTTCAGCATCCTGGAGGCACATGTGGTCTTGATATTTTCTGTGCAGAAGTTGTCCTTGACTGCAAAAGGGATTCCATCCAGAGGACCTTTGGGTGCACCTGAAGTAAAACAACAACAAACTGTAACACCTATGACACTACACAGAATATACAGAAACACTCACGTATCCACACCATGCAGCAGTCTGGTTTCTGCTTCTTGAGCTTGCTTCAGCGCCAACTCCTCTGTCTTGGTGATGTATGCATTCAGATATTGTGTTTTCTTTATGCGGTTCAGACACTTCCTACAAAGCTCTGTTGGAGATATACTTCCCTCCCTGAGCGCCAAAGACACCTGGAGAACGATAATAAAACAGCAGTGGTGGAACTGTAGCTCAGATCTATTCAATAGGCCTTTTCCACAACAAAGTTTGAATTGTTACAGTAGGAAGAGCACAGGGTTACTGGTAACATTAACAATGGCTACTTTCTATTCAAGCGTCTCGGTAAGGTGTGACAGTGAACCAGCATACATAATAACACAACCCTTAAACTGAAAGCAGCCAATTGGAGTTCCACCATCATGAACTTAATTATTTACAGCTGTGCCTTACTTACTTATTTTAAAATGTCTTCTGTAAAAACAGCCTAGTATGAGTTTTGATGACTTTCATTGAGTATTTACATGTTATGCTACTTTATACTTGTACTCCGCAACATTTCAGAGGTCAGTGTTGGACGTTTTACTCCACTGCATTTAACAGTTTGTTTTTAAAATATATATTTGGCAAGTTATTTGTGACAAAGATAATCATAAAATAAGCTGTGTTGCTACAGATTAAACTACCTAGCAGTATAAAATGATAAAAACTAGGCACAGAGCATTAAAAGGCTGCTTAAATGTTAATGCATTGGTAATATTCCAGTAATATATTAATGACAAATCTGACACTCTGAATGGGATCCGTCTTCATAATGCTTTTACTTTTGATACTTTAAGTATATTTATCTGCTAAAACTTAATGCTGTACTTTAGTTCAGGTTAAATAAACCTCTATTTTGGTTAAAAAAAAAAAAAAAAAAAAACTACTTCCAAAACTACGTTACACATTTAAATTGTCATTGTTTTGTTTCCGAAACAGACGAGCAATTTTAAATTGTAAGGTTAGTGGCTAGTTTGTCTCCCTCAGTATGTAGAAAGCAGAACAACCAAAAAGAACAATTAGAAACGTATGGCTGACAATATGTTTTAGCTACAAACACGAAGAAGTAAGTTCAAAGATCAAGGAAATACTGGTACTAACCTCTTTTATTGTCAGGCTGAGCATGTCTACAGTATTTTTGTGAAAACCTTTCGAATTTACAACAACCTTCGTAGTAGTCTGCAGGCTGCCATGTTTGTTTCCACAATCAACGTATAACAACGCCTTCTGTGATTGGACAGCGGTTGAGAAAACTGCGCTGTGATTGGTGAAGTGGCTCAGGGCTGCCCAACACACGTCGAGGAAGTGGCATGTTACGGGAGAAGACTGATTTGAAATGACCATTAACTTTGGATTCATTGCATTTATCGAAATGACTAGACATGTTCATATAAAAAGAACATATTTATAGTCATAAAGTAGTCTTGGCTTATAAATAACTTAAAGAATACGGGATTTATTCAAATTTAGCATACATATAACTGAGTGAAAGCATTGCTAATTTTATATGACGATATTTAGGCTTGTAAGAGTTGAATGATGCGTTCTGTTAGACAGTTAGCGCTCAGTAGATGGTTGTGTCACCTTAGTAGATCACTAAGTGTGAACACGTCACTTTCCTGGCATGGCAGCCAGACAAGGCTGTTCAGTACTACTAAAATCGGCATGAATGTTATGCCTGCCTGGGTTATTGATAAATATGGAAGCAATGATGTGTTACGGCTCACTAAAAATGCTAGTTTCCCCGTCATCAACTACCCGAATGAGGTTATTGTCAAAGTGTTTGCAGCAGGACTGAACCCACTGGATGTCAGCATGAGAGGTAAGTGACAGCAAGCCTATGTGCATGTTTAAAGTGACGTCAGGCTGAGATTAATAAAGGTGTGAGACACTCTCGTGTCTGTACTGGCAATGGATTCAACTCATAAATCCACATCTGAAACATGACTGCATATCAAAGCTTAAAAATTATATATAGTGTGATTGGAGAGTTTTTTCCCCTTCATGAGCAAAACAGATATTAAACAGTGAGGATACAGAGTGTTAGACTGATGTTACCTGTGGTTGTATGTTTGTAAAACTAGTCATGCAGCTCATCAACCTTCTCCCACATAGCCAGTTATACCACATAATGATCTTAAAGGAGGTGGTGGGCTAGTGTGGGTGTGGATAGAGGTGGGCAAAAGCGGTGAAAGTTTTTGATGTCACTTCAGGAAAATTTAAGCTTCACTTGCTGTCTTGCACTTTGATTATTGCATGTTGGAAGGTTTTATTTTCTTGACTCACATGAATAGGACAACATGAAGCTTATCTTTTGCAAATCCCATACCTGGGACGGACCAAAGAAAGTAAGAAAGTTTTCTGTTTTCAGGTTGGCGAGTGTCTGGCTTCTTTCACTGCAAAGACAGGGTCTGTTAAAGATCCCCTCTGGACATGTTTTTGGAATTTAAGAATACTTAATTCACCTTAAATTGGCAAAATAAATAAATAAATAAAAATCATAGAATTACTTGCACTCCTTCTACCCCACTTAAATATTCTTCTGTGAATATTTTTCATTTCCAAGGTTTAACTTCTGGACACTCTCCAATCTCTCCTGCATCACACATAGCCTTGGAGGTTTCAGATTTGAACATCACACTTGTGTAAATTGGACCATGATTGACTTCCAAACCAGTTAAAACATCTGACAATTTCACTGGTGACCTAAACACATTTCTAACCTCATTGATTCAGTGGCACCTGTTTACCAAAAAACAATTTACATGCAGTCCTGCTATGGTAGATATAATCCACATTTGTGCTACTGTTATTTAGCTCAGTATAGAGTTTGACACATTGACGACTGTACACTTCACACATTTTGGCATCTCAAATCTTGTTCTTTCTTTTTGTTTTGGTTAGTATATCCACCAAACCCCAAAAGTAAAATTTTTTTTTCTTGTGCTGCCGCTACAGCAAACTATCTTGTGTAACTTTTTATTACTCTGTCATATTCGACTCTACTGAAGCTATAAGCTTTTGTTGTAATCAGAAACTCTTTCCCTGTCAGGTGGCTATGGTGCTGCAACGCTGTCTATGAAGAGAGACCCTCTGAATATCAAACAGTCAGGCAGCGAGTTCCCTCTCATCCTGGGAAGGGACGTGTCTGGGGTCATCATGGAGTGTGGCCTGGATGTGAAGCACTTCAGAGAAAGGGATGAGGTAAATTTAGCAAATAGCAAGTGACAGATGTGTGCATGTACACTCAGGAACCACTTCATTGCACTTCATTAAGCAGGTTTCTGCATGCAGTGAGTAATATATAAAATAAAGTAAGAGTGTAAAGTATGTAGTGTAAACAGAACAGAAACATCTAGCTGTGCATGAAAACACCTTGTTGAAAGACAGATTAGACAAGATTTAAAAAAAATCATACAGACACATCACTGAACAGTGAAACTATGTGCTAATGGCAGTCAGTGTTTGGCAACAACAGTGTTGATGGTGCAAGCAACTGGTGGTATATTGTGGTATAGAGTGTTCTCTAATGTCTCTGATGTTAGGCCCTGTAATGCCAACTAAGCATCATCACCACAGTGTAGCTTAGCACCATGGATGATTTGACATGTCTCGAGACTTTTACATGTCTCACCCCAAAATAAGCATTGAGGTATAACAAGCCTTAGCAAACTGCCAGATGCTGTTACTTCACTAATTATGACAAGATTTCACCTAAATGTCTCATAGGTTATAATGATGTAGTGATAACATTTTATACCAAAAAATAGATAGATAGATAGATAGATAGATAGATTACAAGTAGAGATCAACTTTCTAGTAAAGAACAACTTTCAAGTAAGAGGCAAAAATACAATACAAAATACAAAATAACAATATAAGAAAAAATAGTGAAATAAAAATAAAGAACTAGGCTATCCAGGATAAACATCTGTGGGGGGAGGAACGATCTTTTCAGTCTGTCAGTAGAGCAGGACAATGACAGCAGTCTGTCACTGAAGCTGCTCCTCTGCCTGGAGATGGGGCTGTGCAGTGGGTGATCGGGATCATCTATTATGGACAGGAGCTTGTTCAATGACCTGCCACAGATGTCAGACTGTCCAGCTCTGTGCCAACGCGTGCTGCGTCCTTTTTCTTTAAGCTGCTCCCCCAGCACACTACTGCGTACAGGAGGGCACTCGCTACCACAGACTGGTAGAAGATCTGCAGCAGCTTTTTTCAGATGTTGAAGGACGCAAGCCTTCTGAGGAAGTACAGGAAAAAAGGTGAAAGGTCAACTTCACTTTGACATAATGATGTTCTGCAAAACCACTCGTCTGGCCATTATTCAACACCATAACTCAGGAACAGATGGGGAGATTGTAATTTTTTTCCACATTTGGTTCTCACTGAAATGATAACACTATGGGTACGCATTACATTACACAGAGGATAGGGCATAAGTGCAAAATGGGCATCGGTATGGTGATGTGCTGACTTGCCAAGGTAAGCATATTGTCTCATTTCCGGTTTCTGTGTTAGTGGTAGTTTACTTTTCCTACTTTTCCTGCTTCATTACAACCTGCTTCATTACAACCTAGAATTACCGGCTGTACATTTAAACTTACATTATTTCGGCTCAAGCACTTAGCCTTCTCTCTCTTTCAGAGACTTCCTGGCTAATCCCACTGTTGTTTACACTTAGAGTTTCCAACTTTCTCACTACCAATTAAATAAGGGACAAAAAGTGGCATGTCACAGTGGTGTAGGTATGATGTGTGAATATTCAGCGTATTGTTTTGAGTCATTTATCATAATGATAGCGAAGGTTACTGCCAAAGTAAAGATCAATGAAGGTGCAGGTGAAGGTGGAGGTGAAGGTGGACAAAGTCTGGTGTGCAGTGGCTCATAGTCCTCACAGTCTCTCACTCCAGTGAGGGGCTGCTGGGGGTAATAGTTCTGACAGCCCTGGGGAAGAAGCTGTTCCTCAGTCTGTTGGTGGTGTAGCAGATGTTCCTGTACCTCTTTCCTGATGGAAGCGAACAAACAGTCTGTGGCCTGGATGGCTGGGGTCTGTGGCGATGGATCTTGCCCTCTTCCTGACCCAGCCCTCATATATAGAGTCTAGGTCTAGGAAGGGGGGCAGCCCACGGTGCCCTGTGCAGTTTTAACCACCCGTGCCAGTTGTTTCCTCTCCTGTGCCGTGCAGCTGCCATACCACACTGGGGCAGAGGATGCTTTCAATTGTGGCCCTGTAGAAGTTGACGAGCAACTGAGAGGAGAGTCCAGCCCGTTTCAGTTTCCTGAGGAAGAAGAGCCTTTGTTGTGCCTTCTTCAGCAGGCGGGAGGTGTTCATGGACCAGGAGAGATCAGATGTGATGTGGAGGCCCAGGAACATGATGTTGTCCACACACTCCACCACTTCTCCGTCCATGAGGAGGGGGGCATGATCCGTCTTCCTGGACCTCCTGAAATCCACAATGACCTCCTTGGTCTTCCCTGTGTTCAGCACCAGGTTGTTGGCTGAACACCACTGGGTGGGCTGGCGTATCTCCTCTCTGTATTGGGTCTCGTTGTTATCTGAGATGAGACCCACTATTGTAGTGTCGTCCGCAAACTTCACGACTGTGTTGGTGGGATGGATGGCAGCACAATCTTGAGTAAACAGGGTAAAGAGGGCTGGGCTGAGAACACAACGCTGTGGCGTGCCCGTGCTGAGGACCAAAGGGGATGATGTTGTGTTCCCTATTCTCACCACCTGAGGCATCCTGACGTAGGTGTTGGGCTGCTTCAGGCTTTAGAACATACCACAGCAATGAAACTGTTCTTACTAAAATATTCACTGACCTAGCTGGAGGATAAGCTAGTAGACCTGGAGAGCCGGTCTAGGCGAGAGAATGTCAGGATTATGGTGTTCCGGAGGGGACTGAGAAGGCCTCGGATTCGATGATTGCATTTGTGGAAGCTTTGCTGAGGGAGGGGCTCGGACTAGATGACACCGGGGAGACCTGCAGATAGAGAGAGAGAGTGCATCCGGCGCTGGGACCGCAGCCGCCGGAGAGCGCACCGCCAAGCTCAATAGCAGTGAGTTTTTTGAGCTTTAAAATGAAAGAGTCCGTACTTTGCAAAGCTTGGCAACTTAAGGGATTTGTCTGGTGTGAAAATGGATAAATCTGGATCATGACTACCCACCAGCCATCCTCAGAAAGCGCAGAGAGTATATGGCGGTTCTGAGGGTCCTGAAAGAGAATGGGGTCCCGTTTCAGACCCTCTTTCCAGCAAGGCTTCGAGTGAGATATCAAGAAGGGTCCAGAACCTACGACTCCATAGAGGAAGCGACTGAGGATCTGGCCAAAAAAGGGTACAAGGTAAAAGTCATCAGATCACCAGATTCCCTGAAGGAGCAGATTGAGCGGCTGTCCTGGAGTAGGAAGGAGGGGAAATCAAAGAAAGGCACCTCCAGCTCTGCAAGAGGAGAAATCTACAAAGAGAGGCTCCAGGCATTCAGGAGAACATCACCTCCAGCTACTTAAGAACAGAAAGATTCATTGTTTCTCCTCCCGGTTATGCCATCTCAGAGTTAAGTCTGCAGAGGGCTGTGTTAAGGATGATGGCGTAATAAAAAAGTTAGTCTGGGTTTACTCTGGGCTGCTGACATTTGGAAGGGCCCTCCCTTATAGACTTGGGAGGACTTTCCCTTTCCGCCTGTCTTCAAGAAGCTCAACAGGGTCTAATTAGCAGACCCCAGCTTTGGAAGCCGTACTTGTTCTGTTAGTTATGGTTCTTGTAAGTATGTATGTTCTTGTTTTATCTGTTAACATTTTGTTCGTTCCAGTGGGCTGGAGGGGGCTCTCCAATGTTATTAGTGAAATGGAGGATAACATTACATAGATGGAGAAGACACAAATAAAGGTTGTTTCATTTAATATAAATGGCATACAATACAATGGAATAGCACCAGCATATCATAACAAAATATTGGAATATGAACGAGTTTCGGCGCAGATTATGCGTTATATAGAGGCTGCGCATGGATGCCCCCGAGTACTCGTTAAATTAAAAGGAGGTAAGTCCCCGGGAAAGGATGGTTTTACCTCTGAGTGGTATAAAGAAATGCAAGATCAGTTAGTCCCTACTTTAATAACAGCGTTCAACTGTGTACTGGAAAAGAAAAATATACCCCCTTCATGGAGAGACACAGTTATTTCAGTAATTCCTAAAGAGGGGAAAGACAAATTGAATTGTGGTAATTACCGTCCGGTGAGTGTGTTAAATATCGATTATAAATTATTTACTGCCATACTTTCACAAAGACTTGAAAAAATTTTACCAGCAATAATACCAAGGACCAAACAGGTTTCATCAGACAGAGACAGACTCAGGACAACATCAGAAAAACGTTGCATATTTTAAATCATGCAGTACGAACAAAAAATGGAGACCCTTGTACTGAGTCTAGATGCGGAAAAGGCGTTTGACTCGGTCAGATCGTCCTTCCTATATAAGGTGATGTCTAAATTTGGATTCCACCAGACCCTAATTGATGTAATTGCTGCATTGTACAACAAACCATTGGCTAGGATAAAAATTAATGGAGATCTATCAGACTCATTTACGTTGGAAAGAGGCACAAGGCAGGGCTGCTGTATTTCGCCGCTCCTCTTCGCCCTTTTTATAGAGCCGCTTAGTCAGTGGATAAGGCAGAGGCCCGACATAATAGGAGTTCAGATGGCAGCGGGCGAACAAAAGCTGTCCTTGTTTGCGGATGATTTACTGTTAGCTATAACAAACCCTACTCAAACCTTACCTAAATTTATGAAGTTAATTGAGACAAATGGTTCACTGTCAGGGTACAAGATTAACATTAACAAGACTCAGGTCCTAACACTAAACTACAGTCCACCGAACAGAATTAGGAATTTGTACAGATGGAACTGGGATGCAGATTCCATAAAATATTTAGGTATCATACTAACCAAAGAACTTTCTAGGACTTTTGATGCCAATTATGGACCCCTAACCTCTAAGTTAAAATCAGACATACAGAGATGGAAGGTGATTCCATTTTTAAATTTATATTCCACATCAGAATCAGTTAGGATGAACGTTCTCCGACACTTGCTGTATTTATTTCAATGTCTTCCAATCCATGTACCAGAAAGGCAATTTATAGAGTGGGATAGATTAATGTCACAATACATCTGGCAAGGGAAAAGGGCCAGAATAAGGTACAAAACGCTGCAGTTTAAGAAGGAGAAAGGTGGACTAGGTCTTCCCAACCTACAGGCCTATTACCTTGCAGCTCAACTAAGACCGTTAATATGTCTATGCTCTCCGTCATACAATGCAGGATGGAAAGATATAGAAGGAACATCAGTGGAAGGAATACCTCTAATATCTGTGTTAATGGATAAAGAAGTAGAAGAAGAGTTGATGATACCACAGGACTCAATGTTACGCACAATGTTAGACTCTTGGAAAAAGAGCCTTTAAGCCAAATAAAAATGATGGGAGATTTAAAAGATGGATCTTGAAAGGAAGAACATTGTTTGATTTTTTGTGACTCCTGCCCAATAAAAACATCAGGGTAGTGGAGGCACCTGCTGGAGGCTCTGTGGGACAAATAATGCAAATCACTACCATATTTTCTGGGATTGTCCTGTGATCAAATCATTCTGGGAGCAGCTGAGTGAACATATAAATAATATTATTACTAAGAAAATCCCTTGTAAGTTTGAAGCTCTGTACTTAGGAGACATTTCAGTTGAAAACTGGACCTGGAAAGATAACAAACTGCTGTTAATGCTTTTGGCTGCAGGCAAAAAGACTATCACTAGAAAGTGGTTAAAGCCCGAAGCACCTACAATTGAAGAATGGATCAATATTGTACAAGATATTTACACATTGGAGAAATTGACATTCACCCTCAAAAGGCGAAAGGGAATCTTTTTTCAAGATCTGGTCAAAATGGACAGAATATGTAAAACCCGTAATCTCTGTGAATTGAATTTGATTGTCATATGAAAGGTTGTCATGCCATACATTGCTCTCTTGGTTTGTGTTAACATACACACTTTAATGTGTTTTTTTTTTTCTTCTTCTTTTCCTGATGTGAATGATTGGAGGAGTTCCCTCACTCCCGCCCACATGTTATATTTTTTCTGTTACGTTATTGAAAACCTGGATTAGCATTTAATGGTCCTGCATCCACAGCGCTGATGTGGACATTAAATTGTATCCAGAAGTGAAGTTCTGTACTATCTGCTTTTCCACATAATAATTTGAATTACAAATGAAAAAAAAAATCACTGACTTCAGACTAAAATCTGATGAAAATAAAGTTTCAATTGTCCTCTTAAACCTAAGTGCAGCATTTGATAATCAATAATTTTATTGAAATATGTCAATACATCTGATTGGCAAATCAGAAAGTATGTATATTGTCTCTTGAAGTGACCTTCAATTATGTTTTAACTCGTTAAAACAAGGGAGAGATATCTTGAACTGAAATTGTGACTACTGAATGTTTAGTATAGATCAGTGTTTCTCAATCCTGGTCATGGAGTACCACTGCCCTGCATGTTTTAGATGTTTCCGTGCTCCAACACACCTGATTCAAATGCTCAGCTCGCTACTGGGCTCTGCTAAGGCCTGACAATTAGCCATTCATTTGAATCAGGTGTGCTGGAGCAGGGATACATCTAAAACATGCAGGGCAGTGGTACTCCAGGACCAGGATTGAGAAACAGTGGTATAGATCATTGATCCCCAACCCGTGGGCCATGGGTCATTTGGTACTGGGCCGCACAGAAAGAAAAAATAATTTCCATTATTTTGTTTTTTCACATAATTTGAAAAACAGGTGGTGCCTGACAGTGCCAGTCTGCAGCCAGGTCCTCTTGACATGACTAAAAAGTGGATTTACGTTCATTATTATTGTTATTATTATTATTTAAGAGAAAATACCACAGTTTTTAAATGCCGATCTTATAGTTTTATTTTGTTTTTATCTGCTACACCTTTAGACTGGGCAGTGAAAATATTGTCAGACATAAAACTGGGCCATGGTACAGAAAAGGTTGGAGAACACTGGTATAGATAACACCAGCAGCCCCCTCGTGCCACTGTCAAAATTTTGGCGGCACCGGAATTGTCTAGTTATCATTATTATCAAGTGGGTTTTATTCTCCATCTTATTTTACATTCATTTTCTATCCCTGTTTTTATGTTCATTCTGTGTCTTGTTTATGTGAGGCACACACTGCATGTGGTCTCTTTCTGTTGTTGTAAAGCACTTTGAGCTGCAATTCTTGTATGAAAGGTGCTATAAATAAAATAATAATATAAATAATAAAGTTTATTATTATTAATATAATATGGAAGAAACAATTGTTTGACTAGTTGAGAAAATATTCGCTGATTAATTTATAATGAAACAAATAATTTGTTGATTTATTCAGGCAGCACTGAAATAGAGAGTCACCCATTATGGAACATTACACATGTGCAATTTTTTCATTTGATACATTACTGTACAGTCTTATCACATTGAACAACTGTGAACTAACTTCTAGAAATGTAGACCTTTTTGTGGCTTTGGTTAATGAATGTTGTGTTGTGTGTTGCTGTGTGTTTCCCTTAGGTGTGGGCAGCTATCCCACCATGGAAGCAGGGCAGCCTGGCTGAGTTTGTTGTGCTGAGTGCCAATGAGGTATTGCTCATCTCATGGACTACATTGTAGCTTTGAGCTAATCTTCTTAGTGCTATCTCAAAATTCTCCACTTAGTATAAAGGTTTGCTTCTGCCTGGAATTGGAATGTGAGTAATTTGTCAGTTCTGTGTCATTGCTGTCTTGGGTAAATCTGGCACAATTGTGCTTTTTCATTATGACTCAGACAGTGTACTGCTGAAAGGTGTTGAGGCAGTTCTACATTTATAACTGCTTTTATTATGAATGTGTGTTGTGCTCAGGTATCCCACAAACCAAAGTCACTGAGCCACACAGAGGCAGCAGCCATTCCCTATGTAGCAACTACTGCCTGGTCGGCACTGGTGAACACCGGTGGGCTTAGTAAGGACAACTGTGCAAAGAAGCGGTAAGGGAATGTGGACACTGCTACACACACAAACACACAATTCCCACTTGTTGTTAATCCATGTTCAGCCCAAAAAAGCACCCTGTCTTGATTTAGCCAATCATTCGAGTCAATTCTTCTAAGATTAGCTCCTGTTGGCTGAATCCGCAATGAGCCCGATGTATTCTGGTTCTCTGGCACTGGCTCAGATACTCCCTCACACCACAGTGAACTTGGAACGCTAAAGCCCAGAGTGCATTTCACATTGATTCTAATGAGGGAGAACCCTAACCCATGCAACAGTAGTGTATTTACAAAGTGTAGTTGACAAATTTGTTGTAAATGTCTGCATCTCCATGTTCCTACAGAATTTTGATCCTTGGAGGATCCGGAGGAGTGGGAACATTTGCGATACAGGTGTGCATGAAGTGGAGGAGGATGATAGCCAAGCTGCATGTTTTACTCATTGTGTCATTATGTAACACAGTAGTCTGCTTTAAATATACAATACCTCTGCTCTATGGTAGCAGTGTAAAAATAAACAAGAACACTGATCAGCACTGATGTGGTGTCAGTGCTGTTATAAAAAGTCTGTTTCACCTGTCAGGTTTCAGACTTGCTTGGTGACCTGAACAATGATGCTCACATTATAAAGATGTAACACTTAATTATTTATGCAATCTCTGTGCTTTTCAAACATTGGGTAACATTCTGCACCCTACAGTAATCCAAATATATACTTGTAGTTACAACAAAAATTATACAAATTATGATTAGGATTTAGCAATTTGGACACACTTTTGCCATGTGATGGAGCTCATGCTATCATTTGTGAACAGATGCTAAAGGCTTGGAGAGCCCATGTAACTGTTACCTGCTCCCAAAATGCTGAATGGTTTGTAAGGGGTCTGGGGGCAGACTATGTGGTGGACTACACTACTGGACCTGTTGAGGAGCCACTCAGTGCACTGGAGAAGTGAGACACACACACACACACATATACACATTTGCAGTTATTTTTCACTCATGTTAGTATTTGATTGGAGTTGGCTTGTGTATGTATCAGTGGCTTGTTTCAAAGGCAGCCCAGTCCCTTTAACTGCATTCAGATCATTAGTGTGAGAAAACAGAGTCCTTTCATTTTCTAGCAAGCTTAATCACACTCAGATCTCCATTTCAGTCATCTGCCCAACCATCCTTTTCTTTCTACACCTTCAGATTCTACCTTTTATTTACTTTGTCTTTTACTGCCCAGTGACCTCACATGTATGTATTTTTGCTTGTGTCTCTTGTTTTCACCAACCCTAACCTTCTTCACCTCAAGATTTGACCTGATCCTGGATAATGTTGGGGGTGACACAGAGCGTTGGGCGTTAAATCTGCTTAAGCCTTGGAGTGGCGCCAAGTATGTCACTCTTGTAACACCATTCCTCCAGAACACTGACAGGCTGGGCATTGCTGATGGCATGATGCAGACTGCTGCCACAATGGCCACCAAAGCCCTCAAGGTAATCATGGCAGAATAACGTGGATGCAGTTTGAATAACTACATGTTTATAGAATTAATTTTTACCACACTGATTGTGGCCCCCACCTGAATTGATCATAATGCAAGTTAATTTAAACACAAGATACTTGTGCTCAAAAAGAGGATTCATTCTCAGTGAAGAACCTTGGACCCCTAATCTGCCTCTATACATGCCAAAGAGCAGTGATAACACATCTCTGGGGGTCATCAGGTGGATACCTCCCTTCAACTGTGTTTCACCTACTTAGTCCCACACACCTCCAGGAGGCTAGGCGGTGAACTCCGGCGTCCCAGAGTCACCCCCCCAGTGCCAGTTCACACTGCTCCTACACAATCCAAGCAGCACTGCCACGTTCAACTGACCCAGGCCTGTTTAGGAGATGCTCCAGGTAGTGGCTAGTACCGATGCTACCATTTAGCTAATGCTAATGTTAGCTGCTAACTGCTAAGAAGAACAGAAGAAGACAATACAGTTCCGATGCTACCATTTAGCTAATGCTAATGCTAAATGCTAACCGCTACCTGCTAAGAGAACAGAAGAAGACAATACAGCTAGATTCACCTATACTGTTAATGTTAACTGCTAGATGCCAATACTAACTGCTAAGATACTATCATACTACCACCGCTTTAGCTATTGTTAGCTGCTACAATGCTACCACAGGCCTAGATGCCACATGTAACTGCCAAGTGGCGCACTACCATCATCTACCCCTGCCTCTCACCAACTGCACCAATAAAAGCGGGTGGGAATACAAACCCTGGTTCGGGTAGGGGGTGGAAAATAAAGAGGTAGAGTCAAAGATGAAAGTAGGGATTGGATACAAACCCTTGTTCAGGTAGGGGGTAGAAAGTTTTAGAGGGTGCTGAAGGTGGAGGCCTAATCCACAGACTAGATTTAACATTTCCTTCAAGAAGCAAACAAAACAGGAAAACAACAAAAAAAGAACAAAAAAACAAGCCAACTCTGTATCTTACAACACAAACTCACCTGAACAGGCCACATGTTCCCAAA
Organism: Chelmon rostratus; assembly: GCF_017976325.1. Lineage (NCBI taxonomy): Eukaryota > Metazoa > Chordata > Actinopteri > Chaetodontiformes > Chaetodontidae > Chelmon > Chelmon rostratus. Next base: position 25,429,234 of record NC_055672.1, on the reverse strand, counting down.
GAGAGACTCTAGCTGGCTACAACCCCACCTTATCTGCACTTCCTCTTCCTGGATCTCTTCCTATTGGGAGAGAGAAGATGGGGCGGGGAAAGCAGAGCAGAGGAGAGGTGTCTTGTTCGGACTTTAACCTGTTCTCCTGCCGGATTAGGCATGCATGTCCTCTGCCTCCCCCTACTCCCCACTGCCTTTATTTCATCCCCCAACTACTATTATTTCTCCTAATCCATATCCACTGACTGACCTAGCAGCCTCATCTGACATCTCCCTCACTGTCTTCCTCAAATTTTGCCCCTGCACTCCCAGCTCCCTCAACAGTGAAACAGCTGACCCTGCAACAAAACCTCTACACCCCACTTCAACCGGACAAACCCTGGTCTTCCATCCTCTCTGCTCAGAGTCTGTCTTTAAATCTGCATACTTAGTCTTCTTCCTTTCATAAGCTGCCTCCACTGAATTTTCCCAAGGGAGTGTTAACTCAATAAAATACACAGTCTTTTTACTCATGGACGATAAGACAATGTCCGGCCTCAGATTACTATAAACTATTTCCTGGGGCACAACTAGCTTTTTCTCCCAAGTCGACCTGCATTTGCCAATAATCAGTCCCGACCAGGCAGCCACCAACCTGCCTTCTCCCTGACTTAGCAGCTCTATTTTTCTCCCCCTCTCAAACAAACTGCACAACTAACCTCTCCTTTCAAGAACTTCCAGAATTCACCTGCTTCCTTCTCTCTTCAATGCCTGCGGCTAAGCTTCTCAGCACCTGATTATGCTGCCATGTATACCGGCCTTGTGATAAGCTAATTCTACAACCTGACAAAATGTGCTTTAAACTTGCTGAGCAGAGTGGGCACGATTGGTCGCCCTGTACCCAGAGTCTTAGGTTCTGCGGGGTTGTCGCCCCTATCAGAAATTTAATACGGCCTTCCTCCATATTCCACAGGTCCCTCCAACTAAGTTTCCTCTTCTCAACACCTTTGCAATTCAACCATTGTCCCTGTTTGGCCTGACCAACTGCTTTTGCCCCCCTTAACAACTCCTCCTGCCTACGCACCTGTTCCACTACAAGCTTCTTTTCTCCTTTAGACCTGCTTTATTCCACACTGGTTTGCCTGGGCCAAGCCCCAAGCCTCCCCGGCCAAATTGAACATTTCCTACTACTTCTGCATGCCTAAGAGCTGCCTCTGCCTCCTGCACTGCTGCCCTTGGGTTCCATTTCCTCCCCCCAGAAGGATTCAGAACCACATTGCTAACTATGTCCTTACTCCCAGATAATAAAAGTTCTGTCCTAACCTTAGTGCATTTAAACTCCTCTGTTAGACTGGATACTGGCAGCTGAAGCATTCCTTTCCCATACAAAGCTACATTGCTTAAGCACCTGGGAGCACCCAACTGTTTTCTAATATAACAGCTAACTAGCCTTTCCATTCTCTCTGCTACAGATAATGGGACTTCATATACTGACATTGGCCACATTAACCTAGGATACAAGCCAAACTGCAAGCACCACAGCCTCAGTTTTCCTGGGAGTCCTGATTTATCTATTCTCTCCAGCTCTTCTGCAACATCCTTTCTAAATTGCACAACCTGTTCAACATCATTCAGGTCCACATTATACCACCGTCCTAGACTCTTTACTGATTTCTCCCTAATTGTTGGGATTTCCTCACCATCTATAGCAAACTTCCTATCACTTACTTTCCCTCTGTATATTGAAATACTCCTTGACTTACTAGGCTTAATCTTCATACTAGCCCACTTGAGATTCTGATTGACTTTATCTAACAACCTCCTTGTACATGGCACTGTTGAAGTTAGCAGTGTCATATCATCCATATAAGCCCTAATTGGTGGAAAACACATTCCTTTCTGCCGTCTCTCCCCACCTACGACCCACTTGGAAGCCCTAATAATTACCTCGGGTAAACTGTACATCCTGCCATAATACCAACCTCCAATCTTTGCCAGCCTGTTGTGAGCTCTGCGATACTTGCACACAGACTAATGTGTTGGAAATATGCTTTCACCAAGTTAACAACTATCTCCGGCACTTTAAAGTAGTGAAAGGAACTCCAAATAAGGCTATGCGGCACTGACCCAAATGCATAAGCCAGATCTAAAAATACAACATTCAAGTTTTATTAGGCAAGTAACATTCTGCCCAAGGACTACGGTTGCAAATTAGCTAATCAGCTATAAACTGGCACATTTACAGCAATGTTCACCAATGTGCACTGTCCTAAATAAAAAAAAAGTCTCTTTTCTCCCTCTTAGCTGTCTGAATCTGATGCCAAATCATGCTAGAATGTTCTAAGCATCCCGCAAATCCTGGTATCCCTGCTTTTTGCACTGTCGTATCTATCATACCATTCCTTTCTAAGTAATTAGCCAGCCTCTGTGCTACGATACTAAAGAAAATCTTTCCCTCAACATTTAGGAGAGAAATCATCCGAAACTGGCTAGGGTCCAATGACTCCTTCTCCTTAGGGATGAAGACACCTCCTGCCCTGCGCCATGCTCTTAGAATACTTTGTTTCTCCCAAACTATTCTCAGATATCTCCATAGTGTCCTTAAGATGCCAGGTGCACTCTTATAGACACGGTAGGCGACTCCATTAGGCCCTGGGGCCGAAGAAGCCTTTGCACGCCTAACCACCTCCACAACTTCTTCCTAATGGTGGCATGTCAGGTGGAAGACCTATGTTCCTATTCTCCTTTGAATCTGAATACGTCGACTTCAAATACTGTTCAATCTCTGATTTCTTTGCCTTAAGTTGCCCTCCTTTTTCTTGATTAAACAAGCCCTTCACAAAATTAAAGGGGTTCCTAAAATGCTGACCTTGCACGGTCTTTCTTCTTTCTTATCTCCCTAAGGTGTTCTGCCCTTCTGAGTACTGCTAACCTGCTTCCAGTTCCTCCTGCAACACATTAATTCCCTCCCTTTCTTCCTCTGACGCCTTCCTCCACCGCTTTCTTAACTGCCTCCTTTCCTTTACTAACTTCTCTTTTTCTCTTTACCGCCTAGACTTGCCGACCTGCACCCTCTCGCCTTTCCTTTTGACAAGCACCCCAAATCTCTCTAGACCATAGGAGTAGATCACATCTCCAATTTTATCCAATTTCTCCACTACATCTCCTCTAAGCCTGCTTAATATGACTGATAAATCTCTATTAACTGCCTCCCACTCTTTGGTATCATTAGCCCTCGGCCACCTAACTCTAGCTTTCTGCTCCATGCTTCTCTCCTTGGCTGGCCTGTTGACCTCAACACCAACTGCATCCCCTCTCCGTACCTCCTCCTCCCCAGGGATAGTGTTACTGATATCCTGCAAACTGTGGTTTTCTACCTGTCGCTGGACTTCATCCGACTGATTCGACTGACTTCTCAAGAAATACTGGTTGATGCGGCCACTCTGCCCTTCCACCGCTAAACACTTCCTCTTTCCTTGATGAGTTCTAAGGCCTCGGATTGATGTTATTTTCTGCCAGCCACATGGGCAAACTTGAAGCTTTTTATCCTCTGCTGCACAACTTTTGCTCTCCTTAGTTGCCTTCACAGTCACCTGAGTACTGCAACCTCTGGCCCTAAGAGATAGGTCTGTGCCCCCATCCCTCACTGAGTCATGTATCCAAGGCATAGTCATATCTGTTATCCTGTTCGTTACCATGCAATCCACCTGTGCGTCACCTTCCACCCCTGTTCTCGCTGACTCTTGAGGTTAAGATGTTGATCGCATTGTGCGCTATGCAAGGGTGGGTGATATCTGTTGCTGAGTGTAGGTGTTGTAGGAATAGGAATATTATCATATTATTTAACAACTCAGGAGGTAGAGCGGTTGTCCACTCATCAGGTCAGCCCCTGCAGTCTACATGTCAAAGTGTACTTAGGCAAGATGGCAGAACTATCAGGAGCTGTGCCATCTTGTATAAGTGTGCTCCCAATGAGCAGGTGGCACCTTGCACATTATCCTCTACCACCAGTTTGTGTGTGTGTGAATGGGTGAATACTTTATAAAGTGCTTTATAAATGTAGTTCATTTACCATGCCATACCACTTGGACAAACACACTTTTTAGTACACATTTTGCATACTATCTACTGTGGAGTCTTGGTCCCTGCCAAAACAAACATGACAACTTCAAATGATTCAGTTCAGTTTGACTGCATCCAACAGTATTAGAAACACAGCGTCCTCATTCATTTGAATGGGTCCACTGCGCTGACACAATGGCCGCCCCAGCAAAAAAAATGTTTTAACCTGACTCAACAATGCAATGTCATCCAATAAGGTGCTGCATTTGTCACTATGTACTGTACATGCAAGTACACATTCCTGGTTGATCTCTTTGTGATATGAACACTGTGTTTGTACTGTTTACCTTGTGACCATTTCCGCAAACGATAGAATGATTGCTACCATGATAACTTTCCTATGTGGCTCAAAGTATTTAGACATGCAAACAAAGTATGTGGACACTTGCAGATCATACAGTACCTATATGTGACTTCAGAACATCTCATTTCAAAACCATGAGCATTAATCTACTGTTCCAACAGTCTCTGTTCTTCTAGGAATGCTTTCCACAAGATTTTGAATCCCGGCTTCATGGATTTGCTCCCATTCAACCACAATAGTGCCAGCTAGACTAGGAAGGTCAGGAACTACTGATGTTGGTTGATAAGACCTGGCTCCTAGTCAAAGTTCCATTGTAACCCAAAGGTGTTGGGTGGGGTTTAAATCAGGCCTCTGTGCATGCCAGTCAAGTTCTTCCACACCAAACTGGAAAAATTGGTGGACTTCAACACGGGCAATTGTTGTGTTGTAACAGAAAAGTGCCTTTCCAAATTGTTACTACAAAGTTGGAAGTATGCGATTGCGTTAACTATCTTTGCTTCATGTAGCATTAAGATTTCGATTCACTGGCACAAAGAGGCAGAGACTAATCCATAAAAACAGATCCAAATTAAACGTACGCTAAGGAACAGTACATGGATAATGGCATCCACATACTGTACTTTTGACTGTATACACACACAGCTGGATCTGCTCCATTTACCGTTATATTCACACCCTGACCACCCCCACCCTTAATACTCTGCTTAGACACAGTCACTTATATTTACATTATTAGAAAAAAAATCTCCAGCACTAGAAAATAAATATGTAACACTTTTATCAACCCACATGAGAATTAATGAGTTCATTCTTGGCTGGGTGCCTCTTCCCATTAAACTTTATCAGCCATACTAACCCTAACCCTAACCCTTTCCCTGTTCAATGAGACAGACTTCAGAGCTGTCAGTGAAGGCAAACCTACAAGCCATGAAACACATTATTTCACTCAGATAACACTCAGAGCAAGTGATTAGAGGCCGATGTGTTTGGTTTAAATATCAGTGACAGTTCTGTAAACATAATGTGGCCACCTCAAGGCTTGTAATCATAATTCTGACATGGAGGCTGCTGTTTGTAAGGTTTATAACATAACAAAACAGGTTCTGGATGAAATAAATTTAATGGAAACATGACGGTTCCTCATGTAGCGTTGCATTCCTGAATTACAGTCATTCATTGCAGAAAACTTACACTAGTGCACTTCACTCCTCCACTTCCTTCAAACGTGCCAGCTGTGGCTTGTGCACTACTTTCCACTTAAGTTTTAACCACACAATCCACAGGATAAACTGACTTTTTGCCTGACTTGGTGTGGCAACAAGTGCAGGAAAAAGTATCACCTCTACTAAGTTACTGGTTACACCTAAAGCCAACAAATTTGTGTCCCTTTTCATTAGTTGGGGTAGTTTAGGATTATGTTTTAAAGTAATTACCTGGAAAAGTATAGGTATTAGTAGTAGGAAAGTCCTGCCTAGTTCTGTGGATGGAACACACATTTACTGTTTGGGAGTTAAATCAGGGACTAACAAGTGGACATAACTGCTATATGGTAAATCCAAATGATTAGAACTCAATGCAGATTATTTCCAATACTTTACTAAGTAACAAAGAAATTGTGTCTTGACACATTTCTACCTGAAACAGGATATGAAGTGAAAATGTTAGAAAGTTGCAAGTTGAAACACAAGCTACACTGATCAGGGGATGACGTGCAGGTGGGAACAGGAGCAGAGAAGCTGGTGAGGAGAATGAGGTGAATGTAGCAGGAGAACAGGAAAGGAGCTGATTGGCTCGGGAAAACACTGGGAGCAGGGCAGGGCTAACTAGGCTGATGCAGGGCAGGTGTGGGGGGAAAGTGTTGAGGAAAAAGCAGGCTGGGGAGAAACAAAGGTGTCTTTTCCCAGTTGCTGATGCATTGTTTCAGCATTGATGACTGGATTTGTCAGTCGAGAATTAACAAGGTGTTGGTCGGAGAGTTCTCTCATAGAGCTGATATGGAAAGACACATTTAGAGTGCCGACAGCTGACTTGGTTATAACAGTGTCCTTATTTCTAAATAGGCCTGAAGGAAGCATGTTAAATTACTCCTTTATATTGAAAACCCCTACAGCCTCTGCATGCGCAAAAAAAAAGTCAGATGCCACTCGACTCCATCTAACTGTCATTGTCTGATAGGCCTACAGATACACAGGAATTCTGAGCAAATCTGTAGGCTCTAACACTCATTTTATGAAAGTTTGTTAGTTGTGAAGTTAAACACATCTAAGAAACCCATAACCTGGTGGAATTTCAAATGTGATAAAGATTTCCTTTAGAGCAATTCATCATGCCTTTTATCTAGCTTCCTTACACTGCCTCAGACATTACTATTGTGCACTGTCCAGTTAACATCAGCAATAAAGTTTCTGCATTGCACACAAATAAGCTTGTATTCATGCCTTTTCTCTCATTCTGTTCCCTTGTAGCACCTAGTCAAAGGCGTGCACTACCGCTGGGGTTTTTTTACACCCAGTGGTCCTGCATTGGATGAAATAAGGGAAATGGTGGATGCCGGACAGGTATATTTCTCACTTAAACATGCTCCTGCACAAGCATAGTTTGAAATGAAGAGCATAGCACAGCATCTAGATAAAAGATGGTGTAGTAAGATGGTAAGAAGTAACATTTGAAATCTGATTGTGTTCTGTTGATTATGGATCCCATTCTTGGCTTACTTTGTAGAATTAGGCATGATGGAAAGTTTACTTACACATTAGAAAAGTCTTAAGATCTTTTTTCTTCCTCTATCTACTCTTTCAGATCCAGGCTGTGGTGGAGGAGACTTTTAACTTTTCACAAGTTCCTCAGGCCATTGAGAAGGTGGAGAAGGGTCACGCTCGAGGAAAAACTGTGGTCCAGTTCAGCAAAGGGGGAGATGACTAAAAGCACTGGTGCTTGGAAACTGTGTATTTTGATTACTGTGTATGTAACCACATCAGCTGCTGTTGTACACTAACTGTTATTGCCATTTTTATATTGGCCTGTGTAAAAAAAAAAAGCTGATTAAAGTAATAATGTTAGCAGTGCGAATGTATTTAAAGAGTAATGAGTAATTATTGACTATGTAAAAAATAAGTATTTCCACATACAAACTCAGCTGCCAGTTTATGAGGTACAACTAGCTAAAACTAATACAGTCTAATACTACCTGAAATAAATCTTATCCTCATGAAGGTTATAAAGATCCGATTGTATGATGAACTGTATTTCATTAAACAGAAATATTTCTGTTAGTCTACCCTCATTGATATAAATGTGGTAGACAACAATAACAACAATAGAAACACCTGTCAGTATTCCACTATTTTATTTCAGCAGCATCACAAACTGCATCATCCAAAATGATCATAAAGTTGAATCAACACCTCTCCAAAACAGTTTACCAACAATTGAGCATTATAACCTTAGTGGGGGGGGGGGGGGGGGGGGGGGGGGGGGGGGGGGGGGGGGGGGGGGGGGGGGGGGGGGGGGGGGGGGGAACTGACTGTATATGTTTTGACAGTGCTGGGAAAACGTAGCTGTTGTCTGAGCCATTTACACGCTGAGGTGTTTCATACTGTTACTTCCTGTCCATATCATTTTCTCCATCTATTTCAGATGCAGGAGACTAGACATTGGAAGAAATTTGATTTTATTCTGCTTTTGGTTTGTACACATTTTATTGAATTTGAAGTGGTGATGAAAAAACAAGTCCCCTCCCCCCCCAAAAAAAGAAAACAAAACAGTGTCCAGATCATACCAAGTGGTTTGTGGCAAAAGTAGCAGCTTGCTCTGGTGAAAGCAATTCTACCCCGAATCCACGGAAGATGGAGCAAGTCACCTGACTGTCAGAGAAATTATTCTTACTTTCACAGCAGCAGGTAAATAAAACATAAAGACAATGTTTTATTTTCAAGAAATAAGAAGAACACACAAGAAAGAAAATCACATTCTTATTTTCATGTGTAACAGTTTTCTTACGTTCACATATATACAATCAACAGTGGGCAGAATTGTTATTGCAGTTCTGCTTTGAAATTTAGCCTCAAATCTATACACTTGATGCTTCTATAGAACCTACTGCAGTAAAGTACAGTTTGTGTAAAATCCTAAAAAGTTATAAAAGCAACTTGATAATATTTGATGTACAGTAATTACAAAAAGAAAACATTTTATTCTACAGAAATCTATGAAGTGTAGGCATATCAGACTCCATACTGCACCGGTCAATATACTGTATAAATTCATTTATTTACCAACATTATGATCAGAAAGCAGACATGCAGTAGAAAAGTACCATAAAGTAAACAGAGGTATGCAGCATTGAAACAGGGCTGAGTTCTCACTACATGCTATGACAACATAGAGAGGGTGGATGAAGTCTTTGGTATATAGTGTGCGAAAATCAACTGGCTAAAAATAAGTAAAATTTTAGCACTACTCATTCATTCAGAAAAAGAGAAATCCCTATTCCATCAAACACTGTGTGTGTGCACATTTTTCAAAGTATGGTTAACAGTAATAATGCTGATCCAGTCAATGATTACCCTCCTCAACAGGAGTACAGAAGAGTCTAAATACTACAAAAGAGTGCAGCGTTTGTGCAAAACCCCCAATGGGCCCATCTCTGTGTTGTGGACCTGCATGACAGAGCTGCAGTAGAGGGCTACAGTATGAAGACCACCACAGAGCATTTCTGCAGAGTTGAGGCTCATCAGATCACAGGATCTCCAAGGTCCATCTTTGGTTCAATTTTTTCTCATCAAACATGTTGAGGATCACCTGGTTCTTACCATACTGATGACCACCTGGGAAGCAAAGACAATACAAGTCAGTTTTTGGATTATAGAACAACTTCTTGACCAACTGATAAAGCTTGACATTCAGGAATCAAAATAATGAAACCCCATTATTTAGCAACAAGTGCTTTACAAAAGTCAATACGGAATGTTGTGATTGCACTCGGACAACTAGCCAGATTTTTTCAATCATTGCATCTCCTCAATACACCAGGAGACAGAGCAGTTGAATCAGGACTGAATCAGTGAGTTGTCCCACTCCAGGTTGCTGAACCATCTTAATTTATTCCACAAAACTTAATTTGACCAAGGTACAGTGTATGTCTGAAGTTAAGACAAAGCAATCTGACCTTTCACATCCAGGACCAGGTCAGGTTTGAGGTGGCAGCGCACCAGGCCATCTGGGGTGATGTTCCACAGCTGGTTGTTTTTGCCTCGCTCTGGGGAAATACAAAGCCTGCTGCCCACCATCACCACACTCCCTGTGGTCTGCAGGCAACACTCCTCCACCAGCTGAACACATTGAGAACATTACTGGTTGATTTTCCTTGTTGCTTAAAATCCTGCATCCAGCTGATACAATCCTCTAAATGTGTTATTTCATTATAGAAAATATTTTAAATCTGCATCAAAATACACAGTGACACTGTTGTGCAAAAATGCAATATTTAGGGCTCATGTGTGGCACAGAAACTGTAACTTTAAGGTGACAATAAGGTCAATATTAGACATTAAAAGCTAAACTACCAGTATTTGTAAGTGGAACAGTTTGATTATACTGTGGGTACTGCTTGAAGATTCATGGCCATTGTTTCCATATTTTGAGCGATAAAAAGATGGCCACGTTCACTTAAATCATTTTGAAGTAATTGTAGCCCTGTCTATTGTCCCTTTGAGCTTCAGTGGATTTTCCACAGTTATGTAGGTAAGAAGATGATTTGGGATTACAACTGACCAGAGTTTTAGCAATTTGTCTGATGTTGGTATCGTGCCGTACCTTGCAGGTAAGCTGCCCGTTCCGATAGAGCCAGACCTGTTCTTCCCCTCCTGTCTCCTCCACAGCCTGAACCCTCATCAGCTTGATGTCATCGAAAGTTCCTGTCAGAGACATCATACATCCTGTCTCCCTGTGTCGCAGACGTAGGTACATCTGCTTCTGTTGGAGGGAAACATGCAAAACCACATTTGATTAATGAATACATGTCCAGGTCATTTACAATAAGGTGTGTCACTTGTTTTACAGAACTGGAATTATTAGTGTGGCAGCATTTACTTGGTATTCTATTTATCTTATATTCCTCAATTTTTAATTATTTTCCAACTGAAAATAAACAAAACAGAGATACAAAGCTGATGTATGAGACAAAGTCCTACAACAATTTTTGAATTTTGAATTATCCTTCCTCCCATACCTGAAGTAACGGACGTAGGGATCCTATTCGTTGCAAGCCGCTGAACTTGTACAAATCAGTCACTTCACTTGGCCGGAGAAGCAGCTGTCGACCACAGTAATTACTACCTTCATACAACACCCACCTGGGGAGAAGACAATCAGCCATGTGTGCTAGCTCAGCTTCACAGATTTGCATATAAACATGGATTATGTAGAAAAGAAAATCATAACTGGACAGCCTATATTTACATTAAAGCTGAACTCAATTTACTTCCTCGCATTTTTGACATGTTTACAACTGAACATGTAAAATTCTAACAATAAGATGAGGGAATTTCATGTGTCCCTGTAAAACCTTTTGCAGGAATATGAATATTTAATGTCTGTTTGTTTGTATGTTCTTATTGAAGCCTTTTGCATTTCCTCCACTCATCAGTGGCTAGGAGCTTGGTTAAAGAACGCTTAGATAAAAACTGTGCTAATTTAAATATATACTTACATTTCCATCCATAACAGGTTTTTTTCACAAATTTAAGGTACCCTCATATACACAACTGAAGAGTTGGGTTATTTGTTTACATTCAGATTACAGACTGTGCTTTTAAAGACACTAAATAGATAGTAGTGGAAATTTTAAGGTAGTCACCTACATTCCTCCCTCCACCACCAGGGAGTGTATGCGTGCATCCAGGCCTGCCTGCAGCAGGTTCACAGCTCCATTTGTCAACACCACTCTGCGACCTCTACAGCCCACCTTACTGAACAAGATGATGGAGGGCAGAGAAAGCTCCTGAACAAGGAGACCAGAGAGTTGAATTCATTATTAGTCTCATCCACAATGTCTTCCAATGATTCCTTTGTCACCAACAGGGCAGAGTGAGTGTCACAAAGGGCCCCAAAAGTAGCTTTTGAAACATACGTAGAAAATACTTACATGTCCAGTGGTCTGTATGGAGCGGACGGTAGAGTCTGAGGACAGGAAGCCCATGGCCTCTGTGTTGGGATATTCACCTTTCTCCAACACATACATATTCTCTGTGAACTGGACTCCTTCATATGCAACCCAGCTGACACAAAAAGACACACACACACACCCAAGAATGCAAGTACACGTTATTGTTGTCATATTGTTAATCAAGTTTGTCAATAACTATATACCATCTTTAAAATGTCATCTTATAACACTGCTTCATACAATCAACTCCATGGCACTTCCTCCAAGTGTTGCTGAGTTTATTCAGTTTCTTAACTTTATAACATGTAAAATTAACTAAAAAATAGGTTTTCGTCTGGCAAAAGCACTTTTTAGCTTGGTGCCAAATAAATACAGAATTCGTTTTTCAGCCAGCGACAGCTTCATGCCAGTCATCTCTATAATGTCACTGACAATTCCAGGGAGTGTTTGGTGAGAATTTAGTTGTGCCTACCTGCCAGCCAGCACCTTACAGGACCTGGGTATGAACTCCTCATCCAGAGCTGCTGTACTGTCCTCCAGAGCCACCAGCCTTCCCTGGAAGTCTGGCTCAGAATACAGCTGCACCTGAAACATACATAAAAACAGAACTTACTTGTTCTGACCTAGTCAGAACAGACAACTAGGATGGTTGAGGAAGATGGAAAAAAAAGATCTTCCTTATAAAAACCTGGAATAGAGGTTTGATACCTTGAATTTCGTTTTTCCCATCAGTGTGTCCTACAGAAGAGAAATGAGGGAACGATTTTAAATTACATTTAATACATCACAGTGGCAGACACTATTTCTATTAACACTCAATTTATTTAACTAATCTCACAAATAATTTCTTACATGGAAAATGGGTTGTATGGATGAAATCTTGGAGTTTAGGGCTCCCCAGTCCTCTGGACTTGCATACAGACCTTTCTCCAGGACGTAGAGCTCACCATTGAATCCAGGCTTCTCAAAGCCCACCCACCTTAGCACCACAGTAACAGAGGAATTGATCAGAACAGATAGAGGTGAAGCTGTCTCTTCAGAATCACAGTGCACCAAATCATTGTATTGAACTGTATGCCATTATTATAAAAATAGGAAGTTCATGCTTCTAAAAGGCTGTAAAACAATTCAACAGGAGTGGCAGATGTAAAACAAATGGTGGGATGTTACATAAATCTATTGATAAAGGTCAAACAAATTTACTCAGCTCAAAGGCAGTTGGCTGATTAACTAAAAAATGTGTGCCATGTTTAAAAAGGTATTTATGATAAATCACTGACTTAAAAATGCATTTAAAACATTGCAAAATGTTTTTAACAGTTACAGAGGACTGCAGGTCCTTCATCCCAACAGCTGTCAGACTATTTACTCCAGCATTATTTAACATAGGACTGTGTTGTTTCCCATTACAACGTGACAAACCTACTGTATGCATGACTGTTATTTTTGCCAACATACACTCATATCCATTTAATCTATTCCATATTTTTTACTGTGTTGTAGATTTTTTTTCTACTGTGCAACAGTACAAACACTGTATTTACAATCCAATTATCTGACTCATGTGCCAACCAATATGGCACAAGTATTTTCATGGCAACAGCATTCTTACACTCTTGTGTATATATAGAGTGTTGATTTTTATTTTTTATTCTGTATCATTTTTTACTGTCTTTTTGATCTTTCTATGTCTCTCTTTTATACTTAACTGTCTGTAACAACTTAATTTACTCTGTGTGGGATAAGTTTTAGCTCATCTTAGATTCATTTTCTATTCTAATTTTTATTATAACTTCATAAAATGTGTAGTATGTACTATACAAGGATGAATGCCTTCTTTTCTTCTTTCTCTAAAAGCTCACTCTTTTTATTAGTATCATCAAATCCTTGCTGTCAAAGGCTTTTTTTCATCCTTTGTCAAATCTGACTTATCAATTGCCGAAATAATCTGTCACATAAAAAGTTGGGATGCTGTGTAAAATTTAATAGAAACATATAAGAATCCTATATCAAATGTTGAAACTGGGAAATGTTTTTTAAAACCTTCATTTAGAATTTGATGCTAGCAATTTGATGCTAGCAACATGTTTCACAAAAGTTGGGACAGTGGCAACAAAAGACTGGAAAAGTTCTGAAATGCTAAAAGAAAACGCCTGGTAGAACATCTTGCAAGTAATTAGGTTAACTGGTTAGTACCATGATTGGGTATAAAAAAAACAAAAAGAGCACAATTTAAGAATATTGTTTCTCAACGTAAATTTGCGGACAACACTGCATAGGCTCAGGAACACTTCCAAAAATCCGTGTTTGAGAACACAATTCGTTGTTGGATCCACAAATGCAAGTTGAAGCTGTATCATGCAAAGAGGAAACCGAATATAAACCAGATCCAGAAATGCAGCTGCCTTCTGTGAAGTGGAAAACTGTCTTGTGGTCTAACAAGTCAAAATTTGAAATTATTTTCGGAAATCATGGACGCCACACCCTCCGGGCTAAAGAGGAGAGAGCTCATCCGGCCTGTTATCAGTGCACAGTTCAAAAGCCAGCATATGTGATGGTATGGGGGTGCATTAGTGCACATGGCATAGGAAGCCTGTACATTTGTGAAGGCATGATTAACGCTGAACGATATATACAGGTTTTTGGGGCAACATATGCTACCAAGATGATGATGTCTTTTTCAGCAAGACAATGACAACCACATTCCGCACATATTACAACAGCATGACTCCATAGTAAAAGGGTCCAGGTGCTAAACTGGCCTGTCTGCAGTCCTGACCATTGAAAATGTTTGGCGCATTATGAAACATGAAATATGACAAAAGAGACCCGGAATGTTGAGCAGCTGAAATCACATATCATATATTCAATTAAAATATGGGGTTTCAGTGTTTTGCAAATCATCCCATTCTGTGTCTATTTGTACATTTTACATAATGTCCCAACATTTTTGGATAGTGACAAAAAACTTTTGTCATGTCTGGAAGGTCAGACGCAGCCCCTATGAATGCTACAAGGGTGTGGACAACACACATTCAAACGTTTCCCTCCTTCCTGCCTGTGAATATTCTCATTCATCCAGGTCATTGTAAGCTTTAGGGCATTCAATCGTTCACAACTGGACCTCGTCAGTTTGTCTAAGAAGACGTTTTGCCTCTCATCCGAGCAGGCTTCATCAGTTCATACGCACCAGACTAGATCTAGTCCAATGCAATGGTATTAGGTTCTCTGAGGCCTCACTCAGGGGATAAATACTTCAACCTAACACCTGATGAAGCCTGTTCGGATGAGAGGCCAAACGTCTTCTAAGACAAACTGACGAGGTCCAGTTGCGAACGATTGAATGCCCTAAAGCGTTTCCCTCCTTTCTAATGCATTTTTATTTTCTCATTTGTTTTTGTTTTATTTTATTTTTTAACAGAAACTGTTTGACTTACACTCCACTCATGACATTGACAGACTGAGTTTTCACACCATAACCAACATCCTCCATGTTGAGAACGGCACCCAACAAGTCAAGGTTGAGCCCCAGCTCATCAAAGTGCCGCTCACTGAACAGCTTAACATGGGGTGACAGGAAATCCTTGGAAAGATAATAACAGAGTAAAATAATTAGAAAAGACAGTTCAGTTCATTTCAAGTCCCACATGTCCGGGGAAACAACATAGCTACACAGGAGGTTAAGTCCATTTCCATGTTTCCATTTCATTTAGAATCAACAGAGGCAGTGCTGGCACTGTTCAAATGACCTGTGAACTGTTAAAGGTGGAGTGCCGATCTCCACAGCAATCAGCCCTTAGTGCCAAAGATGGAGGAAGATCAAACAAAAAATGGCAGATTATCACTGCGGGTGATACTTACTGTACATATAGGTCGAAGTGACAGGAGGCTGTCGTCAGATCCTCCCCAGTCACTGCAATGAGTATATTCGCCCTCCTCGAGGATGTACTGCTGGCCTTGGAAGTCTGCCTCTTGATAGCCCACCCAGCTATAAGGACAAAACAAATAAATATTAATAAAAGTTCACAAATTGTGCTTTAATCTTATTTGATTTTAAGAAGACTAAATATCCTGATGGTTGCTTGCCTCCCAAACAAAGATGATCAGCAAATGACCTTTGGCTGCTGCCACTGCTGCTCACCCCCTTGCATCTATGAACTCAAACAGATACTTACAGACCACAAAGTATCTTTATAGATCCCACTGTGGATATTGTTTTCTTGATCTCATCTGGTTTGCCTTTTTCTTTCTCTTCTGGTTCTTCTTGCAAGTTGTAAATGTTGTCATCAACCTCTATGCAGGCTCCATCAAAATTGGGCTTCTCGAACACTAAGGCCTAGGTGAAGGTAAAGGGAGGATTTAAATATGAGCCTTTGTTGTATACACAGTCCTTAAATGTGTCATCTGTAGAGTTTGTGGCCCATATGTGGTTTTGGCTCATTTCTGTTCAAAGCTAGAATACAAATACATTCCACAAATTACAGTGCAATGCAGTATCTTAGGCTATGGACAGAATACAGAAGTGTTTGGACATGCGCTTTATTTGTTTGAGCTTTCTCTTTGAGCTGTATCTAGGAAACCTGTTGGGCATTTCCATCGCATAAACCTTACCATGGGACCAAGAAACCAAGAAAGGAAATCAAGAACTTATGAGCATTAAAAATAAACTGAGGCTTTGTTGTGGCTTCCCAAAAAAACAGACACACAGAGACAGAGGCAGAGAGTTGTAGAGAAAGCTAGCGAGTGAATGGTAAATAGATAGTATTTATATAGCGCACTTCTAGTCTTACTGACCACTCAAAGCACTTTACAGCATGAGCCAGCATTCATCCACCTGCTTATAATGAACTGTTGTCATTAACAACAACACTAACACACATTTACACAACATCAAGAGGAACTTTCTTTTCTATGACTCTGTTGCATCTGCAATCTTTTACACAGTGGTCTGCTGGGGCTGTGGAAGCTCTGAGTGGGACAGAAAGGGACTAAATACACTGGTCAGGAGAGCTGGTTCTGTCCTGGACTGCCCTTTGGACACCACTGAGGATGTAGGTGAGAGGAGGATGTTAGCTAAGCTGACATCGATCATGGACAACCCCTCCCACCCCCTGCATGACACAGTGGGGGCCCTTAGCAGCTCCTATACTAGCAGACAGTAGTAGACTGCTGCATCCAGTGTGTAAGAAGGAACGCTACCGCAGGTCTTTCATTCCATCAGATGTCAGATTATTCATCTCCAGCACCACTTAACATAAGACTGTGTTGATGATGTTTGACAAATTACACGTATATCCATACTTTTGTGCAATTTTACATATTTCCTTTTACCTTTTGTGCAATATTACATATTTCCTTCTACATTTTGTGCAAAATTACATGTCATTTACTGTTTTGTATATTTTATTCTTCTGTGCAATAGTAGTAACATTATTTGTTATTTTTTAATCAGAAGGCAGCTTACATTGTTTTTTTTTCCACAGCTACTGGGGCAATACACACTTTTTACATATTTCTTATATATATATTTCTACATATTTCTACATATTCTATTTTTTTTTGTCAAATTCCATTTTGCTTGTATAATATGTACATATATATAGTCTACTTTTTATTTTGTTTTGTTTTTTCAAATGTTCTCTACCTCTGCTGCAATTTTTTTTCTTCCCACTGCTTTCAATGCTGCTGTAATGCCCAAATTTCCCCAACTGGGGATAAATAAAGCTTTATCTTATCTTGGGGTTCAGCACCTTGCCCGAGGATACATCAACATGTAGACTACAGGGGCCAAGACTTGAACCACGGACCTTCTGACAAGTGGACTACTGATGAGCCACAGCCCCCCCCCCATGAATGACAGAAGGAGTTGCAGATGAGTCACAAGAAAAATAAAATTTTATTTGCTGATTGCAAAGCCCACAGTGATGTCCTCAATTTATGGGTTTTGTCTAATCAGTAAGTCCCAAATCTAAAAATATTTAATTTACTGCCAGATATGACAAAGAAAAGCAGTGAATCCTCACATTTGAGAAGTGGAACCATGAGAACATCTGGCATTTTTGCTTAAAAAAATAAGAAAACGATCAGTCGATTATCAATAAAGTTGCTGACTACTTGATTAATGGAGCAACAGTGGCTTAAGAGGTAAAGCGGTCATCCATTTATTAGAAGGTCCAAGGTCTGATCTCTGGCCCCGGCAGTCTACATGCAACTTTGAACAAGTACTGAACACTAAAGTGCTCCCAATGCTGTCCCATTGGTGTGTGAGTGTGTGTGTGAATGGTCACTGCTTGTAATGAGCAGGTGGCACTTAACCACCAGTTTACAAATGTGTGTGTGAATGGGTTGCTTGTAGCTTGCTTGTGTTGTAAAAGCACTTTGAGTGGTTGCTAAGAGTAGAACAGCGCTATATAAATGCAGTCCATTTACCATTTAATAAAGCTCTGCCTGTTTGACCAAATACCTGAACATTATGTAAGTTTTTCTAACTCAATATTATCCACATTATTTTAAAGGTACTTCTGTTATTCAGGGCCTTAGCATGCCTTAGCTTTTGCATAAATTGCATAAACCAACCTGTGAATTTGAGCCAGGCATGTTTATCATGAATCATATCAGGTAAACATGCCTTTGCTAAACTTTTGGGATTCATTGTATCTACTCAATATCCACAACAAAGTTTCCCTTCTCAACCATTGTTTGCCTCTAAACAAGATTCTCTGACAGTAGTTAACAAGCACAACATTTCAGACTTTGTGTTGATATTTCAATCTGGCTGAGGTTTCTATAAACAGGAAATACTGATACAGGCAGCAAATCTAATGTAATGCAGAACACACCTTAAATTCATTAGGATGCTCCACCCTTATCGCTCCCTGTAATGAGAGGCACATGTTTGTCAGATCAAGACACGTGACAAAATGACAGTAGTAGTGCAAATATACATCCATATTTCATTTACTGTACCATTCGGAGGGGTCTGAGAGAGCCTATGAAGGGCTCATGGAAACCCCAGGTTGCAGGGCAGGGATATTCCCCAACTTCCAGCATTCCTACAAAACCCCCAAACCCTGGATCAGTGTACACCAACCAGCTACAGACACACAGACAAAGCAAAGGAGAGAGACAGTGAGAAAAAGAAAGGGGGTGGTCAAAAAGGTAATGATCATTTAGTGATTGTTTTATCCTACTACATAATGAAGGGACAAAATACAGTACTTTTACGCTCTACACCATGAGCCAGTCAAGAATGTAAGTACTAACCATCAGTAATAAGCTGCAGTTCAAACTATGTCAACCACAAGCCTGCAGCCTGCATTTTTTTTATGGACAGAGAACAGATACTGCACACAGAGTCTGTCAGCTTTAAAACTACTAGTTAGCAGGGTTGCCACCAACAATGAAACTGAAACATGTTTCCCCAATGAAACATTGCCATTTACATACAGTACATACCCTGCTACTTTTAATGACTTACACTCCAGAATGGACCTTGATGGAGCCAGTGGTCTGTGGGATCCCAAAAGAGCCAATCTCTACAGTGTCGTCACAGTACGATGACATCCTTCCCAACCCATTTATCTCTGTAAACAGGTCAATTCGGGGTATGCTATAGTCCTATAAAACATAAAATGCATGTGCAAGAATTTCAAATTTTTAATCTGAAAATTCATATTTACAGATGGTGCAGACTTTCTTAGAGGTTTTTACAACTTACAAATACAAATATATTTTTATACAAAACCTTTGTTCACCTAACAAAATACACAATAAACATATCAAATGTTAAGTGATGTTTAAACACAAGTTGTCACACAAAAACGTCTACCTAAATAAAATATAGCCTAAAATTGGCAAGACTGTAATTTATTAAGGTTTAATTAAAGTTAAGGTTCCACGGGTATCATAGGAGCATATATTACATCTACATATATTATGAAACCTGCAAAGGCATTCCGTGGAATTCTAGGAGAAAAACTAAATTACAGGACATAAAAATATCTCCAACAATATAAACGCTGTATGACAGACCAAATTAATCAATCATTGACAGCATCAGTACTTACTCTGACTGCCAATCGGATAGAACCTATGACCATAGGCACATTTAGTACAGGCTGACCCATCTGGTCTAAAGTTTCTTCTGCCCACATATTCACTATGTGGTCTGTGGGACCCTCCTCAAGGGCAATGATACGACCTCGGAAGCCAGGTTTTTCATAGAGGAGCCAGCTAAAGACAAAGAAAACTACATAATCAAAAATTTGAATTATCTCTCATTATTGTTAGTTTATGGTTTGTTAATGGGGATAATTAAACAGCCCCATGGATGGCTCTATTATATACACTCACTGGCCACTTTATTAGGTACACCCCTCCAACTGCTCATTAACACAAATTTCTAATTGGCCAATCACATGGCAGCAACTCAATGCATTTAGGCATGTAGACATGGTTAAGATGATCTGCTGCAGTTCAAACCGAGCATCAGAATGGGGAAGGAAGGTGATTTAAGTGACTTTGAATGTGGCATGGTTGTTGGTGACAGACAGGCTGGTCTGAGTATTTCAGAAACTGCTGATCTACTGTGATTTTCACGCACAACCATCTCTGGTTCGAGCTGATAGAAAGGCAACAGTAACTCCAATAACCACTCGTTACAACCGAGGTATGCAGATGAGCATCTCTGAATGCACAACACGTCGAACCTTGAGGCAAATGGGCTCCAGCAGCAGAAGACCACACCGCGTGCCACTCCTGTCAGCTAAGAACAGGAAACTGAGGCTACAATTCGCACAGGCTCACCAAAATTGGACAATAGAAGATTGGAAAAATGTTGCCTGGTCTGATGAGTCTCGATTTCTGCTGCGACATTCAGATGATAGGGTCAGAATTTGGCGTCAACAACATGAAAGCATAGATCCATCCTGCCTTGTATCAACGGTTCAGGCTGCTGGTGGTGGTATAATGTTGTGGGGGATATTTTCTTGACACACTTTGGGCCCCTTAGTACCAATTGAGCATCGTTTCAATGCCACAGTCTACCTGAGTGTTGTTGCTGACCATGTCCATCCCTTTATGACCACAGTGTACCCATCTTCTGATGGCTCCTTCCAGCAGGATAACACACCATGTCATAAAGCTCGAATCATCTCAGATTGGTTTCTTGAACATTGCAATGAGTTTACTTGGCCTCCACAGTCACCAGATATCAATCCAATAGAGCACCTTTGGGATGTGGTGGAACGGGAGATTTGCATCATGGATGTGCAGCTGGCAAATCTGTAGCAACTGTGTGATGCTATCAATATGGACCAAACTCTCTGAGGAATGTTTCCGGTACCTTGTTGAATCTATGCCATGAAGGACTAAGGCAGTTCTGAAGGCAAAAGGGGGTCCAACCCAGTACAAGCAAGGTGTACCTAATAAAGTGGCCGGTGAGAGTAGATGCCAATAAGGACAAAAAACCCAAAAACAAGTGGAAAGGATCTGGGAGGATGACTCTGAAGTGTAAAAGTGCCAAGTGCAGACATACGATGCATCCGGAAAGTATTCAGAGCACACATTTTGTTATCTTACAGCCTTATTCCAAAATGGAATAAATCCATTCTTTCCCTTAAAAAACACAACACCCCATTATGACACCCCATGTGGATAAAGTGTTTTTGAAATGTTAGCAAATTTATTAAAAATAAGAAAATAAGAATTGACATGTAAATAAATATTCACAGCCTTTGCTCTATACTTTGTTGATGCACCTTTGGCAGCAATTAAAGCCTCAAGTCTTTTTGAATACGATGGCACTATCTTTGGGCTGTTTCACCCATTCCTCTTTGCAGCACCTCTCAAGCTCCATCGGGTTGGATGGGAAGCGTCGGTGCACAGCCATTTTAAGATCTCTTCAAAGATGTTCAATCGGATTTAAGTCTAGGCTCTGGTTGGGCCACTCAAGGACATTCACAGAGTTGTCCTGAAGCCACTCCTTTGATATCTTGGCTGTGTGCTTTGGGTTGTTGTCTTGCTAAAAGATAAAGGTCACTTCAGTCTGAGGTCAAGAGCACTCTGGAGCAGGTTTTCATCCAGGATGTCTCTGTACATTGCTGCATTCATCCTTCCCTCTATCCTGATTAGTCCCCAGTTCCTGCCACTGAAAAACATCCCCACAGCATGATGCTGCCACCACCATGCGTTCAATCTTTGTCTCAATAGACCAGAGAATTTTGTCTGTCATGGTCTGAGAGTCCTTCAGGTGCATTTTGGCAAACTCCAGGCTGAGTAAGGAAGGAGTGGCTTCCATCTGGCCACTCTACCATACAGGCCCGATTGGTGATTTACTGCAAAGATGGTTCTCCTTCTGGAAGGTTCTCCTCTCTCCACAGAGAAACGCTGTAGCTCTGTCAGAGTGACCATTGACTTCTTGGTCACCTCGCTGACTAGGGCCCTTCCCCCCTCGATCACTCAGTTTAGACGGCCAGCCAGCTCGAGTCCTGGTGGTTCCAAACTTCTTCCATTTACGGATGATTGTGGCCACTGTGCTTATTGGGACCTTCAAAGCAGCAGAAACTTTTTTTGTACGCTTCCCCAGATTTGTGCCTCGAGACAATCCTGTCTCGGAGGTCTACAGACAATTCCTTTGAATTTATGTTCAGTTTGTACTCTGACATGTGCTGTCAAGTGTTGGACCTTATATAGACAGGTGTGTGCCTTTCCAAATCATGTCCAATCAACTGAATTTACCACAGGTGGACTCCAATTAAGCTGTAGGAACATCTCAAGGAAGATCAGTGAATACAGAATGCACCAGAGCTCAATTATGAGCTTAATGGCAAAGGCTGTGAATACTAATGTATATGTGATTTCTTATTTTTTCTCAAAAAAAAAAAAATCCCAAAAGAACTTTTTTCAAGTTTTTATTATGGGATATTGTGTGTAGAATTTTGAGGAAAAAAATAAATTTGTTCCATTTTGGAATATGGCCATAACCAAATGTGCGGCGCTGTGAATACTTTCTGGGTGCACTGTATTGCTAGGATAGTTATTATTGTAGATATTATAATATAGATAATACTGTATCAGCAAAAAAAATTAAAACAGAAAATGATAAAGTAATGTTCTCACCCTCTGTGGTTTTAGTGAATTACACTTCTGATCATCAGCATTCATATTAAACCTGCAGGGACTAGCACAAAGGCCCTTACCATCCTCTGATGACGCTGACTGAGATGACAGAGGACAGCTTCATTGTGGTGCCATCCTCTACATCAGAGTAGAGTTCAAAACATTCCCCTCCAAAATGGGCATGTTCATGTATGACAATCTGGATGAGGATTTAGACATTTCATTAACATATGTAGCACCAAACAAATAATTGACACAATAACTTACAAATAATTATCAACCATTCAAGTAACTATCATTTGATCATACCTTTCCAGGCCTTTTGTGGAACCCTCTTGCTGCAGGTATCTGAAAGCAAATGTAATATTTTGATTATGACCTTGAACCTGTGCTTTGAAAAAGACTTCAGTCCTCCAAACAGGAGATGTAACTTTGCTCATTTGTTAAGCTCTTCTGAGCCAATTTACTTCTGGAAATAAGAACCATGGTTATCACTACTAATGTTGTGATAATTTTAGTCATTTGAATGTATTTTAAATTAGATGTTTAACAATTATATTAAAGTGGGTGTTGTTGCAATGTTTTCGCACAAATGTGATTAGGTCAGTTTGGTCAAGTTTGCATCTGTACTGCAAACGCCTATACTAGCATCTACTATCTATTTCTGTGTCTATACCTCACTTTTATCTATTTCAACTGTTTATCCATCTCTTTAGCTATTTCACTACTCATCCTTTTCTTTTACCTATCTAACAATATATCCGTTACTTTTAACATACTTTTAAGTCCCTATGCTCCTTTTTGCAGAGCCAAAAGTGCAACAAATAGTGTTCAGGTGTTATAGCTAACTCAATATGTGTATATTTTTTAAAAATGAAATCCTAATTTCTATCTTACCAAATTAATTGAGCTACTCAACAATCTTTCCACATATCCTGCAGCAGCATCAGAAGTACCCGCAGGGTATGAGTACCCCTATTTGGGAATGACTAAGGTATGATATACATTTTGACTGAAGAAACCAAAATAATTGTCCTGTAATGTGAAGGGTTTAAAGGGAGAATATTGTGCAGCAGGTATTATACGCTCACTGCATTCACCTAAACACAAACAGGTATTTTGCATAGTTCTGCTATATTTGCATATTGATGCAAATATCTTGTTGTGAAAAATTCCAGACTGAGGACATGCTTCTTCGCCCTGCCTTACTTGACAGGGCGAATGACACATGACTTTATTGCAACAGCATGCCAAAACAAAAGATAACTTTTTGAAACTGAGACACATTACCACGGAAATACAATATGTCAGTGCTTTGTGTAAAAGCCTAGCAGCCAACCTATTCAAGCTTTAGGGTGGTATTTCTTTATCTTAAGACTATAAAAAAACTAAACTGAAACCACAATCACAAAGCCCTTCTTTTAAAGTATTGAAATACCTACCCTAGTCTTCGACGTAGAAAGTCCATTTTGTGAAGTCTGCTGGCTGTCGTGGTTAGTTGGAGGCAGTCCCACAAGCTCCTTCAGGCCCACATTAGTTGCCCCTGCTATCAAGGCCTGGTCTCTCACAGCACTCCCGTTATGATTCAGTTTATTTTTAGTCATCTGTTCCGAGCTCTGGTCGGCCTCAGATTCTCTTTTGTTCCTCTTGAGATATTTCTCTAAATGATCAGGTAGCTTTGCTTCTGACAAGGGCAACAAGGGCAGAGGAGGAGGAGAGGATTGGCTGAGTGATGACTCACTGACTATACCTGTACCATCACCCATAAGTGGGCCTTCATCTGTGCCATGAGATGAAAGTGTGCTATTTGAGGCAGAGGAAGAGTCCTCTTTGGTCCTCTTGGACCGAGGAGAACTCAGTAAGCTGGAGAGAATGGAGATCCTTCCAAGTCGTGACATCGGTTTCCCGGGCCCTTCTCCATTGTTGTGTGGCTCTTCTTTTCCTGCATCATTATTTGTTCCCTCTTTGACTCCATCTTGTCCTTCCACCTCATCAAGTGATTTCATTTGGTCTTCAGCTATGTATATGGCATTATCCTGTGCACGTTTTTCCATGGTACGTCCTTCCCTCTTAGCTGCTTTTTGTTTAAGCACCATAGCTGGGGAAGGATCCCTAAAACATTTGCCATTTTTTCTTAAACCAAATTGGAATTCTTCTGGATCAAAAGTTCTCTCAAAATGGTCCTCCTTGATTGCTGGCATGGCAAAAGATGGCGATGGGGACTTTTTGTGTATATGCCTCTTTGGAGGTAGTGAGAAGGGAATGCTGCCCTCCTTAATGCTTCTGATAAAATCATCAAAGTCATCAGGCTCAAGAGATTCATCCTCACTGGCTGATGCATCTACTCTTCTTTTATATTCCTTTTTCTGTTTTTGATGATGTTCCACATTTAACCAGCTAGACGGGGATTCCTTCTTTAGCTGAAGACTTTGAGATGGAGTGGATGGTTTCACTGCAGCTGAGAGTAATGAACTGTTATTGTGTGTTTGCTTTGCAGGCTTTTGTGGATCACCGAGGTTTATGATTTTCTCCTCTCTTAAGGTCTGTAGTCCCTTTTTCAAACAACTATCTGTTTTGTCTTCTTTCATCTTTAGAGATTCTTTTGCTTTAGTCCTTGGTTCCTGTTCTAGGTTAGTATTTAGACATTTGGATTTTTTTGATTTGATTTTCTTTGGGTTTGTAATGCCCTCATCTTGGTGTCTACCAATTGTGGATTTCTGGTCTTGTTGGATACAAACTTCTCTGTTAGCACTCACAATTGCAGTCTCATTCACCAAACCCTTTACAGACAAATCCATGGTTTCAGTTTCTCCTTTAGCACCTTCAGTACTCTGGGTTTCATTTAGTTCTCGAGCTACATCCCTTTGTAATAGTTGGCTTTCTGTTGTCTTCTCTGGAGCTTTTTCTGTCTCAGTTTGCTGCTCAAGGTTGGCATTTGGACATTCGGATTGTGCTGATATACAAGCATTTTCCTCAGTCTTTTTAATGTCCTCATCTTGATCTCTAGCAATTGAGGTGTTCTGGTCCTTGTGTCTACTAACTTCAGTGTCAGCAGCCTCATTTGAAAACTCATTTGGAAAATTCTTGTCAAACGCCCTTGTGTCACTCTTTTCATTAGTGCCTTCAGACCTTTGAGTTTTAATGCTTAAGGCTTTTAGTTCTGGAGTTTGCCTCTCTTTTGCGACATCAGTGTGATTATCCTCCTGATGTGATTCATTATCCCTGACCTCCTCATTTTTGGTTAGAAGATCAACAGGTTTCTGTTCATTTTTCACTGTTGGTGCTGCTATCTGCTGACCTGTTTCCTTATTCACACTTTCTGCATTTTCTTTTGAGAGCATTGCCCATTCCTGCTGTGTATTGACCACACTGGCTGTATTTTCATGGAGTGCACTTCTTGCTTGCTCTGTCTCAGTGTTCTTCTCTTCAAGGGCATCTGTACGTACCATCTGTGGATCCTTCTCTGTGTCGGGCTGTGAACATTGCTCCTCTGATAATAGATGTGTTGTTTTCTCTGGTTTTGTAATGTCTTTCTCTGCATCATCCTCAACAGTTATACCCTTGAGCTCCTTTTTGCAACTGTTCTGTAAGTCAGTGATTTCCACCACTGCATCATCCAGCCTTTCATTTGGTTTTGAGTCTTTCTCCAGTCTCTCAATTTCTTGTGCCAGTAAAAGAGGCTCTTTGTGTAGCTGATGAACAACATTCTTGGGCAAGTCAAAAACAGTCACAGTCTCAGTTTGAATGTCCAAAGCCTCTACTTTTTTCCCCTCTTTACTTTCCTCCTCTACCTCAAAATCTTTTACTAAATTTCGGCTGAATGGGGGCGATCCATCATTTTCATGAATGACATTTGTGGTTTGATCCTTCAATAAATCATTTTGCTGCTCCTTGCTGGTCAGGTTAGAATCAACTGAAGTGGATAAAGGTACATCGTTTGGCTCAGCATCTTGGTCTCTTGAGGCCAAATTAACAGGAAGACTATTTCTGGTATCATATTCATTAGAAGTGACCTTTTTGGTTTTTTTAAGGGAAACAGTACCAGGTATAACACTGTCCTGATTTGAGTATGTTGTTATTTCACCCTGAATACTGTCAACCAAAACAGGTTTGGCCGACATATCCGTTTTGTCCTCATGAGCTGGTATTGAGTCCTGAGCTAACACTGCAGAATTTGGTTCTGCAAAGCTTTTCTCCTGGATTAAATCTAGTTTAATGTTACTTATTAGCTGGGTTGTCTCTAAAATGTCTTTCTCCTTTACATCTTCTGGACAAATACTTGGTGTTTCCTGTTCCTGTGTGGTGTTGTCACGTTGAATATGAGGTACATCTTCAGGTGGAGACTCAACTTTTGTTTGTTGTTTGCTCTCACACTGTCCTCCCTGGCTACCGGCCTCAGACTTATATACATCAGTAACTGGCAACTGAGAAGGACTTGCCTTGACAACCTCACTCCTAGGAAATACCTTAGTTCCTGGGCCTGTGCCTGGTGTAACTTTTGCTTTAGTGTCCTCTGTAATAATAGCATTGTTGTTTTGAACTGGTTGGATTTTTGACATCTCTTCAGTTGTAGGACTGGTTATGCTCATCTGTAATTCCTCATCTCTTGTACTTTTTTCTTTCAGTTTGATCTCACTGATACTGGACTGATTATCTTCTTGCTCTGTAGACAGAGACTTGAATTTAAATCTGTCACTGTCCTTCACTTGCTTTGTGTTGGGAGAATCCTCAGGAGGTGAGCTGTTTTTGGAGTTTGCTTTGTTGGAGCTTCTCTGACCTCTTGTGGGAAGCTTACTTACAGATGATGATAGATCAGCTGAATCCTTGACTGCACTTTTGTTGTGTTTGATGTCGCTTTGTTTGGAGAGCATCGATGGGACCATTTTCTCTTGCTTAGTGTGAGATGGAGAGACACACAAGAAGGGTGTGTCAATCTCTTTGTGACTAATGCTTCTTTTAGATTGGTGTTTGGATTGTCTTGGTGACAAGATGCTTCCTGTTGGAAACACATACAGACAAGTTTAATAACCAAAAAAAAAGGTTAATCAGCTGTTGGCAGTGCTCCATAATTAGAGCACAGATAAGTGATATCAACCTTTTAACTCTCAGCAAGAAATCAAATAATTTGCCAAAATGTTGAATTATTCCTTTGACACACAACCAACAGAGGGGCTTTCAAGATTTTCTTAGAATGACAGTGTAAACAATACAGGTACTGACTGATTTACTGTCGAGCATACAAAATGTTGTGATGGTACTATCTTACCTTTCTTGGGACTTTCACCAGATCTCTCAGCAGGAGTTACTTCTTGCTTCTCTGGACTCAGCATTCGGACTGCCTTGCCTTCTGAGTCTGTCAGATTGGATGTAATTTTTCTATACAGGGAGCCACTTGATTCAGTTATGTCACTGTTCCTCTTTGTTGTTGGAGATGAAATGGGCAACTGACTATTTGATGCCAAGGATGCATTATTCTCCAGACGGTCTTGCCCTTGTTTTTTGACACCTAGGTTCTTCCTGTCAGTTGGGCTTCCTGTTTTAATCTCCTCATTGTCTTTCTCCATGCCACTTACCAGGTTTATAGAGTCACTGTGCTCATCTGACTTTTCTTTGATATGCTTTGATCCTGAACTGTGAGTTGTTCTTGTGGGAGAAATATCTCCTGACAGAGCTTTCCCTCCCTTGGCTTCTTCAAAACTTGGTTTCGTGTCAGTCTTGGTTGTAGTGATCAGAGATTTCATAGATTCTTTGGTTCTGGGTTGTTTCTGCAGTTTAGAATTGACCAATGATCCAAAGGCATCAGTTACTGATGTTTTATCTGGTGTTCTTGATGATTTCACCTCAGCATCTGATGCTGACCTTTTGGGGATTTTAGACTTTGAACCTGTTGCACTTGAGGGACCACTGGTTCCCACTTTCGTGCTCTCTTTGGAGGCCTTATCCTTTGCTGTCACATTTTTGGTCTTGCTGCCAGCTGCTGAGGATGGGATCTTTGCTCCACTTGCTGTGGTATGCTGACTTTCTGATACTGTTTCGACCCTTAGTTTAGAGGGAATAGCTTGGTTAGTCCCTTGACCTCTTACCCCTGACTTCAACACTTGTGACTTTGCTTTGTACATGTGTGAGGTTGCAGAGGTGTCATCAAATTCAGAGGCCTCAGAGTCTATTTTTAATTCAACTAGGGGTTCAGGAGTATTTGTCTCAGAATGTGTAGTCTCATCTGTTGTTGGAAATGGCTCAAGGATGCCTTCCTCCACAGTTTTGCTTTGGAAGCTTGGCAGTCTGAGGAGAGAGAGAGAGTAGTAAATTACATGCAAGTAAAATAGTATAAAATAAACCTAGTTTAAAGTCTTATAGTTTGACCTTTTTTGGAAATACACTAATTTGCCTCTTTGCCCTAAGTTAGATGACAAGATGGATACCAGTCTTATGTACAGAAAATATGGAGCTGGAGCTACTAGCTGGTTAACTTAAATTAGTATAAAGAAAGTTAGAAACAGTTAGCATGGCTCCATCAAAAGTTAACAAAATCTGCTATCAATCTTTCCACTCTCAAAAAGAAAGTTAATAAAAGTATTTCCCAAAACGTAAAACTGTTCCTTTACGTTTATACTGCTAAAACTCTATACGGTCAAACTTTGGCTATGTAAAAGACTCACCCTGCAGTAATTCTGAAACTGTAAATCAAACCAAGTCTTTTTAGATATTTTTTGGGCATGACCATCAGTAGCCTGAAGTGCACCGAAAATCATAAGGTATTAGTGTAGTTCATTCTTTTGACAGTGTTTGTATGTATGCCATGCCACTTATCTACAGGAATGTGTCAGGTAAGTGTAACCATGAAACCCTGAATTCAAACTAAAGTGTGCAGGCAGTATTGTAATGACAAACCTATCATGGTAGTGAAGCTACACCATAGGTAAACACAGCAAAGGTGACCTTAATATCAAGTGAAACTTCCAAACCAACTACTTTTCAGGAATTTTAAACATAATTTAAAGTGTGTTATAGAAATAATGTCACTGTTCTTGTAGGATTAGATATACTGTATATTATATGTCAAGGCCTCAGTGCAGGTTTAGCCTGCATTGTTCTCCTCTGGTACAATGGAGCATGGGAACTCAGAGCTCAGGTTGCATGCAGGCATAGTTTTCTTTAGTTCTCCTGCTGTCTGTTTCTCCCAGGATCAAAGGCAAGGGACTATTAGACAGTAACCACAGAAAATCAAAATAGACAGATACTCACGCTTTTGCTTGTGTTGTGTCTAAAGTCTCTGAAGCTGTATCTCTGCTGTACTTTTCTCTCTCTGATTTGTTCCCATCCAAACTTGGCTCCAGGCCAACATACACTGTCTGGGGGAAAACCTTGTGTTTTGAAGGCAGATTTACAGTCTTGCGTGTAACACGAATTTCTCTGGATCTACGTTTCTCCTGAAGTGAAGTTTGCTTTGAGGACCAGCCAGTGTCAAGACCATCTGGCTGCGGTGAGGCTGTTTGGATATGCCCTGTAGTCGGTGCGAAGGAGATGGCTGATTCTGATAAGCTGCCACTGTATGGTAAAGTCTCCGAGCAGGTAGAAGGGCTGTCTGCAGTGCCCTGAGTGACTGAGTCATCCTCAGGTATTACTGTGACAGGTATAGCCAGCACAGGAGGCGAGTCTGCTCTGAAGCCTTCCTCCCCTTCTTTCATTACATGCTTCTCTTTCTGCCACTCCCCCTCCCCTTCCTCCTCCTGTCCCAGGGTTGTTTCCACCCATATGGCTTTGTGGAGTTGGACAGGAGAATCACCTCTGGGTACTTGCTCTTTCTCAGATGAAGGGTTCCATGCCACGGCTGCAGTTTCCCAAGAGAGTACCTGAGCCCTCCTCTTAGCTCCTGAGTTTTCCCATATGTCTGGAGAGTCTTCATCTTCCAGTTGAGTCTTGATGACGTGTGAGGTAGACGACTGAGGGCCAAAAGTCAATCTTCTTAGGACAGTGCTGTGCCCCTTCTCTTCAACTTTCACTGATGTTGTCTTTGATGCTAAGCTTATAGGGATCAAGTTATGTGACTCTGGGACCTCAGTTGTCTTAGAAAGCGGGAAAGCTGTCTTGGACCAGACTAAACTGGTCTGTTTAACTGCATTATCCTCACTGGAATCCTCTGTATTCTTCAGGATGCTTTCTTCCAAGCTAACCTGCAGCCTCTTGCTTACTTCTTCCACCACTGACTCTGCAAAGCCTGGTTCTGAGCTACAATCAGCACTTGGATGAGTTGTAATAGCAAGGTCCAGAGTGGTGGGTGTCAAATTCCCAGAATTCCTTTCACTGCTGGCTGTGCTGACCCTGCACACATGTACCTGCCTCACACTGCTTTGGCTGCTGCTATCACTATCTGCAAATGGGAGCTCTGCTTCAGATGTCAGCAGAGAAGCCATGCTTGAGCCACTGCGATTAGAACTTTGGCTGAGGGTCTCACCATGCTCTGTTTCCACTCTAGCCTGTGCATAATGAGGCACTGTCAGCTCACTGTCTTTTTGAGATGGAGTTGGAGTCTTTAGCCCATACTCCCCTTGAGACTGGAGTGAACGTGAAGATAAGGGGGATGCTGGCGAACTTGCATTGGCGGAGGCGTCTGAATGCTGCCTACTACTGCTTTTCTTTCTCCTGGAGTTGAAGAAATTGCTGAGGCGATGCAACACTCCCCCCCTCTTTTCCTCCGAATTCTGAAAGGACTGACAAGAAGCAGACAGAAAGATTAAAGTACTGAGGTGGAGAGAGCAGGCCATTTCTCTGACTTTGCCAAACACAGAAAAAATGAAAAAGAAAATCTAAAATGAAAACTAATGGGTGTGCCCTTCAACAGATAAGTAGCCAAAAGCTGAGCAAGAAAAATGTACACAATTTAACATACATTTCCTATGAGGAACTGCATTTACAATATGAACGACCACGTTTTTGTGAGCTATCTCCAGGTTAGAGGCTATTTACGCAATCTTGAATTTAGTGGGAAGTCAATAATTGACCTGCATCAAGTTACTCAATATATTTGGAAAAACTATGAACTTACTTATCAAATTAAAGTGTATATAACATTTTAGATAAGTAACAAGATTTAGATGTATAAGATCAGAAAAGATTTGGAGAAGATGTAAGAATAGACTTAACTAATCAGCAATGTAAAATGCAAAATACATGTAGAACAATACAAATAATGCATTCAGTTTCTGAAAAGAACATGGAAAATACAGATGCACTGTTATCATACTGATTCAACAAGCTTATTACAATCGATAATAATTAGCAACTAGCAACATAAAAAGGTAATCTTTTGGCATAATCCTCAGTTAGTCACGCTTTCTGTATTTTGCCCAACGTTGAGGACATTCTGGGAAAAATAATTGCAGAAATAAAAAAAAGAGATTTTGGATTTTAAATTTGTATGACTTGATAGTATACCAACTTGAAAATTCAAACCACTGAGTAAATTAATTCAAGAGGAAAGTCACATGGAAGAATATGTAAGAAACTGTTTCATTTGTTTCATTCTGACTATCAGTATAAGCCTTATGTTGATGCTTTTTTTAACTAAAAGTTTTGTTTTTTAATTTAATTTTTTTGAGTAAACACACACACCATGTCTTTCTTTTCTTTTTTTTTATTACTATTTGTGTCATCTTTGAGCTCAAAGCTAAAAACTAAACAAAGCTGAACAGATTAAATGCAGACATCCTTGTGCAAAAAACAACACACTGGTAAAACAATCAGGTTGGAGTGGAATGACTAATGACTAACTAGACAGATACAGAACTTCTTTGTTGCTCAGCTCAAAGGTCATCGAAGCTATCACAGCTACTAACTGTACAGCAACAGTGAAATAATGCAGGAAAAAACAAATAAAAAATAACCTAATAATCACTGAGAACTATGTTAGTAATTAACATAGAGTACAGTGTGAAACAACACTGACTTCAAAATATTTTTTTCAGTTTCAGTTCTGACATGGCACTTATTATTAGGATTTATAGCACAGCAAAGAAGACCTCACACAAAGGAGAACATGCCAACATAAAACATACATCGCAAACCCTGTCTGACTGTAGCCACATTATAAAATGCACATGTTAAGACAAGAAGCAGGAACAACAGAGTAAAAAAAAAACTGTTGCAAAACAGTAACATACCATTTTGATTTCCTGGGGTCTAAAGTATTGAATTCCTTCGGAGTTTGGTGCCAAATTAATAGTTAGATCCCAAAATTAGCAAATGAAAGAAGTTAAAATGTATGTCTTTTAGAAGACATACAGATCATTAGAATGACCTTGAACTAAGTAGATGCTTAACTTCAGTTCAACATAAAAGACAGTATCCTACTTCTTTACCACACTGCTAGAAAAATAAAACAACAGTCAAACAGTCTTCTCTTATAACCAGAAAAGCAGTACTGGCTGCAATGACCCGTGTGTGTCTACAGTTAAGTGCCCCAGTGTCTAACTTAAGGGCAAATCCATTTGCATGGCAGCCAGCGTGTGAAAAAATAATTGCGGAAGATGGTACACATGGGAAAAAATCCAGTGAAATTGAAAGGGTGTGGAAAGAACTCCTGGAAAAAAACCCACCCTCCACATTCTAAAGCTGGGCAAATCAATAGAATCTGTTATCTACTGTGGCTTTATTTAAGAAGAATCCAGTTTGTATCGGTTAAGACTCATTAAATTTATCACTTAGATAGGTACCATACAGTGAAATGGGTCAAAGGTGCAATGACCCAGTGCTGTATGACAAATGATGTGCAGGCCAGTATGCATTATCTTAACTGCTCTGAGAGCTAAATCTGAATACTTTCTGAACTATAGCAGTTCCTGAACAGGCAGTTTTCTAAGGTAAAAACCTGTTTCAACACACTCTTCAGTGTGTTGAAACATTAACATAATTTAACTGAGCACACAACAAGTACAGACAGTCTGTGGCCGGGTTTTCCAGTTCATGTCTAAATAGAATGAAACACAGAAACCTAAGTGAATGACCGGGTTTGGCTCAAACATTGCTTTTGTTTTAATGTGTAGTCAAGGCAGGAATACTATACCTCCAGGCTGTTTTGACTCACAAATCCATAGTCTTGAAAGGAAATTCAAGAAGAGCATAAATTAAGTATCTTTTGTCCAGCGTATATTAAAGTCTTGAATGGCCAGCTGTCCTCTTCTTCTTCTTCTTCTTCTTCTAGTATTAGCCCTCCACTGAGCATTGCCCTTGTATTTACTCATTGCTGTTTACTCATAGCAATGACAAATGTCAGGCAGGTGGAGATAGTGTATCAGTGTGCATGATGGAGCACTTCCTTATCTGTCAGCCAAAGCTCAGCTTCATTATTCCATCTCAGCAGCAGATAATAATAAAGGCACACACTTGATCTTTACGGCAGTTAACTACTGCAGGGCACTGGATCTTTCAGGCTGCATGTAAGACTGTGAACACAGCAGGTTCATTTTTTCCTCGCTATAAACCTAAAAAAATTAAAAGTGTTTCTTAGTGTAACCCACTCTAAATATGACACACTTAAATCTGTGAAAATGATTAATAAACACATACAACACATACTTGAGCACCACTTCTTAATGATTCCAACTGACACAAATATCACTGAGAGCAGGTTTGACAGGTTTGAGTCTATGGAAAATAGCCTAGGGACAATGAGATCCAATAGCATTTTTTCCCCTCTTATCTCAAAGGGCAAGGACACTTTTACAGCCCCTAAAAATGTTATTTCAATCACCTCTGATAGGCTAGTCTGTTAGTGAGCGTTTACTGCCCCATACAGTCGGTTTTGAAAATCACTTTGTAAAGGGTACAGCGGGATAATGTTTAATCCTGGTACCTGCTTGTGTTAATCACTTGCACTCTCTCTTCTCCTTCCTCCTTGGTCTGCCACAACCACAAGACTCAAGCTACACCTTCTTGAACTAGGATAATTAGTGGACCAGTAGGCGTTTTCTGCCAAAACACTTGTGTTTCCGGACGGGAATTTCACAGCTACTGAGGCAAACTCCATGACTTTCTCCTGTGTGGTATTGTAATCCTGGACCAAACGTGGGACGCTGTCGTGCTTGTGATTCTGCAACCCGGTATCACGCTTACGGGTCCAACACATACCCTGGTCAACCCAGTGTCATCTTTAGCCACACTAAGGCATGCCGTGCACACGTACATGCCATTAGCAATAATAAACATGCAACATCCGGTTGGACGTTCAAAATAAAGCTTGCTGATATCATGGTTTGGCTTAAAATAACTACTTTCTTAAAACAGTCGATATGACTCTTGGTTTCACACAGGAATCAAACCCTGGTCTCCTGCGTGAAAGACGCACCACTCCACCCAAGTGAGTGGAGTTTCTTCGAAAAAGTTTAATTGGAAAAAGGATTAAATTTAGAGAGAATCCTCCTGCATTTAAGACAGCACGTCTGCTGTGTCCAGTCTGTTCAGCCTAACCGCTCTGGACTGCCTCTTCTTTTATTCACATGCATGCATTTTAATGCAACGTGTGACATCATGTGCAGTTGTGGTGGTTGCTTTCCATCCCCTGCGGTTGGCTTATCAGTAGCTCGGTATTTCATCGTTGTGGTTATCGCTACAGCCCCAAAAATGCAGTGCAGCAAGTATTCAGATTCTTTACTTAAAAACAATCAATATTACACAAATTATCAATAGTGCATCAATCCTTTTTCAATTGCTCTCAAATATACTTACACAAGGTACAGAACAAGGTAAGTAGAAAAAAGTATATGAAAGTAGGAAAACTTTTAGGTTAACAAAGCAGAATTAGTTAATTTTCCATTTTCTTTACAGTTGTACAGTGTAGATACTGTATTTTTTAAAATTGCACATTCATGTAGACATATGCAGACACACACTAATCTTTAACATCTGTCTACTATCTTGTACTATGTTTTTAGTCTTACACTGATGAAAAATGTGAAAATAACAGTTAATTAAAAAAAGTTAATAAAACCAACCTTAAAGAATTTAGAGGGCGAAGTAGGGCTGTATGGCTGAGTCATGTCAAAGCTAACCATAGAGGTGGACTCAGAATGAGGGTCCCAGTCCGATTCAGTCTGGAAACTGCACTCTGTTGATACACTCATCTGGTCATAGCTCCTGGTCAAGAGAGGTAGGAAGTGCAGAGAGAGAGAGGATGTTATGACATTGGCCCTTTGCTTCCCCTCATAATATAGAGTGCATATGTTTTTACAGCATTTTGTATTCTTTAAACTCCTTATCATCAAGCTTTGCTACAATTTATGACAGTTTTGATAGGTATCTCTTTGAATATGTGCTGTTTCTAATAACAAATTTAAGAGTACAATAACAAGAGAAGAATATCTTTTTTTTAAATTATATGTTCTATGAGTGCAAAGTAGTGCATGAGTGCACAATTTTGAACATAAAGTGCTGTGTTGGTCTAGTTCAATAATTTACATATAGAATCATGGGTTGTCCCCAGTTTGTGTATACATAATGTTCCTCATTTACAATAATAAACAAATAAAAAACATCAAACCCAAACCTGCTTTTGTCTAATGTTGCATATGTTACTGTTCTTAGGTGCACTGACACCTCTAATTGTTCTTAACTGCAGTGACATTTTCCATTCTGCCTTTGCACTTTTTGAAAAACACTCAGACGACACACAATATGACACTTGACTGACAACATTCACTCCCCAGTGGCAAACCAGACACGCTGAACAATTAGAGTACCATCATAGATTCTAGAGCACATGTGAGGCATGAGCATGTGCATCTATTTCAGGAGGAGTCTGGAATGAAAGAGTCTTCTGAGCAGCCAAATACAATGACAGAATGACAGACAGCATTCCACCTCATTTAAACAATATGTGCTAAATTTGCACCCTAAGCAAAGCCGTACTGTGTCTATGAGATAGTACTATCATATGACATAATCATCATCACAAAGCGCCTGAAAATGGCAGTCTCCAGGTGTGATGTGATTAGTTCTGCTACATATCCAAACGTCACTTTCCTTTGTAAGAAACATTAAGACATTAATCAACCCTGGGATATTGTTTGTCAAGACATTACAATAATATGACAGCATGTTGTTTGCACCTGTGGCAGTATTTTTGCAGTAGTTCCCTAATCAGCACCTTGGCTCCAGCCACCAGGACTGCCCTGGTCCTGGACAAAATGTGTGGTGTTTCCCCACAAGGGGGCAGAGCTAGACCTGGTTAAAATGTGCCAAGACTTGGAAGGCAGACTCTGCAGTTTATAGCTGATCATCTCCTTTTTAGTCAGAGTAGTACACTCTGACAAAAAAGTCGATGAACATCCAACGATCTGACTGTATTCATTTTTGTATGGTCAGGTGGACATGTAGGTGACAGGAGTAAGAGGCAACAGCATCCACAACTCTTACCCTGGATTGATGTGCTACTGTCCCGCTGTAGACGCCTCCGGCATGTGAACTGATTTATTGTCTGGAATAGTCTGGGATTAATCTGGGATGTCATGCACTGACTATCATGGCATCAGTGCAACAGTAGATGGATGTACTCTACAGTATCAGGCTATGTAATGTATTCAGTTCATGGTTTGGCCAGATAACAAGGACTGATTGCTGAGCTGGAGAACAATGATCTAAAGGCACAGAAAACATTAGCAGTATTTCAAGAGCTATAATGTCTACAAGCGACCTTGTTAAAGGAAAGTTACACAATTAGTTAGTCTAGTTGTCTCCCTAGAACCCTGTCAACATGGAGGCACAAACCAGCTCCAACTTGTCTGAACCTTCTCTTTGCTGCACCATTCACAAAAGCTCTACTGTTGCATGTGCACAATTTATGAGATTTTAACAAGGAATGTTTATTTTTGATAATCCATGGCAATTGACGTCAGTCCTTAAATATTTCTGGTAATAAAAGTATATCTTTTAGAGATGATTTGATCCAATATTAGTGTAACAATAGGTGTAATATTAGATGTAACAAAAAAGGTTACATTTAGCTAAATTGAGTTGGATGGCTTCTCTTACGCTTTCCTTTGCTGCTTGTCATCTTATCTAATTCTTTTAAAGAAAAGTTGTGTCAAGGCTGAAATGTTGCAATTGTACATTGTCAAAATCAGTGCTGCCATTAATGTGCTTATGATGTCAAGTTTAAGTAAACAAAATACTGCAGAGCAATACAGTTTTAGTTCTTAGCCATTTTATATATCTTTATTTGCTGTGATATTACTTTGTCATATTTTTCATACTTTCTAAAATATTCGTCATTTTTCTGGAAATGTTACAAATTTAAAATAGTGGGCAGAATGTTCAAAATTCACACATTTTCCTAACACTCATCATTTTTCATACATTTTTGGTATTGAAATTTCAAATCTCAGTAAAACCTTTCAAAATGTTCAACTTTCTTTAAAGCTTAGTTACAATGGAAGTTAATTAGAAAACCCTCTCCAATTTCCACCATTTTGCATCCGTCATCCTTTTTCCCACTTTTCCAGCTATGCATACTCTTTTCAACTTTTATCTGTTCATTCATACTTTAAGATGCAAACTCAGTTTAATCCATTTAATGTTCCACACCTTCCATACATGATGTGATTTATTCAACTTTTCAGATGAATTGCACAAAGCTCTAAGTGCACATCAGTGTAAAGTGCCAGCAGAAGCATGTAATTATTGCACTAGAATGTGATATATAAATGTATTATGTAAAGACTAGTGATGAGAAAAAATCATACACAAAAGTATCGTGTAATTTTTGTATAGATGTAATGGAAAAAGAAAGAAACTCTGATGTTGACCCAACAACTGCACTGCATTACAGGTTACAGGTGGTTGCATGTTTGATTTTCTAGTAACCATGCTTTCAGCTTCCCCTTGAAAGTGCTAAGAGTGGTGATCTCTCTGAAAATTCTGGCCAAAGGTTGTTCTTCTGTGTGTATTTTCACAGTCACCTCTCGTGCCTGATCTAGTACCATGTCCTGTGAGTCTTTTTTTATGTATGAACTCTTTGACGGGAGCTGGTGCTGGTCCATGTAAACATTTGTATATGAAACAGGCATTCTTGATCTTGACATAACAAACTTTGTTTTCTAGTGATAATAAAATAGCAGATTATAATGCAAGTTTTGACAACTGTATTGGGATCTCAAGAAAACAGGGTTATGTCACAGATTAAATAATGTGAACACATTGTAAAGTACAGAGGCACAACAGAGTTTTACAGCATGAATTAGCTTGCTTGACAAACATATAGAAGGAAGAACACCAAGCTCTGGTCAAAGTATCCTTGGGCAAGATACTGAACCCCTGTGCATTGGTTTATGTGTTAATGCTCGTAATGAGTAGGTGGCCTAGCTACCATTGTGTGAATGGGTGAATGCAGACTAGTGTTGTAAAAGAGCTTTAAGTGGTCATCAGACTAGAAAATATAAATACAGTCAATTTACTATTTACCATTCAAGCTGTCCAACAGGAAACTTGAAGGTGCCCTCTATGCTGAAGCACAATGCAGCAAAAAGTAGAGGCTCATGATCTGCAATGAGTCTAATTTTCTCTTTTCATGCTCAGGCAACACAGCAGTTTCCTTTAGGTCTGTAAAAGTCTTATGCTAGGCAGTGAGTGATACAAGTATAAAGCATATCCATACAACAACCTATGCTTATGAAGTGCTAATGAAATGACATAAATAGACTCTAATGTTGTTTCATAAAATGAATTGACAACAGCTGTGCAATAGGGAGTGCCTAGAACAGGTGCTGCAGGCCGAGTGTTTGCCAGGTGCTGGGTGGGTCTCCAACAACCAGTACGCTGCAGCCACTACACTTCCTCTTGGACCAATAACTGGTATGATGGCGTGCGATGGAAATGAAGCCAGTATGTTTGTAAATACTTTTAAGTGTTTTCCTTAACTTAAGAATGCAGAGAGCAGACAGGATGCTTCTATTGAAAAACTACTGCAAATCAGCTACATGTGCACTCCATCCTGCTGAAAGCAAAATGCAGTGGGCTGCACACAATTATCGCCTGTCAAAATGTATTCAGGATCGAAATGCTAACTGACAGAAGAAGAGAAGGAGAACGGGATGCAGAGCTGTGTCGGGACAAGAGGAGACGGTATAAACTATGCATACCGTCCCTTATTATGGGGAATGTACTATCTCTCCCTAAAAAGATGGAAGAGCTAATGGCGCTAACCAGACTGTAGTACCAGGAGTGTAGCATCATGTGCTTCACAGAGACGTGGCTGAATGAACTCACGCCAGACATGCATGTCGCTTTGGATGGATTTCACGTTCTGAGATCGGACAGGCAAGCGACGGAGACTGGTAAGAGTGGGGGCATAGAGATGTTTGTAAACAATAGATGGTGTAACCAAGGGCACATCAGTGTAAAGAAGCAGCGCTGCACAAGAGATATAGAGCTGCTAGCTGTTAGTATTCAACCATATTACCTCCCGAGGGGGTTTTCGCACTTCATTGCGATAACGGTGTACATCCCACCTCGGATGATGCTGCAGCAGCATGCAAGCTCCTACACACTGTACTTTCACAGCTCCAGACATCTCACCCCCAGGCCCTCCTCCTCATCACTGGAGATTTCAACCACGCTTCCCTGTTCTCAACTCTCCCCACCTTTACCCAGTATGTCAAATGCCACACCAGAGACAATAAAACACCGGACTTACTGTATACAAACAATAAGCATGCTAGTTTTTAGATCTGGGGACAGAACTGAGTTGAAGAGGGTGCAGAGGGAGCTGAAAAGGGAGATAAGGGGAGGAAAGACAACTACAGGAGGAAGATGGAGGAGTGCCTGCAGGGGAACAACAGCAGAGAGGTTTGGAGAGGCCTGAAAACCATCTCAGACAACAGCGAGGGGTCCTGGGGGATTCAGGGGTCCTGAATCTGGAGATCGGGAATGGGCAAATCAGCTGAATCTGTTTTTCAACAAGCTTGACTCTACTCCCGTTCCCTCCCCCACCCATCAGAGCCCTGACCAGATGCCGTTACCTCTCTGCACCCCCTTCCTCACCCCCTGAGCATCCCTGACACCGGCAGCCCCCTCACTTCACCTACCTCCACTCAACAGGAGCCAACCCCCAGTACCCCCCGGCCTTTGCATAACAGCAGATCGGGTGAGGAAGGCTCTCAGGAGAATGAAGGCAAGGACGGCTGCTGGCTCCAGCCTGCTCCGGGACTGTGCAGATCAGCTCTGCGGGGCCGTTCTGCATATCGTCAACATGAGCCTCAGTCTGGAGAGAGTTCCAGCCCTGTGAAAAACTTCCTGTGAGGTTCCAGTTCCAAAGACTGTGCATGTCAGGTAGCCCAACCACTTCTGCTGGTAGCCTTAATTTCCCACCTGATGAAGACCCACCTGGGACTGGGACCACTGTGAGGTGAGATACCACAGTATGTGAGGCTTCGGGACTTTGTGTCGGATGTGGTAGTTTGCAGCACTGGGGCTCCGCAGGGTACTGTGCTCTCTCCTCTTCTCTTCACCCTCATCACCAACTTTGGTGACTGGTGTTCACTGAACCACCTACACATTAACACCAGCAAGACCAAGGAGATGGTGATAGACTTCGGCAGGAAGGTGTCACAGATTACACTAGTGAGCATCCAGGGTTTGGAAATACCTGGTTGTTCACCTCAACAAAAAGCTGGACTGGACCACCAATACATACAGGAAGGGCCAAAGTTGTCCCCATCTGCTAAAAAGACTGAGGTCCTTTGGAGTATGTAGGACACTGTTAAAAACATTTAATGAGTCTGTGGTTGCATCTGCAGTCTTTTATGCAGTGGTCTGCTGGGGCTGTGGAAGCTCTGAGAGGGACAGAAAGGGACTAAATACACTGGTCAGGAGAGCTGGTTCTGTCCTGGACTGCCCTCTGGACACCATTACGGGCATAGGTGAGAGGAGGATGTTAGCCAAGCTGACATCTATCATTGACAACCCCTGTCACCCCATGCATGACACAGTGGTGGCCCTCAGGGGCTCCTTCAAGCAACAGACTGCTGCATTCACTCAGTAAGAAGGAACGCTGCCGCAGGTCCTTCATTCCAACAGCTGTCAGATTATTCAACTCAAGAATTGCATAATGTAGCACTGGGTCCTC
This sequence comes from Chelmon rostratus, assembly GCF_017976325.1. Lineage (NCBI taxonomy): Eukaryota > Metazoa > Chordata > Actinopteri > Chaetodontiformes > Chaetodontidae > Chelmon > Chelmon rostratus. The sequence goes on along the minus strand of NC_055672.1, from coordinate 25,387,441 downwards.
ACACATACTGTGTTTTGCACAACTGTTGTTCAACAGCCCTTCTATCTCATACGTGCCATACCCTGTGCAATATTACGTTCTTTGTTTTTTTCCTTAAGCACACCTATACATATATATTTTTATTTCCACTGTGACACATATATATTTTCTAAGGTCCAATCGAGCAAACACTGTACTTAACTCATCCATACCAACCATGTGCATTTTTTTTCAAATCCTTGTGCATTTTTTAACATGTGTCAATATTTTCCATTGGCAATATATTTTTTATCGTCTGTTATGTATAAGATGTACATACACATAGTCAACTGTATTTTCATTCCATTGCCTTGCTATTGCTATTTCTATTGCTGCTGCCTGTAACACAGAATTTCCCTAGCTGGGGATAAATAAAGTTTATATTATCTTACATCGAGGCAAGAAACATAAATGGAAAAATAGATCTGCTTTGGCCAGACAGTAGTAAATACATATGTATCCAATAAGCTTGTGAGAAGTTGGCCCGATTTCAGCAGTAATTAGAAGTGGTGTTAAGTGTTGTTGTTGTTGGAGATGTAGCAACTCAATCAACTCATCAAGTACCAACTGTTGTGGTAGCTATTATTTTAAAATGGACTTATTATTATTTAAATCTATCTTTGGACCTGTTTTAAATCAAAGCTGACTTTTCCGGTGACATTTATTTCTTCCATTTGGACTTGGTTGGTCAAATAGCACAATGTCGACAATGCACTTGCACGTACACAAAAAGCAGATAACTTGCCCATGCTGTGTAGTTCAAACCCCAGTTCAAAGCCTCACATAACCAGAGTACAGCTTAAGATAAGATAAGAAAAGATAAAACTTTATCCCTAGCCGGGGAAATTTGGGCATTACAGCAGCATGTAATTGGAAAGAAAAATAGCAACAGAGATAGAGAAAATTCAAAAAACAAAATACAAATTAAAGAGACTATACATACATGTATATATTACACAAGCAAAATTACATTTTGAATATATAAAAGAAAAAAAATGTAGAAAACATATATGAAAGAAAAACATGCATTGCAATTGTACAGCTTGCCAAAACCGGTTTTCACTATGACAGGGGTTGGACACTGTGGGTGCCCGCTCAGACAAAAGTGAGACAATCCCTATCGTCCCTGTATGCAGTTGAAAGAATTTAGGGGCTTTGGGGGATGTAAATAGGAAATATAATGTTGCCAGGGAGTCAACAACTTAGCTGTGAGCTACAACTTGTGCTCCATTTCTTTGGCCTATACTTGTTTACATTTTGGCAAATTGGCAAAATATTTGGAATTAGCTAATAGCACTTCCTGTTGGTAATGTGCCTATTGATGTCGGGTCAACTATCACTGGATTATGTTGATACTAAGATATTTCACTCTGAAAAGTGACTGACATGGCTGACTGACATTTAGCATGGCTAAAAATTATTTGGCAAGGCATAAAGAGTCAGTACAATGGCCAGGTCTTTCCACATTAGCAATTTAGTCAGCAACAGGTATCGTTTAAATGCCTTTCAGCTTCTTTCTAATTTACCTTGGCATGCAGTGGCAGGGCACCCCTGGTCAAAATTTGTTTTACTGTGAATAGCTAAGCAAGTAAAAGATGACCTGATTTCTAAACAGCATAAAGTTAAAGATGGCACATTTCTTTAATATTTCAAGTGAGATTACTTTTTTATTTTCATCTTTTACAGTTTTAAAATAACAACATGGAAAAGGGCCTCAATCAAAGGTTGGGCACACTGCATGGTCAGTACTTGGTAACCCCACCCAAGTATCACATCTTATAAAGGCATTCTTTCAGTTCTTGTTTGTCAGATTTTTGCCCATTTTTCCTTCAAAAGGCTTCTAGCTCTGTGAGATTCTTGGGCTGTCTTGCCTGTCTTGTGAAATATCTGTGTACATGGACACAAATTTTTGCCTGACAATCTGTCTGCCTTTCCAACAAATGAGGACTGTTTTGTCTGAACAGGCAGAGATTAAAACAAATCATCCATGACAACCAGCTCTGGTCCCCAGGTCTCACATCACTTTAGATTCCCCCTTTGAACAGTAAAGTTGTCATACTCACTATTATTGACCGTCTTTCTAAAGCTGCTGACTTTGTCACATTTCTGGAACATATTCTGGAATGCATTTGCTAGTGCTTCAGCAGTATGGGAGCTGGAGAAATCTAGGGAATGCAATAATGCATTACGAAGTCTGCATCAATCCAGTGAGCTGCAAAACTCAGTACTGACATGGGGCAGATGTCCAAATGCCAAAAATCACTTGTGAAGCAAATAAAGGAAATATCTTCTTTTAGCAAGCTATCTATGCTTGAATACACTGCCTGGTAGAGCTTGGGTTTGGCAATATCTGTGAAATACATGCGACCTGGGAGGGTGTAGCAGGGGTCAATGTGAGAGACCAGTCAGCAGAATCCAGTCTCTTTGACCACATGGAATGGCTGGTCATCCAGCCCTTTGAATTTAGCTTGCTATCACCGTCATAAAGGCAGTTGCTCTCTAAAGTGGTGTCCATAACCTGGTGTTTGGGTCTGCCTTCTCTGACTTTATCTTTTCACCCTCTGCTTTCAGTTTGACAAAACGTGCCATGCTCTGCTAGGTGATGCATCATCTAGTTTTATCAAATTTGTTGTGTTAAAACGTTATAACTTCCGCTGGGACGTTTGTTTTTATCCTGGCATACATTGCAGATGGCATTGTTACATCTGTCTAACACACACTGTAAAAGTGTCACACTGGACAGCAACGAATCTCTCCATGAATTAATTAGCCAAAATGAAATTCAAATACCACCATGTAATCATACCTTACAGGAAATAAGTCACAAGGGGTCTAATGAGAAACAAACTATAGATACTTCTAAAGCACAGTCAGAAATTTTACAGTGGTAAACTGTAAAATAAAATAAATGTTAAGCTTTTCCTGGATATCAGACAATTCCAACCATGAGGGCCTTCAGAGACATAGATTTGTCAGAATGTACAATATGCATCATAATAATCTGAACAGACATGACTTGTCAAAACAAAAAACAACATCAAGTATGCTTAGCCATCTTTGTAAAACTGAGCTATTACTGTATACACACATATTGCACGTCATGAACCTGAGTCATGATCACCATATTCCAGTATTCTTAATTCATGTTTAAATCAGTCAAAAAGCAAGGTATGAGTGATTACATTAAGGGTGATTTACTAGTTAACTGCTGCATTGCTATGGGACCACAAAAATGCTGACTTGTTCATTTTGGCTTTCAAACTCCACACCCTAACCTCAGGGATTATCTAGATTTTTTTTTAGGGCAGAAAACCACAGCCTCTGTTCAAGTGTGTGGCAGGTTTATCTTGTCTGCTATATTATACCATGATGGAGAATGAGCTGCATGCTGTGTAAGATATAGAAATAAAACAGAATATGATCATTTGCAAATCATTCAATCAATCAATCATATATACCCAATTGAACGCAGAACAAAAAGACATATTTAATCTTTTAACTCACCTTAAATCACCTTCATTGGTTTTTGTAAATATATGCTTATTCTGAATTTGATGTCCCTGCCCCTTTATGGCAGCAGCAATTGTTGTTTTAATAGTATCTTAATGAAAAGGTCAAACATGTTTCCTTACACCTTCGCACAAACTGCTCATAAACACAAACTCTGAACTTTTGCTAATCCCTCAGTATTATTAGTGACTTTGAACAGGTTGTACCTTCCCTGTTCACTGAGCACATGATAACATTATTCACCTCTGTCAATTTCAGGTGCAGCCAGCTGCTTTTAAAAGTCAATAATTGGTTAAATGGAGATCATCTGAGTGTAGTCAAAGGGTTTCAATTGACTGTACAATAAACACACCTATCTGGAAGGTATCTCGTTAGTCCGTACTGTGGCAAAACCAACACCATGAAGACTCAAGAACATTCCAAGCAAGTCTGTGAAATGGTGATTGCAAAGCACCAGTCAGGGAATGAATGTAAGAAAATTTTCAAGTCACTGAATATCCCTTGGAGTACAGTGAAATTGATTATCAAGAAATGGAAAATCATTGGCAAAGTTGTCAGCCTAGCCTGTCTGCCTAGAGCAGGCCACACACAGAAAGTGAATCACTGTGCAAAAGGCATGCTAGTTAGTTAGTCAAAACACTAATGACTATTCTGAAGGAGTTACAGCTTTTGTGGCTGTGACTGGAGAAACTCTGCATGTGACAACTGTTGCCCTAGTGCTTCACATGACAGCCCTCTGGGAGAGTGACAAGGTGAAAGCTCCCGTTGAAAGCAACCAACGTAAAACCTCTCTAGAGTTTTCCAAGGTGTTATGGTTTGATGAGACCATAACTGAACTTTTTAGCCATCAAACAAAATGCTTAGCTTGGCAAAGCCAAATAACGCATCATAAAGCCAAAGCTACACAGGAATGAGTTGAGAACAACAATGTGAATGTCCTAGAGTGGCCAAGGCCTGATCTCAACCCAACTCACTCATGATATCCTCGCAACCTGATTGAGCTGGATAAAACAACATAATCATTACTGATTCTCCACAGAGGAAATTCAGGTGTTACAGTAGCACATGGACAGAAAAAGGTACAGATCAACAGAGCTGTTACAGTGTACATCTGTCATGACCCGTGCTGTGCACGCCGTTTTTTTGTTAGTTTCCCCTTGTGTGTTGTCTTTGTCTGGTTTTTGTCACATCCCGTTTTATTTTGAAGGTTTATGTTATGTTTCTTGTTTGCTTTACTTCCTGTGTTTTCCCGCCCTTGTGATTGTCTGATCGTGTTCACCTGTGTGTCATTAGTGGTCCCTCCTTGTGTATAAGTCTGTGTCTCCCTCCCAGTCTTTGTCGGGTCGTTGTCTGCGTCACCTTGCTGTCTTCGGTTCCCTTGCTGATTGAGAATCTTGCCATAGGACAGGTTGAAAATGTCCAGGAACACTCCTCCTGAAAATGTCCAGGAGGAGTGTTCCTGGACATTTTCAACCTGTCCCTGCAGCTGTCCACGGTTCCTGAGTGCCTCAAGTCCTCCACCATCATTCCGGTACCGAAGAAGACATCCATCACCTGCCTGAATGACTACCGGCCTGTTGCACTGACCCCGGTAATCATGAAGTGCTTTGAGCGGATTATTCTCAGGTACATCAGAGACTTCATCCCCTCGGACCTAGACAGCCTTCAGTTTGCTTACAGAGGGAATCGGTCCACAGAGGATGCTGTCTCCATCACCCTGCACACAGCCCTGACCCACCTGCAGCAGCCCAACACCTACGTCAGGATGCTATTTGTAGACTTTAGCTCAGCTTTTAACACCGTCATCCCAGACAAGCTGGCGCTGAAGCTACACACGGTGGGTCTGCCTGCGTCTCTGTGCCACTGGATCAGAGACTTTCTCACCAACAGGCCTCAGGTGGTGAGAATAGGGAACATCACATCATCCCCTCTGGTCCTCAGCACGGGCACGCCACAGGGTTGTGTGCTCAGCCCAGCCCTCTTCACCCTGTTTACTCACGACTGTGCTGCCATCCACCCCACCAACACAGTCGTGAAGTTTGCGGACGACACTACAGTAGTGGGTCTCATCTCAGATAACAACGAGACCCACTACAGAGAGGAGATACACCAGCTCACCCAGTGGTGTTCAGCCAACAACCTGGTGCTGAACACAGGAAAAACCAAGGAGGTCATTGTGGACTTCAGGAGGTCCAGGAAGACGGATCACGCCCCCCTCCTCATGGACGGAGAAGTGGTGGAGCGTGTGGACAACATCAGGTTCCTGGGCCTCCACATCGCATCTGACCTCTCCTGGTCCATGAACACCTCCCGCCTGGTGAAGAAGGCACAACAAAGGCTCTTCTTCCTCAGGAAGCTGAAACGGGCTGGACTCTCCTCTCGGTTGCTCGTTAACTTCTACAGGGCCACAATTGAAAGCATCCTCTGCCTCAGTGTGACAGTGTGGTATGGCAGCTGCACGGCACAGGAGAGGAAACAACTGGCACGGGTGGTTAAAACTGCACAGGGCATCGTGGGCTGCCCCCTCCCTGACCTAGACTCTATATATGAAGGTCGGGTCAGAAAGAGGGCGAGATCCATCGCCACGGACCCCAGCCACCCGGGCCACAGACTGTTTGTACCGCTTCCATCAGGAAAGCGGTACAGGAACATCCGCACCACCACTAACAGACTGAGGGACAGCTTCTTCCCCAGAGCTGTTAGAGCTGTCACCCCCAGCAGCCCCTCACTGCAGTGAGAGACTGTGTGAACTGTGAACACTGCACACCGCACTTTACACCTACACCTACACCTCTACCTCCACCTGCACCTTCTGTGTACTTGACTTTTATGTACACACATATACTATAATTATATACATTTTAGTATATCAGCACATTTCAGTTTCATTGGCATATTTTATTCTGTCGGAACATTTCACTGTGTATATTTTATATTTTATTCTGCTTGTATATTTTATTCTGTTTGCACATTTCACTTCCATATTTTATTGTTTATTGTTTAGTATATTTTATTGCCTAAGTATATTTTCATTCTGTTATATTTTTAATTGCTTCACGAATATTTTTTTTTTTTATTGCATGTTGGTTTATTTTATTTTATTGTAGTTATCTTAATTTTATTCACTCTTTCTAGCCTTATCTTTCTTACCATCTAACATGGGGGTTGCAATGAAAATTTCATTGACATGTGCAATGACAATAAAGACTCTTGAATCTTGAATCTTGAATCTCTCATAGTCCCATAGTGAATGTTTTGTTGCGTTATCTTTGTTCATGTCTGTGTCTCTGTTCATGTCTGTGTTTTTCCCTTGGTTTGTCTGTGTTCATGTCTGTGCCGTGTTCCCCGTGAGTGTTTTTGTTTGTTGTAATTTCTTTAGTCTAGTTTAGTTGTTTTGTTATCGGTAGTTATAGCCCATTTTCAGTTCTCTGTAAGATTGTTTTTTTGTTTTCATTTCATAGTAGTGTTATTATATATATTGTTTTCAGGAGTGATTCTTTGTTTCTGTCGTTCTGTAACTTAAGTTCTTAAGGTCTTTCTTAGCTGTTTGTTTCTTCCTCCTTCGGGAGCGTTTTCTGTAATTTATTTTATACATTAATAGTCATTCTTCGTCTCATTCCCCGCTCTGTTGTGTTGCGTGTTTGTGTTTATTCAATGTTTCCCGGTGTTGTCTTCATTCTCTGTGTGAACCCTTTTACCCTAGTGTGTCTTTAATCATTGTTCCCAGGGTGTTGGCTTTGTTTTCTTCATGTTTAATAAATTGGTTTATTTGAATCTGCGCCCCCCCGAGTGTCTGCATCTGGGTTCACACCTTAGCTTCCCCTTAAATTCCCACCTCCCTGACAACATCTCAATATAATTATATTATCTTTCAATGTTTCTCTTTTATTCTTTGCTGTCTGTAACAATTTCATTTCCCCAGCCTGGGATTAATAAAGTTTTATCTTATCTTATTTTAGATAGGGTATTCACTACACTAGTCTCAGCAGGATGCTGTACCATTAAAGTAGCTTAGAGGAAAAAAAAATACAAAGATAATGAACAAAAAACTATACAATATTTGTATCAATATCTTAACAATGGCTTGATATAAGAGGTAGAATTTCCATTCTCCTTCCCAAGGCAATTGTATTTCTATTCTCTCTTGTATTTAATGTACATACTGTATACAGTATATAGTTGGTCTTATCTTAGATCCCACACACACACACACAAGTATTACTGTACAGTCGTACCAACTAAAACCAAGTTAGCTGGACATGCTGAAATTGCAAATATATTGTAAAGCTGTAGCTGAGTCAAAAATGTTGAATGGTCCAGGGTGAGAGTGACTGTATTTTAGTCTGTTAGGTGTAAGTCTGACGCTTCACCTCCCAGTGTCCACATGCACAAAGCTGACAGAGACCTATCGAAAGAGACTTCAGGCCGTAATTGCTGTAAAGCAGCATATATGAAATACAGACTTGACAGGGGTGATTACTTGTGCAAATTATGATTTAAAAAAAAGATTAAATCAATAATTTGTTTTTAGGTTGGCATGGACGACATTTTCATGTTGATAATATAGAAAAAACGATTCACTGTGGTTTAATGTTGTAAGACAATAAAACGTCCAAGGGGGTGAATACATGTTCTAGGCACTGTGAATACTGAAGTAGTGCTGTCATATCACCAACCCCCGAGGCTACACAAAAGCTACACAGACCTTTAGCAAGTTAAATTCATTGTTGGTTTTACTCTCTCCAGATAAATAGTTGAGAGTAATAAAAAGATCAGAACACCAAGTTCATAAACATTTTTTGTCCTTTTGCTGGTTTTCCAGAAGCACCCTTAGAAACACGGGATTGATCAGATCTTATCTTATTCCCTGTATGTTATATATTAAGACAGAGTCTGTGAAGTAACTAACAACTACTTTATCAAAAAACAGTGACAAAGCCAGTCACTATTTCCCAGAGCCAGCGTTCAAAAAGCTCATCTTGTCCAACCAACAGTCTAAAATTCAAAACATATTCAGTTTACTGTAATTTAACAGAGAATGTTAAATGTTAAAAATGTTAACAGTTGCCTGTTACATATGTGTTAATGAGATAATTTTGTCAAAGTTGTTATCTGAAGTGTTGCACAATGGGTAACCATTTTTGAATTCTATTGAACTGTTGAAATACACATCAAGGGCCCTGAGGCACTACTGCAATGGGATGGAATGCTTCATCACATCTGCTGGATGTTTAAGTTGGCAATTGTTTGCCCTCACCTTAGCCATGACATCTTTATATGACATTAATATGTAAATGGGGACTGGGCTATATTTATAAATACTACTGCTGTATAAAAACAGTCCTTGGTTATTTGTCTTTGAGCTTATTTTACAATTCGTCTACCCCTAGCAGCCCTAGCCACAAAAGCAAGTGGTTAAATTACAAGAATTTTTATCTATACAGAGATGTCACATTGCATTTGAAAGTTCCCAGTGTAATGGAAATGCACTCTAATGCAGATGTAGGGAAGCAAAGACTAGTTAATCACAGCAGATTTGCTAGTGACTGATGAGTTTATCTGTGAACAGATGACATTAATTAGCTCCACCAAGGCACCCATAAAACAAAGCGACAGTATAACAATATTGTAGGGTAGACAGGGTCTTTATTTAGTCTACTTGTTATGTTGAAAGTTACCCTGTGTCATGTTTTGATTTACTTCCTGCCTTTGTGTCTTTCGCACCTTGGTGATTAGTGATTTGTTTCACCTGTCCCTCATTAGCCTTTGCTCTTGTGTATTTAGTCCATGTAGTAGTTAATATTAGTTAAATCCAAAGTATTGTATTATGAGCAAATACTATCTGCTACTAAAATGTACATATATCACAGTTTGCTTGTCAGTAATCCTGCCTTTGTTCCTCATACTCTTCTTCTCCTTTTTTTAGTTTAGTCTAGTTTTTGTTGTTCACATTTGTTGTTCCTTTTTTGGATTTGCCACAGCCTGCTTTCTAAGTTTTGCTGCCTGCCTGTTCTTGTGGACTGTAACCACCTTTATTTTATCAAAGGACAGCCATGGCCTAGAGGTTTGAGAAGTGGCTTGAGGTCAGAAGATCGCTGGTTCGATTCCCCCACCGGACAGGCAGAAAAATGTGGGTGTGGTGGAGTTTTCCCTCCCCCTCCATTAGGGGGAGGCTGATGTGAGAAAGCACTTAACCCCCCCCAATATGCTCCCTGGGCGCTTGATTGCAGCCCACTGCTCCTGTGTGTTTCACTGCACGGTGAGTGTTGTGTGTGGTTAAAAGCAGAGAATAATTTCCCAGTCTTGGGATCAATAAAGTAAATAAACTTAAAAGCTTGATGAACTACATTTGAGTTAGGTTGCTTCCCTGCAGTCCTGTGTACACACAACTGTCACATAATTATTGTCATATTGCACACCCCTTCATTACATGATAAGATAAGATAAGCAAGGGCAATGGGAAATGTGGTTATAAATTAAGTATAGTATTTGCTCTATTGCACAGCAGATAAAAGTACATATGTATATATAGTCCATTTTGACATGATAGCAGTTGCTGCAGATTTGTCGGCAGCACATCCATGATATGAAACTCCTGTTCCCCACATCCCAAAGGTGCTCTATTTGAGTACAGTGAACTCATTGTCATGATCAAGAAATCAATCTGAGATGATTCGAGCTTTATGACATGGAGCGTTATCCTGCTGGAAGGAGCCATCAGAAGATGGGTACACTGTGGTCATAAAGGGATGGACATGGTCAGCAACAACACTCAGGTAGACTGTGGCATTGAAACGATGCTGAATTGGTACAAAGGTGCCCAAAGTGTGTCAAGAAAATATCCCCCACAACATTATACCACCAGCACCAGCCTGAACCGTTGATACAAGGCAGGATGGATCCATGCTGTCATGTTGTTGACGCCAAATTCTGACCCTATCATCTGACTGTTGCAGCAGAAATCGAGACTCATCAGACCAGGCAACGTTTTTCCAGTCATCTATTGTCCAATTTTGGTGAGCCTGTGCGAATTGTAGCCTCAGTTTCCTGTTCTTAGCTGACAGGAGTGGCACGGGGTGTGGTCGTCTGCTGCTGGAGCCCATTTGCCTCAAGGTTCGACGTGTTGTGCATTCAGAGATGCTCTTCTGCATACTTCGGTTGTAACGAGTGGTTATTCAAGTTACTGTTGCCTTTCTATCAGCTCGAACCAGAGATGGTGAGATTTCACGCACACCAGAGATGATGTGCGTGAAAATCACAGTAGATCAGCAGTTTCTGAAATACTCAGACCAGCCTGTCTGGCACCAACAACCATGCCATGTTCAAAGTCACTTAAATCACATTTTTTCCCCTTTCTGATGCTTGAACTGCAGCAGATCGTCTTAACCATGTCTACATGCCTAAATGCATTGCATTGCTGCCATATGATTGGCTGATTAGAAATTTGTGTTAATGAGCAGTTGGACAGGTGTACCTAATAAAGTGGCCAGTGAGTGTGTGTGTGTATATATATATATATCAGCTGTATCAGCTAGCAGAACTGCCAGCATGGTGAATAATGGGCCACCCAGGAAGAACAAATCACTTTCCATACCAGAGGCACTCGAAACTGTCAAACAGCGACTAACAGCTCAACAACCGGTCAGACCAACCAAGAGCTGATATGGGAAAATACCAGACATATGGGAAAGAGAGGCATCACACAAACCGATGCCCAATGGTTAGTAGACCTAGCTGACCACAGCAACCTCCCAGTCGCCTGACACTGTAAGACTGGACAGACCAACCTGTGCACTGCCTGGATTGACTACAAGAAAGCCTACGACTCAATGCCGCACACATGGATACTGGAATGTCTGGAGCTGTATAAGATCCAACAGGAACCTAAGGGCCTTCATCCAGAACTCGATGGAAATGTGGAAGACGACCCTAGAGACCAATTCAAAGCCAATCGCCCAAGTCAGCATCAAAGGACAAGTACCTTGGCATCCCACAGGCTAATGGAAACCATGAAGAGGCCACAAGGAAGTCAACCATAGCCAAATACCTCCAGAGAGTAAGGCAGGTCCTGAAAAGTCAGCTGAATGGTAAGAACAAGGTCCGAGCCATCAACATGTACGCAATACCAGTCATCAGATACCCCGCTGGTATCATAAGCTGGCCAAAGGAGGAGATAGAAGCCACAGATATCAAGCCTAGAAAGCTCCTCACCATGCACGGAGGGCTCCACCCCAAGTCCAGCACCCTGAGGCTATACACTACGCGGAAAGAGGGAGGCCGAGGGCTAGTGAGCGTCAAGGCCACAGTCCAGGATGAAACATCGAAAATTCGAGAATACATCGAAATGGCCCCTAAGGATGAACTGCTAAGTGATTGTCTCAGGCGGCAGAACCCTGATAAGAGTGTAGAGGAGGAGGAGCAGACAACCTGGAGGGACAAGCCCCTACATGGCATGTACCACCGTCAGATAGAGGAAGTGGCTGATATCAAGAAATAGTCAAACTAATCATTCTAAAAATTGATGTGCCGAACACTATCTGTGACCTGTGTTTTGTTCTGATACCAGGCTAGTATTTACTATGTTATTTTAAGTTATGCCAGTTGTTTTTTGTCTTTTTTTTGTTCTGACAAGTCTTCTAGTTTGAAGCTTGTTGTTGAGACTTTGAAATAAAAGCCAAATGTTAAGCAAGGGCATGAGGAAAAGTTATGCAAAAAAAAAAAGAAATGTTAAACAATAAATGTTGAACAATGCAGCGAGTTTGTCCTCATTTTGGAATAGAAATAGAGTCATAAATGGTGGGGATTACTGATAGTTCAGTTGCTTTAATAGTGGGGACCACAAGATATTTTCTCTTTGATCCTCACAATTTTGGAATCCAGTTGCTGGCCGGATTGGACGACTTGGTAGGCCGGATTCGGCCCGTGGGCCGCCAGTTAATGATCACTGTTTTATACCGTCTTCACTTCAAGAACTCTGCTGTTCACTTTGCTTCAGCTCTGCGTCCAGAAAAGAGTGAAAAGCAAATCACAAGTCTCACCAGCTATACATCCGTAAGAGCACACAATTGACCAAGACTAGTGACAGAAAAAACACAAGAAAACACTAAATCAAAGAAAAGCAGCCATAGCTCCTGTAGCAAGCTTCTACTTGTGCAGCGCAATCTCGAACCTTGATTTTATTAAGAAGCGACAGTCACCCCTTTCACCTATGCACAGTATGTCATCCACACTCTCTCATCAATGATAGTCATATTTGCTAAGATCCAGACCAGCTCAGACACAATGTCAGCTGAACAGAGCAACATATAATGGACTGAACAGGAAAATGCGTCACACCTGCACAGCAGGTTTGTCATTTCAGCATTAAATGTTATGCAATGCGTGTCTTCCTCATATCACAACAGCATCTGTCAATGTACGTTAGAATGACATGTGGCAATAACATCGGAGTCAGAGGCAACAAATCACAGCCCATGAACAGCTTGGTTTTGACGCATAACAATACAGATCAAAATACACATCCGAAGAAAAAAAGAGAGAACTGGAAATATCTAGGATGAATAAAGAACTAGAAACTTCTCTGACATCATTGTGACCACTTGAGGCTAACCAGTTTCTTTTTGAATCTTAAATTTATCCAGGAAAGAGTTACTCGGTATGGACAGAGGTATTTCTGCTAACCAATCAGGCTCCCAACATTCCCATCAAGGAATTGCCACAGCCTTGCACTGTCAGCCACTGGATTGAAGGAGTGGGGATCAAATGCCTAATCCAAGGGCGCCTAAAGAGAATTGGGTCACTGTGTGCATCACAGTAATTTTCCACAACTTCCTATGGAGTGGAGACCTAGTACGTAAAATTAAATATAATATAATACAACGACACAACTAGAAGCCACAAAACAGCATCTCATGTTCTGTGTGACAGTTCAACTGCACTCCCTTCTCACTGTGTCTGTTTACCTCCCTCTGCATTTTCAAGCTTGCTACCAACAAGAGTGATGCATGACTAAACTAGCTCAGTCATAGCTCAATGCAAGTAGTCAGTGCCAGAGGGTAAAACAGTCGCTCTGTGACATGTTTCTACTCACACACTTCAGTGCTTCCCTCTGTTCAGTCAACTTGTGAAATATGGTGTGCTATTTCCAAAGTGGTGTCTGAGGGACCAGGGGCCCCTATGAAACATTTCAGGGGTCTCATTAAGGGGTATCATTAATTACTTACATGTACATATCAGAAAATTTGTGATTTTGTTTTGATTTGGTGTTTTGCTCAGCTGTCTGCAGAGTAAATAAAAATATGTAGATTATATTTCACTACAAAGATATTTTCTGATAAGGGCTCTTAAGACCATTATTTGTACTAAATGTAGGCTTCTGACGTATATCTGCGGTGGTTTGATCATTTAAAACAATGGCATTGCTACAGTGGCAATAATGTGATACATAAGGTTGATTTAGCTAAGCCTCAGTTGTTAAACTAATCACATTTAAACATCATTATATAGGCCTATATCGAACTCAAACGACTATCCCTGGCCCCAAAAAGTGGAAAACAAAAATCAATCAACTCAGCATCGATATGATAAAAATTATTATTTTTTATCTTACCGGTAGCTGTTGAAGCTGTCCAGTTCATCAGTGTCGGGGAGGAACACCTCTCCCTTTTCCTCGCGCTTGGACTTCTTCCGTTTCAGCCTGAACGGCAACAGCCGCTTCCCCTTCTTTGCTTTCGGGGAAATGGGTAAAACATCACCGGCCAATGTGGCGCTGTCTCCCGGGCTGAGGGGACCGGGGCTCGTCGGTAGGGTCTCCGGCTTGTCTCGAGTGCTGGTCGCTGGCCCATCTTTGAGGGAGCCCGACTGTTTCAGCTCCTTGCTGTCCTTTTCAGGTGATTGCAATTTAAACAAGCCCTTTACTTTCAGTGTGCTCGACTTACTCATGGCGTCTGTAAAACAATTCCTGCTGAAGAAAGTGCGAGCAGGAAGATGAATCCAGGTCAAGAGCTGCTACTTGAAACTGCTGGATTCACCGGGCTAACCTGTAGAACGGGTTACCTGTGAAGACTCCGACTTGCTTGAACTAGTACCACCAGGTAAGAGAAAAGTACATCGGTATCCAGAAGACGCGAAGTTTCCGACTGGTACCTTCAAAATAAAAAGTCTTTATTTAACGAATACTGTACATGCTGAAACAACATACCGCAAGTTAACTACATTACAATAATTAACTTTTGACCAGAAGAAAGTCTCTCAAGGGTGTAGTGTAAGTATGTGGGATAATATTATTTTATGTTTTCAGGTTACAGTCTATACTGTTTACTGTGATTTTTGCCAACCTAAGGATCCACAAATGATTTGTACACAGATATGCACGTACCAAAGGTTTCTCCACGCAAATTGAAATTAAAATTAAAATTACATTCTGCTGTAGAAACACTGATTTATTTCATTTATTTATAAAAAAAAGGAAGAGGGAGACAAAATTAGAAAGAAAGCAGAAACACTTTTTTTCTCTGTGGAACTGCTCTTTTGGTACTTAACTCTCTGCAAATATACTGTTTCAAATAGACAAATATTAATACATAAATACTGAGACCAAAAATGCTGGAAATCAACCTCTGGCATACATTTCATTATCAATTAATCTGCCATTTGTCTCAGTTAATTAATAATCAGTAATTGTTTTGTTTATAAATTATCCAAGGCTTCAAGATGGAATTGCTTGTTTTAACTGACAACAGGCCAAAACTCAAAGATGCTTAGTTTACTAATATCGATGGAATCGATTATCAAAATAGTTGCTGGTGAATTTTCTGTCACTTGACTAATTAATTAATCAACTTATTGTGTCAACTCTAGTATAGTGTCAACTCCCAACAGGCTGCTAAAATGTCCTCAATGTTAGCTGTCATCCTGCTACTTATAATCTTCATTATTTTATAGTAACTTTTTTTTAATTGATATTTCAATAGTTTTACACATTCATGTAATCCAGTCAGTCAATCAAAACAATACACCAATGTTTTCCCTCGACATGAAATATATATATATACACACACACAGACACACAGACACACATACACACACAAATATATATATATATATATATATATATATATATATATATATATATATATATATATATATATATATACAGTGCAAAAAGTATTTGCCCCCTTCCGGATTTCTGTGTTTTTTGCATATTTATAACACACAAAGGTTTCAGATCATCAAAGAAATTTTAATATCACACAGACACAACCCAAGGATATATAAAATGTAGTTTCTAAATGATGATTCAATTTATTAAGGCACAAAAAAAAAATCCAAACCTGTCTGGCCCTGTGTGAAAAAGTAATTGCCGCCTGAACCTAATAGCGAGTTGTGCCACCTTTGGCAGCAATAACTGAAATCAAGCGTTTGTGATAATTGGTGATGAGTCTTTCACACCGCTGTGGAGGAATTTTGGCCTACTCTTCTTTGCAAAATTGTTTCAACTCTGCCATATTGGAGGGTTTTCTACCATGAACTGCCCGTTTAAGGTCACATCACAGCATCTCAATTGGATTTAAATCCAGACTTTGACTTGGCCACTCCAAAACCTTAATTTTGTTTTTTTTGAGCCATTCAGAGGTGGACTTGCTGGTGTGTTTAGGATCGTTGTCCTGCTGCATGATCCAAGAGCGCTTGAGTTTGAGGGCACAAACTGATGGCCGGACGTTGATCTTCAGGATCTTCTGGTAAACGGCAGAATTCATTTTTCCGTCAATTACAGCAAGTTGTCCTGGTCCCGAGGCAGCAAAGCAGCCCCAGACCATCACACTGCCACCACCATGCTTTACTGTTGGCATCATGTTCTTTTTATCAAATGTTGTGCCATTTTTACGCCAGATGTAACGGGCTGCACACCTTCCAAAAAGTTCTTGAGGATCATCAAGATGCTTTTTGGCAAATGTGAGACGAGCCTTTATGTTCTTTTGCGACAGCAGTGGTTTTCGCCTGGGAACTCTCCCATGGATGCCATTTTTGGCCAGTGTCTTTCTTATAGTGGAATCGTGAACACTGACCTTAACTGAGGCCAGACAGGCCTGCAGTTCTTTGGATGTTTTTCTAGGTTCTTTTGTGACCTCCTGGATGAGTTGTCGTTGCACTCTTAGTTAGTCGACCACTCCTGGGAAGGCTTGCCACTGTTCCCAGTTTTCTCCATTTGTGGATAACAGCTCTAACAGTGGTTTGCAGGAGACCCAGAGCCTTGGAAATGGCTTTGTAACCTTTTCCGCACTGATAGATTTCAGTCACTTTTTTTCTCATTTCTTCTTGAATTTCTTTGGATCGTGGCATGATGCGTTTGTTCTTGAGATTTTGTAGCCTACTTCACTTTGTCTAACAGATTCTATTTAAGTGATTTCTTGATTCAACAAAGGTGGTAGCAATCAGGTTTGGGTGTGGCCTGTGAAATTGAACTCAGCTTTCCCAAAACTGTGGTTAGTCACAGTTACTTTGTGATTTAACAAGGGGGGGCAATTACTTTTTCACATAGGGTCAGAGAGGTTTTTATTTTTTTTCCCCCCTTGGTAAACAAAATCATCATTTAGAAACTGCATTTTATATATCCTTGGGTTGTATCTGTGTGATATTAAAATTGGTTTGATGAACTGAAACCTTTGCGAGTGATAAATATGCAAAAAGGGGCAAATACTTTTTCACAGCACTGTATATATATATATATATATATATATATATATATATATTACAGTTAAGTTTGGACACACCTTCTCATTCAATGCGTTTTCTTTATTTTCACTACTATTTACATTGCAGATTCTCGCTGAAGGCATCAAAACTCTGAATGAACACATATGGAGTTATGTACTTAACAAAAAAAAGGTGAAATAACTGAAAACATGCTTTATATTCTAATAGCCACCCTTTGCTCTGATTACTGGTTTGCACACTCTTGGCATTCTCTCGATGAGCTTCAAGAGGTAGTTACCTGAAATGGTTTTCGAACAGTCTTGAAGGAGTTCCCAGAGGTGTTTAGCACTTGTTGGCCCCATCCAGCTCACCCCAAACCATCTTGATTGGGTTCAAGTCCGGTGACTGTGGAGGCCAGGTCATCTGCTGCAGCACTGCATCGCCCTCCTTCTTGGTCAAATAGCCTTTACACAGCCTGGAGGTGTGTTTGGGGTCATTGTCCTGTTCAAAAATAAATGATCGTCCAACTAAACGCAAACCGGATGGGATGGCATGTCGCTGCAGGATGCTCTGGTAGCCATGCTGGTTCAGTGTGCCTTTAATTTTGAATAAATCCCCAACAGTGTCACCAGCAAAACACCCCCACACCATCACACCTCCTCCGCCATGCTTCACAGTGGGAACCAGGCATGTGGAATCCATCCGTTCACCTTTTCTGCGTCTCACAAAGACACGGCGGTTGGAACCAAAGATCTCAAATTTGGTCTCGTCAGACCAAAGCACAGATTTCCACTGGTCTAATGTCCATTCCTTGTGTTTCTTGGCCAAAACAAATCTCTTCTGCTTGTTGCCTCTCCTTAGCAGTGATTTCCTAGCAGCTATCTGACCATGAAGGCCTGCAGTCTCCCCTTAACGGTTGTTCTAGAGCTGGGTCTGCTGCTAGAACTCTGTGTGTCATTCATTTGGTCTCTGATCTGAGCTGCTGTTAACTTGTGATTTCTGAGGCTGATGACTCGGATGAACTTATCCTCAGAAGCAGAGGTGACTCTTGGTCTTCCTTTCCAGTTTTGTTGTAGCGCTTGATGGCTTTTGCGACTCCACTTGGGGACATATTTAATGTTTTTGCAATTGGCCACTTGTTTTTCTTTAGTTATATATATATATATATATATACATATATATGTGTGTGTGTGTGTGTGTGTGTGCGTGTGTGTGTGTGTGTGTGTGTGGTGGACAAATAGCAGAAGAGGGTGGTGGTAATAGATGTGGTGATCCCGTCTGACGCCAACATCAGGAGGAAGTAACACAAGAAAACTGAAGTACCAAGGGTTGAAAGAGCAGCTGGAACGGATGTGGGAGGTCAAGGCTAGCGTGGTCCTTGTGGTAGCGGGGGCACTCGGGGCAGTAACCCCCAAACTGAGAGAGTGGCTCCAGCAGATACCAGGAACAACATCTGAAGCCTCACTCCAGAAGAGGAACAGCCAAGACACTGCACAGAACCCTCAAACTCCCAGGCCTCTGGTAGACACAGATATATTTATATATGAGTTGTGTGTAAGTTCACACACAAGGCATAGGCTACTTCCTTATTTCCTTCAATAAGGAGTGACACTAAAAAGCTTTTATTTTGAAAGCACCATTTCTAATTTCAGCTTCTTGCTTGCTGCTGCTCACAGACTTTTGAGTGTCTCAACATAACCTTTCCAATTTAGTCTCACCTTTGCTCTCACCTTGATTCAAATCCCCATTTGCTCTTTAATTACTTTTAATTAAATATGTAATTACCTGTTGTTGTATTTGAATATGGGTATGGGTGGTTGAAAAAGATTTTCTTTACCTCTAGGGGAAACTTGTTTTCTCCAAACTAACAAAAATTCTGAAGGGACAGAAATGGCTTCCAGGAAGAGACTGTGAAAATTGATGTAAATCTTTTGGAAAGCAAAAGAAACCTCCAAACGTGCACTGAGCATGCAGGGGGAATGTCCCAGCACACAGAATGATACAAAGTGTTATTTGTTGGTAGGATCTGTGTACAAAGGTGGGCAGCAGATACAGATAAGTTTGACATCAAAAGCAGGAAGATCAGTGAAGCACTTTGCTCACACAGCAGCAGAGCCTGTGAGAGGGTGGTTTTGGCTTTTTCTTCTTCTTTTGAGATTTTTTGAAGTGCACAGAAATTGTGACATAAAGCCCCCACACTGAAGTCTTTCTTCATTCACAGTTTTGACAACGGTGAAGCTCTGGCCACCTGGGAGGAATATTTTTCAGACCCAGAGGATAAAGAAATTACGTGCATCATTCTGCAAGGTATGTATGGTCTGAAGAGAAAATGTGAGCACTAAATCCTTAAAATTCTGTTCTGGATTTTGGTAAATGTATAATGTATTTTGATGTGTCTATATGCATTCATTATTTCGTAGCACCTGAGGGTGGAATCATAAGTAATGTTTTTTATTCTTTGACAAAGTGCATGTGATAAATTTTAAAGCCTGAAGCTGCATTGCACTGATTAATGTCAAAGTTTTTACAATTATTTTTTTCAGTTTTAAACCTTATGAAAACTCTCACATTCTCAAATGTGTTTCTATACAAAAGGCTCACCCTCCCCACACCCGCCCATATTATCTCCCCAAACAGATATGTGCAAAACCTAATACCTTCCTCTGTGATGAGTGCTACTACACCATACTATATATAATCTTGCTTTTATGATCTGTGAGAAGTGAAAGTGCTGAAATGAGAGATATCATCATGTCATGTTTGTTCCTTACATCAAGTTTTTGAAGAAGAATTAAGATGAAGAAGAATTAAGATGAAGTATGCAGCGTGTTTCTCACATGCTACTTTTGCAAAAATGAGAAATCATGTGTTTATTACGGTGCTGCATTACTTTACAGTAAGTGTTGGCAAATGTTTTTCCAATATTCATTAGTTACAACAGATGAATCACATGAGGAGTGTAATGTTCTAGGGTCACACGGAGAAATTCTTATTATTTTTTTATTCATTTTTATACAACCAGTAGGTGTGTGCGTGTTAACTGACCTTGTCAGATGATTGTGACCTTATACCGATTCTCAATGATACATCACAAACCTTTGCTGATAAAGATCTCAAGTACAGAGTGCAACCTCCTGCAGCCTGTCCTAGCATGCATTCACTGAATGTTTAAAGAAACTGAAATTGGGTCATTCACAACCAGAGGAAGAGCTGAAGTAGAACACTGGCTTTTGTAGTGCGAGTTTTACTCAGTCCATGCAGGGTGCAGACTTTGCACTAAACTATAAAAATTATGTGCTTGATTTTTTTTGATAGTACCACTTTCCATCTGAGAGCTTTCATCATGGTTAACAAGTGAGGTCTTGTTACTGCTCTGTAAAAGAATGAATACCTTAATTCTTAACCATAAATAAAGCCTTTAGTCACAATTCGTAACATTTATTAGTAATGGAGAAAGTATTTCAGATCTTTTACCTGAGTAAATGTGGAATAGTAGAATTGCTCCATTACAAGTTTCACAGTCTTGGATTCAAAATGTTTCTTAAGAAATGGTGGAAACTAATTAAGCAAGTAGTATATTTACATTTACTGAGTACAATGTTATGGGACTTATACCTTTCCTAATAATTCAAATTTATCCTACTTTATACTTCTACTGTACTACATTTTGGAGGCAAATGATGTACTTTTCACAACACCATATTTATCTGACTGTTTTACGTACTAGTTTCTTGGACATTTCAGATTATTAATGTGAAATTTAATCAACTAATCAGTTGTGTAAAATGACAGATTAAGATGCACAACAGTATATAAGTAATTAAAATTCACTCCACCTTTACCTGTTGCAACATTTAAATGGTCCTTACACATTAATGCATCCATAGTTATAATCCAATAATAAAATATGTATGATTCTTAAATGGCTGATTTTACATAATGAGAACTTTTACTTTTGGCAGGCCTACTTTGAGTATGTTTTGATGCTAATCCATTTGTACATTTAGTTAATTAAAATTTTGAATGCAGGACAGTATTTCTACACTGTGGCATTGCTACTTTGAAGATTTGAGTACTTCTCCCGCCACTGCTAAAGTAAAAGTACAAAAATATTATTAGCAAAATGTATTTATAGTATCAAAAGCAAAATCATTCATCATGCAGAAATACTCCTTACAGAGGGTTATGTTATTACAAATGTACAGCACTTACTGTTGTAATATGTCTATATGTAGCCAATTTTAAGTACATATACACTAACAGGTAGTTTAATAGTAGCTATAGCAGTCAAATAAATATAGTGGAATAAAAAGTACAATATTTCCCTCTGATACGTGGTGGAGTACTTGAAAATGTTCAATTATTTGCTGTTTGATGTAAATGATTGTCTTTTCTTCTCTAGATTAAAATCATGGCATCAGTGACTTCGGACTATGATTATAGTACAGAAGGAGATTACCCAGATAATGGGCTCTGCAACCTCGACCAGAACCCCATGGAGGTCATTGCCCAAACTTACATCCACTCCATCATCTGTGCCTTTGGTCTGATTGGCAACATTCTTGTGATTGCCACCTACATATTCTACAAGAGAACCAAGATGATGACAGATGTCTATCTCTTCAATGTAGCTGTGGCGGACCTGATCTTTGTGGTCGCTCTGCCATTTATCATATACAATGAGCAGCACAATTGGTTAATGGGTCCTGTGGCCTGCAAGATGCTGAGGTCAGCCTACTGTGTCAATCTCTACAGTGGCATGATCCTGCTTGCATGCATTAGTGGTGATCGTTATGTAGCTATAGTTCAAGCTAGAAGATTCTTTGGTGCTCGCTCACATACTGTTATCTACAGCCGCCTCATCTGCTCAGTTGTTTGGGTGTTTGCAGTAGCTTTAACTTTGCCCACACTCATCTACACTGACCTCTTTGAGGAGTACAATCTGGGGGCTGAGACTGTCACTGTGGAATGTCAGCTGTCTTTCAGCAAGAGGGAAACAGCAAAGCTAATGAAGGTGCTGGTTCCCAGCCTTCAAATGGCCATTGGATTTCTGCTGCCTCTATTGGTTATGGTGTTCTGCTACTCCAGAATCATGTGCACCTTGCTGAGAGCACAGAGCAGCCAAAGGCACAAGGCTATCCGTGTGGTCTGGGCAGTTGTTGTGGTTTTCATCATGTGCCACCTCCCCTACAATGTGGCTCTGCTGGACCACACTTTGTCTCTTTTTAAGGAGAGGAGTTGTGAGATGGAAAAATTTAAACTCCAAGTTCTGGCCATTTCCAGAAGTGTAGCCTACCTCCACTGCTGTCTCAATCCCGTCCTCTATGCCTTCATTGGGGTGAAGTTCAGGAGCTACTTCCGGCAAATAATGTTGGACCTATGGTGCTTCAGCAGAAAGTACATCTACACTGTTTGCTCATCAGGGGAGACTTCCGATATTTGCATTTCAGCCCACATGTCTTCAGATGGTTTGAACAAAATGTCGTCTTTCAGTGGATGACATTACAGTGGTAGAATTCTTTCTTAAGGTCATAATTAGCAATGGCAATGATAGAGCAGCCTCTCATCTTTTTCAGACTGTTGCCTTGCTTTGCTGTACAAAGCTAGTGGTGAAAGCATCTTGTGTTAAAACAAAACATGTAGTGTATTTGAAATCTACTGTATTCTTACATTAACAAGTTGCATTCAATATAATACAAGATTGTAAGACATTCCACATGGTTATAAAAGCTGGATCCTACATTTCCAATAATGCAATCAATGACAATTTTTTGTAATACACGCTCTGCCTACAAAACACCCATGTCATTCCATGTCTTCAAGCCCAAGAAGAGATAGGCCAAAAAGATATAATTGATTTTGCAGGCTGATTAAAATGACATTTGTGTGTAAAATATGAAGATCTGAGTTCTCCTTAAAAGACATGCAAAAAACCACTCATTTTGTCAACTGTCAATCACATGCATCTGCACAGTCAAGCAGGGATAGCACATGTAACTATAACATTAACAGTTAAACTGGAACACCATTATGTAATTAATTACAAATGCATTTTTCATCCTTTGACATGTCTGACAATAACTACATGTGACAACAACTGCTGTCAGACACTTCCATACAATGTAACAGTATTTTAAATTACTTTTTACATAGATATGATTAAGGCAATACCATGGAAAGAATATTGCTGATTGGTGAGGTCAAGGTTACATCTCATGTCAATGTCTGTAATATTCTCATGTCCATGTTGCCAGTCCTGTTTCCAAAAGAGCTGGAACGCTATGTAAATAAAACAGAATGTGAATTTTTAAATCCAGACATATACTCAACTGAAAACAGTACAAAGACAATATATTTAATGTTTTACCTCATTGACTTCATTGATTTTTGCAAATATATGCTTATTCGGATCTCATATCAAAACTCATTTGATGCCAGCAACATGTTTCAAGCAAATCTATGTATTCCTAATCTTGCTGGACTGTCACTTTTTTCTCTGCAATTTTTCTAGAACTACATATATATCCTATTTTTTTTAATGTGATGAAGCTTTTATATTTTGATTGAATTGACATACCATGATATTTGGCTGTATTGTTCTGTCTCATCTAATAAATGTTGTGTAAAAAATTGTGAATTTTCTTTAACAAAGTCAATCCGAAATTGAATTGAAAATTTCTTGGCAGTCGGGTGCAAGCAAATTTGAGCCCCATGTCTCAAAAAGCACTGAAGATACCACTTCAAGGACCAATGTGTATACACACATGTGCTTGACAACCTAGAACACAAAATCATTTAGCTGAAAAAGCTAAAGCAGCACTATGAGCAGCAGTTTCAAAACTGACTCTTGCAACAACTCAGTTCTGCTCAAGACTAAGTGACCCAAACCAAAACTGTGTCATGACTAGTGTCATCATAACGATCATCTGACATCAGATGCCTCGTCAAAGAGAAGAAGTTCCATCCATCGGAGTGGTTAGTGTGATATGTTTTCAATAAAATACTCAAAGGATGTTCTAAAAATTTATATGACCCTTGACAGGAAAAAGGTCCCCCACCCCTGGTGTAGGAGACCCTATGGTGGACACGAAAAACAGGATAAGTGCTCAGTGGAGTCAGTGTTCCGTTCCGTAGAAATATAGCAGCACAACATGGCCATGGAAGAGGACCCACTACCCCTGTAGATATGAAGAGCTCATTCTAAGGTAACCACAACATAAAGATTCTTATTTTCAGGTAATTATACAGTAATGAAAACATAATTATAAAATATTAGAAAGGATTTCTGCCATATTCTACCAATATGTTTACAGCACACAATGCTGTAAAATAAATTGTTTACCATTAAAAAGCCCTTAAAACACTCATAGTCAATATGTACGATAATGTGACATTTGAACCCGACTGTAAAATAACTAACTTCTCTTTACATTTTTGGTCATAATTAATGTATATTTTTTTATCAGTAAACATACACCAGTAAATTACCAAAACTGTTACTAAATACCAAATTACTGTTAATACAGACAGTTACTTGAGTCACATTACTAATGTATGTTATGCAAACTCTGTATGGAATCAACCCTACGTGAAAGCGAAATTCATTTTACTGACGATTAAAATAAAATAACAGAGGAGTAGCAGCAAAATGTGACACAGTCTGCCCTCTCACATGGTCATGGTGAAAGAGCATAGTGCTGATAATGACAAATTAATCTACAGTATGTGTGGTACAGCATTGCTTTTCTGTTATTGTGTATGGGGTTGAGAAATAATGGATATTTGGGTCATATTCCTATAATTTGATAAGTTTGATTACACACATATATTCTGCTAATAGATTACATGCATATGCTTACATTAATGATAGTTGGATCCTGATATGTTGATCTTATTCATATTTTCTGCTGATGGATTGTGTGACTGAATAATCAACAGAAATTCTACTTCTCCTGGTTAAGTTTTTCCTTTATTATTCATAGAAGTGATTTAGACGAGGAGTGATTCTTTGTGTGCAAAATATATCTAAGGCCAGTGTGACCTAGAACAGGAGGTTTTTGAGATAGAGGCCTGGCATGGGAGACATCTTGGGGCCCTCGACTTAAGATAGAACAGGTTGGCGTCAGGGATAAGGGTGTCTCTCTAGATTTGTCCTTGCAAACAGGTTGCTGGGCTGGTTACGTTGGATTCTCGAACATGACCAAGCAGAGGACACATTGCTGGAGCCGACGGCAATGAGGAGGGGAGAGAGAGCGCCCAGAGCCAATGAGAAGGAGCCAATGACTGTCTCAGCATTTCCTCATGTTCTGTCGATAAAATACTGGGTCAGGGAGAGGTAGTGTGTCAGACTTCGTGAACTGACCCAAACTCTGTTGTGGATCAGGAAATGGTTAAGTCAAGACCCAGAGCTCTGTAACCCTGTACATTCTACTGATGTTAATATAAAAGCACATTCTATTGATGTTAAAATAAAACTGATTTTTTTGGGACTCAACAGCTTCTCCTATTGCTTCATTAAAAGAACCCAGAGGACCAGAGATTTTTGAGACTGTCCTCGACAGAAAAAAAGATTGTATCTGTGATAAAGATGGGCAAGAAGGGAAAAGAAAAAAAAAGAAAAAAAACCCCATCAAACTTGGAGACAAGATGACTGTATTTAGAATGTGATGACAGGCTGCATCACCACACCATTTTTGTGTCCTGCAAACCTTGAAATGCAGGTTCACATGAAGTACTTACTATTCAGGTTGATGTCTTGTTGATTGAACAATTGTTTGTGTTCATTATTTGGCTTTTGCCATGCCCCATGGTTCTGTAGGTGGCAATTTCTGTCTGTTGGTTGGGTCACCACTTGGGTCCAGACTGAAAAATCTTCTCAAAAGTTGGTTCATGGATTACCATGAAATATGGTAGAGACATAGTGGTAGCAGATTAACTGTAATGACTTTCCTGACTTTTTATCTAGTACCATCTCAGGTCAAAATTTCATTTGTCCAAATGTTTATGACCAAATGCAGAACTAAAGGCAATCACATCAGCTTCAGCTGTACTTTGTGTTCACTGCTAATTAACAAATTGCAAAAAATACACAGTAGCTGAGCCAAAGTTGTACTGTTGGATAATACTGACCAGAAAGATATTTTAAACAGTAACAGTTTGTTAATGGATAATGGAATTAGCCATTTTTACCTTGAGTGTGGTGAATTAAAATGTACTCTTAAGATGTCTGCAAATACCTCCATTCCTCTTTTGGAAACACCATTGGCTCCTGTTTACACCCAGCTGAAGAATCAAGAGTCGATCAATGACTGACTTTAACTTAATACACTTAGAATTTACTGAATACTTTATTTTGGTTCAAACACTGAAAAAAGAGGAGAGAAGCTATGAGTTAGGTATATGCATTTTCCCGCACTGGTAAACATATTTTGGCATATTGCATTTTAATTGAACAGTGCCATTCCTCTGTTTTCATCCACAAGATGTCCTCATTAATCATGACAATCTTTTGAGTTTGGTTGTTCCTCAGACCTCAGCTTGTGGATTTTGAACTTGTTGAACCTTCCTTCTCTAGTGTTAACCTTGAAAAAGCTGGTCTTGCAATTAACTTGTGACCAGAATTGACATTAAATCAGTCAAATTGGTATTTTACTTGAGATCTATTTTAGATACATTTGAAACCCAGTTGTGAACTGCAGACAGTTGGATTTAGGCACAGTGTGGACACATCATATTTCTTAACAGAGCCTGAGTGTCAGGCCGGGACTCGAATCAGGATGCAGATGCAGAGATTTCAAAGAACACAGGTTTATTTTCATGAAACCCAGACCTCTTTGCTGAGTGACAAATAGGCTATGAAATTATTTTGAGGTTCTACTATCCTGGCCAAAGTAGCAGATTACACTCACTATATAAAGCAATAAATAATATGACAAAAAAACAAAACAAAACAAAACAAAACAAAACAAAAAACATGCTCCTAATGGAGGACAAGGGAAAGATTACTAGGGCTACAAAATTAAACTAACAAAATCGCTCCCAAGGGAGGATGAAACTCAAAAGCCTATAAAACAAAAAAACACTCCAAAAGTGAGGAAACCAGACTAGAGAAAATAACAAAACTTAAATTCACTCTTAAAAAAAAAAAACAAAGGAGGACCTACAACAGAATAAAGGACAATGACTATGAAACAAAACACTCTTAAAGAGGACTATGACAACTATGAGCAAAACAAAGAACAAGAAGGCAAAAACTTAAACTATGAAATACAATGGCTATGAAACAAAAACACAATCTTAAGGAGGACTATGGCATTATATGAACAAAACAAAGAACTAGACTGCGATAAATAAACTATGAAACTTACAAACAAAAAAATCACTCTCTAAGAGGAACAAGGCTTACGTTGATAAATTCTGTGACTGTGGCAAGGGACAAAGACAGGCTCGGGTGACCCAACCAACGGACAAAGAAACTCTGGCACAAGACAAGGGAGACGCAGACTATTTAAGCACATGGAGGGTAATGGAGAACAGATGGAGACAACAGGTAATCGGGGCGAACACAACGGTAACACATGAGGAAGGCAAGTGCTCTGAAACTAGAGGAGAGTTAGACTTTAAATAAAACAGGAAATGACAAGACAGGAAATCCAAGATGAGACAAACCTCACCACGGTGTGACACTGAGTGGTGCAATGAAACTGCAGGATAGACCATAAAATATACAAATAAGTGCCAATACCTGTATTGTGTCCTTACTCCCTTCTCTTCCCTCGACCAGGGACACACAGGAGGCGGAAGGCTTAATTTGCCCATTTTAATTATTGTCTTTAATTTTTGCTTTTTATTGGTTTTAACCCACGTGTCTCATCATTTTATTGGTCATTTATGGGTCTTAATTATTTTACCTTTGTAGATAGCAAGCCATTTACCAGATGTTGGTGAACAATGGTCTACAGTCAAATTGTGTGACTTGTCCAGACTTCTGACCTTCATTCTGATGAGAAAAACATCAGATAGAAATGTTTTTCATTCATAAAAAAAGGCTACACTTATGTCCATTACTCATTTGCTAATTTTAATTGCAAATGAGTTACATTTGCTAAACCTCTCTCTCTCTATCTATCTCTGCCTCTCTGTCTCTCTCTCTCTCTGCCTCTCTGTCTCTCTCTTTCTCTCTCTTTGTCTCTCTCTCACCCACCCAACCAGTCGAAGCAGATGGCCGCCCACCCAGAGCCTGCTTCTGCTTGAGGTTTCTGCCTCCTAAAAGGAAGTTTTTCCTCGCCACTGCGAGATTGATTGATTTGGCGCTATATAAATAAAATGGAACTGAACTGAATTGAATTGAATGAATTTTGGTTGGAAATGCTACAAGTATGCTTGACACATATTCAGTGTGAGTGAGTACCTGAGGACTGTTTGATGATTCTAAAAGACCAGTAACTTGTGATGTGTGTTGTCATTGCAGGCATAGATAGATAGATAGATAGATAGATAGATAAGACTTTATTAATCTCACAATGAAGAAATTCACTGTTACAGAAGCTCCTTAGAAAACACTTAGTATTGGAAAGTGCAAATACGAACAATGTAATTGTGCAAAAATGACAAAAAGACAAAAAGAATTAAAAAAAATAAAAGATAAGGTATCCTATGTACAATGAATTGAAAAAATAGACAAAGTGCTTTGTTTAGCAATAACATAATATAACTAGACATCTGTATTGCCAGATGTTCAGATGTTTATCCTGGATAGCTTAGTTCTATATTTTTATTTCACTATTTTTACTTATATTGTTATTTTTTTATTTTGTATTGTATTTTTGCCACTTACTTGAAAGTTGTTCTTTACTTGAAAGTAGTTCTTGTTCTTATTTTGCATGCCCTTGTGTTTCCACCCTTGGAGCTGCTGGAACTGCAAATTTCTCTTTGGAGATGAATAAAGTATCTATCTATCTATCTAGACAATTCCGGCGCTGCCGAAATTTTGACAGTGGCACGAGGGGGCTGCTGGTGTTATCTATACCACTGTTTCTCAAGCCTGGTCCTGGAGTACCACTGCCCTGCATGTTTTAGATGTATCCCTGCTCCAGCACACCTGATTCAAATGAATGGCTCGTTATCAGGCCTCAGCAGAGCCCAGTAACGAGCAGAGCATTTGAATCAGGTGTGTTGGAGCACAGAAACATCTAAAACATGCAGGGCAGTGGTACTCCATGACCAGGATTGAGAAACACTAATCTATACTAAACATTCAGTAGTCACAATTTCAGTTCAAGATATCTCTCCCTTGTTTTAACTAGTTAAAACATAATTGAAGGTCACTTCAAGGGACAATATACATACTTTTAGTTGATGGGAGTTAATGGGAGAGACTCCCCTGCCGTGTCTCGAGCATTTTTTTCAACAGGGAAGTGTCTGTAGCCAATCAGATGTATTGGCATATTTCAATAAAATGATTGATTATCAAACGGTGGTATATGCATCAATATCTACTAGTGTTCTCATGATACCAACATGTATTTCAATACTTTTTGATACTTTTCAAAAAAAAAGAAAAAAAATGTCATTATTGGTTGAGAAAGATAACCTAAAAAATATTTTCATTAGATACAGCCTGTCTTAAGTAGGACCAAAGTGTTTAAATGGTATGTTACTATCTTTATAACATATTAAATGGCTAAATGTGTATGTAAAAGTTTGTTACTTCATAAAGATCATGTGTGTGAGCATTTACCGCTCTGGAAAAAATTGATTGATTGCTAGCCAGATCGCTACCTAGCTAGAGAGCTATTTAGCTAGCGCTAGCTATTGCTATCTAGCTAGCGATCTAATCTTATCTGATAAATGTATCTATGGTGGCAGTGCTGTTTGTCCATGGGGACTTGCGTAGATAGCGGTTTTTAGTAAAAAGCTGAGCATTTGAATCAGGTGTGTTGGAGCACACCTTACATGGAGCATGGAGTACTGGCTTACATGGAGCAGCAGAGCAGGGCAGCTGGTGCATCCCTCTTTATTTTGAATTTGGTGGGGGCTAACCCTTTAAAATTGAACTTTGATGAGAGAAGAAAGGTTTGTCTACAAAAAGATCCAAAAATTATGTGTCTCCTATTCACCGTTTGGAGAAAAAATTTCAGGCAATTTCTCACTGGCTCTTTCAGTCTAACTGATGATGTCATCCACTCTAGGGGGAGAAATTCTCTGTCTTTTATGTGTCTGTGTGTATGTATCTATCGCTGTGCGTGACTGCGTATGTGTGTGTCTTTGTCTGTTGGTGTGTGTGCTTGAAGTACACAATTGTCCCAAGTATTTTGAACAAGCAGCCCAACCAGTTCCTACATGGAGATGTGTCTGGTATATGTGTGTCTGAATATGTATGTGTGTGCGCGTGTAAGTTCTGCCCCACCTGCTGATAATTACCTCTCTATCTCTACCACTTTTTACCTGTTCAGTTTTGATGTGCATGTTTTTAATCACTTTTTAGCTGTTGGTTAGCCCTGTTTGTGTGTGCGTGTGTGTGACTACTGTCTCAACTTTTTTTGGGAAAGCGCTTTCTGAAGCTGAGTTTAGCTGCTTGTTGGACGGAGATTGTTTTCAAACAATGCCCTTGATTTGACTGTGCTCGTTAAAGAGGACAACTTTGATCTTAATGGATTTGATCATTCTCAGGCTTGTTGTCCTGGAGATGTGTGTGCATGGGTTATTGACACATACAGGTATGTGTGTGTAAAAGACAGTTGCACCTGTTGACAATTCTCCCCTTGAACAGCTACTTTTTCGCTGTAGGTTTCTTCCAAACAACTTGTGATTGTGACAAAACCGTAGCTGCTATCAAAAAAACGATTACACTGTGAGATGCGGACAAGTCTGGGCCAGATGTACGTGTGTTTTATGTCCAGATATTCTTTAGAAAAGTTTAGTTTAGTTTAGTTTAAATGGAGCAGCAGAGCAGGGCAACTGGTGCAAGATCCCTCTTTATTTAAATTTGGTGGGGGTGAGAGAAGAAAGGTTTGTCTACAAAAAAGATCCAAAAATTATGTGTCTCCTATTCACCGTTTGGATTTTACCGCAATTTAAAACAAAAAATTCAGGCGATTTCTCACTGGCTCTTTCACTCTAACTGATGATGTCATCCACTCTAGGGGGAGAAATTCTGAGCATTTTTTGAGAAACTTTATGGTCTTGAGATGGTCATAGCTCAAAAACCGTAAGAGATATAAAAAAATGTGCCGAAGTTCATCTCCAGCTCGTTATCCTCTGACACACAGCCCACGATGGCGCAGTTATCAGAGAACTTCTGAAGATGGCTGCTGTCCGTGTTGTAGGTGAAGTCCAAGGTGTAGATGGTGAAGAGTGGACGGTCAGTGAGGTAGTCGATGGTCCAGGCAGCGAGATGTCCATCCACTCCCGCGTCCTCCAGCTTCCCCCCCTGCAGCAATTACATTTACATTGTTCTTTTTTGCACCTTCCAATACCTTGTGTGTTCTAAAGAGCTTCTGTAACAGTGAATTTCTCCATTGCGAGATTAATAAAGTCTTATCTAGCTATCTAGCTATCTATCTATCCATCTAAGACAGTCACCTTGGTGGGGCAGCAGGTGGGCATCCTTGACGGTCTCGGCGTTAAGTCAGCAAAGCCAGTACAGATTCTGAAGTCTCCTGACTTCTTCCAGACCAGGACCAGTGGCGAAGCATAGTTACTGATTGACTTACTGATGAGGCCTTTCAACTCCATCTCAGACAGCACCTCTCTTACCTCATGATAGTGTGCTAAAGGGACACAGCGATATGGGTGCCAGAAGGGGCGATCATCAGTGAGATGAATACACTGGACGAACTGCTTCGCTTCCCCACAGTCCAGCTTGTCCTTGGAGAAGACATTCTGGTAAGTGAGCACAAGGTCAGCCAGCAGCTGTTTCCATTCATCAGACACTCCGCAGCCTTCGAGGTTGATGTCTGCCAATCCAGAGTCCTTAAGTTGCTGAAAGGGGGCAGAAGAGGTCCCTGGGTTGCACGTAGCCTACTTGCTCCCTGGGAGATGGGAAGGTTTCCCCCAGCAATACAAGGGAATACATCCACCACTCTTGCATTGTGGCGCAGTGTCACAGTTCTCTTTGTCGGGTTGAGGATCTTCATCGGGATCCAATGATGTCCCCGCATGGGTGCCACAAACCGTCCGACAATGATGTCCTTAGGGGCCAAACGGGCCAAAAGAGGTGGGCTCCCAGATCAGTTTGAACCATCTGAAGATCTGCATCCTGTTTTGTCTGCTGTTTTAATCACATCCAAGTTGGTAGGAGAAGTGGGCCATGAATTTTGTGTTGCGTTTTCATGTGCCTCTATTTCCTCCAACAGTTCTGCTATCTCATTAGTTACAGCTGATTGTAGGTGGCATGAAATAGTATCTGCAACTAGTTTTTTCCCAGGCACATAGACAGCTGTGGGGTTGTACCGCATCATTCTTTATAAGAGTCTTTGGCACCTCAGTGGCACTGAGTGAAGATCCTTGCTGTTTATGAGAGGTATTAGTCTAGAAGTCTAGTCCGTAAAGGTATCTGCTGAACTGCTGTGAGACACTCCTTTTCTATCTGAGCGTATCGTTGCTCGGCCTCAGTGAGTGTTTTGGAAGAAAAACTGAGGTTTTAACTGCCCATTGTGGTCCTGGAGTAGGACTCCACCTAAACTGTAACTACTAGCATCCATGCTAGCCATGACAGTATTTGGTTTAGTTACTTCATAGAATGCAAGTACAGGTGACTTTGTGACAAGTTCTTTAACTTTACTGAATGCTACTTCCTGAGCAGTAGGTGGGCAGTCTATGTCACATTAAGAGGTCATTAAGAGGTTTAGTGATCATCCCAAGGATCCGCCTCGGAGTTCTGTGACTGACTTTGCCTTTGTCTGGCCTTATGCCATGTTCATCAATGCAATGTCCAAGATAGTTGAGTTGTTGCTGACACAGGAGGCACTTCTCATGGTTTAGCTTTAAAGGATAACTTTCGTTTTTTACAACCTGGACCTTATTTCTAGCATTAAATACGACCATTTACTCACCCAGACAACTTTGGTGGTTTTTGGAGTTGTTTTGAAGAAATTAGCCCCAGAGGAGTGGCGTGTATATCCATATAATGCAAGTACTCGGGGCACCCATGCGCAGCCTCTATATAACACATAATCGGCGGCGAAACTCGTTCATATTCCAATATTTTGTTATGATATGCCGGTGCTATTCCCCTCTGAGCCCGTGGTGGCATGTTATCAATATCCGGCGTCTCTAGGCAACTACCTCTGACGTGGATGACGTTATTACTGAACGCCACGTGCTGCGAGAAGCCAGCCACAACACGGCTAACTCTGCGGTGGTCGGTTATATAGAGGCTGTGCATAGGTGTCCCGAGTACTCGCATTATATGGATATATGCGCCGCTCCTCTGGGGCTAATTTCTTCAAAACGACTCCAAATTCCACCAAAGTTGTCTGGGTGAGTAAATGGTCGTATTTAATGCTAGAAATAAGGTCCAGGTTGTAAAAAATGAAAGTTATCCTTTAACCCTGCCTTTTTGAGTGTGTTCAGTGTCATTTGCAGTCTCACCTCATGTTCTTCTTGAGTGTTTGAGTTAATCAGCGTATCATCCATGTAGACTGCGACTCCTTCGTGTCCTTTCCGAAGTTCTTTTCATCAGAGCACACCACTCCGTTGGCTTTGAGATTGGCTGAATCACGCCGCAGTCTGCTCCTTCTTTACTTTTGGCAGCATGGGCACTGACACTCTCCTTGCAGTTGTCACACTGTAGGGAACCACATCCTCTCTTAGAGTGATTTTGATGGGCTTGATTTTCACCTTCCCTACATTATTAGGGCAAAAATCACTGATCTGTGCTGAAGCTTTTATTTCTTCTATGCGTTTTATTAGGCCCATGGCAACTGTAACATTATGACTTAGGAGGTGACTACTTTGTGAGCCTTGAATCACACTGACTTTTTAACCTGAATCTTTTCTCTTTCCTTATTGTGGTGGCTATAAAATAACCTACACAGTTCAGTTTAGCTTATAGGCAAGCTTGTCAAATGTCTCTTCTGGTATAACACTTGTGTCAGCCCCTGAATCAATCTTGAATATGATTTGTGTATCTTGCATTAGTAGTTTTACAATCCATGCCTTTGTTGAATCTTCCACGTCTGTGATTCCTCTCAGAAAGTAGGTTGCATTGCTTTCACTGTCTTGTTTGGGTGCAATAACCTCGCCGACCACACGGGAACGACAAACGGCTGCAAAATGGCCCGGCTGTCTACAGCTCTGACAATTGGCATTTCTAGTTGGACATTTGTCATTCTTTGGATATACACGACCACAGCTAGTGCATTTATGGCCTTTGTTCACGTTTTGGTGCTGTTTCACTTTAGCTTCTGTATTTTTTGCTTTGTTCACATAGCTTTCGCTGTATCTCTGTTTGTCTCTGTGTGGCTGGCATTTGTAAGCCACTTCACTTAGATGTGCGCTAACACTGGCCCCTTTCTCGCTAACGTGCTGTTTCACTTGCTCCGACTGTCTCATGAGCTCCACTGCTTTAGCAAGGGTTAAGTTGGGAATCAATTGTAATTTCTCTGACTTCTTTGTCAAGTATTCCTATGACCAACCTGTCACGAATATTTTCTTCTTTAACACAGCAAAATCACAGGTGTCTGCCAACTCGTGTAGCATTCTAATGTATTCCTCCATGGTATCTCCCAGTCTTTGAGTGCGCTGATGAAAACAAGTTCTTTCCTGTATTGTGTTCACTTTTCTCTCAAGTAGTTGTCTAGTTTGTCTAATACCGTCTCGTGATCTTCTTCTTCTTCCCCCTCTCCAAATGTGAAAGTCTTATACACTTGTTCAGCTTCTTTCCCACGCGAATATAGCAGCGTACAGACCTAGACTTCTCCGTCCTCCAAGTTGAGTTTCATGGCTACATGGTAGCGTTGAAATTCAGAGTGGTAAAAATGACCCTGTCCAAACTTATTTGCAACGTGTTGCTGCCATCAAATTCCACATGAGGATATCATTTTTAAAAACAATGACAATTCTCAGTTTCAACCTTTGATATGTTGTATCTGTGCTATTTAATAATTTATGCACATAAACAGAGGAAGCAGGCTAAAGCAAATCCAGGGACTCAAGAGAAATACAAAAACTGTTCTAAGAGCAACAGGGATGGCACAAGGAACACAAGTAACCAAATGCAGACAACCACAACTGAAAGAGGGAAAACACATGGACTAAATACCCAAGAGGCTAATTAATTACTGAAACACAGGAGACACACAAAACAGGCAGGAAAACACACAAAGACAGAAAATAATTTCTGATTTGACCCTTTGGTGGAGAATGGGTGTGTATGTGCTCGTGTGTGTCTTTCTGAACATACATTCATTCACTGTGCTGGGTTCACTTCCCCATTTCAGATCTAAAGTAGAGCTGATTAGGGGCCCTGGCAGTAAGGGGATTATCACATTGGCTCGGACTGCACCCAGCTGGTGTCCACTGAGGAGCCAAATCAACCAGTGAGTCATTCATGCACCTCATCCCATCTGCCAATCAGTCATCTTCCAGCGCTCAGCCAGTTTTCACCTGAGATTAGCATTGCTTTCCATCAGCAACAATTACTTCATAGGACCTGTATGTTCCTCTCTACTCAATGCCCAGCTCTCACACACAGACACACATATTCAGCGTGATCATCTCTCAAGTATACAGGATGACACTGAAGGTAACTTACCTCCTCTTATTTTTTATACAAAGAGTACAAAAATAAATATTGCATATAATGTTCTTGGGTTGCTGCACAGTGATGTAAGTAGTGGATGGAGCAGTCTGTTCCTAAAGGAGCTGCTTAAGCCCCCCCCCCTCACCTCATGCAGGTGGTGAGAGGGATTGTCCGTGGTTGATGTCAGCTTGGCTAAAATCCTCTTCTTACCCACCTACTAAATGATGTCCAGAGGACAGTCCAGGACAGAGCAAACTCTCCTGATCACACAAGTCTTTTTTGTCCCTCTCAGAGTTTCCACATCCCCAGTAGACCACTGTGTAGAAAATAGCAGATGCCACCACGGTGTCATAAAATGTTCTTAGCAGTGTCCTGCACTGCACTGTAATACAGCATGTTTATGCATTATGAAGTAATGAAGTTAATTACCTGACTATGAGTAAGCTAGCACATTAACCTTTTGCAGCACTGTCATGTGTTGAAAAATGGCCTTACTAAAAGCTGATTTGTGTTGACTGTTCTGTATTTAAGTAGCTGAAATATCTACATTACTGAGAAAGTGTACTGTTGTATTTTGTAAATTACGGGTTACATGTTACCAGCCCTCCTTGAACCGCCAGCCCCTCCTTGAACCGCCACCTTATTGTGGTGGAGGGGTTTGAGTACTCCCCTCCTTGAACCGCCACCTTATTGTGGTGGAGGGGTTTGAGTACTCAAATGATCCTAGGAGCTATGTTGTCTGAGGCTTATTGCCCCTGGTAGGGTCTCCCAAGGCAAACAGGTCCTAGGTGATGGGTCAGACTAAGAGCGATTCCACAGCCCCTTTGACAGAAAAGATAACAAGGACCATTACGTTGCCCGGATTGGCATTACCGGGGCCCCACCCTGGAGCCAGGCCTGGGGTTGAGCGTCTGGTGGCTAGGCATTCGCCCATGGGGCCCGTCCGGGCATAGCCCGAAGCAGCGAGGTGGCCCGAGGGATCAGAAGGGGCCGATGCGGTGGGATTTGGGTAGCAGTTGTGGGCAGGGGCCCCGACAGCCCAATCCCTGGACTCGGGAGCAGTGACAGTGTAACCTGGAGGGGCGTGAGTGGGAGGAACGGCCTCCCCGATCTGAACCCGAGCGGTGTTCTGTTATTGGACTTCTGTGCTAGTCACAGTTTGTCCATAACGAACACCATGTTCAAGCATAAGAGTGTCCATCAGTGCACGTGGCACCAGGACACTCTAGGCCGGAGGTCAATGATCAACTTCGTGGTCGAGGCTGGGCTGTCAACTGATCACCACCTGGTGGTGAGTTGGATCCGCTGGCGAAGGAGAAAGCTGGACAGACTTGGCAGGCCCAAACAGGTAGTGAGGGTCTGTTGGGAACGTCTGGCGGAACCCTCTGTCAGAGGGGTTTTCAACACGGACCTCCGGGAGAGCTTTGACCAAATCCAGAGGGAGGTTGGAGACATTGAGTTCGAATGGACCATGTTCTCCACTTCCATTGTTGACGCAGCTGTTCAGAGCTGTGGCGGTAAGGTCTCTGGTGCCTGTCATGGTGGCAATACCCGAACCCGGTGGTGGACACCGGAAGTAAGGGATGCCGTCAAGCTGAAGAAGGAGTCCTATCGAGCGTGGTTGGTTCGTGGGACTTCTGAGGCAGCTGTGGAAGCAAAAACTCAGGTATGGGAAAAGTTCAGGGAGGCCATGGAGGAGGATTATCGGTCGGCCACAAGGATATTCTGGCAAACCGTCCGGCGCCTCAGAAGGGGGAAGCAGTACCCTGCCAACACTGTTTACAGTGGAGGTGGGGAGCTGTTGTTGAAGCTCCTTGGTGGCAAGGCACCGAGGTTGGATGAGAGTACCTCAAGTCCCTGGATGTTGTCGGGCTGTCTTGGCTGACACACCTCCGCAACATCGCATGGCAGTTGGGGACAGTGCCCCTGGACTGGCAGACCGGGTGGTGGTCCCTCTATTCAAGAAGGGGGACCGGAGGGTGTGCTCCAACTACAGGGGGATCACACTCCTCAGCCTCCCTGGTAAAGTCTATTCCAGGGTACTGGAGAGGAGAATTCGTGCGACAGTCGAACCTCGGACTCAGGAGGAACAATGCGGTTTTCGTCCTGGTCGTGGAACACTGGACCATTTCTACACCTTCCGCAGGGTGCTCGAGGGTTCGTGGGAGTTTGCCCAACAAGTCCACATGTGTTTTGTGGACTAGGAGAAGGCATTGGTCCAGGGCCCTTTGCTACGGGCGGTCCGGTCTCTGTATGACCGGAACAGGAGCTTGGTTCGCATTGCCGGCAGTAAGTCAGACCTGTTCCCAGTGCATGTTGGACTCCAGCAGGGCTGCCCTTTGTCACAGGTTCTGTTCATTATTTTTATGGACAGAATATCTAGGTGCAGCCAAGGGCCGGAGGGAGTCTGATTTGGGGACCACAGGATCTCATCTCTGCTTGTTGCGGATGATGTTGTCCGGTTGGCTTCTTCGAACCAGGACCTCCAGCATATGTTGGGGCGGTTTTCAGCCGAGTGCGAAGCGGCTGGGATGAGAATCAACACCTCCAAGTCCGAGGCCATGACTTGTCCCCTCTGGATTGGAAGAGAGCTCCTGCCTCAAGTGGAGGAGTTCAAGTATCTTGTCTTGTTCACGAGTGAGGGAAGGATGGAGCGTGAGATTGACAGGCGGATCAGTACGGAGGCTGCAGTAATGCGGTCGTTGTACTGGTCTGTCTTGGCGAAGAAGGAGCTGAGCCGATGGCAAAGCTCTCGATTTACCAGTCAATCTGCGTTCTTACCCTCACCTATAGTCATGAACTTTGGGTCATGACCGAAAGAATGAGATCTGGGATACAAGTGGCTGAAATGAGTTTCCTCTGCAGGGTGGCGGGGCGCTCCCTTAGAGATAGGGTGAGGAGCTATGTCACTAGGGAGGAGCTCAGAGTAGAGCCGCTGCTCCTCCACGTCGAGAGGAGCCAGCTGAGGTGGCTCAGGCATCTTTACCAGATGTCTCCTTGACGCCTTCCTGGGAGGGTGTTCCGGGCATGCCCCACCGGGAAGAGGCCCCGGGGAAGACCCAGGACACGCTGGAGGGACTACGTCACTCGGCTGGCCTGGGAACGCCTCGGGGAGCTGGAGGAAGTGTCTAGGGAGAGGGAAGTCTGGGCTTACCTGCTTAGACTGCTGCCCCCGTGACCCAGCCCCGCATAAGTGGAAGAAAATGGATGGATGGATGGATGTTACCAGCATGCTAGGAGTAAGCTAAATGATAGTATGTATTTTGTTCATTGTTGTAATTGTTTGTGTCGCTTACTGGGGATTCAAAGTTGGTAACGCTAATGTAAGTGCTAGTGTTGGCCAAAAGAATAGACATGTTAAGTTGTTATGTTATGAACATTGTTAATGGTAATGTTTAAGCACAGTCGACTAACTAGTATTTCTAAGTTGTATAGATGTTCACATTAAGACACTCCGCTGGCATTTGCATACATGTTAATGTTGATCAGTCATTACACATGCATCTTTTATTCAAATACTCCCCTTTTCAGGGCTTTTACATAAACAATGGAGCCATGACTGAATGGATCACCTGATGTTGTTTTAAATAGTCCAAAAACGAGTAAAAAGCATATCACTGGTCTCGGGAGTTGTACATCCATACGTTCACACTATCGACTGAGACTAGTGATAGAAGAAACTCACAAAATGGACTAAAACACAAACACAATATTCAAAAACTGATATCTAACAAGGAGGCATGCCAGCTGGTAAAAAAAACTTCTGTGAAGGCTGCTCTCATGTATCCTTGCTCATGGCTCCTCAGAGACCTCTCCTTGCTCCTCGCTAGAAGTAAGAGGTTTGGGATGGTCTGCAAAATGGTGGACCAGAGCAACTTCTGGAAATATCAAAAACTTGGGATCTACTCCGTGTACATGCTGGCAAGAACTTTCCTGGTTATGTAGCCTTGTACAAATTATATGCACAAGCACATTAAACTACATGGTCTACCGGATGTCCAATGTAATGTAATAGATGTAGTGTGCCAATAGACCAACATGATAAAATTACAGCATGGACAAACAGAATTACAAAATTCTAAATAGACTGATAAACATAGGTAAAGAATGGATCTGGGAGGATGCTGAACAACTTTAGGTGTCAGATAGGACGTTTAGCCACATTACCTCCTCTTCACCATGGAAACCTGGAGGAGGACGGACTACACAAACACAAGAGGCATAACTGAAGTACAGCATTCACACAGGTATGACAAAAAGCAAACACTGACAGAGGGAGAGAGAGACAATGATATCCATGCAAGCAAGGAGAGAGAGAGAGACAAGAGGACATGCTGAATCTCCTGGAGGACGAAGATCCAGATCCAAAACATATGGAATTAGGAACCAACAGTGAGTGAGGTCCCAGGACAGCCGATGATGTGACACAGAGAAGCCAGAGTGAAAGCAGAGGACAAGGAACAGAAATTAGGGAGATGAAGAGAGAGAAGAGAAAGCAGGCGGAAAGAGAACGGCAAAGCTGCGTTTGTGGGACACAAACAGAGGGTTAAAGAGATTCAGTGGTTATCTGAAAATTTACAGAAGGACAAATGTGGACTACACAGTAGTACTACGAGTAATAAATTACCTGAGACTGAGACCAACCTGCCCGAAGAATAATGGTAACAGGCACACAGTAATCAAAAATAAGCAGTTAGGTGAAAAGATTAATTTTAAGTTTGGATTTAAGGGCTGCAACAGAGTCAGACTGTCTGATATCATCAGGATAGTTACCAGGAGGTTCATTCCAGAGGAAGGGGGAATAACAGGAAAAGGCCCTTCCTCCAGCTGACTTATTTTTAACTCTGGTGATAGTCAGGAGGGCAAGGGATGGAGACAAGGTTAAAAAAGTGAAGCTAAAATTGGTGGAATATGGGCAAATTTTCTACTTTTAGTTTAAGAGTCAGGCTACAACATTCTGAACCATTTGAAGAGTTTTAGTGGTAGCATGTGACAGACCTTAAAACCAACATTAAAATAATCAAGTCTGGATGAAACAATGGTGTGAATTAAAGGATAAGTTTCGTTTTTGTACAACCTTGGCCTTATTTCTAGCATTAAATACGACCATTTACTCACCCAGACAACTTTGGTGGCATTTGGAGTCGTTTTGAAGAAATTAGCCCCAGAGGAGCGGCGCGTATATCAGTATAATGTATACTCGGGGCACCCATGCGCAGCCTCTATTTAACGCATAATCTGCGGCGAAACTCGTTCATATTCCCCTCTGAGCCCGGGGTGGCATGTTATCAATATCCGGCGTCTCTAGGCTAAACTCTACAGCTAAACTAGCCAAACGCTGCAGAGTTAGCCGTGTTGTGGCTGGCTGCTTGCAGCGCGCGGCGTTCAGAAATGACATCATCCATGTCAGAGGTAGTTGCCTAGAGACGCCGGATATTGATAACATGCCACCACGGGCTCAGAGGGGAATAGCACCTGCATATCATAACAAAATATTGGAATGTGAACAAGTTTCGCCGCAGATTATGCGTTTATAGAGGCTGTGCATGGATGCCCTGAGTACTCGCATTATACGGATATACGCGCCGCTCCTCTGGGGCTTATTTCTTCAAACGACTCCAAATGCCACCAAACTTGTCTGGGTGAGTAAATGGTCGTATTTAATGCTAGAAATAAGGTCCAGGTTGTAAAAAACGAAAGTTATCCTTTAAGGTCTTTGCATCTTGATCACCTTGGTGATTTCTTTCATGTGTTGATCAAAAGACCTTAGGATCAAACTTGATTGTTTTTAAACTTTTATAAAAAAGCACAAAAGCGGTCATTCACTTATCAGAAGGCTGGTGGTTCGATCCCTGGTCTCTGGAGTCTGACAGGCCCGCTGGCCAGGCAAAGTCAAGATGCTAAGGTTTTACAAAAATACAAACTAAAGGTGCTTAGGCTGAGAGAGAACAAAAAATGCAAAAAGGCAAAAATGGCAAAAGGTGAATAGGAAAAAATAACTAGCTCAGGGTAGCAAGACAGGATAACAACAAGGCACGAGATGTACAAGACGATCTGGCACAAGACAAAGGGAGACGCGGGCTATATACACAAGGTAACAATGAACAAGTGGAGACAATCAGGGCGGGGCAGACAATCAGACAGGCGGGAAGAACACCAGGAAGTCAAGGGCCTGAAACGAGAGGAGAGTAAGGGTTTCACAATAAAACATGCATGACAAGTCTTGACACTGTGAACAGACACCTCAACAGACACGAGGAGACATGACAGAGTCTACATGTCGAAGTATCCTTAAGCAAATTACTGAACCCCAAGTTGCTTCCGATGTTGTGCATTAGTGTGTGAATGTGTTAATTAATGCTCGTAATGAGCAGGTGGCCGAGCCACCATGTGTGACTGGGTGAATGCAGGCTCGTGTTGTAAAGTGCTTTGAGTGGTCATGAGACTAGAGAAGTGCTATATAAATACAGTCCATTTACTATTCATTTGTAATCATATTTCTGGCCAACCCCAAAAAAGTGAGTTCATCTCTGTTTTGGTCTCCACTGACTCCTGTAAAAAATATATGGCTCATTAACAGCTAAATGCTCAACAGTCTTCGCCAGCTATCTGCTAACTTTGTCTGTTTGCTGCTTGTTGGAGTGGTAGTATACAATGGCTGATGTGAGCAGAGTTAGGAGAAAACCAAAAGTTACATATAAAAGCTCCATACATCAAAGAAAAACTGCTGAATTGGGTGAAAATTGTATCTGTGGTTTTTCACTACGAGTTGCACATAATAATTTTATCCAAAATATTGATTTCTGCAGCTTTAATTTATCAACTTTTTTTTACCTTGAGGTGAATTGGAAAAATGTTCATCACAGAAGAATGTTCATCAGAGGATGAACACTTTCAATTTTGGACAATCATTGAGCTTTCCTCTTGTGCCACCATCAGGACGAACTTTACATTTAAGCTCCACTCTTTAAAAAACACAAAGTAAAGACACAGTGTAAAATAATCAAGTATAATATTGCTGAGTTTTCCAGTGGACTGCATCCCTTGTGATTCCAAACAGGTAAGATAGTCACCTACCCAAGCCATTTTATTTATACAGTTCTGCACTATAAACTTAGTCCTGTCTGTCAGAGCCAAAAACACTCATGGGAAGCCATCTTAAGACATTTCCCAGCTGCTGGGGGTGTGGAGGCCAGTGTTGTCCTTTGAGTTCAAGAATGGAAAACCTTCTCTCTCTTTCATCCACCTTTTTCTGGAAATGAGAATGACATTCCATTCACAAGGGGAAATAATCCCCCACCTTGGCTAGTGAGACATGCAACACAGAGAGCCAAGTGCCTAAATGAAATACCAGTGCATGAGTGGGAAGTGAGAAGCTTGCTCGGTGGCCAGGCTTAAGCCGCTGCAGGCATGTGTCTTGTCCAAACCCTGAAAGCCACAGTCCTCTGAGTCTTTTCTGTAGTCTGCTTCAAGATCTTAACATTTCTGGATGGACATTCAGATGTAGAAGACTGCAGTCTCATTCAGTCAAAATTTTTGTTCTGATACGTGGTTTCATGATGGCCTTTTGTGGGTGTTGTATTGCCTACGCATGCTTCAGACACCTACAGCACTTCCTTACTTGGATAATCAGATTGTCCATCTCTCTCCAAACAGAAGGGATTTCATCCAAACAACAACCTGGATCTTTGGCTGTTGATAAAGGGAAGGGAAACTACAGTTGATTTGGGAACAACCCAGAGGAAGTGCATGTGTGTGTGTGTGTTCATGTTTGTATCTCCCAGGAATAGACCTATTACTCTAAGTAATGTAGTTCCCTTGTTGTCAGGGTGATAATGTCTTTTTTTTCCTGCCTGGCTAGAAGATAAAGTCACTGTTATCTGTACAACCAAGGGATCCCTCATTTCCTGGTTCAGGTTTCTTTCCAGAGCCTTGGTCCGCTAACTGCCCCAGCTGCAGGTACTGAACCTACAGGGAGAAGCACAGAGGGAGGGACATGGATGGAGGAAACAAAGTGATGGGAAGGAAATAGGTCGAAGCTGGGTGAAAGCTTGCGCTATGTCAAGTTTTTGAGTCAGTACTGATCAACACAGATACATTCATGCTTTAGTATTTAACTGAAAGAAACAAATTCCAGAGCAGACATACTTTATCACAGAGCACAGGCATAGAAACAGTCTGTGGGTTTGTGTGCCTGATAACACCTATGACCTAGAGTCTGAGGCAGGCGTAAATTCACATGGCTCAGGTTCTCAGGCCTCTACAGGCTAATATTACTCACTGCACAAACATCTTTCCCCAAACACTTCACAGATGCTTTCTATTTGGATACAGTTTAGATAGTGTTGTCTCTCATGTCAAAACCTGGCTAA
Source organism: Chelmon rostratus (assembly GCF_017976325.1). Lineage (NCBI taxonomy): Eukaryota > Metazoa > Chordata > Actinopteri > Chaetodontiformes > Chaetodontidae > Chelmon > Chelmon rostratus. The sequence goes on along the minus strand of NC_055672.1, from coordinate 25,343,101 downwards.
CAGCAGAGCACCATATAAAGGAAAACAACTTACCAAAGCGGCCAATGATCTTATGTTTGCTGGAGTTTAGAGCAGAAATGAATAAAGTTAATTATTTTGCGAGTCGAGTAATCATTTGAGCAATTTTTTTCAACAAGACTAAGAGTGTATAGCAACTCTGTGTGGCTGTAGTTGGGCACAGTGATGCATTTGAGCTTCATGCTAATGTCAGCATACTAACATCCTGATATTTATCAGGTATGCAGCACATGTTTACCATTGTCACCTTAGTAGTTTAGTATATTAGTATGCTAGCATGTGCTGACTAGTCCTAAGTATCAAGGGCACAAGTAGGCTACAGCTGTTGGTTTTTCTGGTATTTGTTCATAAACCAAGTACTGGACAGGTTTTGACCTGATGATGGTGCTAAAGGAAAGGTTAAGGGTTCACCAAGGTCAATTCCTTGAGGGGAACATGAATGTCTGCTTAAAAATTCAATGGAATCCATCCAGAGTTCCTGAGATATTAAAGTGGTGGACTGACAGACCAACCAGGCAGGCTGACAGCCCTCTCTAGAGCCATGCCACTGGCATGCCTTACAAAAGATAGCCATGGTTTGTGATTTGGTCTGAAAATGCAAATATCAAAAGGCAATTCAGGCTTCTATGGAAGTGCAGAAAATTCCAATAAAGTAAGTCAGAGTCAAGTGCAAAGTGCTAGATTAGCTCTATAGTAAGGACTTAATGAAATATCCACATTAACCTTGTTGTACATGAAAAGCACACCAAAGCAGAGACAGACTGTGAATTTGGTGATCAATGCGAAAAGTTGTTTTGTTAAAAGCAAAATCAGAAGTTCCAAATGTCTGAGCATTGTCAGAGTATCTGTGATCTGTGACAGACTGGTCTCATCTGTCGTTCCGTAGTACTACAAAGCACAGGAGCAGAAAAAGAGCAGGCATCAGCATGTATGACAGAAATTAAAATGTGGCTTATTTATTTATTATTACTGTTGAGAGGCATACATTACAGTGCAAACCATTCTTTGGCAAACGTACATTACAAATGTCATAGTAGGTACTATTATATCCACCTTCACCACTGGTTAAGGGACAGTGTAGGTAAAGCATGTTCAGTCATGTGGAGCAGTGCATTCCATTGACACTTAGTAGGAAACACTTGACACTTAGGACACTTTCTGGTGGAAACATAAACAGGGGTTACTGTAATGAAATTAGAAAATACAGTTAACTAATACAACAGATATATGAATATGAAGACTGGTTACAAAGAGAGCTCACAGTGCTTTGACAGCCAAACTTGGGGACACTTGCCAAAGTGCATTTAGCCTGTTTATGAGACACAGGCTACATGCTCATTCATACCCAAAGTTTATGAAAATATATTAAAATGCTAAACAGTTACACATACATACATTGGAACACATGAATAGGATGCATACAGGTGTTGTTGCAATAACCACAATCAGAAAGCAATGGTAAGAAAGAAAACACAACTGTAAACTCACAGTTTGATGTACAAACCTGTCCAGTATATTCAAAAATATGATATGATTTACCAGTGCGACTGAAAGCCCCATAATCCATCTGGAATGCTGAATGGAACATTCCGGAGAGTATAATTTCTGTTTAGTGACAGATGCTTGCTCAGGATGTTACCACATAAAGAAAACAATGGAAAGGAACACTGCAGCTGCAGCTGCTTCACCATAATTAGGAGCAAAACAGGAAACAAAATGTGACTTATGTTACATTAAGCAAGCAAGTGCATGGGGCACAATGACTTTGTACAGTAACTTGTCTCGACATGTATATCAGCTGACACGAGTCAGTGGAATAAATCTGTCCAACAATTGCAAGATGGTAGAGGTTTGTTTTAATTGACACTGTATCCCAATCACCAGCACCCTTCCCCCAACATTACCCTTGCTTCCCCTCTCATATGGCTTCCATTACAGCGGAATGAAGGTCAGAGGGCTAGAGAAACCTGCACTCCACACATGCTCTGCCAAATGATGTCACTCCAGTCTCAAAATCTTGAACATGGCAAAGAAACACAAGCAGGGTGAGCATTCTACACCTATATCAACACTGAAATGGGGAAATATCTAAATACTGTACACATTAGCGCAAACTTAAAATAGGGAAAAGATGGAGTCAAAGTGGATGCTTAACAAAGGAATGCATGCAAGCGTGTCCTTGTCTAAACTGGGGCTAGAAAGGTGCAAGTTCACAACATCAGAGAAGAACAGTCAGCAGTGGGGGCTACAGCCCTTCAGTTGTGTGTAGTCTCTTGACTAAGACTATACATTTTAAAAATATCTGTGAGCAGACCACAAGGAGAATACTGCTATGGTAGAGCTTGCAGTACCAAAGGCTAAATCCTGACCTTATTACAACATTCACACATTCAGTTTCAAAGATTCTAAAAGTCATTTTAGAAGTAACTAAATCATACATTTGGCTTTACAAGACTGAGAAAAATACTGGGACAAAGTTCACAACATAACAGTGGTAAAAATTAATATTCTTTCATTTCTTTCTGAAAGCAAAATGAAACTTGGAAAAGAGGACAACAGTGCAAGAGCTGGTCTGAGTGTCCTACACGGCTCCACCTCACTCAAGTTCAGGACAGGCCAGCAGAGACAATACGTAAGTTAACCAACAAGTTGTCCATGGATAGAGGAGCAGTAATCAGTAGACATCATTTTTGTACATTTTCGTAGGGCTTCACATTATCTTCATATGTAAGCATTTGTATACAAAAAGGGAGGAAAAAATACATATTCATAACATGATATAAAGCACCTTGGATTAAAAGATGAAGTAATTCTATTCATAAAAAGTCTTTTAGTTTGAATAAAACCATCCTCTCAATTGCAATTTAAGGCATATACTGAGTGTATATAGGTTGCTTTGCATACAAAAGACAATACTTTGAAGGTTCTTATTTAGTGATTAATTCATTGATATAAAAGGGGGAAAATAGCACCAGTTTTTGGAATCTCTAACCTGAGAAACTTTTGTGAGACAACAAAATGGCTGCCGCCTTTCAATCTACTTCCCTTTCCTGCTTGTTGACGGCAAGTGGCCCTGCATTTTGTCACTAAGTGTTAGTCACAGGACACAGTGGCTGTTTGTACACTTCAGAAGCCTCAGTGGACTCCCATTCATCAATCCATCATCCACCCACTGGTTCAGAAATAAATCCATTTAGCGATCGTTGGCTGGTTGCCAGTGGATTTCATACTAAGCCGCAGGCTGCCGGCCCTGGAGGGGGCAACAATCCAAAAAGAAAAAAAATCACCCCCTTCCCCTGATCAACTCAAAAGGATACAAAATGAAACAAAACAAAAACTGAGGCTATTAGGTCTATCAAGGCTGTGGATTAGCACACCTTCATGAGTCTCATCCTCTCTCTGGATGTCTGTGTGTGAGTGTATGACTTTCAGCCATTAGAGTGTGTTTGTTGGTAGGGTCCTGAGGGTTATTCATGGCGGGTTTCTGCTTTTGGCCACTTCTCTGCCTGTTCCAGGCACACCGGGCAGCAGGCACCTTTAAGCTTGACTGGCTGTTTGCATTCAGCTGGAGGACAAGACTCCACAAAGCATGTAACCTGGGCATCCTGTGGGGGATGAAGTTACAGGTTAGTTACTGGAAAAGATTAGATGAAAGCTTTGTTGTCACTGTGCGGGGAGACTGGCCAGCTGCAGTACAGATATCAAAATATAGGAAGTACAAAAAAGCACAAATAGAGCAACTGGGAAATATAATATACACCAAATTTCACACTACTGTCTAACACATTAAATAACACGGCACAGATCAAACTTACAGTATGAATATGTTCAGGAAATGTGTCTAAATAAGAAATATAAACATTTCACAGATATAAATAATGAGAATTTATGTGTGAGTGACTGATTTCAACATGTGTGGTCATGAGTCAGTCAATTATTTTGCAGGCAGTCTTGTGCTCCAGTGAGGTGCTTGATGACAAGCCTGAACAGAACAATAAGGTGTTTTGTATTAGAGCAACAACATAATGTGATGTACCAAACTCAAACTTCTTTCCCAGACTGTCCTTCTCACTGTGGTTCTGTCTGCCACATTTAATCATTACAAAAATCCTCCTATCATAGTAAGGCATGAAAGGTGGCATAAGATGAGAGAAGAGGGAGGGCAAGAAAAACTGACAGGTGTGAACAAAATAAAATTTAAGTGGGGAAAATAGCAACAAAACTAAGTGGGCGGGAAAAAGAGGAATGAAGCAGATCAGACAAAGCCAGGCTTGGCATGCAGCTGCCATCCCCTCTGCCAGCAGTTGGCACTGAAACAGCATCAAAGATAAAGAATGGGAGGCAGAGAAGTGGCCAGGGCACACAAACACTGTGGGGAGACATTTGTGCCAGGAGTAGGATAATATCAAGAGGCTGGGGGAGGTGAATCAGGGGCAAGAGTGCAAGCGGGGAGAGAAACTGGGGCATTTAAACTGGGCGGACTGCTCACATAGAAAATGTTCTGATGGACAGCCTGTCCTAAATGAGAAACGGCCTGTCCTAAATGAGAAACATAGAGATACTAAAACCTGATCAGTTTCTCAGAGTGTGAAAAATGACTGGACTAAGTACTGTGTGCATGTGTGTGTTTGAGTGGTATGTAAAAAACATTTCTACTACATGTTGATGTATATATTGAACATACTCTGCATTCACATATGGTGCAGGAGTCCTTTTTCCACCGTTCCTGATCTGTTCGTTCACGTCCCTCGGAATCAGTGCAGTCAGTCTTGCTGAGACGGTTCTCAAGTCTTTTAATCTGTAACGATACAATACATTAACATTTACGCATAGAGCAATTGTTTCTGGTTATATTAACACTGCCCCGTCTCTGTCTCTTGCAACAAATTTTACAAAACATGAGCCACATACAGTATACATGAGAATGTGCATACTGCATGAGCACAATCTGTATTACAGTATGAAGTGAAAAATACTACCACACTGAACAATATCTCATTCTCTAACATTCACAGTTTACAGTCCAGAATCCTCTTAACACAGACAGGGACAATTTTTAACACCATGAAATACAGTATTTAATATTTATATAATATATAACTCAACATATAATTGCAGCATTGACATAAAACAAAGAGAAAAAAAACTAAAAGAAGAGTGCTCCTCCTATTTAAACAAATGGAATCTACACAAAACAGAGCATAATACTTGCAACAGATGTAAAATATAACAAGTATTTCGAAGAAAAATAAAGAAATTCACATTTCAGAGACTGTGTTGTCCACAGAAATTAGTCATTCATTTGATCATCTGTTAAATCTAAATCCTTAACATGGTTAATGAATTATATTTTCAAATACATGAAGTTTAGTGTTTTTAATATGTAGTATATCCTTATAAACACCTACTTTTACTAAAACTTTGTATTTATCACAAATAATCATTCATTATGACCATGTTTGTGTAAGGAAAATGACTGAACAAAGCACTGAGGTTTAAATTCAAGCACTGTCAGGCATTAAAGGTATAGAGTAAGTACGTTTCCATATGATCTAAGGTCTACTGAAAAGTCTCAGAAGTATCAATTAAACTGTAAGTATATGTCTGTACTCACAGACTCACTCTGTTCTAACAGAAGAGCGATATTATAATTAGAAATGCAATGTTTATGAATCAGACTGTGTAGCATTAGGTGTCGGCTTTGTTTGTGCCAAGTGTGAGATTTTAAAGTGGGCAAACAATGAGGTGATGCTTGATGTGGTTTGCAATATTTCAAATGGGTGTTTATTTTGTTGTTTGTATTCATTCATTTGTAATACAATGTGTGTTATATCACATTGAGCAACCTGAAATTCCAATAATAAGATGAAAAAGAAAAAGGAAAGTTGCCTTGTCATTGAGTGAAATCTAGTTTGCCAAACTTCGTGTTGATGCACTAATTCTCGTCCAAGTGGGGTTTTGTACAATATGCAATTTGCAAATGTCCAAACTTGACACTCAGACATGATTAATATTTGGTAATTTGTGAACCAAAACTTAAAATGTTTTACTTTCTCCTCTCACTTTACACTTTATTTTCTACACACTGCCATTTGCTGTAGATATTCTTTTTAGTGCAATACTTTTCATTACTACTGTTTGCTATTTTGCTATTTTATTATTATGTATAACATTTTTAACTGCTTCCTATTTTGATATTTTATCATGTATAGTTTGTTCTTTATACTCTTATTTCACAATTTTTCACTTACAACTCACTTTTCAACACACAACTTTTCACTGTGTATGCTTGGGATAAATAAGGTCTCTCTCTCTCTCTCTCTCTCTCTCTCTCTCTCTCTCTCTCTCTCCTGTCTACTCTGTCTAAGCTTGGCATTAGAGTCTATTCAGCCTGCAAGAACTTAACAGCAAGATATAAAAGGATACAGAATAACAAATAAAAATAAACTACATACATTAACATTATGTACAAGAGTATAAGAATACTAATATTGAATTGCACATGAGTCAAATATAGATCATAAATACAGTGCTTGTACTATTACATGATAGAAAAAAATACACAACACAGTATAAATTGTATCATATTGCACAAGATGTAATGATATGAGCACATGTTAACATAAATAACAGTAGTGCAAAAACAGTAGGTTTGTGATGTTGTGATGTGAAACAACATGAACACAGTGCTAAATTAAATGATACTGGAGTTAAACAGTCTGACAGCTGTTGGAATGAAGGACCTGCGGTAGCGTACCTTCCTACACAGTGGATGCAGCCGTCTGTTAGTGAAAGAGCTGCTTAAGGCCCCCACCATCTCATGCAGGGAGTGAGAGGGGTTGTCCATGATTGATGTCAGCTTGGCTAACATCCTCTTCTTACTCACCTACTAAATGATCCATCAATGAATCCAGAGGGCAGTCCAGGACAGAGCCAGCTCTCCTGACCTGTTTGTTAAGTCTTTTTTTGTCCCTCCCAGAGCTTCCACAGCCCCAGTAGACCACTGCGTAGAAAATAGCAGATGCCAAAACCGCCTTCTTTTCATTCAGCAGGACTTTCAGTTCAGGGGACACCCAGGGTTTGTTATTTGGGAAATAACACCTTCCTGGTAGGCACTGTTGTTTACAACATCGCTGTGCCCTAACCCTTCCTCTTACCGCTCTCCGTCGCTCTCCTGTCTGCTCTCAGAAGTTGAAATCCATTCAAAGCAACATGCAAGTCTGGTGTGAGTTCACTCAGCCACGTCTCTGTGAAGCACATGATACTATACTCCCAGTACTCCCTCTGCAGTCTGGTTAGCACCATGAGCCATCCTATTAGGGAGAGATCTCACGTTCCTAATAATAAGAGACAGTATGGATGGTTTGTACCATCTTTTCTTGTCACGGCACTTCATTCCAGCTCTGCAACCCCTTCTCATTCTCCTTATTTCCGTGGGGATGTTGCCACTGGGAGTACTTTGGTGTTACACAGTGATAACAGCTGTTCCCAAGTGTAAAAAATAGAGCCGTGGCTGAGTGGATCTCCCAATGTTGTTTTAAACAGTCCAGAAACTAGTAGACCAGTTGTACATCCATGAGTGTGCACGATTGACCAAGACAGTGACGGAAAAAAAACATGAAAAAAGCACAACAACACACTTGCTGCCATCTTGAGTCTTAACTATATCCAAGCACATTTGTCCATCACTTTCAACGGGGCATCTACACTGCTTTGCCTATTACTTCAAAGAAATAACTGTTTCTCAATTTCTCTTAACAGTGCAACATTCTGAATTCTTGCATGTTGTGTTCACTCTGACCATGACCCGGAAAGACATACAGCCAGAAGGGACCATCTGAAAGGATGTGTTGACCACTGTTTTATGTTATTTTCTTATATTACAGAAAAAGCAATTCCTGTCTAGAGTTTCTTAAGCATTTCTGAGTTACTTTTATATATTTATGAATTGCTTTGTGGGCCGAATCAAATGGTATTGCATGCCATATATGGCCCGGAGGCAAGACTCTTCCCAACTCTGCCATAAAGTTCGAATCATTTATCAACCATGGCAGACAGATAGACACAAGAAGTGTGACAGTGGATGCATAAGTTGTGCAGATACTCGCTTGACAGCACAGTGGGATTCTTAAATTACCATTAGAGACTCTCAGAGCATCGCTGCCACCTAATCCACAGAGACAAGCCTATGTAAAGACATTGAGATTGCCAACAAACCACTGACAGAAAAAAGTCAACCAGGGGAATCAGACAAGGCAAAAAATATTCACAGACAAGGCAACAAATATTCACACTTACCTGCTTTCGTAAACTGGTGATTGTCTTCTGCATGTCAGAAACAAAGTCCTGGAAGTCGTTGACTGAGGGTTCAGTGCTTTTTTTGGAGATCACAGTAACATTTACAAGACTTTCTAGAGCTTCCTCCACTTGTCTGCAAAGACAGATGTACAATTAGGTTCCATTTCTACAACTGGCATCTGTTTAGAGTATACCTAAAGACTATATTCACTACATACAGTGTATACTATCTATAGACTTCCTAAATTCTTACTTTTTTTTGTGATCAAATTTTTACTCTATTGACAGATGCATATGCAGCAATACAGAAAAAGATGAAAACCAGTGCCTCTGAACAAGAGCAATATGCATGCCAAGAATAGAACAATAACAATAGAAAATAATTAAAAGAATATAAAAGGGAAAAAGAAAAAGGAAAAAAAAAGGGAGAAACACCCGAGTCCAGGCCACTACTAATTAGTTTAAAAGGCTGTTGAGGTGTACAGACAGTGATAGCCACATTTTTATTGTTTTCTCTTTCGCCCCATGCACTCGGGCTGTTGATAGTTCCAGGTACACAATATCTAGATACGTTAGAACCCATATTCGAAAAGAAAGCAAGTGTGGAGGCTTCCAGCGCGTGGCAACCAGCTTTTTTGCTGATGTAAGTCCAGCTAATAATGCTCTCTTTTGGTTCAACGTTAAGCCCAAATTAGAGAGATCATTTAAAATGAGGGTAACGGGTGAATGAGGACAATCAATCCCAAATATCTTTAAAAGGTTGGAGGCTACAATCCCCCAGAATCTGGCCAAGGGGGAGCATTCCCAAAACATATGAAAGAAAGTACCAGTAGCTTTCATGGAGCAAAGACTACAATTAGAGTCAGCAATCATTTTCAAAAAGTAAAGTTTCCTTGGTGTCAAGTACACTCAGTGGACAATTATAATGTGGTGATCAGGATTTCTGGGTGCTAATACTATGTTGGACCAGACTTTGTTCCAATCAAAAGCTGGGTCCAGATCACTGATGTCAGCCCTCCATAAAGCATCTAATGCCAAGGGATGTTGTGCATGCTGTAACATTAAACGATAGAGTTTGGAAACCAAACCACTTGTGCCTCTTGTGCTGAGTGGAATTTTATGAAGCGAGTGTGGTGTGAGAGGACTCTGTAATGGAACTCCACTAGCCTTTAGAGCTGATCACAGTAAAAACAGAAAAAAGAGGAACGTGGTAAATTACATTTTTGAGCATAATTCTTGAAAGGAATGTAAATGTCCCCCGGTGCACGCACACCCCTGTCTTTCCAGCAAGGAAACAGAATAGGATGGCCTAGTAGGATGGTCTAGTATTGTTATACAGCGGGGGGAACCGGGGTTCCATGCAGAGGGGCATCCACACCATATGATCTCCATACCGATAACATGTGTGAGACAATGGGGTCGAACTCCCAGCGACATTGAGCTATGAATATGTTTGAAAACAAAAGGTCTGGGAGAGAAGGAGGGCTCACCAGCCTCTCCTCCAGAGCTTGCCAAGACACTGGCACATCAGGCCGTAGCCAGGTTAATAATGGTCCAAGTGTAAATGCCCAACTGTAAAGTTTAAAATCTGGAAGAGACAGACCCCCAGCCTGTCTCCCCCTCTGCATTGTAGCAAGACTGATGCGAGGTCGTTTGGATTGCCATAACATTTTTTTTACTTCTGTCTGCAATTTACTCCAGTACTGGGAAGGCGGTGGGACAGGTAACATGGAACTGAAAACATTTACTCTAGGAAGAATGTTCATTTTAATTACTGACAACCTACTCTGAAGTGAGTTTGGCAATGTTGACCATCTGTCTAAGTAAGAAATGATTTTACTGACTAAACTGTTATAATTGTTTTTGGCTGTCACTGGAATTGAAGGAAACATTTCTATCCCCAAATATGTAAAGTTTTGGACAACTGCAATAGTTGCAGGGACGGAGGCATTAACCATTGCCTGATTCGGCGGTAACAAAGCTGATTTAAGCCAGTTTATTTTAAAACCAGATAATTTACCATACCGATCAAAAATGGGCATTACATGTTATAGACCTTGCACAGCGTTATTGAGATACAATAAGACATCATCAGCATATAATGAAATATGATGACGTTCATTGATAGCGATTGGTGATAGATCAGGTGACTGATGGATGGTCTGTGCCAGTGGCTCAATGGAAAGCGCAAAGAGCACTGGACTTAGGTAACAGCCCTGTCTTGAGCCTCTTGAGATAACAAAGGGGGGAGAGCAGTTCTTGCCCGTAAGCACTACAGATGTTGGATTGTTATATAATACCTTAATCATGTTTATAATTGGAGCACCAAAATCCATTGCCTCTAACACAGACCCCAAAAAATGCCACTCTAGGCGGTCAAAGGCGTTCATTGCATCGAGCGAAAGGACTGCTGCTGGGTTGCTCAGGCCTTCGGCAACATCCATGACGTGCAGGAGTCTCCTAACATTGTCTAAAGCTAATCAAGATTTAATAAATCCTGTCTGATCACTGTGTATGAGTTTGGCCATGTGACCCTGAAGTCGCGAAGCCAACACTTTGGTATATATTTTTAAGTCTGGCATATATATTTTTTAATATATATACTTATTTTTTTAAGTCTAAATTCTTGCTTGAAAGCCACAGTACCTGCCAATGCTGAATTAATGTCACATGGAGAAAAGCCAGCATTTCAGTAATGTAATAGTAACATATTGACATGACAATGTCTTTCGAAACATTTCTGAATTTAAACATTAATTCCTGATGTGTGTCCTGCTGTGTTACCTGTTTGCCTGGATGCCGTTGGCAGGTCTAGCCTCGTTATAGCTGTGCTCAGCTGATCTGCGTCCTCTAAAGTGGTATGACAGGGCATTGAACTGACCCTTGGTTCTGCAGTCTGTTGGGGTCAAACACAGGACAACACACTGTGGTTTAGTATCAATCGCTGACATTGACAAATGGTAAATGGACTGTATTTATATCGCGCTTTTCTCGTCTGCCAACCACTCAAAGTGCTTTACAACATAAGCCAGCATTTACCCATGGCAGCTGGAAAGCACCTGCTAGGAAGCATATTGTAAATTTAATAATAAACGTAAATCCACTGTGTACTCGTATGCAACTTTATTAGCAGCTTCATCGTAACATTGAGCCAACAATATAACATGAGTATAACATCAAAATCTCTGCTAACATCCTCTCTGCCCCTAAATAAATTAGAATTCGCAATTCCACATTTATTTCTATTTTATCTAAATATACCTACACAACATTTCTTTTTATTATAAATCCAAGTGGTGAAGCAGTTTTCAAGGCTTCATTGCCTCATTAGAGAGCCGATCGCTGCATATGATGACAGTAGGTCATACCTGTTGGCATACATGTAATGAGAGTTAGGGTGGTGGAGTGAGAGTTGGTGCTCTCTTATTTAATTTCTTGCTTGATTTGCCTTTGTGGTAGACAACATCAGCCCAAGTCCTGGCTGGAGTTGGTACTTTCGTTCTAGTGCCAGTGCTGTGCCAGTAAGAAGTGTAAAAATGGACAACTGGTTTGGGAGCCTTAATATCTTATCCAGTGACGTTAGGACACATCGAGGGCAGTATGGTAACCAGATCTTTGGTGGGATGCCCTGCAGTTGATGTAATTCCATGTAGAAAAGTCTGTCCATTTCCAGCACCTTGTACAATAGATGCTATAGAGTCCATTAATTACTCAATCTCAAGTATTTAATGCAGCGTTTCAATCTTCATTTTAAGATGTGCAATTCTCTCAGTCAATTGCTTGCAATCAGTTTTTGCCATCTTGTTTCCATCCTTGAGTTTAAGTCTTATTCCAATGTTACTCCTGCAAAGCCTTAATAAAAGGCATGGAGACTGATTCTGTAAGAAGGAACGCTACCGCAGGTCCTTCATTCCAACAGCTGTCAGAGTGTTGCTTAAGTTGCTTAATGTAGCCCTGGGTCCGTATTCAGGCTGTTTTTTGCACTCATGTGTGATTTATCCTACACGAATTACCTTGTGCAATATTTTTCCACTCTCATTGTACCTATCAATACATACTGGTATTCTACTGTGACAAATATATATTTATTACTGTGCAACAACATAAATGCTGTAGTCACTTTATCCGTACCCACCATGTCTATCTATCTATCTATCTATCTATCTATCTATCTATCTATCTATCTATCTATCTATCTATCTATCTATCTATCTATCTATCTATCTATCTATCTATCCATCCATCTATCTATCTATCATGATGATTGCAATTGCATAGCTTTCAGTCCATTTAGTTTAACTAACTTAATTTGATAGATTATCTATTGTAGTCTAAACCATTTTCTCATTTCACAACTGCTTTTATCCCTAATGACAGTTTATTATAACAGCAGGGGGTTCCCTCTTCATTTATTTTTTTCACCTTATCATTTCGGATATCAACCAGGCATTGGTGTGAGACGCTATCATCTACCTGCTCCATCGCTCTCTTTCCCACCTGGAGAGCACTGGTAACACAGTGAGGATCGTGTTTTGACTTCTTCAGTGCTTTCAACACAATCTAGCCATCACTGCTGAGGGGGAAGCTTGGAGTAGACTGTCACCTGGCTGCATGGGCCATCGACTACCTCACCAACAGACCACAGTATGTGAGGCTTCACGACATCCAGGGATTTGACATTGAGATCGTGGAGGAGTACAAATACCTGGGTGTCCACCTAAACAATAAACTGGACTGGTCCACTAACACTGATGCCCTGTACAGGAAGGGCCAAAGTCATCTTCATCTCCTGAGAAGACTGAGGTCCTTTGGAGTATGTAGGACATTACTGAGGACTTTCTATGACTCTGTGGTGGCATCTGCAGTCTTTTACGCAGTGGTCTGCTGGGGCTGTGGAAGCACTGAGAGGGACAGAAAAAGACTCAATAAACTGGATGCTAGGTGAATGTTTGAAGGAAGCATAGTCCACAGCTGAAGCCCACGGTTCATCACCAACCACTTCATGTTTCTAACAGATTTTTCCCACTCAGCGACACACCCGCTGAGAAACCAATTTTGGTTATTAGCAGCTCTATTTTGAGAAATGTGAAGTTAGCGGTGCCAGCGACCACAGTTAAATGCATACCGGGGGCCAGAGCGGGCGACGCTGAATCAAATTTGAAACTGCTGACTAAGGATATGTGTAAATACTGGAAGACTGTTTTCACGTTAGCGGTAATGACACCCGATTATGCCAGGTCACTAAAATTAATGTGGAGTCGGTGTGTGCATATGCAAAAACAATGTGAGACTCCGTAGTTTTCTCTGGACCCCTGCCAAATCTGATCAGTGATGACATGTTCAGCCTCATGTCATCGTTCAATCACTGGCTGTCGAGGTGGTTACCCACCCAATACTCAAAAGAGACTGTGTCCGCCCCCCGACCACGCAAACGAACTAAATCTAAAATAAACAGGAGAGGAGTTATATGTAAAAACTTATTAACGCGACCGACGCAACAGTACAAGACAGGAGAATTAAATGTGCACTGCTTAATATCAGATCTCTGTCCTCTAAAGCTGTATTAGTAAATGAGTTAATATCAGATCATAGTTTTGATTTATTTTGTATGACTGAAACCTGGCTGTCTCATGATCAGTATGTTAGCCTAAATGAAGCTACTCCTCCTAGGCATACTAATACTCATGTTCCTCGAGCCAGCAGCAGAGGAGGTGAAGTTGCAGCCATTTTTGACTCTACCTTATTGATCAACCCTAGACCTTAACTCAATTGTAGCTCATTTGAAAGCCTTGTTCCTAATCTTTCAAACCGAACCTGGAAAACATCACAGATTATTTGTCATAGTGTACCGCCCTCCTGGTCCTTATTCAGAATTTATATCTGAATTCTCGGAGTTTCTATCAGGGTTAGCCCTTAAAACAGACAAAATAATTATTGTAGGTGACTTTAATGTTCATGTGGACGTTGATAATGATAGCCTTAGTACTGCATTTATCTCATTATTAGACTCAATTGGCTTCCGTCAGAGTGTTCATGGACCTACTCACTGATTTAACCACACTCTCGACCTTGTTCTGACATATGGCATTGAAACTGAACACTTAATAATTTCAACACAGAATCCTCTTTTGTCAGATCGTCATTTGATTACTTTTGAATTCCTATTACCAGACTATCCACCATTAGGCAAAAATTCCAACACCAGATGCCTATCAGATAGTGCTATAGCTAAATTTAAGGATGTGATCTCATCAGCATTTAACTCAATGCTCAGTACAACAGTGGACTGCTGCGACAAGATTAGTCCTTCTTGACCATTGATCATCTGGTTGATAGTACTACAGGTTCATTGCGTATGACCCTTGACTCGATTGCCCCCTTAAAAAGAAGACAACAAAACAGAAGAGGTTAGCTCCTTGTTATACCCCCCAAACTCACAATTTGAAGCAAACATCATGACAACTTGAAAGGAAATGGCGTTCCACCTATCGAGAAGTATTATCTCTTATCTGGCAAGACAGTGTTAAAACATACAGGAAAGCCCTCCGAACTGCCAGAGCAGCCTATTACTCTTCACGAATAGAGGAAAATAAAAACAATCCGAGGTTTCTCTTCAGCACTGTAGCCAGGCTGACAGAGAGTCAAAATTCCATTGAACCATGTATTCCCTTAACCCTCAGTAGTAATGACTTCATGAGTTTCTTTAATGATAAAATTCTAACCATTAGAGACAGAATTCAGCAACTACTGCCCTCAGTGGGTACTGATTGATCTTCAAATACAGAAACCATAGCAGTAGCTGTTAAACCTGTCGTATTTTTAGACAGCTTCTCTCCTGTCAAGCTTCACAAACTAATTTCAACAATTTCCTCATCAAAATCATCAACCTGGCGTCTTAGATCCCATCCAGACCAAACTGTTTAAAGATGTTTTACCCTTAATTGGATCTTCTTTATTAGACATGATCAACCTGTCTCTGTCAACAGACTATGTACCACAGTTCTTTAAAGTAGCTGTAATAAAACCTCTCCCCAAAAAGCCTACTCTTGATCCAGGGGTCTTAGCCAACTACAGACCTATATCTAACCGACCCTTTCTCTCTAAAATTCTTGAGAAAGCAGTCAGCTGTGCAACTTTTTACATAACAATAGTTTTTTTGAGGATTTCGAATATTGCTTTTTTCCACTCTCAGTGAGTACTCTACATATCTATATAGTACTCTTCATTATAGTTGTCTACTGTGACATACATATACATATTTATTTCTGTGGAATAGCATTAATGCTGTAGTCACTTTATCCACTATGTGCAATTTGTGTAAAGTCTGTATTTTTGGCAGTATATTCTTATGGTAATTTTTCTTGTGTTCTTTGCAGCAATATATTTTTAAAATATATATTTGTTACATATTTCTTCTCTTATATAGCCCTTTGTATAAAATGTACATATAAATATATAGTCAGCTTTTATTTTGTATTTCATATTTTGTATTTCTCTATTTCTGTTGCTTATTTTTTCCAACTGACATGACCTGCTGCTTGTAATACCTGAATTTCCCAGGCTGGGGATTAATAAAGTCTATCTTATCTTATCATGAAATATTTTTTGAAACTGTCTGTCCTGCCTGTTCTTATGTATGTAAATGGGGTTAAATGAAATGTTGAACTTTAAGAACCACATAAAGCAACATGATGAAAGCAACCATATAACAAAATCAAAACTCTTGAAAAATCTGTCCACTTGCTCTTACCTTCACAGCAGTCCTGCCACATGCGCAAGTCAACCTGAGGGATGTCTTCACAGGTGCCATAGCCATGGGGCCGCTCGGCCACCCTGAAAACATCCTGCTGGATATGTGTTATGTTGTCCCCATTGTCACACAGCACCCGTGTCAGAGAGGCCTGCTTCAACTGGGTCAGCTGGGCAGGAGTGAACACGCCCGGATTTTCATACCAGAACCTGAACAATACAGAAGAAAGGAAAGTGACTGACAGAAAAACAAATTTAAATTCCTTTACACCTCACATTTTCACACAATGGATAAAGATGTTATATAGCTTTAATTTTACACAAATTTTAAAAGAAATAAAGATTAATAATAAAGGTTTAACACTTTATTATACCTTCTATTACCTTCTATTTTAGCACTTACTTAAGAAGATCAGCTCAATAAAATGTAACACATACTTTAATTCATACCTTTGATTAATCCTCTCACAAAAATGTTGTTAAAAAGCAATGGTAATCACTATGCCTTATCATGTTGCCTATACCAAGGAAAATGTCTCATCTCAGTAAATCGCATTCTGAAAAAGGAGGATATGAAAAAGCAACCAAGCAGTATCCATGATACTGGTGGACTTCTTTGTTTTCATAAATGGTCAGGTAAGTTGTGTTGTGACTTTCAATTCTCAACAATTCCCCCATGAGCAAGCACTTGGCGAGGAGTGAGGAAAAAATTCCTTTTAACAGACAAAAATCTCGAGCAGAACCAAGATCTGGGTTGGTGACCATCTGCCTCGACCAGTTGGGTTAAGAGACAGAGACAAAGAATCTTACTATACCTGTCTCCATCCCTCAGGCGTTTGAACTGAGCAGCCAGCAAACACATTAGGGTGGGCCCCACTCTACTGCCAGGGACCAGGTCTTCAGCCATCAGTGCAGGGAATAGGTCGATGTTAAGAGGAGAGCCATACAGCCTGCCACACAGGTAACAAAGTCAGGGACACTAAACTATGGGAATATATTACAATTCACAATTACTGTATAGCACAAGCTTCCTGGCAAACCAAGATTTGTTTTCTCAAATTGATGATGGTAACTGTGACTATTTTTTTCTGTTCACTGGTGTGACTATAGCCCACAGATGACTTGGTCCCATCTGTTGCATACCGGTCTCAAGCCAAGTTATAGAAAATTATGAAATATGAATAATCATTTTGAGTGTATAATTACCTCTGAATTTTCTCTCTGACATGAGCATTCTTAATTTCATTCCTCAAGTCATCAAACGTCTGAGCTGAGGTCAGGTTACAGAAGGTCCTGTAATCATTGTACGGGGGTATGCCATGATCCCTTCCTCTCTGTATATTCATGGCAGCTAAGTCCAGAGCGACAGCATGGGCCATGGAGAACAACCTCTCCGTCAACTCCGTATTCAGCATCTGTGTGGAAACCCGCATCTTACCAGCGACACCAAAGAGCCCACGAAGGAGTGGGTCAATGCCGCCCTCATTCACAATGCGAAACGGGGAAAAGAAGGCCCGGTGCAGGGAGATATGTCCCTGGGGGATAGGCTGGAAGTCCTCATCTAACCTGTAGAGTATGGGATTGATGAGGGTGTGCCCAAAGCGGAATGCAGCAGTGGCGAAAGCACTGAGGATGCCGGCATTAATATTGGGGTCGTAACCAGTGTACAGCCCCATCATCTTCATACCTGCCTCACCCAGGATCTAGGAAACAAGAAAGGAAATGTCACTGCATTTCCTGTTACCATCCATATGATTGTTACCACAGTATCACTATTAATGAATGTCTTTCTTTTTGTTTTCACCATGGAAATAATCAGAGAAACAAAGGTCAAAAAAGAGAATCAACAAATCAAAAAAATGAACATTATACTGAATCTGATTACCTTTGGCAACCAGTGACTGTAGGTGATGTGCTGCATCTGGGCCCCCACTATCTTTCTGGCCTCGTGGTAGATGGTGTCCCCATCCCAGTGGGGGTTCAGTCTCAGTAGCTCCGTAGCTATGCGGTTGTGTTCCCTGAACCACACTGTGTGCATGGCGGTCAGACCAAGCTGCTCATTGGCACGGTGATCTCCAGCTAAGAAACATGGAATTGGACTCTCATTTTCATCCCTCATACACTCAGTAGGTGGTCCTGTCGCAAATGGAAGAAGTGGCTTCCCTGTTCGCTGGATGATACCTTGGCGGAGCAGCCCCCTTTGGCTGGCCAAATCACGGATTTCCTCAGATTCATGACGTGAACTGCCATAGACATTTGAAGCATCAATGTAAGAGGTCAGCTGGTTGATTTGCTCTCTTGGATATACGCTGTTCATGAGAAGAGATGTCATCCCGCTACCACAGACAGGGCTGGATCGGACAAAGAACATGCAGTTGGCACCACTTCGCAGCTGCCGTGGATCATTGGGTGGGAACTGGATTGGGAAGCATGGTGGGTCATTGGTGCAGACCTGAGTGCACAGCTGGCCGTCAGAGAACCTTGACTGGCTGAGGGCTGCCACTGTTGAGTCTAAGTCATGGTCTAGGAACTGACCCCACTGCATCAGCATGTGAGTGTAGCGGTCATCAGGAGTGATGGTCTCTGTTCCAATCATGGTGGTAGAAACCAGCCTAGGCAGAGGCAACCTGTATCCATTATGCAGCCGCTCAGTAGCACCTCTCGGCAGGTTAAAGCCATTATCATAGACTGACTTCAGGAGTCGTTCGAAGGCAGTGAGTGAGGCACCCCACATAGGGTGCTGCAGGTTGTTGCAGGTCCCGTCATGGCTACGATACTTCTGATGGAAACAAATGTCAGAGCAGTTGTTGAAGCGGCGGTGGGCTGTACAGCCGGAAAGGTTGGCAATCACGTCCAAAAAGTGAGGAGACACCAGGTCGTTGTACCGAAATGCTGTGTGAAAACAACATTAAATTCGACAAATAAAAAGTCAGCGTAAGTGTACTGTGGATTTTATTTAGTAACACACAATAAATTGTCATTTATACCACAATATCCCTGGACTTAACACTGATGACGGAGAAAACACTGACATGCCTTAAGAGAGGGAGGCACAGTGAATGAAGCGGGGTGCCCCCTCGAGGAGCAAACACTGCATGCAACAGAGCCAATAAAAACAAATAGAATGGTGAAATTTTTCATCCGGACATTTAAGGTGTGTTGATTGATTCATGATGGCAACTCAAGTATTGAGTAACACGCAAAAACATTTACATCCTTATTAAAATTTGCTGGTAGCTGCCAGTAGCCTTTGAGCAGCACAGTGAATTAAGTATTTTTTTCTCCAGTCTGTAGTTAGATAATGTTAACTAGTAAGATGAAAAGGCAGTGAAACATCCTTTCATTCATCATTCACTCATCTGACTGTTTTTTGTTTTTTTTTTATTATTTGTGATGCATTTGCAAAGAGACACTATGGATCCAGCCTGTTAAACTTGGCCAGTTTGTGTGCACCCCCAATTCCTGCAGGAAATAAAAGTTTGCTGAGCTATGTTTTCATAGCCTATAAGATGAGCTTGAGCTCTGCCTGCAATGCAACTTCTACTCAGAATAGATGTTTCAAATGTGGCTTAATTTGCTTGCCAAATGAAATCATTCAAAAGACAAATTACTTGTGTTCATTAGTGTGTTTAATGCCACACTCATTACATCCATGGAATCACCTAATAATACTTGGCTAGATGTTTGTCTGAATGCTGCTGCACAATATTTTCAACATGATAAAGCTATTCATACAGTCAGTCTCATGTGGTCAGTTATAGTTGACTAATGTATGTAAACCTTCCACCATAGGAACACATGTCCCTCGAAACAAGCCACAGCTTAACAGTGTGGATGCACACTAGCACTAAACAGTAACTTAATGTCTGTTAATATGATTCACATACATACATACAATACATAGAATTAATGCACACATTTACCTCCTTTCCTGAGGGCACAGATAGTAGTAGTAATTCACTAACCTGCCCTGACTTGCTTTGATATGTGAGAGCTCCTCTGTTAAAGCTCCAATATGCAGCATATAAATCTGAGTGTCTGTGATGTTAGCAATGTGGTGCTACGGTTGTGCATGAGAGTAAGTAAGTATCAATAAGGGTTAGGTGAGACTTCCAGTCTTACATGGCATCACCTGCTCAAGCTCCTCATATTTTCTCACTTTATACCCATTACGTGCCATGTGTGGGTTTGTATGCATAGCATGTGTGAATTAAGAGGAGAATAGGGAAACTGTGGTGTTGCCCTCCCAGATTAAATAGAGATACAACAAAAACAGCACATTTGTTTCTGCTGATGGGCAGCAGTCACTCTGGGGCCAGTGCAACAATGAACACTTGGTTGTTGGCATAGGTAATGAAAACACTGTCTCTCTCCCTCTGTCTTCATTCATATTTCGCAGAGCTCTATTTCTCTTTCCCTACATTTCATTGTCCATTAACAGCAACTTTCACCTGAATGCCTCCCTTTTGAGAACCTACAACTCTTCTTCAACATACTATTAGTCCTCTAATTTTTCCTCTGTTCTTGATTTAAAATTTTCTGAAGAATCACACGAGACATTATAACCCAAAACACAGAGTTCACATGACAGATGCTTATACATATAAACATCCAAATCAACCTATGCTCTCCCAGTCTCTGCACACATGCATAACTGAGACAATACCAATGCAAACCATCTTCATTTTTTTTTTCTCGTGAACTGCTCCATGATTACATCTCTATGCCTCTGGACATGCTTAAGAGAACATGACATACAGATGGAGCTCCTATCCACTGCCAAAGTTTGCTCACAATAATTTGGTAATTCATAGAGTGGTTGAGAATTGAATTACTATGACACTAATCTTAGGAAACCGGATAGGAGCTTCGAACTGAATCCGCAGTGAGACTTTAGTGGAATGTTATGCACATTCATGCCTATTTTTTGTGTGAGACAGGGAAGTAAGAAAAATGTATCTTGTCACCAAAATTTCTGTAAAAACCAATAAAAGGTAACATTGCCATAGAAACCAGATTATACTGCAGCTATACAAGATAGCATTATTGTTACAAACCACAATATAACCTTAATTTGTAACACTAGTTTTACTTCTGCAGTTATTTTGTAATTTTGGTAATGCAAAAGTATTGTAATCAGTAACGCATTACTCCACAGAGACAGTAATACTGTAATGTAACATATTATTTTAAATGACAGTAACTAGTAATATCTATGACATTACCTTTAAAAAGTCATGTACACAACACTGCTCTACACAGTAATGCAATGGCAGAACGATGGGACATTGATTATGTACCCTAATGGTCCCCATGGGATTAGAGGCGTACCATTCTGGCAAAAATGGCAGATCTGACAACACATCATCTGCTGTCTAGCACATTTACACAAACTGAATGAGTCAGAGTGGACTCAGATCCATTGCACAGATGGAAAAGGATATAAGGGCACAGAGCACACCAAGCACCATGGACAAGCTCCAGTCAGGAGGGACAGAGGATTCTTTCATCTTTCCCCCACCACTTGAGAGTCCCACACCAGCCAGAGAGAACCAGGTCTGTGTGATCTGGCCAGAGAGCCAGATGTATGACGTTGGGGAAGCCCCATTGTCAGAACACGGGGAGTTTTCCAGTATGTCAGATCTGCCTGCAGTGAGTGAGGGATGGTCAGCACTTGTCTCTTGTCCCAAACTAGGTCAAGGCACAGATGGTGAACCACCTCTGGATTTTCCTCATCTGTAGGAGCCCTAAGGGGGTGCCCTCTGAGGGGTGCAGTGCATGACAGCAGAGAGTCTAGCGCATCCAACCTGGATGCAGACATGTCTGTGGACCATCTGTTGACATAATTTGCAGCCAGTCCATAGCCTTCTCCACTGCTGTGTGAAATTATTGTTCATTCATGGGAAGGCTGTTTCGAAAGGCTTGGTGCAGACCATGGTTCTGGAAACGCCTGACAGTGTAAGGGTTCAGTCTGACACAGTCCGTGCTGAAATATCACCACTAACTTGCCTTAAATGGTGCGAGGTTGGTGACAATTCTTCATGGTCAGTAATACACATTTAACTGAGGATTTATTACTCAAAAAATGTGAGAAAGTGACCAGGGAACACCCAGGTCTGTGGCAATGAGCTTATGTTTTGTGTATGTCTGTGTGAAAAGAGCCATGAATAACTCAGCAGGAGCATAAGTGGACTGGTCGTGGGAGAACTCACTATCTGTCTTTCTGATGATGCCTCGCAAGTCCTGGAAAAGTCCTGCAGCCTGAATATACCATGTAGAGGGAAGGAGCTGCTGCGGCAGAGCTACTGACCGTGACAGAGACAGGGGAAAGCCACAGACGTGGAGCCTCGTCCTCACTCTCAGATTCTAGGTTCCAAGTGGGGAGGTGGAGGCTTGATGTGAATATAGTTTGGAGCAGAGCTCATATCCTTATGGTATTATATACTGTATATGAGGACCTGAGAGGGGCAACTGTTCAATGTACAGTGGCGGGAAAGAAAATGTATATAGATGAGGATAAAACTAGTGACAGCTCTTAGAAAGCCTATATGAAATAGAACTGAAACGTCCATATTCAGTTCTGGCTGGGGACCTCTGTTGCCTGTCATACCGCTCTCTCCTCTCTGTCTCTAGCTCCCTCTCTCCATGCCTCCTATCTCTCTACGCTCAGCTTCCAAATAAAGGCAAAATGCCAACAAGAAAGATTCACTTTTACTGCAGCTTCAGTCCTTTGTGTGTCACAGCCACATTTTACAGGTCTGATGTATCTCATTAAAATCATATAATAGTTACATAATTTTCATACATTTGTAGATAAAGTGAAAGATGTGATCAGGTATAAAGTAACAGAGGTTGAACCACACTGTATATTTGGTAATCAGCCTTACCGGTGCCGTTGGTGTCGACCATGAGACCCTGGTTGACATGGTTCTGGATGAGCAGAAGAGTCTGCTCGAAGATCTCCCCGGCACGTGCCTGCTCCACTGTGTAGGGGTCACGTGGATACCGGAAAAGAGCTAGTAACTCTCCTGGGGTACGAGGCTGACTGGAGGGATGAGGGATAGAGAGATGGAGTGTGAGGGAGACAGGAGAGAATGAAATAGTGATGAAGGAGAAGGGACAATGAATATGATGTTATGTGTAGCGAAAACACAGAAGAAGTGAGAAACAGTAGAAAATGTGTGGGATTTAAAAGGGGGTGGAGGAAAGACACATTAAATGAAAGCAAGGGAAAAGATCAAATTCAGATTTCATGCTAAAAATGACACTCTTCTTTTGCTTGAAGGCAGGAAAAGCAGGCAAAGCTTTCTCTGACCCTTTCCAGAAAATGTCTTCACTGCAGCTTGAGCAAGTCAGAAAGATGAAGGAGAAGCCCGGAACATGCACAAACATCTTAGTCATTTCACTCATGAGTTAGATCTCCTACCATGAGCCCACCACTGACTGTGTGTGTTGTTCCTGCTTTCACTCCTTGAAGATCACTGGACTGCTTTACAATCACCTCAAGCTACTTTTGAAACACATATTCAACTCCAGCTTTTAATGTTCAGCCAGATTTGGACTTCAAAGTGTGGGAAACCTTTAAGTCACATGCCAGATCCACAGGTGAAAAAAACCCAGTCCAAGATGAAAAAACAAAAATTGTCTCATTTTGCAAGCAAATTTAAACAACATAATGCACATGTAAGCAAGCTAGCAAGCAAGTTACAAATAAATGTGCTTAAAACTGAAATATGTTAAGTTACATAGCTTTTCATTGGATTTCTGGTACAGCCGCAATACACTCCAAATGCATATATTCTATAATAAACACAGAACATACATGTAGATCATTAGAATTACGAAATATATGATAACATAAATATCTATTATATAATAATCCTGTCAAAGTGTAGTGTAATTTAATCATCCTGTGAATTATTAGCACACACAATACTTTGCAAAATTTTTTTACAACAAACATTTTGTGGTTAATAACATGTTTCTTTCTCCTACAGCTGAAAACATTAACATTGGTGTGAAGCCAAGAGAACTGTTGCCAAGACTTATCAGGTGTCTTTACAGATTTTTGCTTTTAGTGGGAAAAATTGTAATTCAGTTGTTACTCAAGGTCTAACTGTCTAAAACTTAGGAGCAACACAGCCTTTATGATCAGACCAACAAGTGTTAATGGCTTTTCTCCTGATATGCTCTCGTTCTCAATGTTGGTCTGTTTTTTTTATTGTTTCCAACCCACGTTTAAAGACCTTAGTGCCATCAGCCAAAAAGGAGGCTGCATCTTAATCTGTGATTGTCATAAAAGAGAGTTGGAAATACCCTTATTTCAATTTAGGTTACCACTGTGTGTTCTTGTGTACATTTGTCTTTTTCATTTGTGTTTGTGTTTGTGCAGAGTATTTGTGCGTGCATGTGTGGGCAGTGTGTATGTGTGTGCAGCCAGGAGAAACCCAACTGCTAACACCATTCAACAGGATGGAAACACTATTGAGCTATATTGAAACCACCTACATCTCTTACCATGATATAAAGTGTATGAAATCTTCACTGGATAGACTTAAAGACATAATCATTTCTTTTACCATCCTAAAAAAATACTGTTGATGCACCAATGGAAAAGGGGTTGACTTGGTAAAGATAATGAAAAGCTGTTAACAAGCAGTTATATATATTGACTGCATCTGTCAGAATAACTGTTGGACTAAATAGACGTTAGCACTGCCCTATCCTAATGCACTGTTTGTCATTGAAACTTTAAAACTGCAAAATCTGTGCAGTGAAAGGGCAGCAACATTAGCAGCCACTCTGTATGAAATGAAAAATTATTTGGCTACTCTGTTGCTTATTGGTATTGTTGACAAGCAAAAACAAGATTTGTAAAAGTGTATTGGAGTTTCTGATGTTCTTACGGGAAAGGGTTGTTTTGATGTGTTTGGGGATCTCATTGACTACCAGCTGAATTGTGTGTGATTTGTCAGCTGGGTCTCAAAACATTTTAATTTAATATTAATTAGGGACACGGGGCACGCAGCACGTAGCCCCGAGTCACTTATTACTATCCCGCGCGTTTCTTCTTCTTCTTCTTCTTATTAGGGACACGGGGCAACGTCCCGAGTCACTTATTACTATCCCGCACGTTTCTTCTTCTTCTTCTTATTAGGGACACGGGGCACGCTCCGAGTCACTGGCTCCTACAGCTATGAAATAGCTGCAGGAGCCAGTGACTCGGGGCTACGCCCCGAGTCACTTATTACTATCCCGCGCGTTTCTTCTTATTATTATTATTATTAGGGACACGGGGCAACGTCCCGAGTCACTTATTACTATCCCGCGCGTTTCTTCTTCTTCTTATTATTATTATTATTATTTTTCATCTTCCTCCAAGTTTTCGTCCTCAAACTCGTCCCACAGCTTTGAGAAAACCCTCGCAAATTATATATCAAAACGTGCGTATTGTTCGGGATCGGTGTGCTATTACTTTTCTCAAATTTATAAATTTCCCATAAGAAATGAATGGGACGGGCGAAAAAAACAAGATTGAAATTGGAGTTTTTCAAACATCTGTAGCTCAGGCATACATTCACCGAGAGACTTCATTTCAACTTTAAAATGTAGACCCAAGTCTGGTCTATTGGTGTGTTCATCCACATTTTGATTGGTCCTATAGTTTTTGATCAGTCACTGTTCAATGACAGTGATCGTTTGGCGGGAAATTTTGAGATTATAATGGGTGTGTATTGCGCGGAATGTTCGTGCTAGAGTGCGTGCTAGAGTGGCACAGAGTCTAAAAACGATCTGAAAATCTTCTCTTTTTCTCGTCGCTACGGCCACAAATTACACTCTACACGCATAATTTTGGGATCAGTTTGTAGACAAACTTGTCCTCTTTCGTGTGATGTCCTCGAAAAAGCTGAGAGACTTACTGAATTTAAATAGTGAGGCTTTTTGTGCAGCCAGCTCCCTCCTGCTCTCCCATTAAGTCCCATGTTAAAATTCAGAGCTGTTTTGTGAGCAAAGCAGAAATGCCTCTTGTCTTTAGCTCGCCATAAAACAAAAAGTTGTTGTCTCAGGAATAAAACGAGGAGATGGTCGGACTCAGGAAGTTCTCGGGAGTCCGATGATCTATAGTACACTCTGATACGAGGTACGGTTCTCTCACCAGAGGATTTAGTTCGGGAGGTTCGCCGAACCCAAATCTCACTGCATACAATACAAACTCCTGTTCTCTGAGTCGCAGAGTCTTTTTAAGTCGACCATTTCGTCATTTTTCTAAAGAATATCTGGACACAAAACACACGTACATCTGGCCCAGACTTGTCCGCATCTCACAGTGTAATCGGTTTTTTGATAGCAGCTACGGTTTTGACACAATCGCAAGTTGTTCGGAAGAAACCGACAGCGAAAAAGCCGCTTTTCAAGGGAAGAGGTGCAACAGGTGCAACTGTCATTTACACACACACCGGTCAATAACCCACGCACACACATCTGCAGGACAACAAGCCTGAGAATGATTATCTTAACGAGCTCAGTCAAAACAAGGGCATTGTTTGAAAACAATCTCCGTCCAACAAACAGTTAAACTCAGCTTCACCAAGCGCTTTGCCAAAAAGGTTGAGACAGTAGTCACACAAACGCACACACAAGCAGGGCTAACCAACAGCTAAAAAGTGATTAAAAACAAGCACGTCAAAACTGAACAGGAACAGGTAAAAAGTGGGAGAGGTAGAGAGGTAATTATCAGCAGGTGGGGCAGAAGTTACACACGCACACAAACACACACACACACACACACACACACACACACACACATTCAGACACACATATACCAGACACATCTCCATGTAGGAGCTGGTTGGGCTGCTTGTGTAGTTCAAGCAGACACACACACACAAACAGACGAAGACACACACATACGCAGTCACACACAATGACAGATACATAAACACACACACACAGACAAATGCATAATGAAAACCCCATCCCCCCGCCCCCTTGTTAACGCCGTTAGCTCTATTAGCTCTGTTAGCACAGTTAGCTCTGTTAGCGTTAGCGCCGTTAGCTCTATTCGCACTGTTAGCTGTTCGCTCCGTTAGTGTTAGCTCTGTTAGCTCCGTTCGCATTAGCTCCATTCATGTTTATTGATTCAGTTCATTAATTCATGTTAACAGAGACATGAAGCAGAGGAGAGAAGCAGACACAGACAGCTGAGGTGATCAACAGAGACAGACAAGGAGAAAGCCACAGAAACACAGCTGAGAGCAATTCATTAATCAGGGACTGACTACCTCTGATATCTGCTGTTTTCTCACATTGCAGCCTTTTTCAATTGTCCGCTGCTTCGCCATAGTTTCGCCTAGAGACTTCATTCAAACTTTAAAACGTAGATAATTTTGTCGGCTCGAACGCACCCCGTGTCCCTTTCAAAATTTCCCAGGGGGAATTTTCTAGTTTCATTTATTATTGTATGTATATTTATATGTGTGTATATATATTTGTATGTGTGTGTGTGTGTGTCTGTGTGCACAATAATAACTCCTGTAAGAGATGTAAAAACACTTTTTAAAGAAAGTTTAGGGGGGAAAAGTTTGTTTTCCATGCAGGAAGAAAACTGGAATAAAGAGGTGACAAGACATAAAAAGGTATGTATTCTTTTTACATTTGGCCTTAGTCTTTTACAATTTTATAACAAAGCAAGAGATTTATGTAGTTAGCGTTAGCATAGAGCCTGCTCCTGGGTCGAAAATCAAGCTGTTCCACTTAGTGCTATTCCTGGAGCACTTCCGTTGTGTTGTCTCGAAATGCAGCGTTTTTCTATTGTATATGATTTCGAAATTAGTGTGTTTTCTACTTTGCATCGTTTCTATATTTGCAGGGTGGTTGCTTTAAATGTATTTGTTTTGGCTTTGTGCAGCATGTTTTTTTAATTTGTAGCACATTTCCTTTGATGTATTTATTTTGGATTTTCAAATGCATTTTTGGAACTGGTATTGGCGTTCCTGAAGCTGCAGCATGCTTCTCCCAATGGAAATGTTTTGGGCTTTTGCAGCGCATTTGACCTTGTCAGCCACAATACAAACCTAATCAAAAGCAGAAATGACTCGCTGTACACAACCTTTTCTCTGTGGCAGACCTTGTATAGTAAGAGTGAACATACACTGCAAATCAGAGTCTTCAATGTCTTGGGGGGCAACTTTTTTGGGTAAACAACGCCCTTTACTAAATAGCTGCCACATAAATATGACATGATGTTGTGAATGCTGGTCTCCACATATTTATGTTTAAACCACCAAACTGTGAACTAAACTGATTACAAGCCCAGGTTGATAGGGTAGCTTTCATTTTACACTATTCCTCACCACCAAACAGCGTGGCTTCTGAGTCAATCAGTGACGGGATGTTTGTGTGTGTTGCGTGAGTTTGTCATATCTTACCCATCAAAGAGACGTCTTCTTGTTGACTCAATAGCACTATCCACATTACGGATGGCCTGCTCAATGGACGTGCTCACAAAGGTGTCCCCTTCTCTGCTGACCGCAGGAACTGTTGTCACACGGAGAAAGACAGACTGGTTGCTTAGAACCAAGTTGAACCATGTTAAAAAGCCTAATATATTTACAACTTTATTGGGGTGTATAACCCTACTCATAACCAACAGATAATTTATTTCTACTTTCTCATTTTGTGGTTGAGGTTTTTTTCTTAAGTTTCATTAACCTGCTCATTTAAATGTAAATTTTCCAAAGCATTTATGCAACACATACCAGTGCCAATATATTTTATGCTTTAACATACATTTAACATACAATTTTGAGCTTAGGTTCAAAAGTGTTCTTTATATCCACCTATTGCAAGTGACTGAGCCTTTTAATGTGCTGCACTTAAGCTTCCTTTCTGAAGTTGGAGTGAGCACATTTCTTACAGTTTGTGGTTCACTAGCAAAGTGGTGCGGTTTGACCTGAGAAATGTCAGCAGGAAACACCAACACACACAGGGAAGACCTGACTTCTTATAGCATTACAGCAGAGTGTGATTAAATTACTGGCTGATTTGGACAAAAAAAGATCAACTGAGGACTTCTCACTTTCTGACAGCAATATACACTGAAAAAATATTTATATAATATACAAATCTTACCTCTTGATATTTCAGTTCAGTTCAAAACAATTGTATTTATATAGTGCCAAATCACAACAGAAGTTATGAGGGAGAGAGCAAATGAAACAGAGAGAGAGAGTGCAATGCACAATACGTTGTGTCTCTTCAGACTGCAATGTCAGAGATTTTATGTGTTTGATGTCACTATATCATTTTTAATATTTTCAGGAGAGATTTCAAATATGTGTTCAGTTTATCCAAACAACGCTGTTTGGAAATTTGCTGCAATGTTTTCGGAGATGTGAGAGAGCCGCTGGCAGGGTGAGACCAGCCATCAGTCTTGTGAGACAGTCTGCAGTGACTGCATCACATGACCATCTTGCTTAAGTGTTCTTTAGTGTGAACAGTGTCTACAGCAGGGGTCACCAACCCGGTGCACGCAGGCACCAGGTCGCCCGCAGCATCCACATCAGTCGCCCGTAAGCCAGTTCTAAAAATAGCACTAATCACGAATTAGCTCTGTCTGAAATTTTATTTAATTGTGTTGCTATTCTTTTTTAATTACATTTACAGTGATGTAAATTTAAAAACGAATACATAAAACCGTAAAAAAAAATTTATATATCATAAAAAAAGTTTAATATACAAACTCTGACGTAGTCTGGGTCGGAGGTCAGTCTAGTGCGCATGACAAACCAGCTTTGCTGAGATGAGCTTGTGAGCGCTGCAAAGATGAGGAGACGAACGCGTTTTCTACCCACAAACAGCAGAAAAAAGGAAGAAAACTTATCATTTTCACAGTGAATGCAGTGAATGGGAGGAAGAGTTCTTTTTTACTAACGTGAAAGAAAACTGTGAGTGTCTCATTTGCGGTGCGACTGTGGCGACGGCTAAGCGGCACAACGTGGAGAGATACTTCAGTACATGTTACAAAAGCTACCATGCTAACCACCCAGTCGATTTTTGTTAAGTCTTACATAATTGATAATTTGTACAAACATGGTTCAGAGTTATGATTTGATAAAAACTGTTAGTGGCTAGTAAAAATTGAAAAAGATTTCCTGCAAAATGTTGTGGAAGTGATCATTTGAAAATGAAACAATTGGATATTGCATATTGAAATGTACTGTATCTGTTTCCTACCTTGTTTAATCATTCTGAATAACTATTGTGATGGATCATATGCGATCAGTGTCTTCACAGAGAATATCATTAATAATAATATAAAATTAAAGGTACACTGTGTAACTTTGTTATTTCAGAAGTGTATTATCAAAGTGGTAGCCCTTTGCATTACTCAGTGCCCTTGAAGTAGCTCTTTGTTTCAAAAAGGTTGGTGACCCCTGGTCTACGGTCTAATTTTGTGTTTCAGATAACTTGGAGCTTGAAAATTCCCAATGTCCTACTAGAAAAAGTACGGAATGTCACTCAAAATCTATCCATCTACCCTGATTTCATGATGAAGCCACTGTCTGACGTCGACAACAATGGCAGCACCCATAAATGTAAACCATTACATAAAAAGCAATGTAAAGTATATGTGCCTGTATTTAATAATAATATTAAGTCTTAAATTTGTATACGCCTGTCTAAATTAACATTTGTCTGTAATTTATTTCATTTTACACGTACATTGTTTTAAATGCAGGGTAACTGATTTCTTCTCTTAGACATTTCAATCTAGAGGGGAGTGGGGCTGGATGTATTAGTAGACAGTAGTGTTTGTATTAGGCTGGTGAATGTAATGTTTAGATATTTTTAGTATACCATAAAAGTGTTGTAAAATAACACCTATAATGGTGTCTGTTATCTCAGGTGTTGTTTTTCCTCTTCTTCTTCATTTATATATGCAAGGAGGCTGACTCGATTGCATGTGTACTTCCCAAAGAAATATTAGTATGTCATGGTCAGCCATGTTTTTTGTTCATGTTTGGTGTTGCACACCTTAATGCTTTGAGATCGGAAGTTGAAACTTTCAATTGGGAAATTCCGCATTGACTGGAATACAGCATTAGTGTGTCTGTGGTGTGGTAATTCCTCTCTTACTCTCTGGGCTCCCAGATCCCTGCTGATGAGGCACTGCTGAACATGCCCACCTACTGGCCATCAACTCAACAGCCTGGCTGATATATCGACTCCCACTCATTTCCAGATCATTGTTTCAATTGTTGTACTGGTCATACTTCCACGCCATCCTAGTTTATATTCTAGTGATTTAATCTCTTCTGTTTTTGTGCACTTACCTGCATTTCTCTGTGTCTCATGATCACCACCCATCTGCCAAGTCTTCCTGCTCATCCATGTATGCTCATTCTATCTGGAACTTCAAAGCCTCAACTCTATCCCTGCCAGCAACACTTTCCCCTCATTCCCTCTGCCCAAGCCAGTTCCTCACCCTTGTATTTTGTACATCAAGTGTGATGTCCTGAACTGTATTTTTACGCTGCAGCAAACGTGTGTCTTGCATGTGTAACAAATGAATAATAATTATACGGCAAAACTTAACAGAGGATGTAAGATTAGGGGATCATTTCTATTTTAGATCAGATTTACAAATGACAAAACACCGTCATTTACTTACGGTTTTCACGTGACCAAATTTACTACAGCATCAATAAGGAACATGTTTATCCCTTACTCGCTAGCATGGTGCACTACCTGATCCTCATCCAGAGAGCAAAAAAAAGAAAAAGTGTCAGGTTGTGAGCTGATGGCACCAGCTGTGTCTTACCTGTGACAGTTAGCACCATGCTAGCCACCTGGTAGCCGATGGGGTTGCGGGCAACACACTCATAGCGTCCGGCATCAGCGGTGCCCACATCCTTTACCTCTAGATAACCCTCAGGACTGATGTGAAACTTGCCACTTTCTGTCACCTGTACACCATCCTGGGAAAAATATAGTGGGACAAAGGTCATGATCCTTGGAGCTAGCATGTGGAGATGGGTATCAAATTGTGAGTCAATAATAATAAGAACTTAACAGATGGGATGTCAGACAACTGAGGTATTTACTTTGCATGGGTACTTTGGACAGAAATTTCAACTTCAATAAGCTAAAACATATTAATCACTGAGTTGTCATTATTTGCATTAAATCATAATGTGTCAAATAAAGAAACCACACACCATTTTCTTATCCCTTTCTTCTTCACTGCCCTTTTTAACCACTTGTCTAACCCCATGACCTCTGTGGTCATGAGGTCATGGGGTTAGACATGAGCCACCTTTCTCAGCCAATAGGAGCTTTATCATCTAACCTTGTTCCATGTGAGGACAGGTTGTGGCTGGCCCTGAGCGCTGCAGGGAATCTGGATGTCCTGGCCAGACTCCACCATCAGGTCCCTTGGAGCATTTGTGAAAACAGGCGTTACTGAATGAGTTAAAGCATACACACACATGTGCACGTGTTAATGATTATACACCGTGCTCAAAGTACTGTACATGTGAAGTCCATTTTGAAATCAATCACAGCAGACAAACTCTATGACTTACCTTGGTAATTTCTTGTCCTGCTGACATAACACTAGCATACACACACCCACAGTGTTTGTGTCACATTACAGTTGCTATTTTTCTGTCCTCTATTTCACTGCTCCAAAACATTGAACAGCTTAGAGTCAGTGTGGAGTTCAAAGGGAGATGCACACATAATGCATTTTGAAAGGAAATGGTGCATTACTTCATTTGGTGGAAAATAGTGAAATGAGCAAATTTGCATGGTGAAACACCTTTGTGCACGAATTCCTAAACTGCTTTTCAGGTCTTTCCCTTTTTGAAACTATGAAATTGAACTTAGAAATGTGGTGTATACACACATACAGGTACCCACTGTCTTGTGTGATGAAATTAAGTGAAAAGAGCTGTTTTCCATTTGTGTGCATGCAAGTGCACTTTGACTACATCACATTACATTATGTGGACTTGTCCCCACAAGTAAAGCGAGTCCCCACAATGTGACTGTGTAGAGATTTATGTTCCCATAACATGAGTAATACAAGGCCACACATGGTGGGATGTTTGCCTCCCCGACAAATTCATGGTTCCCATGTAGCAGTCAGTGGTGAGCCACCTGGCCATTGTAGGAAAATCCAGAAATTTTTGAACACAAATTCGTGTAGGAGGCAATTTCATTGTAGTGAGACACAAATTAACTGCCTTTAAATTAAAGCTTAACTTTCTAAAAGATAGGGTTCACTGCAGTGTAAAGTACACAGCATGAAAGTAGCAGGCAATGTGTTGTGACGCTCTGCAAGGAGTGTGAACAGAGCAACATAAAAGTTAATAATATTACAGAGATACTGAAATATCTGATGAATGGAGACACGATATCCTGATTTCACTTCTAGTGCTTTGTCTATTCATCTGCACTACACTCTTAGCATAAGGCAGCCATCATATACTGCCAGCATGGATGCGGGCTTGTACAGCACTTTAACAGCATAGGGCCAATATGCAATGTGTACTTTGAGCCATGTTAACAACCATTACTACATGGAAAAACATGGTGTCATCACAGGATTATAGACTGCCATGCTTTCCTGTGCTACTCCAAGCCTGTAATTTCAGGCACCCACACTCTCTCTCTCTCTCTCTCTCTCTCACTCACACACACGCACACACACACACACAAACACCTTTGTAGTTTCTTGTGCGGACACTCACTGACATAATGTATTCCCTGGCCCCTTACTCTAACCTCAACCATCTCGACTAAATGCCTAAGCCAACAGCCAACCAGTCATCTAAACAGTAGTCCTTACATACTGCATCCAATGCAATTTGGTTGGTTTTTGAGTCAATCATTTCACTGAGACAGCAAATTGTTTGTTGGAGGACATCAAACTAAAAATGGACAAAGTAGGTTTTTTTGTGGCCATATTTTGAGATTTAAAGAAGGTATCTGATTTTGTCAAAGATTTTTTGTCAATACTCATCTATAAATTAGCACATTTTGTTTTTGCTATATTACTGTACTGATGTTTTGCCATTTCTTGTTGCTTTGCATGGCTTGTGTCCTTTCCTGAATTCTTTTGTTGTTGTTGTTGTTTGAATGGCATCTCGTTATTTCTTTGTTTTGTACATTTTATGACTTTATGTTTCAAAACATTACAGAAATGTGCTTTATCCAAATACACAAAAAAGAAAAAGAAAGAAAGAACCCTCACTCTAATCCGAATTCCAAACTAATCCTCAAAACCTAGTTTTACCCCTCAACCCACAAACAGCCTTTTGAAGCCCTGTCGGAAAATGAGGACTGGCCAAGAAGTCCTAATTTTACAAAAATGTCCTTACTCCCTAAAACTCTCTAAAATTGGTTCTGACAAAACACACACGTACAGAGCTATATGTCTTTGGGTGTATACATGCATTGTGACAAATTAATACCACACTTGCATGTGCAAACAACAAATTAGCTGTGAATAGAGAGAAATGCATCACTCCCACCCTCTTCAGATTTTACCACATAGCACTCCCCTCCTCCTATACAATCATGCTGTGTTTGAAGAGAGCCACACCAACAGCCTCTGTATGACAGCAACTGTAGTCACATTTTTCAGTTGTCTGTCTTCCAAAGTGGACTGGCTTCTGTGTTAGCTACTGGGTCTTTACCAGCAGTGTAATGGCTTGACCTTCCCTCCTACTAACGGTTAACTGTACCTAACTTAATGTAGCTGTGACCACTGACCAATATTTTTGCTTCAAGAAGCAAAGCTTTACCCTACACACTCACCTCTCTGCTGGATGCTGAGTTGTACAGCAGTGCGCACAGTCCCTACAGGGCTGACCGCCTGGCACTCATACTGGCCCACATCATGGGCTGCCACCCGAGTGATGCGAAGAGTACCAGAAGACAGGACTGCATGACGGCGGTCTAGGGGTAATGGACTGCCCCCACGTGTCCAAGCAATCACCGGCTGGGGGTAACCACTTGCTTCACAGGGGAGATCCACAGTGTGACCCTCCAGGACTGATTGGTCCTGCGGCGTGACTGTGAAATGGGGGATTGCTGGAATGAATGGAGAAGAAAAAAAAATGTAATCTTGCTGCATAGGAACTTTTACTTACCATGGCTGACCATTTAATGAAGCTGTTAGAGTCCTGCTTCCCAACAATTACAGCTGAAAATATATGTCGTAAGTGCAGGGGACAAGTCAGTTAGAGAAAAGTTACTGCTAATGTGAGCAACAGGAAGATTCATTTTGTCAATATCAATCTCTAAATTATGATCAATATACAAATTAATCGTCAAACATTTTGTAAGTGAGTTGCAGGAAGAAATTCATTAAATTTGTGTGCTGTGGAGAGTTTTCATGGCATTGAGCTTGTTTTGATTGAATTGGATTTGTATTGGGTAAATTCATGTGAGATTCAAGGTCCTGAAGTATCAGGATAATAGCAGTAAAAATCACTATACAGTGTATCACTATATTTCTTGCCTAATTGTATAGTGTAAGTAGACATGTCAATCCATGAAAAGCATAACCATAAATACATTTAGACTTTTAAACCATGCTGTACAAACACGAGATACAAGGTCAACTATAATAACTGCGTTACGGTTGTATGTCTCTGCTAACCAGTCAAGTTGCATTTATATCCATGCTTTTCCAAACTCATATAATATATGTTGTCAAGACTTTGAGGGAATTGAATTTATTTAATAACTTCACAGATAATAAGTGTATTTTTGGGGAAAATGGAAGTTATTGCTATATTGACATGTATGATTCCAGTGAATAATTTCCAGTGAGAAACATGCTGTCCTCACTTAGAGACTATTTTTACAGAGGAGTACAGAGGACTGATAGAGAGCTTTGTCACATGGTGCAAAGTCTCACCTGAAGCTCAATAACAACCAGGGAGCTTGTCGAGGACGACAATGCCTCAAATATGTATAAGTAGCTACAAGCTGTAAAACGTGGAAGTCTCATACACATCTTCAACCCGGCACAGCACAGAAGAACTGTACAATCACCAGTTTGACTCAATTCAATTTTATTCATGTAGCGCAGAATCACAACAGAAGTTGTTGCAGGACCCTTTTCATATGGGTCATACTCTTAATCTACAGAGACCCAACAATTCCCCCATGAGCAGGAACTTGAAGATTAGTGTCACCATTTCAGTATCCGGCCATTGTATAATAAGGTTGCATGGAATCTGTCTTATTTACAGTACAAATAAATCGAAGCTCATTCACCGTACAGAGAAAAAATTCTTCTGATTCCTACCTTGTACGATGATATACGCTGCAGAGTGTATGGTATCAACATTATTGGAGGCAAAACAGGTATATTGTCCTCCATCAGCCTGGACCACATTCTGGATATAAAGCCCTCCAGAGGGGGTGATGTTGATGCGTGCGTCATTGGGAAGGGGTGTCCGATCACCCTTTGTCCAGGAGATGCGGGGCTGTGGTTGGCCTGTGGCACTGCACTCTAGGGTCACACTCTCCCCAACCAGCACCTCAGTGTTCTGAGGCTGGATCACAAAACTTGGCCGTGCTGGAGGAGCAAAAGGGGAGAGGAGGGGAGAATGTGGGAATGGGGTTAGATTTATTAGGTGAGAGATGATAACACTTGTAAGAAAAAGGTTAAAAGAAAGTTACGCTCATTTGAAAGGTCAGTTCGTGCACAAGGATTACATTAAATGTATATTCCGTCAAAAACACCACTTTGACTACTGCTTGAACAACCTCCTATGGGTTTCACAAAATGTGGTTGGGTCCTTTCCATATTTGGCTGGGGAAACAGCAGAAATATATACAAAGCAAGGAGCTTGATGTTTACAATCACTCGAAGACAGGAAATGCACAAAATCTGCCCTTAACAAGGGGCTGTCTCTAGGGCCATCTGTTACATGGTGATAACCCCTGGGTCATCTAGAAAGAGCCATGCTAATCTCCTACAGCTATTTGCACTTTGACTGATTGATGGGTCAGCACTGTTTAAGTGTGTATATCAGGTAGAACATAGAGAGCAAGAAAGAGGACAGAGGTATTTGTGTGTGTCTGTGTCTGGGGAAAATATCATGTGAAAGCCAGTAGGCTTTGCTCATGGCTCAGTGGGACATCCCAGTTTTTTGACCAGTTGAACTCTGATGGCACGCACCTTGTTCTATTCTGATGACAGAAAGGGATCATATCATGTTCTAGACATATAATCTCATGCTCATGGTAACCCCTTACTGATTTGTACAGTATTGCCCTCACATTGAACCAAGAGAACTCAGGAAGCCTAATCATGTTATTCAAACTGAAAATGTCACAAGTCTTTTACAATCTCAACAAACATTTGCATAAATGAAGTTAACAAATACAACACATTAAAGTTGGATTGGCCAAATTCTGTTTGAGTACAGGTAAGAGTTGATACATTGAAAGAAATGTCTTTACAAGGGGTTAACCTCTGCCAGCAAGTGCCCTAAATCTGAATTTTACATCTCAGTCTATGATGCAGGTTGATTAGTCTGGACATGGATAAGAGCGAGACTTCACTAAGAAATACTGCATAATGCAGTTGTAGTACTTAATAGGTTGCCTGAGGATGAAATTAAAAGCAGCCACTCACAGGGGGCTCCAAAATACCGCAGTGTGACCTGTGAAGTCTTGACCTCCCCGGCCACGTTTTTTGCCATGCATTGGTAGACTCCCTGGTCTGTCTCCCTGGTGTCCTGGATCATCAGTGTCCCATCTTCCAGCAGGTTCAGACGACTGTCATCACGCATGTTTAGAGCGTTGCTGTCAACAGGGCACAGAGATACACATCACAACTGATTAAACATAAATCAATAAATGCATACAGTCTAATCACATACATACATACACATACTTTTCTAAAATTCCACATAATCATTGTAACAACATTAGAGATAACTGTGTAATTGTTGTCATAATCCCAACATTTTTAAAATGGGAATGGTAATGTCAGACTCAAACTTTTGTTCATCTACTTAAATGTCAGTAATTTATGGGGCCTAAACACATGTACTAGCTAAAAATGGTCAGTGAAGCCTTTGGTTACTTAGCATGGTCATAACATTGAGTGCAGGAGTGACTTTTACTTATAATGAAGTATTCGTACAGTGTGGAGAGAGTACATCTACCTGATGCTTCCTCCAGCACTGATTAATTGTCTTACTTGTTCCTGAGCCAGATGATCTGTGGTTTAGGGTTGCCTTCGGCCCTACATGTGAAGTAGACGGTGTTCCCTGATGTAACATCCACATCCTGGGGCTCTGAAGTGATCCTGGGTACCTCTGGAGATAAAGACCAGACAGGAGGATGGGAAGATTATTATGCAGGTTTAAATGCATGTCTATTCATTTGTATTTGCCTGCATGCTACAACAATCAGTCTATCTGTTGAGCCAAACTTGTAGTAAACCTGTTGTGTTCTTCCGTGATGGTGGGTAAGAGACTGATAACTAGGCAGATATTCAGAGACAGTATTCTGTACACTATCCTCTCACCACATCAGTTATCTCACCTGAGCTGTAGAGTCGTCTAACTCATAACCCACCAATACATACAAATCACTCCAGGAGAAATCATTCAAACTGAGTGCAAGACACTGACCTTGCAGACTGAAAGGGTAGGTACAGGTATAGGTGGTGGCAGCTTATTACAGAAGCTCTGAACACGTTTCTTTGTTTTAGTGTTTTCATGTGTTTTTCTCTTCTTTTTTCCGTCACTAGTCTCAGTTGATCACGCGTACTTACGGATGTGAGACTAGTGTTTTGTGTTTTACTCTTTTCTGGACTACTTAAAACAACATCAGGAGATTCATTCAGCCATGGCTCCATTGTTTATACTTGGGAACAGCTGTTAGCGCTGAGCAACACCAACACACTCCCAGTGTAAAGACCGGAGATCCCCATGGAGAAATGTGGAGTGACGTCTGTTTCTGATGACGTGGCACAGCTGGATCTGCTGCATTTGCTATTACATTCACACTGACACAAACACCCCCACCCTCAATGCTCTGTTTAGACACATTAACTTATATTTACATTATTAGAAAATGTCACCAGCACTAGCAAATAAGTATGTGGCACTTTTATGAATGCACATGAGAATGAATTACTTCATTCTTGGCTGTATGCCTCTTCCCAGTAAACAGGTGGTCATTTTTCTTCATGAGACAGACTTTAGAGCTGTCAGTAAAGGGAAACCTACAAGCCATGAAAGACACAGCTAGGCTGATTCAAGTCAGAAAATGAAGAGAAAATGAAAAAAAAAGAAAAATGACCACCTGTTTACTGGGAAGAAGCATCCAGCCAAGAATGAAGTAATTCATTCTCATATGCAATAACAAGATAAGATAAGATAACATAACATAAGATAAAGCTTTATTTATCCCCAGCCGGGGGAAATTTGGGCATTAAGAATAATAAATAGTGTTACTACTATTGCGCAGAAGAATAAAATATACAAAACAGTAAATTATATGTAATATTACACAACATGTATGGATAAGTGCGGAATTTGTAAAAACAACATCAACACAGTCTTATGTTAAGTGATGCTGGAGATGAATAATCTGACATCTGATGGAATGAAGGACCTGCAGTAGCGTTCCTTCTTACACACTGGATGCAGCAGTCTGTTACTAAAGGAGCTGCTGAGGGCCCCCACTGTGTCATCCAGGGGGTGGGAAGGGTTGTCTGTGATCAATGTCATCTTGGCTAACTCCTCTCAAATACATCCTCAGTGGTGTCCAGAGGGCAGTCCAGGACAGAGCCAGCTCTCCTGACCAGTTTATTAAGTCTCTTTCTGTCCCTCTCAGAGCTTCCACAGCCCCAGCAGACCACTGTGTAAAAGACTGCAGAACCAACCACAGAGTCATAAAAAATAATAAACAAAATTATTTGCTAGAGCTGGTGACTTTTTTTCTAATAATGTAGATACATGAATGCGTTATAACAGAGTATTGAGGGTGGGGGGTGTTTGATCCAGCTGTGCCGTGTCATCAGAAAGTGACGTCGCTTCACATGATGTTTCAGAGGAAAGGACGTCTCAATTTTCTTAAAACATATTTCCTCGTTTCTTCTCTCCTTGCATGATTTCCTCCACCAGCATCTCCTGCACACTGTAGTTTCACAGCTGCAGACATTACACCCCAAGGTCCTCCTCCTCATCTTTGAGTGTCCTCAACTCTCCCTACCTTTGCCCAGTATGTCAAATGCCACACCAGAGCGAATACAACACTGGACTTGCTGTATGCAAACACTATGGATGCTTACAGCTATTCACCTCCCTCTACTGATGGCATCAGTCCCCCCGAGGCGTCCCTGACACCGGCAGCTCCCTCATCATACCACTTCACTCGCCTCCACTCCACATCACCGAATCACTGATGGCGGGTGTGCAGCTTTGGGACTGTGTGTCGGTCCTCTGTGCTCTCTCCTTTTCTTTTCACTCTATACACATCAAACTTTAGACCCAACACAGACAGCTGCCACCCCCAGAAGTTCTCTGAAGATAAAGCCATTGTTGGACATGTATCACAGGGGAACGAACTGGAATACAGGGAAGTCTTCACCAACTTTCTCAAATGGTGAGAACTGAACCACCTGCTTCAATGCCAACAAGACAAAGGAGACTGTGATAGACCTTCTGAAGGTAGGTGTCACAGATCACGCCAGTGGGCATCCAGGGTTTGGACATTGAGATCGTTGGGGAATACAAACACCTGGGTGTTCACCTAAACAACAAACTGGACTGGACCAGCAACACAGATGCCCTGTACAGGAAGGGCCAAAGTCGACTCCATCTGCTAAGAAGACTGAGGTCCTTTGGAGTATGAAGGACACTGTTAAAAACATTTTATGACTCTGTGGTTGCATCTTGCAAACTTTTATGCAGTGGTCTGCTAGGGCTGTGGAAGTTCAAGAAACGACAGAAAGAGACTAAATAATCTGGTCAGGAGAGCTGGCTCTGTCCTGAACATAAACTTTTGTGCATGTAGGTGCGAGGAGGATGTGAGAAGGAACGCCACCATGGGTCCTTCATTCCAATAGCCGTCGTTTATTCAACTCATTCACACATACTGTTTTTTGCACTACTGGTGTTTAAACGGTAAATGGACAGTATTTCTATACATATAAATATGTCTGTATTTGGATACATGCATATACATTTCTAGTCTGCTGACCACTCAAAGTGTTTTACAACAGGAGCCTTCACCCATTCACAATGGTAGCTCATTATGAGCATTAACACACTCACACACGATGCACAGCATTGGGAGCAACTTGGGGCCGAGGCCAGGGATTGACTGCCAAGGCCAGGGATCGATTGCCGAGGCCAGGGATTGAACCACCAACCTTCTGGCAAGTGGACGACCACTTTAGCATCCTTCTATCTCATATATTCTATACCTTGTGCAATATTACATTCTTTTTTCCTTAAGTACTACTACTATGTATATATATTTTTATTTCCACTTCCACTGGGACACATATATATTTATCTAGCACTAGAACAAACACTGTACTTAACTTATCCATACCAACCGTGTGCAATTTTCTTCAAATCCTTGTGCAATTTTTCAATATTTCTCAGTATTTTCCATTGGCAATTTATCTTATTTTATCTTTGATGGCCACTTATTGTTCTTACACATTTTGCAACCAATTTGTATTAACACACAAATGCTGACACATCCCCATGTAACCTGTTTACATGGGGAAAGAAGGTGAACAAGGAGAGAGGTGTGGAATGGCTCATTCCTGTTTTTAAACAGACATTCTTCCTCTCCTGCCTTGCTATCTGCAGACAGATGAACTTGAGGTGGTTACATTGAGTTGAGATGTTGAGACCATGTCTGTCTTTTGTATTAAAAAGCAATCAACAATCCCTGAATATTAAATTTTAAGATAAAGACTCTGCCATCCAAACCTTATCCAAAGATGTTAAAGAAGCTCTCTGGAGGATGACTTGTAAAAGGAAAACATCTGGTCAAGGAATTATCCAAACAAGTGCCTTGATGGTGACCTTGAGTTGTGCAAGGAGTTGCATTTATACAAATAAATAACAAGAACAATGGGCCCAAAGAAAGATAAGGAGGCAGAAAATTTACTTTGCCTGGGAGACAACAATCTTCCACCTGAGGTGGACTGGGCT
Source organism: Chelmon rostratus (assembly GCF_017976325.1). Lineage (NCBI taxonomy): Eukaryota > Metazoa > Chordata > Actinopteri > Chaetodontiformes > Chaetodontidae > Chelmon > Chelmon rostratus. The sequence continues at coordinate 25,300,817 of NC_055672.1, read as the reverse complement.
CACTGAGCTTTGCAGCAGTCAGAATCCAGAGGATACACCCTACAAAGTTGTAGGAAATCCTCTGTCAAACCATGTCTGGCAGCAGCACAATATTACAGAAATCTCACATCTCATAGACAATTGGGAAATTATCATTTGATGAGTTTAGAGACTGATTCAATTTGAAGATTTATTATCGCTTTTTTCGAGTATTGTCAATTAAATCATTTGATTCCAAACTCCCTAATGAATACGTTGAATATAATTATGTGACAAATGACTAAGCATAGCTGCTATTTGCTGGCAGGAAGGCGGCAGATTTTGTATGTGGACAGAATTATGGTTTATTGCCGCAATCCTATGCAATCCTGTGTGTATCGCTTAATGCATACCTGCCCAGATGTGTGTTCCTCTTAGTTTTAAAGTTGCCCCAATAGAAAACAAAATTAGGTTTCAATAATAGTAATAATAATTAGGTTAATGTTGCAGCACATTAAAGTTCCACAGGGACATAGTCTACTTTCCGCTATAGCTGGGCTTGATGTGGAGACATACAGCTGAAACACCTGAAAATTGATAAATTTAGAAACAAAATAAAACCTAATATCCTCAGACTCCCCACACTGATCTAAATACATGATGCCCATGTTCTAACAAAATTTCATAATCATCATGCTTGGTGGTGCTTGGTCTGTTTTCTCTGCCTACCACAGTTGAGCTCCTCAGCAGTGAGTGTTGCCACTGATCTGCCCTGGAGGCGGCTGGGGTAGTCGCAGGTGGCAGCAGCCTGGGCATTACCGGACTCAGCGTACTGCTTCAGCAGGTCAGCCAGCCACAGCAGCTCACAGTCACAGTTTAAAGCATTGGAATCCAGTCGCCTGGGTACAAAGACGACATGCACAGACACATATACACATAGCAAGTGAGAAATGCATGCACAAGCATATAGGATATGACATTTAATTGTGGAGTAATGTATAAAGCAGTGTTTCGCAAGTCTTATCTGGCAGTTTACAGACTAAAACTGGTCTGGTATAGCCTGGTCCAGCCTGGCTCAGTCCAAATAGTGGGGCTAAGTGGGGTCACATTGGAAGACCTGGCCTGCTCTTCCTTCTGTGGGAAACTATCTCTCTACTTGGCTTCATTTTCTGGTAACTGGTCAGAGATAAGTCAGTGCAATTCTATTGTAGTTTCTCTTATCTCTTTTTCAGCACACAGGCCTGGGATCTAACAAATACTAAAGGGTCATTTATGGTGGAGACAAGAGGGAAGAAAACAATAGGATGAGGCCAATTTGCTGCATGTGCGTCACTGTCCATTGGCTGGAGGAGGATGGTGTTTGAAGCTGTTTTAAAGATAGTTGGTCTCATGTTGTAAGATCCCAAATTCTCATGTTTCAGGAAAAAATAAATAATCTTTTGTGCAAAATGGATCATGGAATATTCATTTTCTTTGCTTTTCTCATCATACACGACTTAGATTAAAGCACCTTGAAGAGCCTCTGTGTATGAAATGTGCTTTATAAATAAAGTTGCTTGCCTTGCCTTGCACAGTCCCTTCCACTGCAGCTGACTCACAGAGAATAGAAAACCTATGGGGAGGACTAGGCTGTGAACCTTATGATGGAAACCAGCTTGGAGCCAAAGAAGCGTGAGAACAGCGTAGTGTGGTTACATGGTATTAAACTGACAAACAGACCCTACTTGATACTGGGTGCCATGGGAGTAAACTAGAGAAACTGATAGAGCCATGCATTCTCACACAGATTTTTCAGTGTTTTTTTTCTCTTTTTTTCCAAACTTACAATCGCTTCATGGCCTGAAGATGAGAGAAGGTTCCAGGGACTAGCTGAGTGATTCTGTTGTTGTGCAAAAACCTGAGACAGAAAGAGAAAATTTTTAAGATGATTTATCAGTTTACATAACTGTAAAGAGTGATAAGAAATATGATCACTTTCCCAGACATGCAACAACAGCTCAATATGAAGACCCTGGAGACTTGCATTCCTTCCTAAAAGCAGACATCAATATTTGCCTGTTTATGTAAGACCTCACTGAAAAAGCTCTCCCCCAAACCGTTCATTCTTAAATATCTATGAATAAAGAACATTTTTGAAGCAGTTCTTCAACCTCTATCACTAGGAAACTGACCTACAAACATGCTCTATGGCTCTCACTTTACCAAAATGACTGCTTTGACCGTGACCATGGAGATATTCCCCAACAAACCACAGAGTATACATCTGGGAATTCCTTGATTTCCCGTTCCCCCTTTTTGCAGGTGTCCCTTCTTCTTCTCACACTCTACAGAGACTGTGGAGTATGGATATACTGGGCAGCCACTGGCCCATAAACAGGGACAATGAAATAGGAATTTAGCAGGACTTTCTGCAGCCCTCGGACATCTTGTGGGGAGTTTTAGAAGCAGAGGCGACATCATATCTGCACATTGTCAGGAAAGATCAGGCTAGGGACTAAAAGGCTGTATATAAAAATAGTTTTAAATCATTTACAAACATAGCTGATTGGCTGCTTATTGACAAACAATGAAGACATGTTAGCCTTTACATGTGGCATCTGGTTATGTATCATTGTGGTCAGGGACAACAATATTACTACCACAGCTAAATTTAATATGAAGCTGTCATGTTAATGCCTAGTCCAGATGTATGCAGGTATTTTTTCTAAAAAAAAAGCACTTCCCACAAGCACTGTTTTTAACCCCTTGACGCCTGAATTTATTTAGAATTATATTTAAAAAAAATAATTATTTGTGTTTTTGCTTTCAAATTGATCCTAAATTAAGAGGAGTTTGTTAATTTTTCTGTAGCACATAAAATAGATATAAATTTAGGTAGGTTCACCAACTAGAATAGGGTTCAAACAAACAGTATGTCCACTTTTTCAATGCTTAAATGCAGTAAAACATATTTTTTGTGTATTCAAATTCATTTATTTCATCAAAACAGCCACAAAATTGGCTTACAACCATTACATTGTAACAACAATTAGAACAGGGGTTCTTTCACTTTGACCGGTCCGACGAGAAACCAGTACTTTCAAAAGGTTCATAGGTGTGTGTTGAATATGCACAAACCGGCATTAGAGGAATGCATGCGCGATTCGGCTGCAATGTGGATTAAAACGGTACGATGCGAATTCGCGACAATCGGCATTAAGGGGTTAAGAGGCACTGCTAGGAAAAAAAGTCTCTGTCCATGTGAAAAACGTCAATGCACAATTGAAGTGCTGTCAAGAGCATGCCAACAGGAGGCAATACAGAATAACCCCAACCATAACCCTAAAGCCATGTTGGCCAATCAATCCATGTCTACATGTATACAGTGCAAACAGAGTCTCTGAATAACTTCAGCCTGAAAAGAGATTTCCAAGAGCTCCATTTTCCGTGACCTAAAACTGCATTAGTGTGTCGACGAAAGGCCAAAATGCATAGAAAAGGCTACATTTTGAAAAATACATGTCTACGTGCGTACTAGGCACAAGATAATCTACAGATTTACCACTCTACAAGTGCTGCATGAGTTGTAGTATTACAGATAAATATTAATGCAATACATAATCAGTGATCTGTGAAGAGCACCATGTTCAGAGGGGCATTCCTATTTGTGATTGCAAGTTGTGTTTTCAGCCAGTCAATCCACGGCTAAAAGTTGTGATCTCAGTTTCCCCATGGTCTCTTATTCTCTCATTGGCTGTGCCAATGGAAGGAACACGTACATAATCTCAAAACTCAGCACAAACAAAATTAGCCTCATGGGGACTAAATATATGTCAGGAATCAACCAGAATCTGGCATCATTGCTGTATTATTGCTTGAAGCAACAACAAACCAACAGGGAGCCTAAAAAACTTGTTAGGAGGTTGTGTTGATTTGTAGCTAACATTTAGCTGTAGTCTGCTGGTCATTCCAGTGCCACCTTAAACAAAGTCTGGACCTGTTTGACGTGACAATTGCATCATCATGCTGTGTTCTGCTGAATTCAGCTACACTACTGGATCTATTAATTCCTTGATTTATGTGAGAAAATGTAAGATGAAAAATGCTTTTTCCTTCTGAGAAAGTTTTTCTTTTTATAATTTAATCTTGGCTTTGAAAAGTCAGTCGGGATGAACTTACAGTCGTTCCAGCTTTGGTAGGTGAGTGAATGATTCTGGTTCCAAAGACTCAATGTTGTTGAAGTGCAGGTACCTGGAAAAGAACAAAGCGTAGACAAAGCACAGTAAAACTAAATGAGGGCTCCCTGTCTGACTACATATAATTTCATTTTCCTAGTAAACCCTAACAGGTGGTAAATGAGAGCACTGAGGTGTTCCCCAGTAATATCTGTTCACCTGTCCATCCCTTCATATTACTGAAATAACTGTTTCAGAAAAAGTTATATATAGCTGTGGATGATGCAGGTAGACTGGAGGAATTAGCACATCAGGAATTCAGGTTAGACAGTTGATACATGGTATGAAAATCTATGACATCTGATTTGATATGAAATTGGCAACGGGTGATAAGCAAGTACAATGATTGTGCCACGGAATGCGAGCATAATTTAAGATTCCAAAATGACTTTGAGCTAAGAAAACGTAATTCAAACCATATGCTATGAAATAAATGTATAGCAAATGAAAGCCAACTGGTGGCTGAACGGTAATTATAAGGGTTGAAGCAGTCAAAGCAGCTGCAGCAACAAATCAGACACAGAGTAAAGCAGCACAGGATGTAAAATAAAATCCAATTTTCCTCTAGATGTATTCTGCACAGGGGACTTATTGATTGATTTATTCATCATCATTTTATCTCAACTGTTGATTCTCAGCTGCACTTTTACAAGCTGTATCAGACATTAATGTTCAAGAGGCGCCAGAATAAAAAAACACAACACAGTAGAGCGAAGCAAAGGACAGAAAGGTTTAACGAAGCCAATAGTAAATTACTTTTAATCCCCAGGTTGAACCATCTTCCTACACAAGTTATTTTGGTACACTTTCAACACTATTACACATTCCAGTATAGCTGTTGTAAGAACTACATCAGCCATAGTCTTAACCGTGTAACGAAGTTCAGATTTTCTACTTTGCTCCTGCGCTCCCTGATAAACACACTGTGTATAGGTCTTTGGAGCTGTTTATTCCTCCCACAGAAGCACGTGACTTTAGGCTTTAGCATCTGTTGCCCAGTGGGGATGTAGAAGAACTATTAAAATGTATGCAGTCTGGCTCAGAACTTGTCATCCACATATAAAACCTTGCATTAGTGTAGCAAAATTCAAAACAGCTGCCAGGTATGCAGGCTGATGTTGGAATTGGTTTAACCCTGTGAATTAGCCATTTGTTCTCTGTTAATGCATTTACAGAGACATACAGTTAGTCAACATTAATTTATTAGCAATAATTTGCTATGGAAAAAGGTGCATAGCAGCCATATTGGTTGTGATTAGGGTTGCACAATTCCGGGAATACTGGAGGTGGAAACTTTCCATGGGAATTAACAAGAATAACAGAACATAATGATCATAAAGGTAATAAAAATGAACTGTAGGGGTTATTTGCTCAGTCTGTATTAACCATGTCATATGCAGATAGAAACACACATTTTACCATGCACAGAAAAAATTGAAATCCTGCTAATAGAAATTAAAAGAATAAACAATTTAGTTGAAATGAACTTTAATTATGATGACCATTTAACAATAATTAATGGAAACATCAATTAAAACTCCTTAGTTAGCATGCTTAACCAAGCTACATCCCACATGGTAACAGCTAGGTAGCAAAAAATAGCAGTATAAACAAGTAAGAACTGTGGACTTAACTTGAGGCTACCAGCTTGTTAATTGAAATATCACAAAATATAAAAAATAATAACGTTTTTTCTGGACATTTTATTGACCCCTTGCAACCCTAGTTGTGATAATGATGCACTGGCTTATCAACTAATTACAGGCAGGTTTTTTACTAACAGTGCTTGCAGATATTACATTACTATTCTGAAAACACAATTCACATTTTTACATCAATCAACAATTGCTAGTGTTTTTTTGTCAAACATGCAACAGAGAGTTTTTTTAAAAAAAAAGCTGCACGGCACTAACAAGTTTCCGAGTGCCAAGACTAACAGGAAGCAGTGGAACTTTTTCAGACAGACTGAACATAATGCGCTGAAGGTTTCTAACAAAATAAAGCTTCGAGCAAATTACAGCAAATCACAGCAGAAGAGTGGTTTTTGCAGTAGCAGGACAGGCTAAAGTAAAAGCACTGACTCTAGCACAACACTGCTAGCATGTCTAGCAGCACAATGCTGGATATCACGCTTTAGGCCTTGCATGGCTGTGGTGCATATCTGTCGTCCTTACCGCAAGATATGCTACTCATGCAATAGGGTCAGCGCAAAACACAAGGGCGGGTGCACACATGGCATGCATGGTAGCAGTGGAGAAATGGATAGAGAGGTGCACATGGGGGTAGGGGTGTCACTGTAATGATCAGAGTTATCATGGTACTTGTGTGAGGCCTACGCAGTCATGCCACAAATGTCACAAAGCATTACATCAGTGACATGTCCAGCACTATTACATCATAAATAAATCACTTCAAGTACACCATCATTTACAGTTACCATGTAAACCTTAAAAGGCTCCACAAGCTGTTTATAGCAATCTTTAAGGGAGGGGGGTGGGGTGAGATGGGTAGAGACATTTTACAGATGGAGAGACAGCGAGACAGTAGGTGGGAGGAGGAGCAGCATGTCGAGCAGAAGGAAAAGGTTGATGAGGAAGTTGGTCACTTACAGTTGCTCAAGAGAGACAAGCCCCTTAAATGCTTGTCTGTCAATTGATTGGATTTCATTCTTGTACAAATAGCTGAAAGGAGAGATAATCAGTAACATTAGTAACACACACACACACACTCATACAGGATCATCTGAATTCTGCCTAGTTATCATGAGAGAAAGTAGAAAAGATCTGCTCAACCATTGTTTAGTTGCCCTTTCCAAAAGATATGCATGTCGTGCTATTACTTGTAAAGCATGTTTACTGTAAACATAAATGTTAATATTTGAATTTATGTAGTGAAAGTATACAGCACACTACCCTGCTTCATGGACATCACTAATTGTAGCTATGGACAGGAGGATCTTTTTTTGCAAACATGTGGAATAGTTTTATGTCAAATCATACACACTGCACAAGTACAGCTTTAGAAGAGAATGTATTTCTGACCGATGCCTAGAGCACTGACAGTTATATCACAAGTGTTTTCTCATCCACAGTATTTTCACACAGTGTGTTTTCTCATGAGCTACAGATGTGCTTGACTAAGTAGAAATTGGACACACTATGTTCCCAAAGACAGCAGCAAACAGTGCAGTGTGTCACTGAATACTTTCCAGATCATTTCTTTTGGTGAATGTTCAGGATTTCAGTAAAACTATCACTAGCGTCACACAGAATCAAATCGATATGGACAACAGGATGAGATACTTTATAACTTTATTACTCCCAGAGTAAATTACTGTGCCAGAGATTTTTTTAAAATATAGTAACATAGAATAAAAACAATGGAGTAATAAATACAAAGTCTAAAACATGAGATCAGTTCCTAGTAAAATAACAATAAAGTAAGATAAATTTAGTAAAATAAGTACACTAAAATGAAGCTAAAATAGAAGAAGTAGGATTGGCAATGATATTTAAAATTAATATTGCACATGATTAAGCACAAAAACGCATAAAGCGAGGTAACATAACTCATTATGACAGACAATTTAACACTGCTAACCGCTCATGGAATACATTACATTTGTCCGATATAGTTCTAGTGTAGTTTACATTCACATTACAAAATCAAAAGTTAGATAATTGAACACCTCAGGAAAAAAGAGGTACATATAGCTGTTCAAATAGTGCATGCATCAGATAAAAATCAGTTATCATTGCTGGACAAACAATATATGACATCACTAATTCCTTGTGTGTAGAGTCTTTTCTCTGGATGTCTAAATATGCAGCCTGAAAAATACCCTTGTTGTGTGCATGCTTTCCTTCCATCATCCATGTTGAAGAAATGTGGTACTAAAAAAACAAAGGCTTACAACTGTCTGGATTTCATCTATTATCTCTATTCACTTTCCACCACTACACGGATGATGAGAAATGAAGAGAGATCCAGATCCCCCCTCAGCAGAAGTGAAGTAATGTATGAAAAAAAACATCGTGTTTTATCGTTACATGACCTTCTCAGTGCTATAGCCTGTTTGAGGTTTCTCACCGTAAAAGGTTTACACAAGGTTTGGATAATAAAATTAACAACTTTATCATGTGTAACATAAATGAAAAAACACTTGAGCTAAAAGACAAAAATAAGTGACATGAGAAATGACACTGTCGTCTTATGTGTTCTGGATGACCTAGTATAAGGAAACCATTGAGAACAAACAAACTTACTATTAAATTTCCGTGCAGAGCAATTCTCTAAATAGCTGATAGTAATGGAAAATTAGATCATTAAGCATAATCTGGTTACTGATTATTGAGTAGCCAGATGTAATACTGCAATACCTTGTAACAGCAGACCATCTTCAAGTTTTGGCTTCACTTTCCAGAACCCTCTGCCAGGAGCCTGATGATTTTCTCAATGAGGGTCAAACACTGGTCTGCCTTTTACCATAAAATATGTCTTGTTGACACCTAGGAGGATTCCCCCTTTACTACTACTGGTCATGTCTATATAAACAGTCACAATTCTAAATGTTTTTGAGGATATAATACAACTGAATGATTGAAAAGGCTAAAAAAACAAACAAAGAAGAGTTCCCACAAAGAGGCATGTTGACCTCTGTTTGACTTGTTTTTGGAGGTGGGGGTCGCTGTATAGGCAGCCACCAGGCCATTAGGTTCAGAGCACAAGATAACAGGGAGTAAACTTAACTGGGGTTCAAAGGAAGTTAAGAGGTGAGAGATACAATCTAGCCCCCAGCCATAGAACACAGAATCAGCAGGAAGAGAGAGAGGTGGGGGGACACCTTACACTAATCACTAAGTTTGGTGCTGGCTTTAGATCAACTCTGCTTTAAAGTGAGAACGGCTCTGTGATTAAAATGGTTGGTTATTACAGCATAAAGAGCTTGGACATATGCAGTGAATGTGTATGTCTGTGTGTCAGTAAACTGAAAAAAAGAAAAGCCGGTACATTCGTTCTGTTAGCCCCTCTTCGCTCTCTCTTGTTGACTGGAGTTGATTTGCAATGTGTAATCTTTTATCAAGTGTGCAGTGGATGTCTAAGCTGGGCATTGTTGATGTATATAGTACATCACGCTACTTCTTTCCAAGACACACAAGCCTTTACCAGTACTTCCTGCTAAAACATTTTGGCTTTATCAGCCATGTGCATATGCAGACAACTGGCTTTGTCTCATGAGAGACAACACAAAGAATTGTGTCATCTTTAGTCTCAAGATGTACAAAACATCTCACCAAACACAAACAAACTGAATATGCCTTTTACTATCTTCCAAGTTTTGTCCCAACATTAGACTGTACATAGGTCCTATGTATAAGTCCAAGCAGGTAAATCAGCCCATATCTACCTGTGAGCACAGACAGTGCTTTCCCCACATCTGAGGCAGGCATATAATGTACAGTAAGTGACTAAGAAAGTGACCAAACTAATATTCACACAGAAACCTTGAGGCTGCTCACGCCTCAAATATCTGTTCTCAACTCTGCCTGCAGGTCAAGATTTCCAGACACACAAGTACAGGCTCCTAAGACTAAGCCAGGCTTTTCATTGATGATTTTTCCATACGGTGCATATACATTTTCACTGACTGAGCAATCAAGCAAAAGCAGCTCTCTTCCACTTTTAGAGGCAATACCCTTTTTTTGCTAGAACAATGTAGATGTTTCACCATGCTCTCTCTTCTGATGACTGAACAAAGGTTATCCTTTTGTTATCCTTCAGCCTAACAGAACAAAGACCTATCACTTGACCTCAAAAGCAGAACAAATTTGGCACCAGGGTAACTTACAGATATTTGAGGTTTTCCAGGTCTTCAAATGCCCCCCTGGGAATCCTTCGTATATGATTGTTGTTGAGGAGGCTGTGAAGAAAAGGAATCAGGACTTATTTTGTGGTTATAAGATCGACAGTGAGTCTGTTTTTAATGATAAGTAGAGAATGCCATTTCTTTATCAAGACAGATGCAGTATCATGTGATTGACGGTCGCATGCATCAGTTGACGACTGATCTCTTTTACAGTAGAAATACAGTAAGATTAACAGCAAAAAAAACCTGGCACACTATGATTCCAGTCGTCTGGTTTGCTCAGTTTTGCGCAGTTCAACTTTGTTCTGAAGTTTGAGTTTGCATTTCTTCTAGTGAACAAACATTAAAAAACAACAATATTTTGATTTAAAATCCACCGAGTGACACTTTGCCCTAGGCTAACTTTAGAGAACACAAAAGTCCCAACCTCATTGGAAATGACAGACATGTCTGTCTGTACAACAGTAAAAGTAGAAATGTCCCTGTAGTTCAGAGGCCTATAGACTTCAGGCTGTATTATTGTTCAATCTGTGCAACTGCAGCCTGAAACCATGAACAGCTGTTTAGGATATAAAGCCCTAAACAGTCCAGCTGGCGACATGGCTGGCTGGCTGGGCTTTTCTCCAGCTTTAAGGCACTTTCCTTTGAAACTAAATCTAAGCCAATATATCCATGTCCTGCTCATATTCTCATGTTTATCAACTATCCTGAATATATAACTGGATCTACACATCTTCACTTTTAACTTTGCCTGCTAAAAGTGCTGTTACTCAGATTTTTTTATATTTCTACCTTACTCCACAGCATGCACAATCTGCATGGATGAGAAAGCATCCCAATAATGTTTGCAAATATTTGAATGAGGTTAGGTGTGTTTGATCTATTCTAGCAATCAGATGACTAATCTAAATTGTGGCCTATCAAAATACTGATATGACTACATAAGATGTAGCGTGTACACATTTCTTAAACATTTTGAGACGGTCAATAAACTAACATGCTGCCAGTGAACAATACAAAATTTGGAACCTCACTGCTTTATTAGTTTAGCTATGCATCAGCTAGCGGGCTGGACATGTGATTAATAGCCCTGTGGGTGGAAGTGGAAAAATAAATTCCTCACAGATTACAAGCTGACCTACATGTGTGAAACCATAGCAGAGCAGAACAAGAATTTGCCTGTGTGTGTAATACAAACAGGACTCTCTAGGGAAGTGTAGAGAAGTCTAAGTAAATGGGCTTGATTCATTTTCAATATGAGTCTATTAGAGGTGCAGAATTTTGTTACCAACAGGATATCCTTAGCATTAAGTGTTATGCAGGAAACAATCTCATACCAAAAAAGAGGTTATGCTAATATGTCGACAACAGTTGACAATCATGCATTCTGAGCAGGGACCTAAGACTTACAGTGTGTTGAGGTTCTTTAATCTTCTGAAGGAACCCGGTTGTAAATCCTTGATTTTGTTGAACCTCAGATCTCTGTAGAACAGAAAGAAATATATCTGTGTTAAGGAAAGTATATCATTAAGTATATTGTAGAGAAAAGTTGTACATAAACTCAGTAGTAACACTTTGGAGATTTCTTAATTTGTAGAAAGTAGGCAATAAAAACCTACATGAACTGTAGTCCAAAGCAGAGCCTTCAAGTAACAATCCTGAGGGACAACTGGACTCACTTCACAAGAATGCCTTTGTTAAGCTTTAATCATGAGAGCACATTTAATAACATTTGGCCCAAAGAAAAAAACTACAATGCCAGTCGCAGTCAGCAGGTTTCTGTGTCTTTTTCCTTGAAATTCGTAATTTTAAGAAGCTGTGTAATGATAACAACAAAGCTGTACATGACACTAATCATGTCTGACAACAAATAACTTGTAGTGCCATGGCAGTGACATGCTAAATACTACAATTTCCCTATGAAGGTAAAATCATTCTTCACCCCATGTGCCATTACCAGTCACAAAATTACAAGTTATGTGAAATTGCAGCATTTCACCTGAACAGTGATGTTATGTTATAGAACTTAGGCTCTAAGTCATCTGATCTTCAACATAGCCCTTTGTTAAATGTATTTTTACAAGATAAAGTCTGCTGGTGGAAGTAGCAGACCCACCCAATTCCCATATGTGAAACACCAATTCTCATATTAGAATGTAGCCCCTATAAGCAACTTATTAATAGTTAACTACAAGGTGAGAGTTGGGATGGACCAGAGGGTTTGACTACAGGAGCATAGTGAAGTTCAGTGTTTGAATGAGACTCAGAGACCAAAGATTTATATGTAAAAATATATGATGGCTTTGTATCAGAAAAAACAAGAGAACATAAAAATACAATTACGCAAGACATGAAACACCATGAATTTGAGAAAATTAACACTATCGCTTGTCCAGATTCACTAAATCTCAGATAGTTCTATCTTGGGGATAAACCTCGGATGCACCCTTGTAACATGAATCTTCAGTATCAACATTGAATTCAAACTAGCTCTAATCGAATTCAATAATTCCAGATAAACAGAAAGAAATAACAAAGACTAAAATAAATTACAAACACCATTCACTGAATGAGGATATACTACTACTTAACCACTAATTCACAGTTCCACTGAATTAAGGGGTAATGTGTTTGAAAGTCCAGAGTCCAAGAGAACGTCGAAATGTGGAGTATAAGTTCAGAGTGCCAGGAGTGTAAGAGGTGAGTTTGACACACACCGTCAGTTGATTGTGTGTACCTACGGATGCACAACTGGTTAGACAAGTGATTTGCTTTTTACTCTTTTCTGGACTTTTGAAAACAACATTGGGAGATCAGTTCATCTAGAGCTCCATTGTTTGCACTCGGGAACAGGTGTTAGCCATGTGCAACACATGTGTACTCTCAGCGGAAAGACAGGAGATCCCTGCAGAGATAAGGAGAAGAAGAAGGGGATGCAGAGCTGGAGCTAAGTGTCGGACAAGCGAAGATGGGTTGAACCATCCATACCATCTCTTATTATGGGGAATGTCAAATCTCTCCCTAATAAGATGGAGGTGCTTACCAGACTGCAGAGGGGATACCGGAAGTGTAGTGTAGTGTAGTCATGTGTTTCACAGAGACGTGGCTGAATGAACTCACGCTGGACATCCATGTCAATTTGGACATTTTTCATCTGCTGAGAGCGGACAGAGGAAGGCTGGGGGCATAGCGTTGTTTGTGAACAACAGATGGTATGACCCAGGACACATTAGTGTTAAGGAGCAGCACTGCACGAGAAACACTGAGCTGCTAGCTGTTGGCATTCAGTCGTATTACCTCCTGGGGGAGTTCTCGCATGTCATCGCGATAACTGTGTAGATACCCCCTCAGCTGACGCTGCAGCAGCATGCCAGCTCCTACACACTGTAGTCTCACAGCCACAGACATTGCAAAGTGTTGTGCAGTCCACATGGGGAGGACATCGACAGTTTGACAACATGCATCACAGATTACATTAACTTCTGTATGGACAACACTATGCCTACCAGGAAAGTGCAGTGTTTCCGAAACTAAAAAACCCTGGGTGTCCCCTGAACTGAAAACCCTATTAAACGAGAAGAAAAGGGTTTTTAAGTCTGGGGACCGAACTGAGTTGAAGGGCGTGCAGAGGGAGCTGAAAAGGGAGATCAGGAGAGGCAAGGAGGAGCGCCTGCAGGGGAACAACAGCAAGGGCCCTGAATCTGGAGACCGGGAATGGGTCATTCCCGGTCTCCAGATGACCGGGAAGGCAAGGAGGGCTATTGGCCCTGATGGCATCAGCTCCAAACTGCTCAGAGATTGTGCAGATCAGATCTGCGGGGTCGTTCTGCACATATTCAACATGAGCCCTAATCTGGAGAGAGTTCCTGCCCTGTGGAAAACTTCTTGTGTGTTTCCAGTGCCAAAGACTGTGCATCCCAGGGAGCCCAACCACTTCAGGCTGGTAGCCTTAACTTCCCACCTGATGAAGACCCTGGAGAGGATTATACTTAACCATCTTCATCACCTGGTGAGCAGTGAGCTGGAACCCAGCATTGGTGCAGGGTACTGTGCTCTCTCCTTTCCTCTTCACATCATACAAATCTGACTTCAGTCACAGCAGAGACAGCTGCCACCTCCAGAATTTCTCCAACAATACAGCCATTGTTGGATGTGTATTACAGGGGAAAAAATTGGAATACAGGGAAGTTATCGCTAACTGTGTGGACTGGTGTGGACTTGCACATAAATGCTAGCAAGACCAAGGAGATGGTGATTGACTGCCGCAGGACAGCACCACTGACTACACCGGTGTGCATCCAGGGTCTGGCCATTGAGATTGTGGAGTACAAATACCTGGGTGTCCACCTCAACAATAAACTGGACTGGTCCACTAACACTGATGCTCTGTACAGGGAGGGCCAAAGTCGTCTTCATCTGCTGAGAAGACTGAGGTCCTTTGGAGTATGTAGGACTCTGTTGAAAACATTTTATGACTCTGTGGTTGCATCTGCAATCTTTTACGCAGTGGTCTGCTGGGGTCTGAGAGGGAAAGGAAAAGACTCAACAAGCTGGCCAGGAGAGCTGGTTCTGTCCTGGACTGCCCTCTGGACACCACTGAGGATGTAGGTGAGAGGAGGATGTTAGCCAAGCTGACATCCATCATTGACAACCCCTCCCACCCCCTGCATGACACAGTGGGGGCCCTCAAATGGTCCTTTAGTAACAGACTGCTGCATTCACCCTGTAAGAAGGAACGCTATCGCAGGTCCTTCATACCAACAGCAGTCAGTGCTCAACTCCATCGTTGCCTAACTTAACACTGGTTTTCATATTCTGACTGTTTTTTGTAGTGATGTGTGATTTATCATTCACCTATTACCTTGCAATACTGCTCTTTTCCACTCTCATTGAGTACTCTACATATAAATACATAATTGTATTCTCCTGTGATATATACATATTTATATCTGTGCAATATCATTAATGCTGTAGTCACTTTATCCATTCCATGTGCAATCTGTGTATAGTCTGTGAAACATACAGTCATGGAAAAATTATTAGACCACCCTTGTTTTCTTCAATTTCTTGTTAATTTTAATGCCTGGCTCAACTAAAGGTACAGTTGTTTGGACAATTATAATGATAACAACAAAAATAGCTCATGAGAGATTAATTTATGAACTAAGGACTATTCATTTTCCATGGTTTTCTTGATAATAACCAAAATTACTTAAATTCTTACATCAATAGCTATGGCATTGTACCGCCAAAAACACTACTTTTAAGCATTCCATGTTTTCTTTTCTGTTTGCTTTAAACACATGATACACACAAGAGTTAATACTTGATTGCATAATCATTGTTTTTGATGACTGCAGCCATGCGTCTTGGCATGCTCTCCACCAGCTTCTGACATTGTTCTGCTGTCACAGCAGCCCATTCCTGTTGGACAAATTCAAACAAATTTTCTTTGTTTTTGGGCTTGTGGTTCTCCATTTTGAGTTTGATGATTTTCCACAGGTTTTCAATTGGATTAAGATCTGGTGATTGAGCAGGCCAAGGCATAGTGCGAATGTTGTGGTTGTCCATCCAGGCTTTAACTGACCTTGCCATGTGGCAAGGGGCATTGTCTTGTTGGAAAATCCAGTCATTCGAGGCAGGAAAGAGTTTTCCAGCTGATGGAAGAAGACTGTTTTCAAGGGTAGTCCTGTACTTAACCTGGTTCATTCGGCCTTCACACAATTGCATTTGCCCTGTTCCACTCAGACTGAAACAACCCCAGATCATGACTGATCCAGCCCCATGTTTTACTGTAGGGGCAAGACAGTCTGGGTTGTAAGCTTCTCCAGGCTTCCTCCTAACCAGTAAGTTGGTTGGAGTGGGCATCAATTCAAAATTGGATTCATCACTGAAGAGAACCTTAGCTGAATCATCAACAGTCCAATCCTTGTGGTCTCGAGCAAAGAGTAACCGGGCCTTCCTCTGCCTTTAATTGATGAAGGGCTTCTTGCGTGCTCTGTGTGACTTCAAACCAGCTTCAACAAGTCGGTTTCGAACTGTCCTTGCCGAAAAAGTCACATTTCTCGACAGTGCCCACTCATTTTTAAGGTCCCTGGAGGTCTGATGACGTTTCCTGCCACGGCCAGGTAGCAATTTGGTAGTGCCATGTTCAGCTTGTTTGGTTTGTTGTAATGAACGGCTGTCTTGGAGATCTTCAGTTTTTTCGCTACCTGTCTCTCACTCATGCCAATTTCCAGCAGTGCCAAGATGGCTGCCTTTGTGGCTTCACATAATTCTTTTGTTTGAGGCATTATGTGAGAGCTGACAACTTCTGAGTTGTGCTGTTGTGTGAATGTAAGCAGGAAACCACTCTAGGCCTTTGCATGTGCAGTGCTGCTTGTGACATGAAATGGCCTCTTATAGACTCTGGGAATCAATTAAGCTTAAGAATGTCAAATAGGACATAAAGTATTATGTGACCAGCTACATTTTTTGTTGTGTTCATTGTATTATACTTTAAGTGGTACCAGATATTAGAATGAACAAGAAATTGAAGAAAGCAAGGGTGGTCTAATAATTTTTTTCCATGACTGTATATATATATATATATATATATATTCATTTTTTTCTGACATAACCCTTTCTATAAAATGTACATATATATAGTCAGCTTTTATTTTGTATTTTTTAATCTTGTATTTCTCTATTTCTGTTGCTATTTTTTCCAACTGCCACTACCTGCTGCTTGTAACAGCCGAATTTTCCCAGCTGGGGATCAATAAAGTATATCCTATCTTATCTTATCTTAGAATGACATCTATAAATCAAATGTAAACCATAAACCCACTGTAACCAAATGGCCACATAGTACAGTGCCATCAGTAACAGTCAGTCAGTTGGACACAAGCACAAATTGGCAGTGCTCAGTGACGTCACAAGGTTTCTAAACATACAGCTTAATGAGACCAGTGTACTTTCAGTGTGTTTTAACTGTGCAAGTAGGATCAGGTAAGTCAGCTTTCAAATAAAACATAATGAATTGAATCGTTTACAGATTGGATGTATTTACCTTGCTTCTTGAAGTAACAGCGAGTGAAACCTTCGGGAAATCCAGACACTACCAAGCTAGCGTTAGCAATCGGAAGCTAGCAAGTTAAACAGCAGCTAGCCAGTTGAATGGACTGTCTAATGTTTACTGTTACTTAGCAACCACTAGGTAGCACTCCAGTCGTCCACATTAAACTTTGCTTTAGTTATTCTCTCTTGGTTGTCTGCTATTCTGCTTTTCTTGTTTAGCTTACACTGCTCCACAACAACACTCTCTGTCTCTCTGCACACACACTTTGCAGAGCATGCACACTTGTTCCTGATGAGACCAGAGTAGGTGGGTGGGACTAGCTTCCATCAACAGGTGGCTGAAATGACATATCAACCTATTCTCTGTCATTTGGCAATATCAGTTTTTATTTCTTGGATGAAATTATTAAAGCAAAGTAATTTGATTGTTCTTCTGTATTTATTTATTTATCTATCTGTGTAATCCATTATATTATCTGGGTTACACCCTCCGTTCTTGACGGTATGCACGTCTCTGTGCATCTGCATGGTAACAGCTGAGTCAGGGTTTTCAAGTCTCAGACATGTTTCCTGTTCTTCGTCTGAGTCATCAAATCCATGCAGGGAACTGGCAAATGCATCACTCAGACCTTGGAGGAGGGAGTTCACCACAAACAATAAAGGACTACCTAACTTGGAATACTGGAATCTCTCAGGTGTCTTGCGCTGCCTACACAAGCGAAAGAGAGGGGCTTCAGCATCTTGGGTTCCTTCATCCTGTGTGTTTACTGCTTTAGGCTGCTCAGTTAATGTTTGGTCTCTTTCAGATTCCTCCTCTTCCTGGTCAGGTATGTCTGACAACACTGGGAATGTCTCATTTACACTGGGGAACTCTTCCTCAGATGGTTGCTGACATGAAGAAGAGGGCACATCAATAGTTAAGTTACGTCCAAGTACCGGTTCTGATTCAGTTGAGTTGTCATGTTCAGGTAGGGTATCTCCATCAGGTAAGTCAACTTGATCAGGTAAGTTGACTTGTTCGGTAGGCTGAATTGTTCAGGTAAGTTGACTCATTTCGGGTAGACTGACTTGTCCAAGTTGACTTTACCTCCTTTACAGACTCTTGAATTTCTATTCTTTTTTTCTCTGTATAGATAGGTCTGTCTCCCCGCCCACAACAGGAAGTTCAGCTGCTGGAGAAGCAGAAAGGACAGGAGTTGATGACACATCAAGTGTGTTTGATTGTCTAGTGACACAAGGAGAACTGCTCAACTTCTGAGTTTCATAGACTGTAATGAATAGATCGGGCTCTTGAGTGTGAAGAGTGGCAGACATCCAAGGCAGATCCTCTGATTCCAAATAGTCCTCCTCTTCACTCTCACTTGACTGATGACTGATGTTTTGTCCTGGGTCTCCTGACTGGAGGCTGTTTTACAGGTCCATCCTTAACTAGACAGGGATGTCACCAGCCTACTTCATGACCACATAGACATATGTGACCTCCATCTGTTTGCTACTTTGTGCTTTCCATGTAGATTGACATTACAGATAAGAACTCTATAGCCCACATCCAAAGTTGAATCCACAACTCTCTTTTCAAATCGGATCTTACTGCAGTCAACGTCCTTCTGTGCATTAAAAGTTGCAATTCTGTAACACTCTACCAAGCCACTTTTTAAGTCAGTGACGTACTGGGAATGAGACCTCTTTCGGGTGCACTTTGTCAGGCTTACATAATGTTCCGAGCTTTTGAAGGAATGTACGCTTGAACCTCTAAACCAGATGGTCTTTGATTCAAAGTCAGGGCCTTGGTCACAGTGTTGTTGCTCTGGGAAGCCATGGTGTACTCTGAAGTTTGCCCAAAGGCTCTTTGCTACAGTTCATCCAACACAAATGATATTTTAACGAACATTTGTTTGGCGACTGCATACTTGGTGAAGTGATCGGTGATGACTTATATATCCTTTGTGTTGGACCGGTCTGACTCCAACAGTAAGAAGTCCATGTAAGCCAGTTTGAGAGGTCTACTGGTTTTTACATTCCTCAGTGGAGGGATTTCCGACTAACGCAACTGCCACAAGTCTATATAATTTTTTCAATGGCCATGGACATCTTTGGCGGGTAAAATCTGGCTTTTGCCAGATCCCCTGTCCGCTAAACTCCAATGTGGCCAATGTCATGGCCTTCCTCCGGAAGCACTAATTGGAAAATGACATTAGGTCCATCCTGCCTCCGTTGATAAAGCACTCCACTCTGTAACTCCAGGCAGTTGAGCTCACGGAGAAGCAAGGGAAGATTGGGTAGTTCTGCCCTGAGACTGGAAAGTGGAGTTTTACCAGTTTCTATCTGAACGATCACTTCATTGATTGCTGGATCCAGTCTCTGCTTTTCTCTGAGCTCCTCTTCAGAAAGAGAGGGGATAAGAGGAAATCCATCAACTTGCTCTTCCTGAAACAATCTGGGATGGCGAGCAAGAGATTCGACTAGTGTTAAGAATTCTTTCAGTGACTGCCCTCTTGAGGGCCAAGAGTTCAAGCTGTTCGTTTCACTCTTTGAAAGTCCTGGACTAGCAAAAGCTATGACTCTTGGTTGACCATCCTGAAGCTGATACAGTATAAATGATATATGGGAGCTGGGGGTCTGCCAAACCCAACAATTGAACTGATGTCAGCTTTTGGACAACATTGAATAAAGGGTTTTGGTTTCATGTGTCCTTGATGGTCTGGAGATTTAGCTTCCTGAAGTCTATACAAAGACGAACAGAGACATTCTTTTTCCATACAACTATGGGAGAAGTGAATTGGATATCTGATTCTTTTACAATCCCTGAGTCAAGGAGATCTTGAAGGTACTTTCTCACTGCATCCACATCATGTGGATGTATTGGATGTGCTCTGTACTTAAAAGGTCTTTCATTGCTGACTTTGATATGATGCTTGATCCTTATCTGTATGTCCAAAGTCCAGGTCGTGATAGGAAAAGATGTCTGACATGGAGTTGAGCATGTAACCCATTCTCCAAAATCGAAGCTCAGCTTTGCAGATTGAGGGGACTCTTTTATGCATGTCAGGTGTGTTAGGTTCTTTTATAGTTTGCTCTTTATGCAGCACTCACACTATGGAATTCACATTTGCCAGTACTGTCTTGGGTGGAATGACAGTATCATGATATGTCTCATTTTTCAACACGACAGGCAAGTGGCTGTTTGCTTGGCAAACTGACCAAGATGGCCGAAACAAATGGATTTTAGCACAGTCAAGGTTACTGCTGCTGGTTTTCTGCTGTCGCAGTTCAAGAATTTTGAGAAGAGCTCTATAGCCATAGGACAGAAGCTGGAAGGTGGAGAGCTTCTGGTCGGTATGAAGGTCAATGTAAAGGGCATCAAGAGTGTTTGGGCTAATAAGCACCTGTTCTTGGGCTGCAGAGGTGGGGAATAACTAGGACCAAAGTGTGAATTTCAATTTCAGACCCTACAAAGTATTTAGGAAAGTGATAGAGAGCTCAATGTATCCTAAGAAGTGGACTGCAAACTCTTGTCCAAAGGGCAACTGGTGTCTCTCCCTGCGATAGCTACTTGAGCTGTGATTTGAGTTCCGATAAGACCTTTTGGGAGTTTAACAAACTGCTCCTTAATCTGAGCTCTCTTCAAGAGAGATTTTTTAATTTTGGGGAAGGATTTGTCCAGGATTTGTCCAGTGTTTCTTAGAAACTCTCCCATCCTGTTGTTCTCTCAACTGTTTTTTCTTGAGAGCTGCAATGGAAGGATCTGAGTCAGTATCACAATCGGAGACGATGTGACCATCTTCTGCACACTGGAAGCAATACCAAGGCCGTGGCTTGCTGCTTGTCTTAGTAGCAGGAATCTGCTGCTTTGTTACTTTCTTTCTTACAGGGTGGGCCTCGACTTTGGCACTCACTGCAAATGACTTAGCTTTCTGCTATTTAGGTTGCTTCTGTTTGCAGCTTTCCACTTTCATGCTGCTAAGCTGGGCACTGATGTGAGCTATTTGTTTCCTCAGCATCTCAATTTCAGTACCATCATCAAAATCAGTGGTGTGTGACGTTTGAAGATGAGACATGACATGGCACAAGAGGGAGGCTACCCAGATGCTGCTGCATACAGCTCAGTTTTGTAGCCTGTTTATCCTCTTCTGTCCTCAGCAGAAGTAACAGCTCTGCAAAAGATGGCGGGTACACTTTTCTTTGTTCTAGCTGGAGATAGATAGTTAAAGCATTATCCCAGCAACCACTGCAGAACCGCTTTATTAGCTCCCAGTCGAAGGAGACACACCACCATGTCTCATAGTCATGCTCAGTGAGATATGTAATCTCTGCGGAAAAGTGGATGGCTTTCTCCATTGTTCTAAAGTGTGCTCATGAATCTGGCATAAAGTTCATCACCATCACTAACGGTGCTATTGGCAGAGTCAAGTAGCCTAACCACTGGCAGAGTCAAGTATTTCAAGATATGCAAGAGGATTACAAGAAGCATTTATAGAACACTAAAGAGTGACTGTATTTGTCCATTACTGTTCCTAAAATCATTCATACACTCAACAAATGGTCTTCACTGGCGCTTTAACCCACAAAAAACACAATAGATAGTTGTGTGTTATTTGAACCAGCATGGCATCCTGAGAGAAATAAAATATTGAAACCACCTACGGCCAAAGAGATAAAGAGAACATTTGGGTAGGACCGCATAGCAGACCTGTCATTGTACTGAGGAAGGGCAGAACTGCAACAACCTTTCTCCTCTAGAAAACTTGCTCAGTAACAGCTTAGACTGTCTACTAACTTTCTTTATATTCAAGAACCTTACAAAGTAAATACTCTGAGAATGGGTCACACAGATATAGCTAACTTCAATGACCAAGATGCCAGGGTGATGAGAATTCTTTTTAGTTGGGAGCAAAGGAAAAACAGCATTACCTTTACTCTCTTTCTGTTAAATGATGTCCGTTACAACTTTTTATGCTATGATACCCATCCCAAGAATACAGATTTAATTTAGATGCTTATTTATTCATTTGCTTAGCATTCGTCCTGTCTATTTCTATTTATGAACAACAGGCAACACAGCACAAAGCTATACATTCCCGAGTTTATGCTTTCTTATATTAATGTGGGCCAAATAACAAAATCAGCTGATTTCATAGCCAGTGAAATGTGAATGGGTCATTTGCTCTGTGAAATCCCTCACATATGGATTCAATCAGTGGGAGCCCAACTTTTTCATATGCTGACTTCCTTTCATGTAGGCTGTGAACTACTGCAAGAATTCACTCAGCCTTACTGTAACTGACATTCTTTGTGTGGAACGTCCTTTAGCTACGGCAATGTTGTTGTTTCTGGCACCATATTCAGTATGTGAGAAACTTCATTTAGTTCTTAATCTAAAGATAACACTTTCACATAAAACTGGAGCATTGCTTATCAGAACTTTTGATCAGTCAACAACTTCTGAACTATGGCTAGCTTTGACCAAAAAACCCTCACAATCAGAAAGTTGAAACAAGAGGTCTTTGCATCAACAGGTTTGCTGCATTTAGAGCACTACGGAAATGAGCCTTCACAAACCTTTTAAATGGAGAGAAGGTTGAAGGACAGGGATCACAGCTACATGAACAGGTACAGCACACTTAGAAAAACACTCCTCTCCAGGCAGGGTGCACTGCCCTGACATGCTGAGGCAGGGACTGTCCTGCCAAAATGCCTCCAGCTCTGAGGAGGTAATGAGGTGGTGGAGAGCAGGGCTACGTGCTGGTTCAGGCAGCACCCACCTTAGGTGCAGACAATAAAATCAATTGTTCTGATTTCTGCTGAGAGAAGTCTAAAGTCTAAACTTGACCTGTCTAAACCAGAAAGCAAGTTTAAAGAAACCAACTTACTTATATTGTCACACATAGCATATATATTCAAACACCCATAAGAGGCATTACTCTGACTATACACACTATTGCTGTGGGTGCATGTGAGTTTGTTAACAGAACCATTTGCCAAGACGTGTGACTATCCTACTTTGGCTCTGTGTGTGTTTGTGTCTCATTTTCATGGCAGAAATGTTTCTTTGCAGAGAAGGCTAAATAAGGTCAAGCACAAGTGTTGTCTTTGGCAGCAGGGTTGTTTGAAGCATCAGCTGTTGATGGAAGATAAGGAGGGGCACAGCTGACCAGAGCGTCCTGGAAATATTGGAGCTGATGACATCTGCACCAACGTATTCTGCTCTCAGGCTGACAGTGAGGGACAGAGACTAGTACCAGAACTGGCACTCTGAAATGTGTCTCTGTCTAAGTGATCGTTTTGTCTGCAAGTCTGTTAATAAAAACTTTGTGTGTGCCAAAACCTGACCCTGCTCATCCATCATAATCCAGAGACAGTTATTTGTTTCATAAACACATTGACACTTAATCCCTATCCAAAGCATTATGGCTGTTTAAAGACACTTCAAAGGATCTACACAAATGCCCTGTTTTTACCTTTTTTTTGTCTTGACAACATGTATCTTCCTACCACACATTTTTATGTTGGAGCATTTCACTTGTTTCAAGCTTTTTTTCCCTCAATTATCTTAATACCATACCATAACACACACAAGGGGTGTGTGCCCCCTTGTGTGTTCTGAGTTCTGAAGAGCTTTTTTGGAATAGGAGGGTTGGGGAAACTTTTTCCATTGTGAGATTAATAAAGTCTTATCTATCTATCTATCTATCTATCTATCTATCTATCTATCTTAATGCTTTACTGCATTATATTACTGTTTCTTAGTAACTTTGTGCTTGAAACTAGAATTTCTAGTTGTATAAAGCTGTTTGATCAACAGACAAATACAAAAATGCTTTTTTGAGGTCAGAATTTCTTTGTGTCCAGACAAATGTACACCCTGGGGTGTATGTTTATGACGGCTCCGGGTCTGAATGGTTTAAAAGCTCATCTCCAGATCTTGTCATCTCAGAGGGAGAGGGAAAGAAGGTGTGAGTGAAAAAGGAAAGGCGTTGAACTACTACAAGCAAGGATCTGGCCGCAGTGCTTTTAAGACAGGCACGTCCAAACTGCTCCGTAAAGGGCCTTGTGGCTGCAGGTTTTTGTTCCAACCAGTCAAGAGGTCACCTAATTATCAGCTGAAGACTGAGAACAGCTGATTAAATGAGTCCAACCTGGTGTGCTCCTCCTTGGTTGGAATGAAAACCTGCAGTCACGCGGCCCTGTATGGAATAGTTTTGACATGGCTGGCCTACAACCTGTGTGAGTGGGTGGGCCCCAATACTGTGTTAGGCGATGCACATAACACCACAGAGCCGGTTGCCTCATTCACAGAGAGGATAGTTATGGTGAAGATAGGTGACAGAGACGACCATGTGCAATTAAACAGGAAGTAATATTAGGATACTTTGCCAGAGGAATGAGATGGTCTATAAAGGTGCTTTTTTATCATCAAGGGAGAAAAGCAGCAGAGGAGAATGAGAATCTCCAAAGGTAAAAAAAAAACAGGAAGCATGGAGGACTTTTAGTAAACAAGGTATTTTTCAGCAAATAGTACACTGAGCCCACAGAGACTACTGTGATGTTGTCACAAAAAATGAGCACAGACCCCTGAACATCTTTTGATATTTGTTTGGGGACTTAAATAAGTCTGTTAACTCCCATTAATGTGTTTTGATGGAACGGTGCCAGGGGGAACAATAAAACAGCAAGGCTAACAACCCTGCAGAGGGGCCGCCTAAACAAAAAGCCTGAGCAGCTTCGATGGCTAAGTAATGAAGGAGCCAGGGCAGAACAAAATATGATTTGATTTCATTTCAACAAAATAAATTAGTTATTCAGCCAGACAGGATGGTTCAGTAGGCCCATAATTTAAGGTGTCATGCTGATAAGAACACAGCCAAAAGACAAAGGGAAACTGACTTATACGATTTACTTGTACATTTCAAGAGAATGAATTCATGATTTTACCATTGAGTCTCTTCTTTGCACTGCAGCTTTTGGCATATAGTAAATTCAAGCCTTACGTTTCTCACAAGATAATTCTAATGACCTATTTAGACTAGACAATGCTGACAATCTGCCTGCAGTGTTTTCAGCACACCGTGTCTGAGAGAGCTGTAGGTCCAGTGAGTGCACTGAGTATCTCTCGCCCCACACAGGACAATTACTGCACTTATTGGTCAGCGTCTTACTATCAACATTCAATATGCCAACAACTCTGCTCAGACCTCATCTACATATAGCAGTCTAAATTTTAATATGTATTCATATGAAAATAAAAATGATTTGCGTCCACATTAGCATTCCCATGTGATTCTTGTAAAGACCCTTGCACACCTGAACAACCTGAAAACGGCTAAATCTCCTCTTCTTGTTCATCCTCTTTTCACTTAAACATTTTCACTTAAACGACAAAATTGTGCATCACTGCCAACATCTGGTGAGCACTGGGACAGACAGCCCAGCTGACCAAATCATTATTTCATGTTGGGGATCTTGTCTGACAAGCTGTGCTGTATGATTTTCCTATTTCAATGTTTAATTAATGTGTGAGAAGATCTTATAGAAGAGGAAGCTGCCCCAGATCAAAAGAGGGCCGCCCCTCTCTTGATCTGGTCATCCAATCATCGAACTTTAATTGTCAAACTAGGCAGTGCTGATCAAATATGAATCGAGATTCTGTTACTGCACTGTTACTACATTATTTCTATATTTTGGGCTACTGTTAGCTGTACAGTAATACAAAAAAGTTGGTGACCAGACCACCATGTTGCGCGAGGGCTTGCGCATCATTTCCAGTTATGGAGCCGGCCCGATGATGGTGCTGTAATTAAGGTCCAAAAATTCGATTCATTTGCTTTGTAAAAAAGCCTCTCTAGAAGTCTGCCATGATGATTTTTCTGTCATTTTGAATTTTGTGAACAACAGTAATATGAAGATACCTCAGATTTTAACCGTATCAGCACCAAAATGGGTACATAGCATTGCAGGAATAAGATTGACATTTCTGTTATAAATGTGCAAGATCGTTTGAACAACATAGCACCATCAACTAAAAACTTCATAGGAGGTGGGGCGGCAATAGGCTTACTGAAGAATTTTGAGGCAGACCCATTGGGGGTGTCACAGATACTAAAAACATGTACCTTGAAACTCAGTGGGCAGACTTTCACCAATTTAAGTGTATGTGCCCTGGGGGCAAGTATTAACCAAAATCTGAAGTGCCATATTGATTGGTGCATGTGGGTGTGGCCTATTACTTTATGAAGTTTTATAACTAGGTTCAGGAACAAGACCACGCCCCGAACACATCGCATTTCAGCACAAAAGTATTAAAGCTCACCTGATTCATTCATTTCCCCTTTGACTCAGTCTTCGCACAACATCTGACAAACATGTATTACAGCAAATCGCTCGCCTTATGCCATGGACAAGGAGCTCATTCTCAATCTTTGGCTCCAAAAGACTCTCCAACCCGCTCCAGTGACAGGTGAAACCCCTGCAACGTGCATTCACCACACATAGCTTCAAACATACCCAAGTGGACAGTAACTCCCCTGAAGAACGATCTCCGCCCTCATCCTCTCATCCACTGATCCCTCCTTCCATCCCCTCATCCCTCACTTCTCATCCCCCCTCTGTAGCTCTAAAAAGAAAACCAAACTTTTCAAACTGTTCAAGAAGAAGAAGAATTCCAGCATGTCACATCAGCCCTCTCTGAGTGCCAGGTTGTGTCAAACCCTATTCAAGCTCTCCCTGTTTCAGAGCTGTCATTCTCCCCCATTTCCCCAAAACTTCACCAACAACCTGAGCATGCATGATGAATCCCTCCATCCTTCCCTCTTCTCTCACTTCCACCTTTCCTATCCCATTTCTTCAGCCACCCCACCTCCTCCCACCTCTATACCAGTCAGCACATCTGCTCAAATCACTCCCTCAAGAGCAATGCACAGTGGGGCCATCAGCAAAAACATTCTGATGGCCCACTGCTCGAACATTTCTTGCTGTTAATTTTCTTCCCATCTATAGACACAAATGCTACATTCACGTTTACACTCATACTATACACCATTAGAAAGCTTAGATCCCTGTAAAATCGAATCAACCGCTTCAAGATACAATCACAACAGCAGGCACAATAAACACCAACAGAACACAAACAACCATGTTTCAAACTGACACAAATTCAGGCAATTCACCAATTCTATCTCTCGGTGATCCACAGATCAATAACACTCCGACAAACAGTAACAGGTAACATCCGCAAAGGTCCACATGATCCACTGCAGTAAAGATATAAAGATATTTAGTCTAAACCAAGATAGTAATGAAAGAAAGACGCTTTCTCCTTTCCAATTAGCAGGCGATGTGCTCGTCTTCTGCCTGTCTTCTGCGATTTTCCCTATTACAACTTATGGAGCTGTATCCAGAAGGATGCTACCTTGCTTTCAGTTACTCTCTGGAGTCTCAGGCTTCAAATGACACCCCACTTGACCAATCACAATCTGGCACATGAAGCCAACCAGAGAAGCCAGTCTGAGTTGAACGAAGTTCCTCCTTCTCTTCTCATGTGTGAAGATCGGGCCAATCACATCCACATTCGAAGATGACTAATGCTTCAAATAGCCAATTGAAAGTGAAATTTTGAACATGCTGATATGCCACTTCCATGGGTTATTTACAGCTCAAATGAAGGATTTCAGGGATAATAGTAACATTACGTGATAAATGTATGTATGTATCTATATCTTTCTCTGTTCATAGACGAAGTCTCAGAATCAAATTTCCCAGTGGCATTGGCTTTCTACACTGCTCAGAGTCCACAGTTGCTGTCCTCTACTACTAACCACCTCGACTCACAGCCATGTCTTGACATTATGAACTACCTCTTACACAGCCTGGTTTACCTCAACCCGTCCACGTCTTTCGATTAGATTTTCCATACGAACATATCAATGACTACATAATGTAAGACCCACCAGTCAAGCCTCATCCAAGGTCCCCTGACAGTCTCAGAAACGGATCAAGCAGCCTGTGGTTTTAGCACCACCTTTGCCAAAATCTTATCCAGATCCGGAAGACACTCTGGACACCTGGACATTTGGAGCCACCTCTACCATTTACAGGCAGCAAATCCCTGACCATATCATCAAACTGAAGTTCCTTTTGGGGCTTTAACTGAAAATCCAAGAACACCCAAAGAGGCAGCTCCCCGACCCAGAGTTTCAACTCCCCTGGTTCCATCCCGTCATCATGGCTCTCCATCCATGACCCAGATCTCTCTTTTCATCCTTTCATCCCTCATCCTTCTTTCCCTACTCCTTCATCCCTCATCCTTCACCCTTCCATCCCTCGCTCCTCATCCGCTCCTCCCTTCATCCCTCAATCCTCATCCTGCCTCCCCTCCATTCCTCATCCCTCACCCATTCATCCCTCTTTCCCCTCATCCCTTCATTAATTTTGGCCCAACACCTGTACCTCCCAAAAGCATCTGAGCACAAACACATACCCCTGAAAGGTACTGTAATTGATCAAGACAAAAGACGCAGGTAGGTTTGTGTGTCTCCCTGTCCCATGTGAGCAGGTCTAGTGTTTCAGTGCTGAACTGAGGACCTAGTAGAACATTGGTGCCCTATCAGTTGGCTCCTCTATAGGGTGTTCAGATCAGAATGATGCAATGCATAGAGCAGTTGTTCTAGAATACAAATAGCAAATATTGTTTTTTAGCAACTAACGTAGTTCATTTAATTTGTCTTTTGGTGAAATGCTGTGAGTGACTTACATTCCCTCAAATCAATTTTACGATTCAGACATTTGTTTTGCATTGTTTTAAAATGTAAACTAGAATTAATTGATTTCATCGATTTATCGCCCAGCTCTAGTTATGTAGCACCAATTTCAAAATTATTTACATATTTCTACTGCATAGATAGCCCAGTATTACAAAAACACCATATTTCCATTGGTGAAACACCCCTTTAATTTTGCTGGCTCTGAGCACCTACCTGTGACTAGGCTACACACACAGTGGGTTACTATGAGAGTCGGTTTACACCTCTGTTGGGTCTCCTGCTGCTCTGTGGTCACCTGTACTGTGCTTTAATGTAGCCAAATTCACTGTTCTCTTTCTGCTTTTAGACAACTGAACAAGTATAAAATAAACACTACACATTAACCAGCAATCATTTCCAAGCTGCTGAGCTGTGGTGATAAAATCCTAAATTAATAATGACCTAAGCCAACATTACTTGGTAACTGGGGACGTAGCAATATATCGACTATTGTGATATTGCAATAAAAATATGTCTCAATACCATACACTATCTACAGTGACATTACATGGTTATTTCTATCTCTCCTTGTCAAAAAAATTTATTGTTTTTTTTAAGCAGCACAGGCCTCAATCATAGTAGTCGAGAAACTCCCATCATCTGTTGCATGCAGGCCAAGCTGCTAAAAACAAATCCAATGAGAAAATGACAAATGAATGCGCCAATAACAAATAGATTGTGGATGTTCCACTGACTTTTAGAGCTGATGTGTGGCAGCGTTTTGGTTTTCCCACATTAGGATAGTGAAAAGGAAACTGACAAACACAAAACGATTTGCAAATACTGGCAGACAATGGTTAACTACACTACGGGAAACACACCATGAGAAGCCATTTGGCACATCACCACCCAGAAGACCTCAAATCACAACGACAACATATTGTGAGAAAAAGGCTTGTGCCAGGCCAAAGGAGCCTGAATGACACATTTTCACCCCTGCTTTCCTATAACAGTCCAAGAGCTGAAGAAATAACAAGATCCATCAGTGAATATATAATCAAGACTTAAGGTTTTTTTGAGTAGTCAACAACGATGGATTTCAGAGATTATTAAACACACCAAATTATACAAATCCATCAAGGCCACACTTTAGTTAGACATCTCTGTACCAATAAAACAAACGCTGAAGTGACACAGATCCTCAAAGAAGCAAAGGGCATCTCAAAAACCATAGATGGGTGGACTTCACAAGCTACTCAGAGCTATATTACAGTCACAGCTCTTGTGATGACCAGCAAAAGGGAGATGAAATGCTTTGTCCTACAGATGCAGCCTCTTTTGAAATCATACACGAGACTCAACAAAGCAGAGGTTTTGAAATCTGCTGTTTTGGAGCGGGAGCTAGACGACAGTAAAGCTGTCCTGAGAGAGAGGCCAGACTTGCTTCACAACATGCAGCCATCTGCTTGGTGGAGTGAGGCGTATAGCAGCATTTTTTCAACGCAGTTCAACTGCCACAGCTGTGCCGACCACCAAACAGTACATAAACTGGTCATGGTAGTGGTCAGTCGATGGAACAGTTCGCTTGAGCACAACCTTTTATTTTATTTTATAAAAGGACCTCTTCTGACTGCTACATGGTTCAATCATTCATCGCCAAAGACAATTCATGGTCGAAGCAGATGGCCGCCCACCCAGAGCCTGGTTCTGCTTGAGGTTTTTGCCTGCTAAAAGGAAGCTTTTCCTTGCAACTGTCGTCAAGTGCTCGCTCATGAGGGAACTGTTGGATCTCTGTCAATTAAGAGGTTGGTCTGTACCTGCTCTATATGGAAAGTGCCCCGAGACAACTTTGTTTGTGATTTTAAGTTTGTTTCAATATAATTGAATTGAATGCCAATTTTTTTTTTGCACATGCTTACGTCATGGCCGACTACTTTCATTTTAATTTATAAAGAAGAAAAGCAGAAGCATTCAAGTTAAAAGGGAAAACTATTTTTATAAGAATAAAAAGAAGAACTGTGTTCCTTATTTATCCACTGGCTTCAATTACAAACTTTTCTGGCAACATTTTGCACTAAACAGAGTTTAATCAGTTCTCATATTTCTGTATTAAAGCTGCTAATAGTCAATGGTTTGTACAGATGCTTAATATCTCAAATAAATCCTAAATGACTCACTGTTTTATCATAACCTTATTCTTGGTAGGATAGTAAAGCCTCTAATATTGTTAAATGACAATCTAGACAAAAAGCGAAGTGCCCTAATTTTGTGTGGCCAAGCCCGGATAGCACCAGTGTCTGGTCTATTTAATTCTTATACATGATTTTTTTTGCAACAGAAGAGTAATCGTGATGAGCTGATGGAAAACCTGCCAAAACCACTGACCAGTTGCGGCACCAAAAGCAGACAGCTCCACCAGAGCACAGTGACTTGATGAGGTGGCCATAAAATTCTGCTCATAATGGTGAGAATGAGAGTAATATGGCCAACTTCAACATCACAAATAGCAGGCAGTGCCAATAAACATGTCACATGCATTGTGTGCACAGCTTTTAGACTCATTAAAACAAAAATCACAAACAACTCCAGTGCTGCATATGTGCACTGTTTGTTTGTAGGAGCTAACTATTGTACTGAATCCAGGTGGTGTGCGAGTTTGTATCTATACTGTTATACTCTTACCATGAAGTATAAGTTGTGTTACTGCTGAGAAATTAGTGTGAAATAAGCAATATGCAAGGTGCTAAATAATCAAGCTCTTTCATAGCTCTAACAACAAAAAATATCTGGCATTTCCACTGATGTGCATATCTGTAACCATGACATTTACCATAGAGTTTGATAGGGTCTGTATATTCACAAAGCATAAAAAAGTGCCGTGTTGTGCAATTTTGGATTATAGCTGTAAGGAAAATTTCAGTAGAGTTTTTTTGTCCGAGCCTGGATGATGTGTGAACCTGGCTGTTGCCCAATTCAACCCATCTGAGGGCCATGTGTGGACCTCTTCTCTCATTCTCTCCCTCTCCAGTCAAGGGAGTCATTTGGCTTCATGACACATGCCCAAGTGGGTTTGCCAAGGACTCTAAGGCATGCATGAGTCATTCTTAGTTAAACAAGAACATGGCTGACTCCTTGCTTGGTTGGATGAACAGTGAACCAGGACCTCCAAACATGGCTGCGATAGTTCTCTGCAAAACAGATCCTGTGTAAAAATGACAAGGATTTTTGTCTTGTCAGGAGAGCACTAGCACAAAGCAAGAGCAAATCAAAATCCTAAAGAGCCAAAAGGATTTGGACTGCTAAAGCTGAGGACCATTACAAATAAAATGCAAAAACAAAGAAAGTGAGGACTGATTCTCGCACGAAGACTCATTCTTTTTTAGCTGTAGAGTTAAGTCACTACCAATTAACACAAAGCTGACAATCAAAAGAGACAATCAAGTAGTAGTCATTGTCATCCTGGGCCTATTTACCTACTTCTGACTTCAGTTTTTTTCACTTACTTACTTTACATGACCCAATATGTTACAGCATTTAAACACAGTAACACTCAAAGTACAGTTTTGTAATTACACTGTTATACAGATACAACAGTCCATTCCTTAGTTTACTTTACTGGCCTTTGGTCTTCTGTCTCATTAAGGTCATCACACAATAAGTAATTTTGAATGAAAAGTCACTGGACTGATGACATTAGTTTACTCTCATTTTTTGCTTTATGGACAAAAAAACAATAAAAGCATCAGCATACAAAAAAAGGAAAACTATTCTATTTCTTTTTTTGGGAATCACAGTATGCTTTGGCCCTTCATGAACAACAATATTCCATCAAATTGGCTGCACACACGTTTGCAGTATAGTACATTTTGAAATGTGATTGCTGTACCAATATGACTGGTAAAACAAGGTCCAACTAGAGTTTGGTGTTTATTAAAGATACATTTTCAAGAACTGAAATTTACCAGCTGCCCTGCACTGGATGAGGACAGGAAGGGGCCAGTAGGGTTCCTTTCAACAACTATCTTGGACCCAATCGCCCTGTGCAAATGAGCAAAGCTTTGGGGATTTCTGGCTTTACATTCCATAATGCTGCAGAGACTGAGTGCCTCACAAAGCCTGACTGCAGCAAATTCCACACACTGGAACTCCACTTTCTCTCCCTGACTCACAAACACTGTCACCCCGTTGAACCAGGCCACTGTTTGGGGCAAGAGTAAAAGACATTAAGACATTCAGACAGAGAGCAATGGCTGACTGCTGATTATTTGGTCTTTATCCATGCAGAGCTCAAAGGAAGGTGCCACAGAAATGTGGCTGTTTATCACAGCCATCACCAGGCAGAACCATGCTGTGCAGTCAACCTGGTGACACTGTGACACCAACCCCAACTGAACTGCCTTACCAGCTTTCCTGCACCCACAAACCCCAGATTCCACTCATGATCTGGACACTCATTCCATTCAACACTGCCACACAGAGCTGCTGAGCTGACAGATTGCCCCACACTGAACACAGGCATATTTTTTAACTTTGTGCCAGCCTCTATGAATTATGCAGCTTCAAAATGGTTGTTTAAATTTAACTGTTTTACTGAACCTCATTTATCACAGTATATTAACTGACTAATCTTGCTTGCATTAGAATACAAGCACTAGGCTTCACAGAACGACAAAAGACAATAACAACGTACTTCTTGAACTAGTGCATTAACAAATTCAAAACCAAGTGACATGTTCACAGCTCTGCAGACACAAACATACAGCTTCAGTGTCACATTGTTGACAGAAAAATCATAACAATCAAACAACTAACAAGTCCAAATAGAAAACACTGGGCTACAGTTACACCGACAAGCTTTGGCTATGTAAGATTTGTCAGGTTGTGTATTTTCTTGAGCTGCTAAGGTTATACCAGTAAAACAAGCAGTTTTGTGTTGGCCACATAGTGCTCCAATTCAAGCAAATCTCTGAGAAGACAAGCAGAAGTGAAGAAACGTCATTTACTGTCATGCCACAAACAGAAAGTCCTTAGAGAAAACAGCTGAAAAACAAATGCTGGCCTTTTGCTAGTTTCCTAAACATAAACATGCATGTAGATGTGCATAAACATTGACAGAATTTTTATGGGTACAAACACATTACATTTTACTAATGGGAAGTCTAAGGTGAGTCACCCAAGAACTTTTTTTGATCACCTAAGCTTGATTGCTGTCGAGGTGAACCTCAAAAATAAGTCACACACCCCATGCTCTACTTCTTGTGTGCCTGCAAAGAACCCTGAGTGTGTCCTTCATGTATTAAAATGGATCAGAAGAATAGACACAACTTCATGCCAGTGAGACTACAGCAGTTAAAATATACCAGTAAGAATCAATGTAACGAATAGATGAGTTGGAGTATATTTTTATGGTTAACAACTACTGAACTATGTTCTGTTGCCCCCAATAAGGTTACACTCAGTGTATGCTGAAGACTATGGTGGATCATCTCACACATGTGATACTCTTTTAAATTCCTAAAATGGCAAGTTGCCCGGTGGAAGGAGGAATGCAATGCCTCTACCTAGACAGCACATAGCTACAGGCCAAGTGACTATACAGTGCAAATAGGTATTATTACTTAATCCTGCAAAGCTCTCAGAAACTAGAGGAAGACCTCAAACCATATTTCTTACATTATCACCAACAGAGAAATACACTTAAAAAAAGAAGCTGTACACTGTACACTCCTCTACATACAACTTCTCCATTAAATGACATGTTTTCAGTCCACTTTGACTACCATTTCATGAGGCTTGATTTGATCAGCCAGAGCAAGCAGACCACAAACTTAAAGGTCACATCGTTTGCTCACATTCAGACATTCCTCTCAACAGTGTGAGCTCAAATTCAGTGTAAAGCAGTTTTTCCATTGCTGATGATGTGTGAACATCTTATACAGCAGAATGAGGCAAGGCCTGGTAGGTACTGCTTTCATGTGCTGACATGACAGCTGAACACGTGGAAAAGCAACAAGGGGCTGCAGCTTTGTAACCCACCAGCATGAAAGCTTTTGGGAAACCACAGCATGCTCTCCTGCTCTGATCAGATTTAGACACATCCTGCAAAGACCTAAACATTCCTTTCATTGCTGTGGTCAGGGGTGGACTTTCATCTTTCCCTTGAGGGTATATGGGCAAGAGTGCACCATGGGTTCCCCTGCAAGGCTGTGGGCACAGCCCTTAGGCTAGAGCTAATTCTGAGTATGCTGCTGTGGTACAGGCTGAAGTGGTTGAAGTGTCCTTTTGTTCCCCTGCTTACAGGTTGAATGAACCTATTTATAGGCCTATGTATTGTGGACTGAAATGCACAAGCTTGCCATGGCCAATTAAAGACAAAGGGTGCCACATATTTGGGAGATTTGGCAGATCTGGAGCTCTGTGTTCTCTTGATGTGGCTGTGTGAAACTGTAGACAACTACATCAAAAAGGAAATTGTTTAGTTTGGTGAGTGTAGCTGACTGGTCCCGACAACCTTGACACACTCACAAGTATTTGTCAAGTAAGAAGTTCTTACTTCCTTTCATCTCAGAGGGAAAGTCAAACATGGAGTTTAACCTGTGCAAGAAAACCTGTCCAAACACAATGATAGCTTTTCCAGCTACAGAGAAGGCAGCAGCTTTAGAAACAGCTCCATGGTTTTTCTGTCGCAATGTGGTGTAAAGATCCAGTGTTGAAAGCAAGCCTATTGGTCAAGCCTGACCTGATCTTCAGGATAATGAAACCAAAGAAATTTTTGATAAAATCTACTTGTAATATGTATATCACAGATAGTATAGTTTCCATTAAGAAGATGTTCACACTTCCTGTGGTGCATCAAACAACTTTCTCACGCAGGGACCTCTCCTGAAGAGCCTGTACAGTGATTGTGGCTCATTTCACCAGCTGTGTGACCCTAAAACCCGTTTTCATTTACCTCTACAGCCAACAGCTGAGCTCACTGCCAGGTGTCATAACTTTCTGACACATTGTAATAACATCTGCACAACTACAGGGCCAATGATTTCCACAAGCCTTTGTTTAAATTTGAATTTCGTGTACAAAAGTGTGTTTTAACACCGTGATTGATTCATGCAAATTATATCAACCATTTCAACTTTATCAGAGGCCTCAAACGTGGCAAAATACACAGGCTTTGACCAGTCAGTGCGTAACCGTCTAGTGTGCCCAGAGAGTCGGCCCCCATTTGATCCAAGGAAAAGGCTACTTACAGAATAGTGGTTTGAGGAGAAACTGCTGGTACGGTTTCCAAATTTAGATGCATACATCTCACGGTGGTTCGGAAACATAAACAGCGACTCGGACAACAAACTACAACCTGTGGTCCGATAGCGAGCAATAAAAAAGCCGCCGCGAGTAGACACGGAGAAAACAAATGCCCAGCCCGCAGCGCCATTGCTGAGCAGAGAACGCCAGCTGCCCCACTCCCACAGTCACAGCAAGTTAGCTCAACTGAGAGAGAGACAGTACAGGAGAGAGGGGGGGGGGCGAGAGAGAGAGAGAGCGAGAGAGAGAAAGAGGGGGGGGGGGGGGGAGAGAGAGAGAAGAGAGAAAGAGGGGGGGGCGAAAGGGGGGGGGGGGCGAGAGAGAGAGAGAGAGAAGAGAGGGAGAGGGGGGGCGAGTGAGAGAGAGAGAGCGAGATAGAAGAAAGGGAGAGAGACAGAGGAGGGGGAGAGAGACAGAGACAGTACAGGAGAGAGAGAGAGGGGGAGCGAAAGAGAGAGAGCGAGAGAAGAGAGGGAGAGAGACAGAGGAGGGGGGAGAGAGAGAGACAGAGAGAGATAAAGAGACGTCTGTCTTAATCGGAGACACGGCAAGTCCAACACAAAGTTGGGAAAGATGTGTAAAATGACTGTTTCAGTGAGGCACCAGACGTGTGTATGCCTACGTACGATATTCTGCTGGTATCTCATAGTCCGATGTAACTACTTGGAGACTTAACGTTAGGTTGAATTACAAAAAGGCTCATATATCTTAAACAGTCCGTCGTTGAATAGCCAGATCCGTCAATAACAGCAGAATGCCGAAGTGGAAAAATACTGTTAAAAGACGAGAAAGTCCTTGATTCAAAATAGCCAAAAGATGTAGCTAAACGGGATTGTATAAAACGTAAAAGAACGTCCGATGGTAAATGGAAAATGTATTTATTTGCTCGTCTGACGACCACTCAAAGCGCTTTTTACAACACCGGGCTGCACTCACCCATCCACACACACATTCGCACGATGGTGGCTCAGCTTATTATACAAAGTAGGATTGCTTTCAGGTAGCTACTTTCACACATGCAAAGCCAGAACAATCGTGCTTAAAACCAATGGAGTAAAAAGCATTTACCTCTGAAATGTAATGGAGTACAAAGTACTGTAAAAAAAAAAAAAATTCAGGTCAAGTAGGCTACAAGTATCTCAATACTACTCAGTACTTAACCGTACTGTCTTTACTTTTCCACCATTACATTACATTTGGCCAACATTTATTTAGCTGATGCTTCTATCCAGAGTGACTTCCAACAACCATGTGGATAGAACCCGAAATTGCAAGAATCATGCAAATACATTAAACTTCACCAAATACTGCTTCAAGTCCTATATTCAGAACAAGTAGACAGTAAGAGAGAGAAAGTTTTTCTTTTCTTTTTCTTTTTCAACGTATGGGCCGAGGTGGAGTCTGAACAGGTACGTTTTCATGTATGTGAAGAAACATAAGTTTGTGCTGGCCTGATGTCAATGGAGAGAACTTCCGACCAAACCACCAAACACCAATGTCATTAGTGACTCAGCACATGCAATACAGGACCATGCAAACAGTAAAGCTACTGAAATGCAAGGCAGCCATTATTAATGTCATCAGTTAGCTCCACCTACTTTTTTTTTCTTTGTGTTGAAGTTGCTGCTTTGAGAAATTCTTGATGGAGTCTATCTTTAAAGATCATCTCCAGACATAATTTAACATTTATAGAAAATACTGTACTTTTAAGAATACTTTTTTTGTCTGGTATAGTTTTTCCATGTGTTGGACACAAGATGTCTCCTACTTCACTGAAAAGAAATGTCTGAGTGTATGTGTACTGGAGGCTTCAACTTTCCACATCACGTATGAGTCAGTTCAATAATGGACCAGAGTTGGCTTCAAAACTAGTTGTGATGTCACAAATCATGCTCATAGGTCCACACCTTCAAATCTGATTTTCAATAAGCACAGACAAACTTTCCACATGTTCACATTTTAATTTAGTTTGGAAGAGCCCTGGTGGCATTTGCAGGGGAGGGGGCACACTTACAGCCTGTTGTGTTATTATTTTGCTCCAAAGGCACTTAATCACAAAAGTGATTGTTTGAAGTGATACAGTGAGCAATGATAGTTTTGGATACCCTACAAATAATTGCAAAGCATGGGGTCTACAATTGAGTCAGAAAATTGCATTATTGCAAATATGTGCTTTTTATGATATGACTGAAAAATTTAACTTAGCTACATTGTGGAGAACAATGTAGGCTATTCTGGCAGGCTAACTGCATTACCATTAATCACATGTGCATTATTAGGTATGTTGTCCAGCTGGAGCAACAATCGCAATGGAGAATGGGAACTATGTGCATGTACAGTATTTGTACACATCACACACTGAAACATTTTTAAAGCACAGCAAAATGAAATGAAATCTTTTAACCTTCCCTCACAGCACAGCATTCCTTTGTTAATAAGCTTGGGTTTGCTGACATCTGCTGTTAAATGTAGAAATAACACTACATAATAAGACATTTTTATTTGATCATCACACAGAATGATGATATAGTATAATGCCATTATTTTAAATGTACCTTTTACCTTAGAGACAGTCTCAAGCTGTTTTACATTGTGGGGCACCTCTCCAGAAGCTGTGATCTACAACCTACAAGTACACTGGCAGTTTATTTTCAATTTAAGCCTCTACTCATCAGCAGTACACCATACATTGGCTGCATATAGCCTGATTGGTCTATTATCTCTGCTCAGTATCCTTCCACATTTCCACATTCACTGTTCCTGAATGCTGTATTGTGTGGGTGAGAGGTAGTTGTGTCTGCTGTTGCTGGCGTGCTGCTCTGTCATTGTTAGCATTTCCACTGCTAACAATGCTGTCCCATTGCTTTTGTTAGGATTTCGATAGCCTGACAAATTGGAAGCCCCGGTTAACAGTGGTATATTTCAGTATATTTTATTGGCTCTGGCATTTTATTTAGAGGGGGCTCTAGTGGAAATCTTTTACTCTGTCTATGTGCATTGGTGCCTTCTTCTCACGTACGGCATTATTGGACTCCATCCACTCTAGGTATTTTAAAAGTTAGTTGAAATCTAAAACAAAGACACCACCGATACCCTCCTGTTGGTCAGTTTTAATGTAGACAAGATTTTTGAACTTGGATGCATATTTGACCATGGCATTTCTTAAAATCAGGGCTTTAATAATTTTCCTTGTAGAAACATTACGCTGTTAAAAAATACAGCAAAATGGTTAAGGTTGAATACCACATTCTTACAGTGTACAGTGCATAAAAGAATCTCATAAATTTGTTTATTGCATCAAGGCTTTTTGACTTTGTCAGGAACCTCTATTTCAACAAAATAAAACAAAAAAAATGTTTTTTTCACTAAATTATAAAATGCTCTGGTTGAAATTATGAAATTATGTTAGGGTTGGTTTCGATCCAGTTATATTAATAAGATTATTAAGCAATAACACGGTCACCGCCACACTGACAGCCAGCTCCCCTTCTTACCATGTGAGCTTTAGGGGATAACAAAACAAACAAAGACAGGCATGTCCAGACATGTGAGGTCAATTCACTCATTTGAGTGGCCATTTGAGTGCACATTTCCAATTTGCAGCATGCAAAAATGAGAAGAAGATTTACAGTGAGGCAAGTTCTGGATAATATTCTTGGTGAAAATGAGCAGCATAGTGATACAAATGAACAGGTTTCTGAGGAGGAAGACAATATGCAGTATCATTCAGAAGACACAGAAGCTGCTCCTGCTGAAAGATTCAAGTCCAGAAATGTTAAGATCTTTAGGAGCTCAGTACCTCATGATGTGCATGGCAGGATGCTGCTGCAAACACCATCAAAATGACCCCTGGGATCACAAGGTTTGCTATGACCAGAATCAGTGACATCAAGACATGTTTTGAGCTATTTATGCCATTGTCACTGAAAAGAATCATCATTGCTATGATAAACCTTGAAGAAAAAAAATCCATGGCAACATGTGTGGAAAGACATTGATGAGGAATACCTGGATGCTTTCACTGGTGTTATTCTTCTTGCTGGAGTGTACAGATCCTGCAATGAGGCCACTTCTGCTGATGTTCAACCTGGGCCAGAGGTGACAGTGGATGAACGTCTTGTCCCTTTCCGAGGAAGATAAGTTAAATTAAGATAAGATATACTTTATTAGTCCCCAGATGGGGAAATTCAGGTGTTACAAGCAGCAAAAAATAGCAACAAAAACATAAATATATGTACATTTTATACAAAGGGCTATGTCAGAGAACAAAATATGTAAAAAAAAATATATATATATATATAAAAAATATATATTGCTGCAAAGAACTGTAAGAAAATTACCATAAAAATATACTGCCAAAAATTTCACAGACTATACACAGATTGCACATGGTGGATAAAGTGACTACTGCATTAATGATATTGCACAGAAATAAATATGTATATGTATATGTATATGTCAGTAGAATACTATATGTAGAGTACTTGATGAGAGTGGAAAAGAACAGTATTGCAAGGTAATGGGTGTATGATAAATCACACATCACTGCAAAACACAGTCCAAATATGGAAACCAGTGTTAAGTTAGGCAACGCTGGAGTTGAACACTCTGACAGCTGTTGGTATAAAGGACCTGTGTTACCTGTAGTGTTCCTTCTTCTGGATGCAGCTTTTTGGTACTGAAGGAGCTGCTGAGGGCCCCCACTGTGTCATGCAGGGGGTGGGAGGGGTTGTCTCTCACCTACATCCTCAGTGGTGTCCAGAGGGCAGTCCAGGATAGAGCCCCTTCCAGCAATACATACCCAGTAAGCCAGGGAAACACACACACACACACACACACACACACACACACACACACACACACACACACACACACACACACAAGCATGTTCTTACACACAGAGTCTTTTACTCTGATTTAGCATTGTATTAGTTTTGGAAATAGTAATTGATTTCCTTTGATTTGATTTGCTTGATTTGGTTGTTGTTTATTTGACCTTGCAAATCTATATTTTGTGTCATGATCTGTTCTGCTTTTAATTTTTTTCAGTTTATATTAAAGTTCTATTGCTGAAAAAAATACTTTCTTGCCCTTTTCTTCATGTAAATATATATGGGTCAAAATTGACCCGTAACACCATAGATGTTACTATAGTTATTAATATTAAAATTAAAAAAAATAAAATAAAACCAATTGATTTAAGAGATGTGTTCTATACCCCTCAATAATAGTCAGGTAACACAACAACTTTTTATTTATTAATATGATTCTCTAGAGGTTCATATTGCCATTTTTAAAAATTGAAATAGGGGTAAACTGCCAAAAAACGGTACAGAGGCCCACACCAAAAATATTAAAACCAACATTTTCATGGATAAGGAAGCCGAACAAGGTAGCCAAGAGATGAGAAACAAATTAGATGACAGCTTATTGTTTTTAGTGTATTTTGTAGCTAATTTAAGACTTAAGTCAAAACGGAACATCAGCATCAGAGATGATAACAGAAAGCTAACACAAGAGGAAGGCTACACTGTCATGTGCTATTTCAAACTTTCAATGATACAAGGTGCTTAACAAGAGGCTGACCCTGAGAAAACAACTTAAATCGAGTGTATATAGTACCTTGAAAATACACAGTGACAGTCGCACTATCTACACATACAGTATGTTCTGTAATCCAAGTATGAGTACAAGTAGAAAGAACTTTGTTGCTGGGAATTAACCATGCAGATATCATTAGGTACTCTGTTATGGAATAACATAGAGTAGAAGTATTCAGATAATTCCTGCAAAGCCTAAGTATCCTAATGATTGAGGCTCATACCATACAACTAAGAACATTCCATAGTTCAATTCGCTGCTGGGGATCTTTGTTGCATGACATCCTCCTCTCTCTCCCTATGTTTCTCATCTCTCTGTACACTGTGACCCCTAGTCTGCTTTAATTTTCCACAGATCCAACAGGGATCATCAGAAACAGAATTATTTGAGGATATCTTGCAAATCAGTAGTCATGTTTTTGCTGGCTGCTCTGCTGGTGGAGAGTTCAGTGTAACAGTTCAAGAATTAATGTGAAGTTCTGCTGTATCAATATGTTATGAACACACAGACAAATCATTTTGCAAGCCTCTGGCAACACATTTTTTTTCTTTATTCAGAGTAAGATGTGTCAACATCCAGCATGACAAAAATTGTACAAAGTTCACAATTTAGAAATGAAATATCACAGCAACTTGTGATCTCACACATTTATAGCAAAATTAAAATGTCAACAAATCCATGCTGTGTAGTACAAAAATAAATCAAACTTCAGTTCCACAGAGAGCACAATAGTTTATACAAAATCTTGTCTTTGTTAATGGTCACTGAAAACCAGTCTCAAAATGAATTGGCTCAAATAAAATAATAAACTCTGATGAATTCACAATAATTTATATGAAAAGTCAGCTTTCTACATATGTGACAACCTTTTTGTGTTCCCTTTAGATAGTCACAGATAACTATATTCAGATTCGTTAGTTATGTACCAACATCAGATGAGCAGCTGGTTTGTGCTTTAAAATCCCCTTTCCCTTTTTACTGATAATGAGAGCTAATTCAGGAACTGGTACTAGCTATTACTCTACTGAAGCATTACTATATTGGCAAAGAGCTGCAGACATGATGCTGTGGAAAAAGGTGTATGCAGTAATGGATGATGAGTAGTAGAGTCCTGAAAGAGGACAGTAAAGTACAGTAGATGAGATTCACTCAGGTGAACGACAAGCACCTTTTGCATTAGCTCTCAAAAAGGCAAATTCTGAACATGATCGCTAACAGCTAGAACAACAGAAAGGAGGGGTGCAGACAGTCAGGCATACAGGCATGACACTGGATTGTATCACCCCTTGAAAGTCTTGTTCACCATTTCTTCTGCTTTTTTAAAACCTTGAACTGATTGACTATTTAATCCTTTGTACAGTGATTAGATATAAAGTGCTGCTGGGGGATAACTTCAACTTCCTAAAACAAAGCAAAAATGAAAGAACATTGTTAATGTTTTTACACTTGATAGCCTACAGTATAACTGCTATGGTTTTAATCATCCTCTTCTCCGATTTTAAGTCCCTGTTATTCCTCTCTAAGTGGTACTAAATCCACACCTGCAGTGGCTCCAAGCAGTTGGTTGCTCCAATTGTGTGCCAAAGAGGTCACCTGGAAAATTGCACGCCGCCGTACATAATGATAATATCTTCAAGGACAAGTGCAAATAGTCTACTGGCACATAAGTGGGGACAGTGACCCTGTAAGTCCCGCTGTCATACTCTATAAATACTCTTTACAAAACCCTCTGAAACTCTCCTGTTAGGCTCTCGGGTACTGCTTAGTTTCTGTAAGAACATCAAAACATGGAAACGAAGGTGTCCCTGTGCAAAATCGTACAGAAAAGAGGTGGAACTCATACTTTTGCTTCTAAAACTCAATGTCCAGGTTCACTCCTCTTTTTTAAAAAGACTTTTTGTATTAAAAGATTTGTATAAAAATCAATATTTTACATAGGCTATAGTAAAAAGATTCATGTTACCCTGCGATGCTTATAAACAAGAAATCGCATATACCCAACCTTTTTTCCCTTTGCAGATTGCATCCGGTACCTACTATAAACAAATTCATCACTTATTATATTGCTGAGACATTTCTTGATCCTAGTGACGCAAGTCTTGAAATTGAGCAGATCTGATAGTAGAAATGTTAGAATATGGTCTCTGTAGGTCATTGTCTTTATACATCGTATCTAATGTAAGGATGAGCATATTAACATGCATCCACCGCACAGATGTGTTCCTCTAGGAATTAATTGGCTCTCCTAGATAATGGGATTTCCACCATCAGGTTTCCGTGTAATGATGTTTACAATATAACTGTTCATACATA
The DNA here is from genome assembly GCF_017976325.1 of Chelmon rostratus. Taxonomy (NCBI): domain Eukaryota; kingdom Metazoa; phylum Chordata; class Actinopteri; order Chaetodontiformes; family Chaetodontidae; genus Chelmon; species Chelmon rostratus. The sequence goes on along the minus strand of NC_055672.1, from coordinate 25,256,769 downwards.
CATTCATACATACATCAGGTCAGTGTCCTCTCTGGATTCATTTACAGCACCAATTAAAAATGCCCCCACCTACAGCTACACATTTTTTTTCATCATAACAAAACACAAACATTTCTCAAGCATTGTCAGAAAATAAAGCAATTCGCAAGCCAGTTCTTGCTCTTGTACACGCAAAAAAAAGGAGATGAAAAAAACATCTAAAGTCCAAAATCAGCCAGTGAGGAGAAAAATAAGTAGCTCCCTCCTTGTTTGTAGTGTTTTCATTTTTATTTTAATTCCAGTTTTTCATTTAAAATGCTTTGTTGTCAAGCAATAAAAAGAAATCACGTTCCATTATCATTAACTTACTGTTCAGAAATATACACTAAAAAATGTGCATACATGAGCAGCTAGAAACATTACATGACACTATGTCAGCTCATATGAAAACGTACAAAATGTGAATGTCCTCAAAAACTATTTAGCCACATATTCTTTTATGTCCTTCCCCAAAGCAAGGCCTAAAAAGAAAATAACAAAAAAGAAAGAAATTATCTTGAGGTCTTTCGAACGATAATACCTCTTTTTTTTGAGAGAGAGAACAAAATTTAGAATATTTATATATATTTAGAATAAAACACTGTATAAATTACTGCACTGAACCGAGGAGATCAACCCATCACCGCCTGTTCCTATGTGGACTTGATCCACTACCTGCTGGGATAACAAAAGTTTCCCTTTGCTGAATGGCTACACTTGGATCCCTTGAACAGCTTGCTTGATGTTCTCCAACAGGGCTTTGTTTTCTGGGCTCTGGTACTGGTCTTGGTTTGTATATATATCCGTTAGGGTGGTCACATAGGCATCAAAGTTCTGCTCGCTTATTGGCTCCTGCAGGACCAAAGAGACAACACAGAGGTGAGGGAGGCTTTAAGGTGTGCTAAAATCTCCTCCTCACATACTGTATGAAAGTTTCAAGAAGAAATACGTTATATATATTCACTTAATGCATTTGTTTGAGTTGTACACATCAAGAGAAAGGTGAAGACATAATTTGTTATTAATACTGACTATCCTTCACTTATTTCACAATGAAACTACACTGTATAAGTTTTATTCACATTCATCAATCATTTTTATTATAATCAATCAGAAGCAATAAGCATAAAAATACAGCAACATGGGCACATTCATGCAGCACTGTATGTGACAGTGATAAGGTAAAAAATATGCATGGAAGTAAATAACAGCCAAAATAATTCCATTTTATAGAGGATGAATACCTACTTGTTAAACTTAATCACTACTGAGTGCTTAATAGATTTGATTAGACTTTATTGATCTCACAATGGAGAAATTCACTAATATAAATGCATATTTAAAAGAAATAATAAAAAAAACATAAAAAGCAAAACAAACAAGAACAACAAACCCCAACAGTATCTAAAGCTGCATGATTTTACATATAAATGAACAATTATCACATTCTCAAGGAAAAAAAGGGCACATATAGCGTGTCCTCGCCACTGAAGAGGGCACTTTTTGGCTCCCAGGGGGCACTTTAGCACGCGTTTTGGCTCCCAGGGGACACTTTAGCACGCGTTTTGGCGTCCAAGAGGGCACTTTAGAGCGCATTTTGGCTCCCAGGGGGCACTTTAGCACGTGTTTTGGCATCCAAAAGGGCACTTTAGCGCATGTTTTGGCTCCCAGGGGGCACTTTAGCATGCGTTTTGGAGTCCAAGAGGGCATTTTAGCGTGCGTTTTTCAAAAACTGGGCCACGAGGTGCACGCCACTGTTCATGCCACTGTTCACAATATATCAGAGTTTTTAAATTTGGTGTCTGTGGCGACAATGATGCTTTCATGTCAACCACCAAAGATCGGTTTGCCATAACTGAAGGGAAAAAGCAACTGCAGTGATGAAGTAGGCTACAGCAACTAGAAGCCTATGATGTTATAAGCACATCAACAGTGTATCTAATTACTCTCACTGCCAGAAGAAAACAAAAGCTCTGGATCATTTTTTTTCAAAGAGGGAAATTCAAACCACATAAATGTAGTGGTATTTAAATTTCAACACTAAGTATTACATATCTATTACGTTGACACAATTACTCAGTTGCATTTAAGATCCTTATCATTGTGGCCTTTATTTGCTTCCAGACTGATGACAACATTTATAGAGGAAGTGAAATACAATACTGAAGTACAGAGCATGAACAAAGCAACTTAAGTCACTGACTTACTTGCTGGTGCAACTGTAAGCAGCTGTTATTCCTTGGTGGAGGCTCTTTGTGTGCCAGTGGTTTCTATGGAGGAACAGGAGGGACACATTTCTATTAACCTGCTTTGAGAAATTAACTTGTTAATGTTACATTTATATACTGGTTGGCAGTATTTGATATACAGCCAAATACATAACACCTCAAATTAATTATTTGATTAAAAATTCAAAACCTTCGCAGTACATTTTACAATAAAGCTTGTAATAATCACAGCTCTCCAACAGCCCTGACAAAACCTCAGTACATGAATACTGTATATACTTTTGTTTACCCTAAGTTGAAACATTTTGAATCATTTCTGTTGTTGGAGCTGTTACTGATGTAAAACATGCCCAGTCAAACCTCATTTCACAACTCCCCCTCACTGTTGTCTGGAAAGACAAGCAATGCTCCACAATTTAGACTAAACATGCACAATAGACTGTGGTTAAAAACAAAAATAAAGCTGCTCTAATGCTATAGCTTATATTCTGTGACTTGCTGGCTAGCCGTTCCTGGTGGCCCTTACCATATGAGGGAGCTGGACATTAGCTAAACTGTTAATCAGTGACTGGCTGAGGTTGGCCAGCTCATGCAGGAGAGATTCATTTTGCTGTTCAATCACCTTGTTTTCCTCCTCTATGGACTTCAGGTTGGACTCCATTGTTGTAATCTGAGGAGAGGAGACAGGATGTTACAGCACAGCTATGCATTCACAGACACAAAGTCAGCGCACACCACTGTTTTCTCAGACACACATAAAGACAAGCCAATGAATGAAGCAGACAGTCAGTGATTTACCTGTGTTCTAAGTTTGATCATGTCTGCTTCCACTTGTGAATTAGATTCACTTAAATCTTTGATTTCTTCATCCAGCTGTTTTATGTCCTCTTCATGTTCCAGTCCTACAAAGGAGGAGCAACATTAGCACCGACATCTTACTACAAAGCCTCAATCATAACAGCCTTGATGTTGGACGAAATTAACTAAAAATGACACAATATGACTTATGGAGCTAAAAATGTTCACCATAGAATTGGGCTAGGCCATTTTAGCTGATTAAGGCTCAACAATCTCACAGACTAATCCCATTATAAATTTGCTGTAGTCCAGGGTGAAGTCTTAGGACAAATTAAAACAGATGGAGCAAGCAAGCACACGCTAGCTCAGACATTCCAGGTCTGATTACTGACATAAAAGCCCAGCCCTGTTCCTCCATTATTTGCACCCCACCCCTGAATGGCAGTTTATACTCAGACAATGCTTACGACACACTCTCCTCCTGAGTGTTTTATTATATGAAGACATTCTTTAGCAAAATCATTCCACATCCATATTGGCTGGCATCCTGATTGGCTATATTGTGTGGGTGAGCGATAGTTGTAGTTACCGTTGCTGGCATGTTGCTGCTTTATTGTAAGCATTTCCACTCCAGAAAGCCTGGCTTTCCTCATGGCGGAGGTGGCACGTGGACAACCTGACAGACTAGAGGAAGCAACAAGGAGAGGAAGCATTGTTTCGGTATATTCCACACACACAGTGAGTCAGCTTGGTCCATAGACTGCTAGATTTTATATACAAGAAGGCTGAGCGGAAATATTCCATTAATGTCAGTCTCAAAGGAATAATTCGAGTTCCGCTTTCTTGCCTAGAGTTAGATCAGAAGATTGATACCACTCTCATAGTTATACGGTAAACATGTACATTATACAAAAAGTGTAAAAACAATCCCAGTGACTGAAATCCTGTGGTTGCCTGGCTTTAGAGGTGCTGTCAGTCTTTGTGCCAAGCTAAGCTAATCAGCTGTTTGCTCCAGCTACACATTTAACATACAGATTTGATCCTCTCATTTAATTCTCTGCAAGAAAGTGAATCAGCTGATTTCCCAAAATGTCAAGCCTTAAAGCTTGGTGATCAGTTGTTCTCATTAATCACTTTCCATCCATTCATGTAAATTCCAAAGTAGGTGTAGAACACTGAACCTCTACTCTTCATTGAATTTATCTCTGCTGTAAATTTAAATGTTTCCTGTAGAGGTTTTGAACTATAGTAGTGCTATGGATCCTTTTTGTTAATCTCATTTACATACACCAGGATGTGCATGTGGATAATGCAATACATGTTTCCAACTGATCCCCAGCTGGCAGTAACATACGACAATATGCCCCAATACACCAAAAAGACAGGGGAAAGGGAAACAGAAGACTGCTTGCAAGTGAACATATATGTGAATAATGCAAAATCTGTAACAGTTCTGCTTTGTAATTTTTTCATGAGGAAGGCATTCCACATGTTTGTAAGACCTCAAGAATTCACACAACACATTTTGTAGAAACTCAACAGGACATCTTTAAGTCAGTAACAGCAACAACACACAGCTGCATTCCAGAGACCCACCTGCGATGAGTCAGGAAGCTGCCGCTGACGTGACCCGAGCCGTCGCAGCCTGGTGTGGGGCATGACATGCCCTCTGTCTTGCCAGACTTCCATGTGAACTGGATGCCATTTAGGTAGCCGTCTTTTTGTCTCTTGGCTGCTATGGGGCATCCTGATGCACTTCTGTGGGATGCATACTTCCCTGTCACGTGTCCCTGACCATCACAACCTGGGACTGGACACCTAGTGGATTGATACCATCATCTTTACATTGTACTGGAAACATCATCCTTTTTTCCATGAGAGTGACTTGCTGAGTGTCAGCATCCAGTCTCCACAGACTGTCCTTACACAGTTTCATTCACTGCAGTCTTCTGACAGTGTCTCTGGAATATTTTGTTTTGTGTCAACTTTTCATCTGCCTCCGTAACATATTTGACAAATTCTATCAAAATTCTAGCCCTTTTCAAATTCCAAATATTCCTGCAGTTTCCGATTGGATGGATCATTACTTATTAAATATTTGAATTTGTACAGTTTTGGAGCTGGCATTCCTGTGACACAGTGGGGACCTGTGGAAATTCTGAACTGAGTTTATTGTTTCTTAGTCTTTGTATTGATCTTCAGTACATATGGCTTTAGAATGCCACTGTTTTCAGCATGAAGTCATTTTTCTGATACAGACAGGAGGATTATGCTGTTACTATGACTTTTAAAATACTCATTTTGCACTGTGTAGCTATTCCTGTTAATTCAAGTTTGTGTAAATATCTCGTAAAACTCAACAAGACCACAAAATCATGCATACAGTACAGGTAGAAAGATGAAACCAAATGAAGCATTTTCAAATTCTACACATACAGTAGTGGCTTTAATTTAATCCACTGAAGCAATTCCTTTCTCCTCGCCAACCGGTCTCAAGTACTAAAGCTCTGTGTCCCACTACTGATGATGTGTTTTAGGCAAAATCATTTTGAATCAGTTGATTTATTCCAAGAAAATCAGGTAATTAGATAATTTTCTAAAACTTCGTCCCACGCCTTTAGAACACAGGCTTAAACTTTTTTAGATTGAATAATAGCACATCTGCAGGCTAATTTGAAATGATATGTTATCGATCCCTGGATTACTGTGGGACATCATTGGTGAGTTGCCTCAATTTATGTTTGTTTGTTGTTTGCGCTGATTGTACCTGCTGTTGTGATTGTATCTTGAATTGACACCGCAGTCTAAGCTTTCCAACACTGTATTGCATAAGTACAGGCTTAAACACAGAAGTTGTGTACATTGACAGTTGCAATAAACCAGGCCTCCTAGCATGAGAGCCAATGCAAATTGTAAGAATGACATAAACAATAATGACAGAAACAAGAAGTCTCATAATAAACGATTATGCAAAGGTCATGACCTCTCACACAGACTATTAAGGGAGGGTGTACTAGCCTTCCCTCCAGCCATAATAAACTCAAGACAGAGATTGAAAAGGATGATGTCATCATTCACAGAGGTAAAACTGAAAGATCAAAAGGTGGAGTTCATTTGCTTGCTTAATCTTAGTGCTTCTTTCTTCTTGGGTGTCATTTTATAGCCACCATGTCTTACTCTGATTCCAGGAGACTTAACTCATCTCCTTCTGTTCCTTGCTATTTTCCAAAGCTCAAACAGTAAATTAAATATTTAAAAAAATATTTAATATTAACAGAGCAAACTGACTGGGATACCTGTGACAAACTGTCATCAGAATACGAGAGAATGGCAAGATAGAGAATGTGTCTCTGCACCAGCAGAGAAATCAATGCAGCTGCAGGACTGAGGCCAGAGAATCCCATTGTGAGATTTAGGTAGAGTCCAATCTGTCTCTCTCTGCCTCTATCTTTCCCTGTCTTTCTTTCCTTACCTGTGTGTCTGCAGCAGTCCACCAGAGACTGCAGAATCTCCTTGCTGTAAATGGCTACACCCTGCTCTTCTGAAGTTTCTCCTGCACCTACAGGTCTGGATTTACACTCGTACCACATTTGCTTTTTCAGAGCTAGTACTGATTTATTCCTTCTTGCATCAGTTTACGTCAAAGCACAATGTACTGCCTGGAAAACAGTACACTGCTCTTTTCCTCCCATTCAAACAGTTTACTTGCATAAATTTAAAACAGGAAAAGTTGTGTTTTATATTCCACATAGGAAATGTAAAGTAAGCAATGAGCAGTGTTGCTGACAGGAGCAAGGAACATGAGTTTCAGTAGCAGGGTCTTAAAGGGGGACATAAGACTGATGATCAGTGTCTATACTGTACCTGATAGGCTCCTGGTCCTCCTTGTTCTCTTTACTGTGGATGATCTTTATCCCACTTTTCCTGGCCCGTGGACACCCTGAGAGACTGCAGATAAATTACAATGTTACAAAGTTGAAACATACAGTATGGGTGTGTGTGTAAGTGTATGTGTGTGTGTGTGTGTGTGTGTGTGTATGAGAGAGTGTGTGTCTGTGTGTGTGTGTATGTGAGACAGAGAGAGAGGGAGAGAAAAGTAAAAGCAGAGTAAGGTAAGAGCTTTGGGATGTGCCTATGTGAGACAGAAGAGAGATGTCCTGAGATGAGGAGGACTTGCTTCTTGTATGTATGCTGCAGAATGTGTGCTATACCTTCTGTGTGAGGCGTAGTTGCCAGTGATATGTCCCGAACCATCGCACCCTGGTGTCGGGCACCTGGGGCAGAAAACACAAAAAGGGCTCAGGGCCTACAGCAACAGTGCATTATCTTGATGGTAATATACACCATGCTGTGCATATAATCTATAGCTGTTATAGTGCAAAATACATGATGATAATTGGCTGCAGGTCCTGTGGCATGTGCAGTGGGCTAGGACAGACTTGGACTATTGGCCGCTCAGTCCATGTAGCTGTACAACAAAACTGTAAAATGATCCATCAAATGTTTTGTTAAAAAAGTTAGTGAAAACATTTGAACACAAATGTAAAAGTGTGAGGACCTTCCCTGATAGCACCTTTAAAGTAAAAGTGGACATACATTATGCATATATGGTGTAGCCCAACTGATATAATTTTTTATGTGTCTTTTTAGACATTTATTTCTTTGGACGAGTAAGGACTGTTTCATGTTGTTGGAGCCAGCTCTGTGAGCCAGCTCTTTCGCGTGAATTTGCACCTGCCTTTTTTTCATGAATTAATACACAACACAATAATAGGTTGATCCTATAGCGTATTTGTTAAATACGATCTGGAAATGTCTCACTTTAGTAAACACATTAAGATCCAAGCATGGTGAGACATATGTTGCAGCTGTCGCCAACATGCATAATGTTGTTTAATATTTAAAAAAATGTTCCATTTGTAATGATGTTTGATGTTTTTCCATTAGGCTATTTAAGGTTTTTATAGCAAACATAATGTAAAATTATGCTATTCTGGATATTACAGTACAACTAAAGACATAAATCTTACTATATAATCACAACCTAAAGCAGGTGGTGAATATACTGTATATAAGTTCAGCAAACACTACCCAATCGAAAACCGTAGACAGTGCATTTGTTGGGGACTATTTCAGTGGATTTATATAAATGTCATCAAGTGAAAGACTGTGGCTCATTGATGTGTTTTTAACAGCTTTTGGACAACAATGTTGTCTTTTTAAAAGATGTTCTTGACAATATAAACAATGCAGACTGTCTCCAGACTTATTGTGCTTTACAATACCACTTTTTTGCAATTACTAAGGTTGACCTTACGATATGCAGAATGAGCAAGACATACAAGTCATATATATATTATTAGTCATCTCACGCCTTACTTGAGCTCTTGTGCGTTGTTGGCCAGCATACTTCGAATGCTTTTATCAGCTAAAGGACAACCTGAGAGACTGAAGAATACATCAGTGGAACATTAGTTATACCAAAATGACAAGTCACCCCAACCATTTTGATTCAACATAATCTTTCAAACACCTGTATCTACACACAGACATAGACAAACACAAGCATACACAAAACATCAACCAGAAAATGTAAAAAGGCCATGATGCAAGTGCAGGGAGTGGATTTAAGTAAGTTAACCCTCTGAGTATTTGTATTCTTATGTAACAACATGGATGTCTTGTTTTCATGCATGGTCTGTTCTACACTGTATTCAATGAGGACTGAACAAAAAATAGTAAATTAACATATGAGGTTGTTTTCAAAGACCACAACTTAGTTGGAATTGAGAGCTGGTTCAGTGGAAATCTCATATACATGCAGCTATGTCAGCCCTCAGACTGATATCATTCAGTCCTGGCAGACTGACCTTACACTGCAACACGCAACAAGTCTTCTGCTATGACTGGTAAATGCTTGGTCTACATTGCACTTTAGGAATGGCCTAGTGGACTGAATAAAAATCAGCTTAGAAGGCTTTACACACTGCACATGGAGAAATAATTCTATCCCAGTGTTTAGGTTAAGCTTGCTAAAAATTAGCACCTTTCCAGTGTCAAATTAAACTAGTCTTTTCTTGTTTAAGAAATATCCTTGATTCAGGATGTCAAGTTGCCAATAGTCCTTGGGCTAACAAATAAGAGAGAGAGGGACATTCTGCCTACAGGTGTTTGACAGCATTGTTGAGGTAAGCTGAAAACAATAAAGTACAATACAGAAATAGACTTAGAATCCACCAGGAGAAAAGGAAGTCACACCTTCGATGTGAGGCGAAATTGCTCGTCAAGTGACCACTTCCATCACACCCCGGTGTGGGACATCTGCCACCGGAAAAATAGACAGATTTATAAGCCCAAAGGGAAGCATAAGAAAATGTGACAATTACAGAAAAAGGGGTTGTTTCTGATTTTTTTTTTTTTGTTGTTGTTGGTTTTCATTGTTTCCAGTTTAGCTTCACTGTCTGTGGTAAATATTGTGGTTCCTAAGATCAGCCATAATTGATATGGCACAACACTGACAACTGGTGTTGTGTCTTATAAAGATAAAGCATATCAAAAGAGGGAAAACTACAATGAACACATCTGTAGAAGCTACCAGTTCTAACATCAGTGTGGACAAATGGATAAAGCTGTTGAATAAAAGTCATATAGCAAACCAGCAACACTGGATGGGGGAGGGAGAGAGAAAGAGCAGTGGTTCTCTGAGGTTAACTGGAGCAAAGAGGATAAAAACAAAATGAAGAAAAAAAGATGAGGGGAGAAAGCAGAGCATGAGTGGTGAGAAGCAAGTGGGGCCAGTTGGATAGGAGGAACACTGGGACGTTTGGCAGAGTAGGGGGGCTCTTACGTTATCAGGTCCTTCTTACTCTCTTTACACTGGACATACTTTGGCTTGGGGCTGGGCATGTTAACATCTGTGGTGTAGGAGCTGTCCTCCAGCAGGTCATGGAAGGGATCCAGGTCATCTGGCTGAGATCGGGTGGAAAGGGGAAAGGGAGAGATGAAGAGAGATTGTTTTGTTTCTCAGTCAATATGTCATTATACAATTTTAAGAAATCATACTTGTGTGATCACATTACACAGTATTTACACACACACACACACACACACACACACACACACACACACACACACTTTTGTCAGGCCGAATGCTAATGGTTGAACCTGTGTGACTATTGAGCCTCACTTGTCAGTCTAACAGAGCAAGAAAATAGAATCCCTGTGAGGAAATAATGACTCACTGCCAAATGAACAGTGTGTGTGTGTGCTTACAGGCTCACTTGTGTGCAGGTACATGATCATAGAGCGTTGTTGTGTGTGTGCCAATCCAAAACATTCATTTGAGATGACTATTGCACCAGTCAGTCACTAGATGGCACTGTGAGGTAGTGTCACACCTCTGCTGGCTGTGTTGGGTGTGTGGGGCTGTGCTTTGTCTGCAGTGCATGCAGCCAGTGCATGTCAGCTGGTAATTTAAATCCCTGTTCTTTTCTTCCATGGTCACAGTGTATGTACAGTAATGCCCATAAAGAGACAGGTCCAGATAGAGCCCAAATTATCCAGCACTCAAGCTGTCCTGGAGTGTGTGATGCTGGGTCAGCCAGCGAGCTTCTCCAATTAAAGGGAGCACAGGCTGAGAGGCAGGCACGAAGGAGAACAACCCATGCATACATTCAGAAATGCAGAGCAGAAAGTAGGCTATGAATATACACGCAGACACACACTCATATGAATATTCACATAGAGGCACAGACCAGAGGTTCATGTACTGTACATGTATGCGCCTCTACACAACGACAGGCACACCCAGCAGTGGTGCATTGATTTCCAGCAGTTCTTTGATGAGATGAGCTATTCCAATTCCCTCCCAAGGTGCTACTTTGCATAATTCATTTTGGAGAAGAGTGAAATGTAAAAACAGAAAGCCAGCATGCAGAGAACGTGATACAAACAGACAATGTGCATAAAAATGCTGACAACAATTAACATGCAGGTTCATTAGGTCTCCATCAAAAATCCCTAATACAACGTTCTACTGATTCACCATATACCAGTGAGTCAAATAGGGAGGTAAGGAACTTAGAATACAATCAGACGGCAATGCAAATAATCGATTTGGAGACACTGTGTTGAACCTGTTTGGAGGAAAATCATTTTGGCTGAGACGCATTGAATTACAGTAAAAGTGACACCTGCAAAATAAATAATAACTATCTGCCATTTGTTTATTATTCTTCTCTCACTTTTAATAAATTCTATCTGAATTGTACCATCATCATGAACATTTTAAAGCAAACTGAATATGTGATGGAACATTCCCAGGCAAAGACAAAAACAAAATGTTTTCTGAATAATAATGATGTGACATTCTGCATCATATAGCACAATCTGATTGATCTTTCTTCAGGTGATTCAACCTTTACAGGAAGTTTCTTCTATAAAGACACTGAATGATTAAGTTGTGGCAGTTCTCCTGAAAAAATAATGCACATAATACAACATAATTTCTCATTTACCTGGCCACAATCAGTGGTCAAGTGAATTTCCAACATTGTCCTCATTGTCCCCTTTACCTCTTTCTCGTCCTCGTCCATGTGTTTGATCTTGGTGTAGTCTACAGGCAGGTCCCAGCAGTCGGCGGTGTCCCCCATGCCATAGCAGCGGGAGCCCAGCAGGGCAGCTTGCCTCTGAGGGGACATGGGTTCTAGTGGGGTGAGCACTGAGTCCCCTCCACCACTGCCACTGCTGCATAGACGCTTGCTCATACTCAGGTCCAGTGTACCATTCTCATCAACATCTAGACCAGGACTCTGGAAAGTGTATGTGTGTGTGGTTTTTGGGCATGCGTATGTGTTGAGGGGTAAAGTCAGGTCAGTGTATGTAGAGAGATGGGCGTGTGTGTGTTGAGTTGTGTGTGTTCAGTAAGATGGTTATGAGGAAGGGTAAAAGGATGAACAGAGCATAAGGGTGGAGAGAAAGGGATAAAAGAGAGAGAGAGAGTTTCTGATTAAATAGCAGTCAAACATTTTCAAATTCTAGGATCAGAGCTAGGCAAAACAGTAGCTGAATACTAAAGAGCATTGAAAAGTGCTTGGATTTTCTGTTCTTCCAGTGATGTGTTTCACTTGTGAACTTTTAGGATGTATGAAAAGATGGCTCAAGAACACCTACAGTCCAAATACCTCAAACAATATTCCAATTTGTTTTTTGCCTGTCTGTCTTGTCTGTCTAGGATGAAACATTAGACACTTTCAGTATACAGTAACAAAGTGGTATTAAACTCATACAATGGACAAAAGAAGAGGAGGTCATCATCACTCAAGGACGAGTACATCTCTCTGTGAACCACTCCTTTTCTCTTTCTCTCTCGGCTTCTCTCTTTCCTTCCATCCGGCTATGATCTCTACTGTGTTCTGTGCAGTCAGATCGGTTTGTGCATGACTTTGTGTTGTGTGTGTGCGTGTGTGTGTGTGTGTGTGAGACTAATGTGAGTGGACATCACAGGAGGGCAGGGGCTGAGGGTTAGGGGTATGGTTGTGAGCAGTGATGAGCAGCAGTGGCTGGAACTAGACTGCTGCAAAACCAAAAATAGAGGCACAACTACACTGTGCTCTGGAACAATGTGGACAACTAAAGATTTCACTGAGTTGGGTTTGTATCTGTATATCTATAGACACATGCCTTTATTTAATTTACATCTGGCATGGATGTATATACAAAAAGAGTCCCACTCCTGTAAGAATGATGTTTTGGTAGGAATGTGAAAGTGTTTGTGCCCTTGCTCTCATTTATATCCCTCTCTCTGACTTCTCATCTCTCCCTCTCTTCCTCACTCCCTTTCATAAGTCGTAAAGCCTGCTCTACTGCTAATTCCAGTGGACAGTGTCCCTAGGGGTGGATTCTCCTGGTGTCTGAAGCCAAAACCTCTGTGACGCACTCTGACGCATAGGGTGATAGATTTGGAACTGGGCATACATACTGCAAGAACTGTGGCTGAACCAAGGAAATAAAAATAGTAGAAATAAGGGTTGAAAAACACTATTACGCTGGGTCTTCAGTCTATGGAGAAAAATATCTCATGATGAATAATAAAAGGTGCTATGGAAAATTTGGGAATCATGCAGAACAAACACAGAGATGATGGGGTGCTATCTACAAGGACTGTATTATAGCATGCTCAATACAAACTATGCTTTAATAATAGCACCAGCCTACAAAAGTGTTCAGCTGACATTCCATGATGTAGGCATCTGCTTCTATTAAACACAAACTAAGTATTAAAACCACCAAATGTTCATTTATAGGTTTTGCTAGCAGTTCGAACAAGAAGGAGAAGGAAGTAAAAGATGAGTACAAAATGAGAAAGGACTGTAGGAGCAACAAAAACAGTCACTGTTAAATAAAGGTCAAATTGCAGAGGAATAGAAGGCACATGCCAAAGGCACATGCATCAGGTCAGTGGACCACCCTCTGATTGTCAACCATTGTATTCAGATTCAGAAAAACTTTAATATATGCACAGTATAATAAAAATAAATAATGCTGATAATACAACCCTGTTTCCAAAAAGGTTAGGACACTGTGTAAGATGCAAATAGAAACAGAAAGTGATAATTTGCAAAACACTGAAACCCCATATTCAATTGAAAATATCATTGAACATATTAAATGTCATTGTTTTTTGAAAATGATGTCTTCATTTAGTATTTGATGTCAGCAACTCTTTTCAAAAAAAGTTGGTAATGTTTACTACTCTGTTGCATCACCTCTTCTTTTAACAACACTCTGTGAGCGTTTGGGAATGGAGGAGACCAATTGCTCTAATTTTGTAAGTGGAACGTTTTCCCATTCTTGCTTGATGTATGATTTCGCCAAACATTTCCAATGGGCAGCAAGTCCTCAAGTGCAAGGTGACGAGTCCACCCGCGCTCTTTTAGCATGGGGCCATGCTGTTGTAATACATGTAGAATGTGGTTTGGCATTGTCTTGCTGAAATAAGTAAGGCCCTAAAAAAGCCTTCGTCCTCTATATATCATTCAGCTTTAATGGTGCCTTCACAAATGCGCAGGTTACCCATGCTTGTACCATCAGGGATGCTGGCTTTTGAACTGTGCGCTGATAACAAGCCAGATGGTCCTTGTCCTCTTTAACCCAGATAATGCAGAGACCATGATTTTCAAAAAGTTACAAAAAAGGTCAGTGCAGGACAGTTTGCTACTTCGCCTCAGTCCATCTTAAATGAGCTCAGGACCAGAGAAGGCAGCAGGTCTCTGGATCTGGATCTTATATTCGGTTTCCTCTTTGCATGAGTTTCAACTTGCATTTGCAGATGCAGCGATGAACTGTGTTCATGGACAATTGGTTTTGGAACACAGGCAATGGTTTTGGAGCTGTTCCTGAGCCCATGCAGTGATGTCCACTACAGAATTGTGTCTGTTTACAATGCAGTGCCATCTAAGTGCCCAAAGATTGCAGCCATCCAATTCTGGTTTCCAGCCTTGTCTCTTGTGTACAGAGGTGCAATTTTATGTTGAGAAACATTATTATCTTAAGTGTGCGAATATTCATCCAGGTCATTGTAAGCTTTAGGGCATTCAATCGTTCGCAACTGGACCTCTACAGTTTGTCTTAGAAGATGGGGGGTTCGTTTGCCTCACAATAGAGTGATACCATTCTTGGTTTTGTGGGTTGGCCTCACTCAGGGGATAAATACTTGAACCTAACACCATTGCATTGGACTAGAGCTGTCCTATCTTGTCTGGTGCGCATGAACTGATGAAGCCTGCTCCGATGAGAGGCGAAACGTCTTCTAAGACAAACTGACGAGGTCCAGTTGCGAACGATTGAATGCCCTAAAGATTATTATCTTAAATTGTTGCACTATTTGCCAGCGCAGTCTGTCAGAGTGGTGAACCCCTCCCCATCTTTACTTCAGGAAGACTCAGCCCTTCTGGGATGCTCTTTGTATATCCAATCATGTATAGCCTGTTGCTAGTTAACCTAATTCATTGTGAGATGTTCAACGAGGTGTTTTCCTTTTTCCAGTGTTTTGTTGCCACTGTGCCAACTTTTTTGAAACTTGTTGTTGGCATCATTTTCTAAATCAGGATATAATAATAATAATAATAATATAGGACATTTCTCAATTTCAACATTTGAAATTGGAAATGGGGTGGTCTGAATACAAAGTAAGTTGAGTTCTACTTAAAGGGCAGGAGTTATATTGTTGAATGGCCAGTGGAGGGACCTCCTGTGGTGTTCCATGGAGCACTTGGTCACTCTGAGTCTCTGGCTAAATGTGCACCTCTGGCAGACCAGAACATGATGTAGAAGACGGGAGATGTTGTTCATGATGGAGAGGAGTTTTGAGAACATTGTCCTCTCTGCTACTACATACAGGGATTCCAGCTCCATCCCCAGGACGGAGCTGGCCTTCTGAATCACTTTGTTGAGTCTGTTGGTGTCAACGACCCTCAGGCTTCTGCCCCAGCAGACCACAGCAAAGAAAGTGATGCTAGCCACCACAGACTTGTAAATCACCTGTAGCATGGTGCTGCAGACATTGAAGGACCAGAGCCTCCACAGGAAAAAGATCCTGTTTAAAGAGATTTACAGAGATCCTGGTACAGTCCAGTTTGTTGTCCAGGTGGACACCCAGGTATTTGTACTTCTCTACAAATATAAACATCCTGTATTGCATGTCACTGTCCAATTGATGTTGTCCACCCCATCATGTCGAATTAATAAGAATGTTTTGTGAGGATCACTCCATCTCCTTCATTAGAGACCACCCCTTCTTGCTCTGCCCTCTTGGTAAGCTCTGACCTCTGTTGCCTTGGAGATACTGGGAGGAAGGCTGCCAGAGCATGAGGTCATTTACTAATTCTCACAACAGTACTTCTGCCCACCTCTTCCACGGTGGGCGGAGAAAAAAAACAAAAACAAAAAACAGAATCAACATCATGTCCTGTCGTCCTCTCTGCCCTTATCTTTACTCTTGACAGTGCTGGTTCTTTCTCTTTCTGTGGTCACCATTTCCTTCCTCCTCTTGATATTGTGTTTGAAAGTTGGCTCTATTTTTCAGAAATTTTGCTGTTTTTACGTAACAAACATTTGTGGATGTTTATGTATTAGTGTACACTGAGAGAATGATGACACCAAGATGATCTTATTTTCGCAAAATCTTAGGATGTTCATGGCATCTGAAACAGCTTTGCTCAGTGAAATACAGCCTCCCCAAAGCTGTGGATTTAAAAATGTGTTTACTACTAACTGTACTGTCTTTTCTTAACATTAGAGTACATACAGAGTTCTAGCTTTAACATTATTCTTTAAATTACATTACATCATAACTATTGGAATAAGAGGTGGATTATGTATTTGAAACACATATGACAGCATATTGCTGGCACCATGACAGAATAAATATGTTTAATTTGTGGTTATCTGAGAAACTTACAAGATATATTTTTCGTATTTTCTTGCAACAAGATAGCAGCTTATTACACTTTTACAAGAAACTTATGTTGTGATACCAATTTATAACTTTATTTTATATCACAAAGATTTCTTGTTATTTGAATATCAATGTACTGTACTTTCTCATAATGTCATAAATTGGTCTGTTCTATAAGTTGTTGAAAACTTTGGTATATAGTCACAATGGGAATAATAACATTAAAAATAATAAGCATATGCTGTGTGTATTACACCTGTGTGCCTTTATATGCTGTGTATGTCAGATGCTGAATGTGACAGCAAGCAATAGAAAGCCATCAGTTTTAGGTCTCTGGAATTTACACGTACATGCCTAGAAGGTAGAAACACGAAATGAAAAAATGACAATATGGTGATGGCAATTGCATTAATGTTAAGTTATAGTATTCTCAATATATAATAAAACCAATTTATGTGAAAACACAGGTACAGTCTTTTAAAAGCACATGTGATTCCCAACATTCCTCGCACATGACATACTTTTGGTAAGTAAGAAAACTCCCATTAACTGAATTTCTCTATAATGACTAACATTAATCCCCCCCACCCTTATTCTAATTACCAGAGCAGCCCAACTTGCATATGACTTAATGACATTAAATACACTCAGTTAATTTCAGTATTTCAGTCACCCAGCTACCAATGAATTCAACAAGCAGAGAGAAACAGGCAAATAGACAGGCAGAAGAAACAAGGTGTGTGTGTGTGTGTGTGTGTGTGTGTGTGTGTGTGTGTGTGTGTGTGTGCGTGTGTGTGTGTGCGTGTCAGGAAGTGTGTGTCTGAATGTGTGTGTGTGTGTGAGTGTGTGTGTGTGTGTGTGTGTGTGTGTTCATTCAGACATGGAAAGGAACAGTGTGTGCCACGAAGTGAGGTGTTGAGATGAAAGACAGAGAAGAATAAAAAAAACCCTCTGAAGTCTCCCATCCCATCCTGCCCTGAGAGCATCCTGCCCGTCTGGCCCCGGAGCAGAAGGACAGACAATAAAATGAGGTGGGACCAGAGGAAGTCCTTACTGCTTTAGGCATTTGTTCCTGCCAAGTTCATTCCGTTCCACTTTTCTTTGGAGGCACGCTGCTTTTGGCTTTCATCCTTTCCTCCTCCTTTCTTCTGCTCTTCCCTCTTTTTTCCTCAGAACCTTTCTCCTTTCCTGTATTGTCTTCTATTCTCCTCTTCTTACGCTCTGTGGCATTTAGATCCCTCCCACCAGTAAGGCTTTCTTTGCTCTCTTTCTTTATTCTCAATTCTATCACTCTCGTTCTCATTCCCTGGCAGTGTCTGATGTCAACATTAGCATTAAACCAGCATTAGCCCTCTGTTGTGCACTCTCTTTCTGGCCCCATTTTCCAGCTCAGCATCTGGGTGCAGATAATACAGCAACATCGTCACCTTATCTCCTCAGAAATGACACACTGGGCTCACACCGTGTCAAACGGCGCTTCATCCTGCTCCTATCTGATCCCCAGATGAAAATAAAAAACTGCCCTGCTGAGCCTTGAGTGTAAGACACAGCCCCAGATCTTTAATGGGATGTATGTGTGTGACTGGGTGTGTACATGTGGTTCACTCAGCAGACATCTCCCTATCTTTGTCAGTTTTCAGTGCCAGCATTAGTATAATGAAGGATGTACAGAAATAATATGTCAGTGGACAGTTTGTGGCTTCAGCAGGAGGTCAAAGCCTTACAGATGTGGTGAATGCAGTCATACAAGACAGTGGTGTCAAATCAGGTCATGTTTGTAACTTCCTTTCATTAACAAGATAAGACTGCCCTGCTTAACCAAACCAGGAACTCACCAGAATTTGTATAACGTTGTTTATACCTTTCAATGTCATTTTTTTGCCATTTAGATTACAAAACTACTGAGTTATATGATCAGATCAATCAAATATCAAATATATGTCAGATTAAGCATGATCGGGGTAAACTGATGTTTGGGATATAAACCACTCTTAGTTGTGGTATGTGAGGCCACGCAGGGTCATGTAGGGTCAGATCAGGAAAAGATAAACCAGAGGTGATAATGTTTGAGGGGCTATTAGGATGTAAAACTTCTATAGATGATTATGATTGTTGCAAAGGAGAACATTCTTCAGTGGGACAATGCCCAGAACATGATCTGGTCTTTGAGACAAGAAAAATATGGGTGGAGTTAGACAAAACGCCATGCTATATATTGTGTTGTGTGTATGTTAACTGCAGAGTTTTCTGATCTGACCCTGAAGCTCTCTCAGATGGCATCTGTTCTGATACTGCTTGTTAATAAATTTCTCTTTAACTCAAGCTTGTATCAGCAGGTTCTTCGTACAGCATCGTCATACCACTGATGCCACTGGCTTATAAACATCACTACAATATGAAATGAACCCTTCTCATCCCTCCTACCTGCGAGCACAGGTCCTGGGGCTTCCCCCCCATGCCGTGGGGCATTTCCCGGCAGCGGGTGGACAGGTTGAGGATGGCTGTGGCAGCCATGTGGGCTGCTTCCATGTCATGACTGTAGTCAAAGCTGCTCTTGCTGCAGGTGCTGCTGGCGCTGCTGCCCCCACCCCCTCTGCCTCCTCCTGCGCCTCCTCCTCCACCTCCACAGCTCAGGCTGCTGCTGCTACTGCTGGGAGCGTAGGTGCTGGTGGTGCTGCTGGCTGAGCTGGTGTTCTTACAGTAACGTTTGGCTGCGGGACACGTTAAGGAAATACAAGAAGAAGATTGCGTTGTCTGCCAAACTTTTATAGTTACATTCACAAAACGTAGCCTTGAAAAAAACATATGGTCAGTTAGATTTTGTTGTTTTAATTGACACTCTCTACATTTAAAATAATATTCCACATCAGAAGATTCCACAAAATATTCGTTTTACCCAGAAATGTTTATGCCTGATACAGCTCAAAGGAGCCTTTTTATCGTAGTGTGTGTGTGGATGGTGTTATGAGTTTACTAAATCTTGAACAACGGTTATAAAAGTCAGTTCACCATGGAAGAGATGAACAATATTTTATATTATATATTTTTTTTTATATTTATTTATTCATTTTTGGTCATTAATGCCAACATACGCTCATATATATTACATATTACATATTTCCTTTACATTTTGTGCAATATTACATTTACTTTTTACTGTTTTGTATATTTTCTTCTTCTGTACAATAGTATTAACACTATTTATTATCATTAATAATTTGAAGGCAGCATACATTTTTTTCCACAGTCATTGCAGCAAGGCATATTTTGTATATTATTTCTACATATTTTTTTCTTTTATATAGTCAAAAAACTTAATTTTACTTGTATAATATGTACATATATAGTCAGCTTTTTATTTTATATTTTGTTTTTTGAATTTCTGTATCCCTGTTGTTATTTTTCTTTGCAACTGCTATTACATGCTGCTGTAATACCCAAATTTCCCCAGCTTTGGATAAATAAAGTTTTACCTTGTCTTATTTTAGCATTTATTTTGCTGTAAAACGTACCGTCATATCCTTTGGGGGAGGTGTCTCTTTGTCCGTGAACTTTGGGTGCGATGGCCCGTTTCCCATACACTTGGTGGTTGTTACTGCCATCAAAGGCGCTGTAGTCAAAGCTGGTCTTGGAGTACTTCTCCAGCTCCTTGGCCAGGTTGGAGCGGGGTGTGCTGGTGGAAACATTGTTCTTGTAACCATATTGTGGATAGTCCAGTTGTTTGACAAAGCACATAGGCCTGGAAAATAAATGACGAGGGGGTGGAAGTTGGACCGAGGCACTTCAACATTGCCCAGGGGAAGAAGAGGGAACTTGGCATATGGTTGAAAATGGCCAGATGCAAGGGGAGGTGCAGACTGTAATGGATCGGAACATGGAGGATGATGCTGGTGGATGGTGGGGTGACTTGGGTGTGGAGCATCCCTTTTATACATAATAGCAAGGACGTTTTCTTCCTCCTGCTTTACAAAAAACGAACTACAAAAAACTTGCATGTGCATTCCTTTTATTGTGTCATATTTCTGATATTCTGCTGTTATTATTTGATATACATTCATATCCTCAATCTAATATCACAAAGAAATTAATTGTAGGATCTTACGCTGTTTATGTTGTTAGATATAAATATAAAATTTTAAATAGAAAATTACTTTTATTACTTTCCATCACAGCATTTCCATGATTATCAAAGAAACTCTCATTCAAAAAGCTCTCCACTATGACAAATGAAGCCAATCGACAAACGACTTGCCTTCAGAAATGAACATGCAGTCTCTTAGAAGTATTCTCAGAGGACAGGAGAACACAAACATAAAACAGAAAGGGAACACTTTCTCAATAGCTTTACAAAATGCAGGGAAAAGAGAACAAGACTGAACATGACTGAATAACAATTCTCTATTTGCTATTATGTTACAGTCAGTACGCCTTAGCATAAAATCCACATTTTACATGTCCTTTCATTGAATGACCACCTATTCTATCTAAAACCTCAATCGCTCTGTAAAATAAAAATAAAAACAGAATGCAATCATTTGCAAATGAACTGTGTTTACCGACATTGGTTTTACAAAGTGCTCCCCGTCCCATGTAGTGGTATCCTTTATACAATATGTGTTCAGAGAGTGTTTAACCTCACCCCATCCTGGCTTGTGAATGACTGAGCCTTTCGAGAATGCTGTCAACTGTCAACTGGTTACCAATGACCCTGTTTACCACTGAAATGTTCCAAACAGGTGTTTTTTGAGCATTATACAACTTTCCCAGTCTTTTGTTGCCCCTGTCACAACTTGTTTGAAATGTGTTGCTGGCATCAAATTCAGAATAAGCAGATATATAAAAATTAATAAAGTTGATGAGGTAAAACATCAAATTTATTGTCTTTGTACTGTTTCCAATTGAGTATAAATCAAAAAGGATTAGTAAATGAACACATTCTGTTTTATTTCTGTTTTACACAGCATCCTAATTTTTTTGAACTCACGGTTGTAACATTTTTCTGACAAAACATATGGACTGACTATGCACTATAAGCTTATGTGTATGTATCTCTGTCATATTCTTTCCATCTCATATATTGGCTTACTCCAACAGAGCATGTCATCATATATAATGCAAATGAAAGTGAAGAGTGAGTACTACCTTAAGACTCGGTCAGAGGCCTGGTTGGACTTGGAGCCATCACAGCTCTGGTGCTTCTCCTGGGCTTTGGCCAGCTTCTCAGCTGCAGCGATTGGACATCCTGACAGACTGAAATGAGAAAGTGACTGTAGTGGCATGGTGGAACATGTATCTGAGAATTTGAAAGGTGAAAATGTTACATTAAATGTGCATTCTGGAAAATGTTTGGCTTGTTAGAGTACTTGTCAGCTGAACTGCCAGCCCGAAAACAGTGCACATCTGTTTGTCAGCCAATCAATCCAAATGTTTACCAGTGTGAAAATACCTGACTATAGTTCAGAAAGTCTGTGCTTAGAATGCAAAAGCATTCATTTTCATCACTTTTAACACTTTCAATAAAAACAAAACTGGCAACAGCTTGGATGTATCTGGCTGAGTGACTTGAAGATATTCCCCTATGGACAAATCTTTATGTGTATCTGCAGCATTTTCAAGCACATGCTGACAAAGACACACATTTGGAAACTACACTTACTTCTGGTCCAATAGAATTTAGGGCTGTAAATCTTGCACCTGACAAGTAACTGACCAAATGTGACAAAAGTTCATGTTTTTATACTTAACCCCTATTATTCCCCATCCAGTCTGTCATCTGTAGTATGCTGGGCCATGGTGAAAGTATTATCTTTGACAATGGCCTGAAGCTAGCAGAGAGTTGTGTTCATGAGCACCTGTCATCAGACATGCATGACAGTGTGCTGGGCTAAGAGTGTGTATCAGGTTGTGAAATGTACGGTAGTATATGGAGGTTTATACCAGCTCTTTCCAGTAAAAGTGAAAGTTTATTGTGCAAGTCCATGTGCATGCCCATTTTGCACTGCAGCTGTGTCACTGAGCACAGCATGGAGGCATTCTCCTCCTCCCAGGTCTGCACCTCTCCTGTCACCCTGGCTGAGTGGCAGAAAGGTGCTAATGGCTGCTGCTACGCCCGACTCCCTAAGCATCTGCTGTGGGTGACACTCTTCTTTCACTGTCACCTCATCGTGTCTGACAGCACTGGCAAGAGTGCCCACCTAGTTCAGTTTCTCCCTCCTAACTTGCACCTGATATGCCATTTTTCACCACAAGCTGATAAATCGTTTTTGCTGTGCAAGGTGTGAATTGCTACATTCTAATTAGTCTCAGATAAACTATGGGATTGTTAAGCAACTGAACTACTTTAATTATTTCCTTCTACCAACATCATGAGGAAGACTGTACTTATCCACACAAAATCATGGGTTTAAAAAAAGCAAAACAAAAAGATGACTTCGAAAATACTGACAATGAAAAAAAAAAAATCAGGATAATGAGGATAAAGTATATTTTAAAAAAGTCCCATGGTGAAAAAGGAGGGTGCAACATGGACAGTGCCAGTTTCATATAGGCAGGCTGTCACTTACCTTCTGTGGGAGTTTCTGTTGCTATTGACATGACCGCGTCCCGTGCAGCCAGGCGTAGGACACTTAAGAACATTCTCATACATAGCCACAACTTCATACAGACAGGAGATAGGAATGAAAGACAGGGAAGGTTAGGAGCCCCTTACAATCACGCATGAGCTCTATTAGTGTGTGAGGAGCTTGGCATTATAAACATCATTAAGAAATGAGCCTGTGTGAACCCAAATGACCTCTTCTTCATTTTAATGAACACTAGTTTCAGAGGGCAGGCAAGGTTTCCCACCATATTGCTTCCACTTATCCAGCCCTTTCAAATTAGTATTCATAGAATAGGGACAGTCATGAATAAAAAGATGTCATTTAAGTTTAACAGGACAAAGCCTGTAAGAGACTGAAATGGAGGGAAATTTTTGGCATGCAGAAAGCAGAGCAACCAACAGCTAGCAATCATGCAAAACACAAGTCTTGAAATCAATGGAGGAAGCAGACAGATGGAATACAGCTCCTTGATAGAGTGAGCTTTCCTATCATCTGCATGCTGTTAGGGAGAAAGCGCAGTCTTCAGTCCCATTTACTATTAAAACAGTGCATAACTCTCTCAGATCCCCTTGGCAACCAGCCAATTAGATTAATGATCTATGTATGTCCGAGAGGAGCCGTTGGAGCACCGCACGTGCGGTGAAGGGTCGTCTAGCACTCAGGGCCAAACCCCATCAGCACCAGCCTCATCATTATCACCCCCTTAAACTTTAACTCCTCGTCATCCTCCTTCCATTACATACTAATTGGTGTTTGGTGCAGGTAATTGGACAAAGCCTGCCACCTCAACATGCCACAAGCCAATACATTATGCATATCCCAGTATTGCCCTGCCCTCTGCAAAGACACAGATAGAATGGCAAGAAATTGAAGTACTGGGTCTGATTTAGTGAGCACAGATCAAAACAGCACTATCGGGATGCTGAGGAATAGAATAACACAAAGAAGCAAACAGGAGGCAATGTGGCTCCAATTGCCTAGTATGTCACAAAGGTAATTCATTTTAGAGACAAAGGCTCCCATGTGAGCTGATTAAATATTTTAGCATTCTACAGAAAAGAGATATGATGAGCAAACAGGAATGAGAATTAATGAAATTGAGATATGATTTAATCATAATTTTTCACATTTCCCAAAGAACAGTCTGGTTACACTGTGTGATTTCCTAATTAAATGAAGCTACCTCATTAATTATATATTGTCCATTCAGGACAGCAAATGTGTTGTGTTGTGTGTGAGAGAATTGGCCATAGCCGAATCTTCCCCACATGCAGCTACATGTGTTATATATGTAGTTAAGCAAGGAGTCAGTCTGCATGAGACTACTGAGCACATACTGACAAAATATGGTGACTGGCCACTAAATGGCTGATAATGCACTGTGTGTGTGTGTGTGTGTGTGTG
Source organism: Chelmon rostratus (assembly GCF_017976325.1). NCBI lineage: Eukaryota > Metazoa > Chordata > Actinopteri > Chaetodontiformes > Chaetodontidae > Chelmon > Chelmon rostratus. Next base: position 25,232,263 of record NC_055672.1, on the reverse strand, counting down.
TGTGTGTGTGTGTGTGTGTGTGTGTGTGTGTGTCACTCTCAAGTATGCTTTTGAAGTATGGGAAGAAGGACTAAAGATGATGCCAGAAAGATCAAGGCGAGAACCTTTTCTGATCCAAAGCATCCTGTACCGTATTAGTGGTATCATCTTCACAAAAAGTTAGCCACAAGTGAGGAACAGGAAGAGGAACACAGACATCATATTGCAAAATCTCCAGTAACAATCATTCAGCCCATTCCAAGCTCCAATTCGGGGCTCTTGATCCCAGTCAAGGTCAACTGCTCTGAGTCATTACACAAGTATCTCAGGTTAAGGGAACTTGTATGAGCAGTGAATCATCTGTGACACTGCTGGTCTTTACAAGCCTAGCTTTAATTGTAACTAATTTCTTTGCCATTATTAATACCCTCTTTTATTTTGATTGCAGTCTGGGACATGGCAGATCATAACTTGATTTTCACTTTGCAGTTAATTAAACGTGTAAAGGGGCCTTTATTGAGAAGTTTGCACAAGGTGAATGACACTAAATAGCCGGGGTGAAATCTCTAAACGGAAAACTCACTATTCATTCAGGGCTAATGTTTATTGCTACTTCACTTGAGCTGTAGCTTAAAGACATGATACTGCCTGGCTATTCAACAGAACTTAATTGAGCAAGGAATACAAATAAATGAATGGGTTTTATGGCATGGATGACTGAGGCGGGCTCAGTATTACCATTGTCAGTAAACCATGCTGTGAAGAAGCATGCTACCCATATATCACCTACAATGATGAAACCAGTGGATGGGATTATCACATGCTCTTAATCACTGTCAGTCAGTCTATAGTGGAGGATGAAGTCTCATGCAGTCAAGTAAGTCTCTGATTGACAGCTTTTTACCAACCCACCAATTTCTGCATGGCCACTATTTCCACAACTCAGAGGCCTCATCACCACAGTACACCAGAGTACAACAGTGCAATGTGGTGGGGGGTGGGACACCACATTTTAAAAGTAACTCATTGCATTAAGTACAGTCGTTTGACAATAACAAAGGCATATACGGCACTACTATTGAGATTCCAGTATTATTACCACAAGTGCAGTATCACATCACCCACCACTAACAATCAAGCCTTCAGCAGCTCTCAGCAGTTGTCACGATACAGGATAATCAGAACACGGGAGATTATAACTTCAAAACTCTATGTAACAGCCACCTGACCAATGGTTAAAAGTATAAACCAGAACAAAAATGACAATTACCTACATAAACCACCAAGTTCTGAATAGACGTGTGTAAGAAACACTATTGTACTAACACCAGAGTCGAAGGTTGTTGAAACTGTTGGTAACATTTGCCTTTTTGGAATATAAAACTGCAAACTTAACAAACTTCTCAGTCCAGTATGGCATGATGGGAAATACGGGCCATTGTCATTGCAACTTGTTGCAAAAGAGCTGTGGGTGTGTGTGTGTGTGTGTGTGTTTGTGTGTGTGTGTGTGCGGCTGGATCTGTCCAGAGAGGAGCACACTCTAGTCCACCTAGGTTGCAAATTCAAGATAAATATATTTGTCTTGTGCCTTTTCATTGGGCATCAACACTGCATTTAGCAGAATATTGTTCCACCAAGTCGGTGCAGAGCTGTAAAGATTAGAAATATCTGTTGCGTGAGACGTGAAAGCAGTAAAAACGTGTCTGAAATTCTAGTCAACAAGGCAGCCTTAGACACCAGGTTATACCCAGGCTATGCTATTGAATTATTACAAACCATATTATCACCATAATATATAGCCAAATATAATGCTAGTTGTACTATGGTTATTTTGGTGAAAGTAAAGCAAAAGTAGTGTAATCAGTCACACATTCCACAGACAGTAATATTGTAAAGTAACTTATTCCATTCAAATGATCGCAACAGGTAATATGTAATGTTTTGAAAGTAACTATTCCAAAATCTTCAGGCAATCAGCAAGCAAAAACATGGCCCCATGCACAAGGTCAAAAGAGAAGTACAGCTGCAACCAGTCTGACCTCTCACTGTGAAATATTAAACACAGTTCAATGACAAGAGCAAGTATACAGCACACAGAACAAGCCTGACACAGCAGTAATGTTGGGAAACATGCTGATGCCTGAACATCAAAGAAAAAGAAAAAGAAGGCCACAGGTTGGGTAAATGAGTCAAACCAGTGTTTGACTGAAGTGCTTACTTTCTGGTGGCACCCTGTCTTTGTGAGGACAGCCAGACAGGCTCCGATGATGGGGGTACAGGCCCGTCACATGACCCGTGCCATCACAGCCTGGTGTTGGACACCGACTCTCTTTCTTGTCCGCACGTGAAGCATCTGTTAGCAGAAAGTATTCTGAGATGACCACACATGATAAAATGCTGGACTGGCCCACTGAATACAACATGTTAGCACATGTGGGGATGGCTGACCATATCATTTTAAAGGAAGTTTAAAGGAAATGTATCTACCAGATATCGAGTTACAACTTGAGTAACAAGGGAGTTCCATAGGTGAATAACAAAAAGCATATGACATAATGAAAGGGAGTTATACATTATCTTGGGACTAAGGAACATATGCTGAAGAACACAAGATGTGCATTTAGGTTTTATATGTCACCTTTTCACTCACTATTGCTCTTCTCTCTATTGGGCATAGGGTGAACATATCTCCCTCAATTTTCAAAATCTTAGTTTGAACATCATGTTAAATATTTGACAAGACAGTTGTGATGATGCAAGATGATTGATGATGTACATACAATATTTATCTGTGATTAGGTTTATGGTCTCTAACAATGAAAATAATAATAAATGTTATTTTCTAGATTGATATAAATATACAAAATGAAGGAATTATTTTCGATTGATGATTGATAGTACAAAAATGCAATAATTCAAGTGTTTCATCTTTCAGTGTAGATTCAATTCAGTTATCATACTTCATTAAAGTCACATGACAGTTTGTTGAGCTGAGTGTGACAATGAGGGTCCGGAGCTCAAATACACACAGGCACAGACGCACACACCGGATGGGATTGTCTTTCTCTTCCCAAAATCTGGTCTGTTTCTTTGAAACCCAGATCAGATATAGTTACAATCAAAAAGCAGCAATCTCAAGCTGTGCCAGCTGGCATTGTTTCTGCAGATGTGACCATCGAACTGTACAACACTTCCCAATCAAGGTCAGACCTTCTTCTCACGATCAACATGACATGGCTCTTGATGCAATTTCCATTACAGTTAGAAATGGAAATTAGGAACATTTATGGAGCAATAATAGCCTTTAATACCTTTTCATAGCAGAATTACAGGAGAAGAGTGATCAATTTGGAGCCATTTAAGTGACAGAGACTTTTATTTGGAGGAAGTATTGGCAAAGTAGACAGGGGAGTGGCTATTATCTCATACCACAGAAAAACAGAACAATGAGTTTAACAGGCCTGTGTAACTTAGTAACTCCATCTAAGGCACTTACTGACAAACCAAAACATACAAGAGTGTGTGGAGAAAGAGTTATGAAAAGAATAATCAAGTGAAGGGGCAGAATGGTTGAGAAAGGACAAAACTGAGAGGTGGGATGGAGCATACCTACTCATACATTTACAGGTTAGTCACTAAATGAAATCCCATGTCTCATTCATCAGAAAAAAGACCTCATTCTCTGTGACTGTCATCTGTCTATTTCACATTAGGGGCATATGAGTTTGGTAAAATATTGCTTTGTCATGTCTGGCTCTTCTGTCTAGCACCAGGAAAATTTCATGTTGATAAAGAACTGTGTGTGTTTGTAAAATGTGGCCTCTTAATAATCACTACGTACTAATAATGTTTGAATACATTTCCACAAGCATGCACAAACGCACATACACACGTACACGTACATATGCATGATACCTGCACACTCTGCCTGCCCTGCTTCCATTGCAGAGAGTGAGGCAGCCAAGTGGAAGGCATATTAGAAAGCAGGGGATATTGATTGTGGCTGGGGACGGTCTGTGCTTTGCATAGCAAATGGCCCCCATTACCATACCATCTCTGGATAATTAATGTGCAGTCAGTGGGCCTGTCGTTCGTTATCGGTCATTCTGATACTGTTCAATTTTCATCTCAGCCTCATGCTTCTCTTAGGGAGCCGGGCTCTTCTCTGAACCCCTCCATCCCCCATCTCCCATTCCCTCGCTCTGCTCTGTTTTATGAATTACACAGGAACCCTGGTCAACGAGTGTCTGCTGCTATCTTGCCAGAGGAGAGATACTATCATGATGCAGCTGTCTCATGTCCTCTCATTATCCCAATGTTAGCCAGACAGAGAGCCCGTGGTAGGCACTTGAAATTAACATTTGTGTGGCATTTAAGTCGCAATATATACCTGCTGTGAGTTGAGTGGCATTTAAGGTGTAATATCACCCTGCTCTGAATTAGCATGCACTTGTTTGTTGGTCTCATCTGATACCTTCATTGTGGGAAGAAATTATTTAACATAAGTCTGAATATTATTGCACTAAATGATATGATGAGAGGAATAATGAGTTAAATGAGGGAGCTTGAAATCAGAACACTGTAAATGCTACTGCAATATCTGTGTGACTGTAAGTGTACTCTGTACGTATACAAGTACATCCAGTACACTGTATAACAAATACTACTGATGGAGTACTGCATTGTACTATATGATTATCCATATATGGTATCAGTAAGAATCCCTCTGAATGGTAGGTCGTAAGAGAAATGTAAAAAAAAGCTTCATTGTTCCCTGTAGAATAAATCCTTTTTAAAGGTAGAAGGTCTCTGTTTTGTAGCGTCCTCTCCCAAGTGCTTGCACAGGTTTAAAAATAGGCAGCTTTACCCCAAGCAGCATCGAAGGGATGAGATTTGCAGTCCTAACAGGCCGTGAAGATTGCCATTACTTATGCCTGACAAGCCTACCCTCTGATGTTTCTATGCTGGCCTATTTTAACAACATAAGCTGCTGCCGCTCCCGCTGCTACCGAGATGCGAATTTCCAAATTGGCTGAAAAAGCTTGTCCTGGGGTTATGGTAAGGTTCCCATGATGCATGTGGGCTGTCTAGTCTCCAATGCAGGATAGACAGAATACAGAGCCAAACAGTGGCAGAGACACATTTCACCTGAGCTTGTTAAATGCAGTAAACATATCCTCTCTTGTGTATATATGGTTTCTAGTGGAGGTTTGGTGTGCATTTGTGTGTGTCCATGTTTGAAAGAACCACTCACCTTTATGGTAAAAAGGCTTCTTCATACCATCAGGAAGCCGGGCTTTACGCTCAACACCGTAGCCATGCCGTGGGCCATGGTCTTCATGATTATACCTCACACCGTCTCTCCTAGCAGCCTCAGCTGCCATTTTATCCCGCATGGCCTTGGCCCGTTCTGACTCAAGTGCAATGGCCTTCTCCAATAGGGACAAGTTACCCTTTGTCATGTCAAACACTTCTTCTGATCGGTCCGATGTCACTGAGGCTGTGTCCTCATCAAAGTCCCGGTGGTTGGAGTGATATCGCTCATCCTGTGCACAACTGGAGAAAGCCTTGGAACGTGGACTCAGCTGTTCCTCTAGCTTCATGAGATTGTCCATGTCAGAATAGTTCCTATCAAGTGTCCTGCTATCATCTTGGCTGTGGTGGAAATCCCCATAGCTGTGATGCTGGGGCTGTTGATTGGGATCCACGCATGAAAAATGATTTTGCTGGGATGGTCCATTTCGGTCAGCGGACTTTGTTTCGCTTAGTTTCCTAGCAAGGTCAAAGCATTGGTTTCGTAGGCACTCCAGGCTGCTTAGACACACTTCCTCGTCGCTGTTTTCTATTTGTCCGTTACTGGAGGTCTTAACTTGTCCATTACCACCATTATGTGAATTTCCTCCGTGGTGAGCACAGTCATTCTCATTCCCGTTTTCGGCTGTACCATCCTCAAACTCCTGTCCATCTAAATTGTCAGCCAATACTGCACCGTGACCTTGTGCCAGCAGTTTAAGGGAGTCCACCGTCTCCCGAACGACATCACTATCAACGTCCAAACTCATGTCACCCCTGTGTGTTTCATCCCCTTCCCCATCTTCTTCCTCATCATCTTCTTCTTCTTCCTCCTCCTCCTCTTCATCATCATCGTCGTCGTCGTCATCCTCCTCCTCTTCTTCCTCTTCATCCTCCTCTTCTTCCTCAGCACTGTTGGAAGAGTTGCTGTTCATCTCAGATTCAGTCATGGCTCGGTTGGCAGCGTCTTCTGCGATTTTACCAAGGTTGAGGAGGGACTTGGCCACAAGTTCATCGTAGTTCTCATACTCGTCGTTATTGTTGTCGTCTTTCTCCGTTGGGCCAGTTTTGCCATTGCCACCGCCACCTCCACCATCACCCTCAGCCCCCTCACTGTTGCTCATCTGATCGTCCTCTGTTGGAAAGGAAGAACAAACATCTTGTAATTTAATTTCTGGCATGCTTTTTTACTGGTAAATCAGATTTCTAGGCTTGGTCCCTCCAAATCGGATAAGGAACTCTTTGCTTCCCCCAATAATTTACTTTGAGAGTCTTAACAGCAGTTTGTGGTCTGAATTGTGAATCAGCACAGGAAGTTAAATATAGCGGTTGGGGAAGGTTCCAGAGAAAGATGCTCTGGTAAATGAGAATCTATGAAACCAGGCACTATATCTTTAGCAGCTCTTATTTTTGCCCTTATTTCCTAGATGTCTTTAGAAAATGATATTCACAGGACTTATGATTAATAACATTGCTAAAGAATTCTGTAAATAGCTGCAAATTAGATAACATGTCGCTATTTAGTAGTGTATATCAAAAAACTGTGAGAAATCTTTGAATTAGAGCATTTTTTTTAGCGGGAGAGTCTAAAATCTGAAATATAATATGGTGTTCCATCTGCAACCCCAGTCAGGAGCTATTCATCTTTTGCTAGTAAAGTTCTTTTTTCATTCAATCATCAGTATCTTTAGAATTCCTTTCACTGCCTAATTGATTCTGACAGGCTGCAAAAGGTTAGTGAACCTCTTCTGTCAGTAATTTCAAGCACTCACTCCTGGAGCACTTCCAATCTCTCCTTTCACATTTCTGCCCTGAGCCGCCAGGAGCACATTGCTCACATTGGCGTCACATTTACCACTTATATTCTTGCAGAGAGAATGCCCTGAATTGGTTATGGATTAGCTACAGAGATGTGCATGCCACTGAGAAACACAGGGAAGCTTAAGAATGTCACCTCTACTACATGTAGCGGATAGGAATCTGCCAAGCGACCATCCAGTATCACTGTCTTGGGGTGTATGGGTAACATGGTAATGATACATATGGAAATATTTTTCTGCCTTTCTTAGGGGAAGTGCTGCAGATTCAAATGTTGTTAAATCTTTCTTTTCTAATAAGCAAATATAATGATTATAGAGATCACTGGTGAGAAGGATTTACCCTCCAGTAACAACAACACACACTGTGGCATGTCCATTCCACTTATCAAAAAACATAGTAATCAGTTACTACCCTATGAAAGGAGCTTGACAGGCTGATGAGACAATGGCAACAGTCCACTTTCTCAGTGCTTAGGGTAAGGCCTCAGCTATGGGCTCTAATGAACACCAGTCTATACAGAGGTTTTTTACATTCTGCAAGAAAATAATTGCACGGATGCCACATCAACACTCGGGTGTGTATAGCTACACACCAAATAGGGTTAAAACTCTCCTCTGTCAGACCTTTACTCTTAATTGCACTAGAAGGCGCTGTCAGGTCCAGTCGTGATGCAGGTGTGCAAAGTAGGATCTACTAGAGAAAAACCTCCCAGATGTAGTCTAGGCCATATCAGGGTACCAGATGGTATTTTTGTATAGTGCTTACAGGGGAGGCATAATTAAAGTACTGCTTTGATTGTCAACAGCTACAATATTCAGATTTACATTTTGTCAAGCAACATGCAACTGAGGGTTCTAATGTTGTTAAAAATAAATAGTTTGTTAATAGTCTTACAAAACTAATCATTGCTCCAGTTGTAGCATGATCTGGTTTAATATTTTATACAGAAGGTTAAAGCACTTCAGTGGATGGGAAATAATTAATTTTAACCATCAAAAAGGGCTCTATGCAAAATGAAGAAAGTAGGTAACAATTTGATACCAGTGCAACTCTCCCCCAGCTTCTTGTGGGTTTACATTTGCAGTGCAATAAAGGCTATGAAAATGCATACATATGCAATTAAAATGTGTAAATGAATGAATGAATGAATTACATTAAAAACAACAAATAATAAAAACCACTGTAAATAATTCATTCTATCGCTTCAGCCATGTTGGATTCAGTATGTTGTGTCTGGTCTGTCATCTCATTCCACTGCAAGACACAATCAGTGTTTGAACATCATTTGCTGCCAAATACTTAATTTGGCCCCTCAATTATGGAAATATAAACCAGATATGCATATGCAGCAGTAAGAAAAAATGGCAACTTTTTAAAATAGATCAAATTTTGTAAAGAAATTGTTACAGCATTTTGGGAAATATTTGTTTATCCGCTTTCTGGTGGACGGTTACATGAGAAGATTGATACTACTCTACAGCTAAGCGACAGGCAGTAGCCGCTTATCTTAGCTTAGCATAAAGACTGAATACAGGGGGAAACAGCTAGGTAACAAAATCCTCTCTCTGGTCCCTCTAAAGCTAACTAGCTACAACATTATATCTTGTTTGTTCAATCTATACAAAAACTTAAGTGTGAAAACAATAATTTGCCATTTTACGGGGTTTATGTGCCAGACTATTTTTTGCCTGAGCACAGTAACTTCCTGGAGTGTTCACTTTGTTGCCTGCTAACTGTCAGCTGAGCCAAGAAATTATCTGGCACGTAAACCCCATTAAAATGGCAAATTGTCATTTTGGTTTTTGTATGAATTAAAGCCTTTTGACAAATCAAGCTGTTTCCCCCTTGTTTTCAAACTTTGTGTTAAGCTAAGTTTAACAGCTGTTTAAATTTACCATACAGACATGTGAGTGGTATTGAATCATCACCAAAAAACGAATAAGCATATTTCCTGAAATGTTGAACTATTCCTTTAAAATTCTAAAAAGTTCTTCTAGTGCTTTCAGTACCTTTGAAACATCTGTCCAATGTGTTTCAATACATGATTAGAAAGTGATCTCACCTTGCCCTTGACTCTGCTCTGCTTCCTCTTCCTCTCCCTCTTCATAGTCCACCTCTGCTACCGCTTCCTCCTCTTCATCTGCCTCCTCCACCCTCTCCTCATCACCCTCTTCCTCCTCTTCTTGCTCCACCTCCACCTCCTCTTCCTCCTCCTCTTCCTCACCCTCTCCATCCCCTCTCTCTACCTCCCCTTCGTCATGCTCCATTTGCTCTATGTTGTAGTCCATGTAGCCTTCCATCTCCTCTTCTTCCTCCTCCACTTCTCCCTCTTCCTCCTCCTCCTCTTCCTCTACTGCTCTGTCCTCGTCCTCTTCCTCCCTGTCGTCCATCTCCTCGGTTCCATCTGTCTCGTAGCACTCCTCCATGGTGGAGTTGTCCATGTCATCTAGGTAGGTGCTCCTCTTAGGGGAGGTTTCCAGGGTTTGTCTGTCTAGACTCTTTCTCTTCTTGGCTAGAGGGCAGCCGTACACACTGCAGAGGACAGATAAGTGGGCAGCCATTAGCTGTTTGCCTCACCTGGCCATAAATGCTAATACTCATTTGCAATCAAGCCCCGTCTTATGGTGCTGTGGTTTATAAACTACATTAAGAAAGAATACAATGCACAAAGCAGAAATTGAACAAGGGCCTCTTACTGCAAGGAAAGCAATATCCCTCAAATTCTTCTGCTAGGAACAATCAGAAACTTTGCTTAACCAACATAATCAGACATCTACTCATTAACTATTGAGTAGTTAAAATACAGTGCTCCATTTCTTCCAGAAAACAGTAACAAAGGGATAAAATTGCTATCTCTAAAGCACACAAAGCGGCAGATTCTGTTTATTTCAGTTCATTTTCACATTCATTTATATTCAGGTAACATCAGTTTGTTCTTCGAGCAAAAGAAATTCACTGTGCATGCGCCACAAACACTGTATTCCAGATTCTTCTGGAACAGAACCGAACGTAGCAAAACACAACTGCTTATCTGGAATTGACTGTAAAAGACAACCTGTAGCCTGATTAATTGAATCTTGCCAAGGCACCTCAGATTTTAATGTATTCTCTGGCTCCCCTTGGCAGCAGGGGGACAGATCCTAATCTGATAATCTGTGTATTCGCTCACGCTATTGATCACAGCGGTTTAATCCATTTCACTCATCAAACATCTGAGAGCCCCATGATGCTACCTAGCCCCCCAATGTAAGATGCATATCTGGGACATTAGAATGTATGCTACTGTTTGTACATTTATGTATGAGTTTGTGTGTATGTGTGATAGTGTGCACATATTTGGCACAATTGAAAAAAAAAAAGCACCCACACATCAGTTAGTTCTGCTGAGTGGTTTGGCCATCAAATAAACAGACTGGAGTGTAAGAGAGCAAAACATGCTTTGGGAATGCTCACTAGGGTGTGAAATATCCCCAGCTCCTATTTTCACAACCTCTGGACATTTCCCTGAATGAATGGCACAAGGCTGTGTGCAAGACTAAGAAAAAGGTTGTTAGTCAATATGTACTGGCTTTGTGGTGGAGTAGCTGTGGCAGTGGTGAGGTGGTATTGTAGGATTGTGAATGGTGGTTTGAAAGAATGGAATCTTCCAAACTGGTTTCTGTTCCCTCTTTTTCTGTTTTTCATGTCAGTTTGTCCAGTTCTATATCCTATCCATTCTGCTCTCCCTCTCCCTCTCTCTGTGTGCCTCTCTTCAGTCCCAGACATCCATCAGTCAACCAGGGTCCAGTCAGCTGGCAGGCTCAATCTTGCCCAGCCCAGGGATTCCTTAATGGTCTGACCCCCTGTACCCCCCGCAAACAGAGGCCTCATTTCATTAATCTAAGCCCACGTGGAAACTCATTCCCTGCCTGACAGCCAGACCTCTACCTCAGGGCAGTGTGAGGGTTTGTGGGACAGTGAGGGAGTGAGAGTGTGTGGTGCGGCACTGTGATCAATAGTGCTTGTGACCAAATATCTCAAAAGCACATTAAAATGCCACTCATCCTGCCCATCCGTTCCAGGCCCCTCTCCAAATATATCAAGGGCCAGTCTCAGCAGGTTAGCAGCTGCCAAGGCAGGCGGGCTGGTGGGAGAGGGGAGGAGGATAGGTGAGTGGGAGAATGGATGAGAAGGAAGAATGAGAAGGGGGAGCAGGGATGAACAATCAACAGGACAACAAATAAAGAGGAAGAACTGCTGAGGGAATGGCAGACAGACACAGGCCATCATCCCTCTCTGTCTTTTGGTCCTGCCTCTATAACTTTATCTTAACAATGAAGTCTTAAGGCAGCATTTACTGTTAAGCATTGAGCTACAACATCGCTCTGTGGTGACTTACTCTAAAAAAGGTGTTCAATGCTTTGCAACATCAGCTAATGCATAGCAAGAATTGTGTGTTTTTCCATTCTATCTTTATAAAGAGTCCAGTGCACTTTATTATTTTGGATCAGGATTGTACAAATGAAAAGGCTTTATGATAACTGAGAGCAAACATGTTTCAACGTCTGGTTATGCTAAAAGCTCAACATACAGTGGAACAGATATTTGGCTCTTGTTTAAAAGCTTCTGTTCATCGAACACAACTGTGGAGCATCTTGCAATTGGGAGGTTGTTGTGACGCTGTAAAAGGTGAATTTACCCCGACGCTCCTAAACACCATGATGACTAAGCCACAGGAAGCCTCCACAGCTCCTCCATCCCACGTTCCCTGGCTCTGACACTGCGTGATCTTGGCTACAACATTCATCATCACAGGCAATGCATCCCACTCACTGTGCTTGGCAATTAAATTTCCAGAAATAATTTGGTGGCATTTATACTAACAAGGAAATAAAAAACCTGCAGGCATTGTGCAGAAAATTAAAGGATGAGAAAGTATAAGTCCCCCCCCCCCCCCAATATCTGTCAAGGGACAAGAGGAGTGTGTGGCATTAGAGGTATCAATCAAAGAATAAAAAAAGCTTCAGATCACAAAAAGAACGTCTACCTATTTTATGGAGTGGGCATCCTCAGCAATTCAATTACATACTGAACAAGTGGCCCTTCATTTCAGAAAAAAGCCTTTTGGAAACGTTACATTTCTGGAGCATTAATGCGAGGCATGAGAGTAAAGTGGCAGGAGAAGGAGAGCTCCCATTTGGCTAATTTTGGGCGACAGTTGAGTGACTACTGGAATGCAACAGCATTCCACGCTGCCTTTATTAGCAGTCATATTAGTGGCTGTTCTCAGCAGGGGCAAAAGCTTTCGCCAGTCATTAGCATCACACGTTATTTGTCTCCCTGACGCAGGGATGAAGCTGCAGTTTGACTCTTCCTCTGCCTTCTCTCACTGCTGCTTTTTTCTTGACTCTTCTCTCCCCTGTCACCTAACATTCTCACCTCATATTTTAGCCTCTCTGTTCTCACCCATCACAACCTCACCTGCTCCTTTTCCCTCCACAAATACACTTTTCCCACCTCCTTGATATATATCTTGGTGTATATATTACCTCTGTACTTCTCTCTTGCCAATTTCTCTCCATCTTTCCTCTACTTACTGTCTTTACCTCTCCCCCCATGCTTCTTACCGCTCCCCCTCAACCTCAGCTCATTGTTGTCTCTCCACAGCAGAGCAGACTAGAGAAGGAAGGAATGCACCATCTCTGGCTGTGCCCCCTATCCAGCAGGAGGATCTATAGACACGTGTGGCAGAGCCCTGTCTCCATGGTGATACCCTCCAGAAATCCATGAGGGATTTGCCATCCTCACAGCCAGCAAGTGAGGAAAAATGAGAGAGAAAGACAGACAGGGAGAGAAAATGAGAGATGGGGGTGAGAAATGGAGGCTATTGGAATGAGAGGCAGTAGAATGTACCATGTTTTGTGCATGTGTGTATATATATTCTTCTTCTTTTGTGTGCATGCAAAAGAGGGAAATCTATAGCAGAGCAGTTGAAAGAGGGAGAGAGAGAGATGTGTGTGTTTGTGTGTGTGTGTGTGTGTGTGTGTGTGTGCGTGTGTTTGTGTGTGTGTATGCGCGGGGGGGTGGGGATCATTTTAGAGCTGTCAGGCTTCACCCGCCAGCAGGGGAGAACAAAAGACAGTGTCTTGGTGTAGGAGGCTCAGCACATGCGAGATGCTGCAATTTAGGGTGTTTTCTGGCATCTCAGGCTCCAGCTTTCATATCAGCTGTTATTCTCTCTCTCTCTCTCACACACGCACCCAGAAACCAAAGCGTTATTTCTATAACTTTGAGGATTTTCAGTGAGAGCTACCAGGTCCATCAGGGGAGTCTCTAGAACTCATTTAAATGGTTACATTTGTGGTGTCCAGCATTTTGTTCCCCACAGAGTTGTCACACCCACACCATGAGTGGGTCCTCATTGTTGCATGTCTGTCCCAGGAACACAGGTCATATTCCAAGCAATCCTTGCTAAAAGAAGAAATATGCATAAACCAGGTGCGTAGCTATAGACAGTGCAGACAGCGCAACCAATCACAAGCGGGCCCCACCTGATAGTAAGTGGGCTTCTAGCAGAGCTGTGGTGAAAATGCTTTGTAGCAACATTCCCATTCACTATCTCCCAACTTTGCCTTTACTACATTTTCATTATGAGCTTACATGTTTATATATATCCTCAAATGTGCACATCCATCATGGTCATGGTGTCAGTATCTTTATTAAAAAAATCAGTAGCAAGCAAAGTATAACAAAATTATAGGCTTGTTCTACATATACCATAAAAACTATGAAAAAGACAATTCAATTGATGTCATATACAGATGCAGTCATGATTGTTGGGAAATAGGTTGGTGATTTGCAGGCCGGATTGGGTGAGGTGTTGATTAACATATATTTTTGTTGCTCACAATGGGTCTGGTGAATGTGGTAAAAAATAAATAAATCTAAGAGTGTTCTTAACTGAGGAGCTCAAGGGCCAGTCATAATAGCTGACACTTACTAACTTATGCTAATCAATATTAGATTTCTTTCTACTAAGAACAACCTCAACGAAGTAAGGTCACAGTTATTCATTGCATTGGCCTTAACAAACGAAATTTGTTACAGCAAGTAATTTGCTGTTATCAAAGTCACTTTATTAAGCTGAGACAGATTCCAAACGTCTCCGCTGCTGCTGGTCCACATGACCAATTTTAATGTCCCTGACAAATGGGACCAAAATATGGTAAAACAATATCTATGTGTATGGATTTGTTTGTCTCCATATGACTAGTGAGAATGCTGCAGATGGCAGGCACAAAACGGACTGCAATGTAATCCCTCCAGGCGTTTCCACACTGTCAATGTACATCCACTAAAAGTGTTGCCTTTGCCAATGACAAACTCAGATTGCTATTTTAAGTGTCTGACAACATTGTGGAAAGGATCCATACAGAGAAAGACATTTTTTGTTCAGGAGTAAGATCCTTTTAGTTTCAACTATCACTCTCGCCAAAGACACCAGACTCCGTTTACAGAAACAATAATTTTATCATCTAAAAAGACACTTCATTCAAACTTGATAGAGCCAATAAACGTCATCTTTCCACTGTTTCAACAATCTAACAACTCTGTTTTGGTCAAAACGAACCCTTAATTTGTCAGGAGAGGAGCGCAAGGGGAGGTGGACATCAAAGAAGCAGCAGAGAAAATGAAATAATTAAGTCACTCATCAATCGACGAAAAGCAAAGCTCTCAAAAAGTTATCACTCTCTTGGTGGGAGATTTCGGATGGATTCTTTGAGAAACCATGGTCATCTTTCTTCAGTGCACTATATATATATCAATCACACTACCATATGATTGAGTTTGACAGGAATTGTGCTGACAAGCTGAATTACGCCTATTTTTACACATGCATCTCTCACGCTCTGATTTAATCTATGCAGCTCTGGACAAGTACCACCACAGTATTTTTCTGACAATATGTGTGTAAATGTGATGTCTGTGTGCCTATAAAAAGGCACAGAATGAATATATTTATCTCCATTTTTTAACCTTGGTGGAGCAGTGTGCAGCTCTCTGGACGGAGACAGTGACATGGCTGTCTTGATTACAGCTGTATGTCAGAATGCCTTTGAAGGGGATGGGCTAGCTGGGAGGAAGATGGCAGAAATTATGTTGGAGTGGGAGACGTACAACGAATTTGAAAATTAAGGCATGACAGGATTTAAAAATAAATATAAACAGGAGAGTAGCTCGAATGAGCAAGGGCGTTTGTCTGGTGGGCATAAGATAAGATAAGACTTTATTGATCCCACAATGGAGAAATTCACTCATGTTAGCAGTGATTTAATTAGATAGGATATGTATATCAATATATATAGGATATGTATATACATACATGCATATACATACATGCGCATACACACACACACATACGTGTGATAAGTGGCATGCTACTGTCAGCGAAGGCCGAGTCATTTCAGGATATCACAGTTTGTCAGGAGATTCTTGAATGTTTTAGACATATTTGGAGAACAGCTAGATGCTACACTAAAGGAAGGGGATTTGCAGCAACTCAGATAGTTGGGTCTGGGCTATAGAATGTATGAAGGGAATCTCTTTGGGTAGACAGCGAATGTTGTCATTGTGAAGCTGTTACAATCCAGTAGGTGGTGGTAATGCAAAATATATGGATTCCAACCACTCTAAGACTCAACAGAAGAAGAAGAAGAAGAAGAAGAAGAAGAAGATGACGACAATGAAGTAATGTAATGATTGTAATAATTTTATGTACATCTTATTAGTAACACGTTAAATTTCTTCATTACCACAAGAAAAGTAACATATTACCATAATGAATTATCCCCAGCACCAGCACTGCCTTGCACTGTCACTTGCACACACACGTACACACGGACACATACAGTCTCTATTGTTCAAACATGAATGTAGACATTGTGGAAATTATGAAGATTCATATATAAAGAAGAACAAGTGCCAGTGCATTACAACTTACTTTTGGGGACTTATCCTTGCTTTAACCAAAAAATGTAATTATTTATGTTATGGGGACTTGTGTATTGGCCCCATGAGAAAAGGAAGTCCCCACAACAAGAGTAATACATTTCTAGACACACACACACACACACACACACACACACACACACACACACACACACGCATACGCACGCACACACACACACACACACACACACACACACAAAATACAAGCAACATCAAGTGTAATCTTTTCATGTTTGGTTGTGTTTTTTTAACAAAGCAGCAACATCTGAAAGTTATTGTTTCTTGACAATGCAATGGTTTAGGCAGCGAGTACACTGGTGAAGTAGCTAAGAGGCATCAGTACCCAACAGACATGCAGTTCAGCTCACTGGTTCAATAAGCCTGTTGTTGCCCATTTACTGCTCCAGCTCAAACATTTGTAGCCTGCAGCTAATAAACCCAGTCTGAACTTTAGTCAAATACTCCCCAAGCCCATCCAAGACCCCAGCTGCTCCCCTTTAGCCCCATTTGTCCATATTTGCCAATACTACTCATGCATGGAGGAAAACACCTCCTCACTGGTTGCCAGTATGCCTTACTTATACTGTCTCTATCAAGAAGTGGTGCAGTTGGTGGGGGACGTGGGGATGGAGCTGTGAACATTAAAGACAGATAAGACAGACCAGGGCTGCTCACATAGCGGATTTTGTTTTTGCTGTCGCTTCAGATGTGATACTAAAACTCTTCTGTAGATTCTGTGATATGATAGGAAGAACAGAAGAAATTCAGAGCTTGATAGTAACAAGATTGTTACATCAGGAGTAGAACTGAGACAATTAGTTGATTAGAAATCTGACAGAAGCTTGATCCGCCTGTAGTTTGGTAATAGATTTATCGTTTTAGACATTTAAGTCCAGCTTCTTGAATTCAATGATGATCTTGTCTTTATTGTCTTACATTACAGCAAACTAAATATCTTTTACTTTTTGGAACAAAGTATAATACAAGTACACACTTTAGGTAAAAATGTACTCCATGGTAACTATTTATTATACAATTTGAACACACAATATAATTATTTAATATGTCAAATTATTAAGCTTTTATGTTTTCAAACTCCTTGAATTGAATGTAACACTGAAGTTGGGAATTTAAGATTGATCTGGTAAATTGCTTGTATATGTATCATAAAAGCCATTTTGCATAAATTGGTGGTGAGGTTCCTGAGCAGGAGAGCTCATCCGGCAGCAGATTCTGCAGGTGTAATGTGGCTATCTGTCATCCTACAGATAAATTCACTCCTGTATTAGCCAGGTAAGGAGTCTCTCCACCATCGTAATGACTTCAATCAATCACACCAACTCAGAGACACACACACACACACACACAGGCCAGCTAGTTAGCTACTACCCCAGCAGACATTTTGGAGTAGGAATTCCTTCTTCTAGCTTGTCCATTTATCTATATAAGTCACAGTGTAGGCTGTCATAATAGTTGTTTATTTGGATAAGCTGGCAGAGCCCAGCTGATGTGAAAGAATACAACGACCAAGGTAAGTTAGATTGTGAGCAAAGTGCTACTGATACCTTCATCCTTACCTTATTTTTGGTTGCAAATAATGACAATTAATTCATTCATGATTCATCATCTGTTCAATAAAATGCCACAAAATGGTGAAAAATCCTCACCACAATTTTAAGCCGATGTCTTCAAACTGCTTTTATATTGATAAACAGTTCAAAACCCAAAGACATGTGATTTCTAAGATAATAAAGATAGTAACTAAACCTAACTATGTTTGTATTTAAATTGTGGCAACTCCCTCAACGCTGGATCCATGAGTTGTTGAAGTGTTGCTCCTTGGTCTCAGGTGCCAGGTCCAGCACGGACTAGCATTTTCCTTCAGGTGGACCTTGTGTTGGACCACATTTCTCTTGGAAACGCTCTGAATCCAGCAATACCTTTATCTCTTTCAGCTGAACAGGTTGGAAATGGGACACTTCTACTTCATTGGGCTCGGAGATGTTGGTGAGGAACAACAGCTCTCTCTCCTTCTGAGCCTCAAGGGTACAGGTGAGGAGCTGGTGCTGAACAGGTAGTGAAGGCATCTGGAACTCCTTCAACAGGTTCACATGAAGTTTTTTCAATTGTCAGGTATATATAACTCATAGGTTACTTTACCTATGCACTTGGTGATTTGAAAAGGCCCCTGCCATTTAGCCAACAGCTTACTGTCACTGTTACTGTTGGGAGTAGCAGCAACACCTGCAAGCCTGTCCCAGTTCTTTCTGTCATGTCAGGTCTTCTGGTTGGCCTGCACAGTCCTCATATGCTCCTGTGACAGAGCAGTCATCTGTTTCATTATCTGTGCCATTTTCACCACACAGGCAAGAACACTCCTCATCTGCAATTGGATTCTCCCAGCACTTCTTCAGGAGGTCCATTGACCCCTCACCTGATGACCATAGAGAAGCTCAAAGGGTGAGAAACCTGTTGAAGCCTGTGGCACCTCACTGTATGGAAAAAATAGGTAAGGCAGCCATTGGTCCCCATTATGTATATAATTTTTACTGCTTGCTATTTTGATATTTATCATGTATAGTTTGTTCTATCTATCTATCTATCTATCTAGCTATCTATCTATCTATCTATCTAGTCTGTGTGGGAGACAAACTTCTGCAAAATGTTCTTGAGAATCTGATTAAACCTCTACACCAGCCCCTCCATCTGGGGGTGGTCTTTCACTGCTACAATCTGATACTCCTGGTGCAGCAGCAACATGAAGTTTGTCCCACAGTCTGTAAGGACCTTTCTAGGTGTGCCTACACTTGAAAACAGTTAAACAAGACAATTTCCAACCTGTCTAGCATTAACAGATCTAAGGGGAAAGGCTTCTGGGTAATGGCTGGCATAATCACAAATTATCAAAATGAAACGATAGCCTGAGGAACTTCTATAAAGGGGTCCCACCACATTCATGCCTATTCTGTCAAATGGTGTTCAATGACAGGGAAAAGCTGAAGTTGGGCAATCGCTAGTCCCCTAGGTGAAGTTGACTGACATGTTTCACATGAAGCACAAAAATCCTTAACATGGGTGTACATGACAAACTTACTGCCAATCCTGCTGATGGAGTTCTGGAATGCTAGGTGGCCTGCCCAGTTGATGGAATGTACTAGCCCCTTGACTGTTTGTGTAAGGCTCTGTGGCTAAGCTAAGGCTTCAACCTTACCCTGACTCTGGTAGAGAATGCCATTCTTAACCACATAGCAAGCATCAGATATACTGTCTGCTCTGCCTTGCCTCTCACCCTCAACCTCTGAGACCTTGTCAAACCAGGACTTAAATGTTGGATCACCTTGCTGCAGTGCAGCTATGACAGAGGCAATGTGAAAATCTAAAGGCTGGCCTCCACTTTTTCCCTCCTTCTCTGAGCTCTGGACCTCAGTGGCCTGACTGCACCTGCCTCTAAATCAGCATAAACCTCCTTAACTAGTGCCTCAACAGTGTCCCTCACTGCTAACCTGGCTATTACGTCTGGCTTGCTTTATCAAATCTTGCAGTGTGGGGACATCATTACCAAGACTAACTGGATAAGGTAGTCTGGGCACTAAAGCAGCTCACAGCCTGAACACGTACAGTAAGATAAACCACTGCTGTGGGGTACACTTTCTCGTCACCATGAACACAACTAATGTTGTAAGTGGTTTCAGTCCACAGGTCTCTCGGAACCTAGCATGACAGAACACTTCACTGACACCGGCACAGTGTGCTGAGTTGCCTCCTCTGCGGACTTTGGGTCACATTCCAGACCTCCGGCTCCGGGTCCACCATCCCCAAAAAGTGCTCCAGAATCTTACACAGTGGAAATCTTCATGTAGCGTATGATCTCATATTTATCTAGAAAAACTTCTTTATCCTTTTCATAGTCTTCAGAATCGGAAATGTCCATGGGAACAAAGGCACTGTGTGCCTTACCTTTGAGCAGAAGGTCAAGTTGAATAGCTTACTCCGTCTTTGATGCCAATGACTTTTGATGTCATCTTCAGGAGAGAGTGCTATCAACTTGGGCTCTCTGTGGATGTGTGGTGCCCGTGGTGGTGGTGGCTCATTCTGCCGGCTGGCTTGACTGACAATCACCCTTGGATCTTCCCCGTTATCATCATTATCACCATTACAGTTCTTTTCTCATATTCATCCCTCAACTCTTTTCACCTCTTCATCTCTCATTTCTTTCAACACAGATATTCTCACACAAAAATATACAACAAATATCATAATATAAACCCATCACCAAAAAATCTACACAATCTTAATAACTATTTACACACCCACATATAGACCTTATACATACCAAAAAAGATCTTACATAAAAAGAATATATTTGAACAATGCAACCGAACTCCCCTCTACCCACTTGTTGTTGCCCTCCCAGAACAAATAAACAGTGTGTGAGCCACTGGGGAATTAATTTGCCCAAACACCCTGGGAGAAGGAGAACAGGCAAAGGTAAGTCTGCGCATGACACAGATGAGTAAACCATATTCACTAATATATTCTATGGACTGGAGATCTAGTTATGGCATCCTGTCTGTCATCAAAAATCCCACGAAAAGACCAAACCTGCAATGGATGTAACATTCTGACAAGCATTGCCTCTACATCCGAAGCCTAATATGTCATCTTCCTCTGTGCTTGAGAGCTCCACTATTGTCAAAAAACTTGTTGGCGAGTGAACTGTTGCACTTCCTGACAAACTCCCTCTTTTTCCTGATTTTTTTTTTTTGAGTTGATCTGCATTATCCTAGTCCTGGAAAAATACGTACACTAAATCTGCTGCTTAAAATGTTCCACAACTAATATACATTTACTCCCTTTTAGTTATGTAATGCTAAAAAGTTCAGAACACAACCATTTTAAGAAAGTGTGAAAGCCTTTTTCTTTTAAATAAAGGTATATTTTCATGATTCTGATGGGCTTGAGGTTTTGAGCCACAGAGCAGCTGAGGAGGTGGCATGTATTGAGAGACACAATAACACGTGGTTGGTTTTGGGATTTGTTGACAGTAACAAAATGTAAAATATCACTAGCCTTATCCTTTACTATGTTTCTGGCATACAGCCTAAACTGTCTGTCCTTCCCATGTTACAATTTGATTCCCGCTCTGTGTCATGTTTGCCAGGCTCCCTCTCCCCAGCAGAGGAGATAGGCTTTCAACATTGATGTAATTTAGTCGCCAGCTGCTCTGAAGGCTGAAGGGAAGACTGGGGGGGGGGGGGGGGGGGGGGTGTCCGAATGTGCCCGGACTGGAGTTGGCCCAAAGCATCTCCCCACCCCATCACCCACCACCACCTCCCCACTTCATGCCCATGTCCCCCTGGCACCCTCCTCACTCACCACACATGATCTGTTATTCCCTTTGATGTCTTTCCTTGGGGAGGTTGTTATAAAAAAAAAAAAAACAGAAGCAGGATGAAAAATGCGCAAACACCCCTGTTTATCTGGCGCCCGGTAAAGTCAGAAAGGTAATCTGCAGTTCTGTCATAATATGGACAGGAGGTAAATAAGGGGGGGAATTACAAAGGGAAAAAACGAACACATGGCATCAAAGAGGAAGGCATCATGATGGAAGTGACATGTGCAGCCCACTATACATTTGGTGGCCCTGGCTTTGAAATGCTTTCAAAGTGAGTTTTAAGTTGCATTAGAGGTTTGTGTAGAGAAAGAACATGCTGTAGAAAACAGCTCTATTACTCTTTAGAGAGACTGTGATGTATAGCAGACAATATTGTATTGTTTTAATATACTGTAGTATTATTACACAAGTGAGTGTAGTTTTACAAGACAAGAAACAATCTCAGTCCAGCTTCATCACACATAACAATAGTGTCAGAACCAAACAGAAATGAACCCCAAGGCTCCACATGCAGTCTCAAGTGTATAAGCTAATGACAGAACTGACAGATCCACCCAACCCTGTTCTTTTCACCCTCAGCCCACACTGCCTTTTTGGTGATATAAGGCTTTCCCATTAAATATGGAAATTTCCGTTTCCGTGACAGATACTTCACAGAGGGGGGTTGATGGCATAGACAGTATTTTTTTGGAAGGGGAAGTGGCAGATTTTGATTAATGCGACCTTATCTGGTTCTGCACATGGAGGCAGAAGGGTTGCTGAGCTTGGCGGGGGTGGATGGCTGCCTGTTCTCTTCTTTTCCAGGCCTCTTTCTCTCCTCTATTTAAAATGGTTTCACTCACCCGCTCTTCATTTCTGCTACTGCTTTCTCTCCATTTCCATCCTTGTGTGGTTTGTACACTCACCTTCTATCTTCTATTATAATGTAAGCTGTGCTTTAAAGTTTTGTAGTCACTGTTCTTACACTTCGTGTGGCCTCCTGATAATTCTGCTTGATTTCCTTCTTCACTCTCTGTCCCCTCTTCACCTCCTCAGTCTCTTCATCTATATATCCCTACTGTCCCACTTAGACCTTCCCCTGCTTCTGTTAAAACTGCTCATCTGCCTGCTCTTCCATTCTATCTTCACTTTCCTATATTTTACTTATGCACTGGATCCTCCTCTCTCCTCCTGCCAGGCAGAGATTGAGGTGTGGCGGTGCCGCTTCTCCCTGTCGCTCCATCACCACCTGGCCCAGTTCCAATGCTTTTAGTGAGAGCTATCTGTCAAGCTATGAATAATACAGGCCCGAGGCTGGCGTTAGCTTGCTAGCTAGCTATGTGGAATCCAAATGAGGTTTACAGCACGAAGAGAGCACTTGACTTTTAGCTTGCTACCACAATCTCTCTACCAAGACAGGCAATTACTCAGCCCACAGATCCAGCTGCAGCCGTGGCAATCATGAAGGCAACTCTTCACATCCCTGTCTGCACACACACAGACACACAGATACACAGACACACAGACACACACACGCACACGCACACACACTTTGCATGTATAAGTAGACATGCACAACCCATCAGAGACACAGAGTATAAATAACTTTAAAATATAAATTTTCATACCAGTACTTCTAAAACAAAAACAGTCTATATTCAGAAAACTTCCACAAAATGCACAGCAATAAATAAACAGCTCAAAATATTTTCGACAGCGATTTCATGGAGGATTATGACAAAATCAGGCCATTGATTGTCGGTGAGATACTCATGTCCATCTGCAAGATACTGCTAACCACACACAATTATGAAAAGGAGATCATTTGTATTGCAAAGAGAAAAAGTTGCACTTTTTTCAAGAAAGTCATTTAAGTTAAACATTTGGTGAGGCAAACTCAAACCAATGTTTTGTCATTCTGGTAATCTATATTTAAAACACCACTGAGCACCAAAGATCTATGAATCAGCAGTGGATTTAATTCATCATCTCTTATCTGTTGATTAACAAGAGACCCATCGTCCACCTTTATCACACTTGTTCCACAGTTATGGAAGCGGGCTATCACATGTATTAGGCGTGTGACACATGTATCATCCCATAATTACTTTTGCACTGAGGCATCATAAGATGACAGTGTTAACCCATCCATCATTGTTTCCAATTCGTTGGTGGAGCGTGGGATGTAATTACAGAGTGCTAGGCAACGACAGGCTTCTCAGGTAAAAATAGTCATGCAGAATAAGAGACTTCTGCATGTGGTTGACATGAAGGTGTGTGCACAAGGTGTGTGTGCATGTGGACAGGAGGATGTGTGTGCGTGGCTGGGGGCATGTGCGAATGCATGCGTGCGTGTATTGTGGTAATGAGATCTAGTTAGTAATGCTCCAGAGTGTCTTATTAACAAATAATAACAGCACTCCTTTGTTTTTTTTACCTCTCCTCCCATCTATTATTCACACCTCACAGATTCACTCATGATTCATTTATAGAAGCATCATGTGCAACCTAAAAACTAAATGTCACCCAAAATATCACTGTCAGATGATACTTTGTGTATGAGCATGTGCATTTCTGTTCATGAATTATATTTTCTATCATGTGCGTGTGTGTATTTCATAGCTCCTTGGATTACCTACATTAGATGACCTGTATTTACAGCAACAATCTAACACTACTGTAGCAAGACAGTAAAAAAATGGGACTTCTACAAAGAGCTCCATCTTTACATACACACATAAGTGGGAATGATAGAGTGCTATTGAAATAGATGAGCTGGATCTTTCTGGATCAGTAACGAGGGCTGTAGTGAGGCCATTCTGCTATTCAGCCCCCCTGTTGTGAAATCAGCATGGCGCCCTGTGTACTTTAGCTGGATTCTCTTTCCGCTGAAATTGCCAGGTTGGAGAGAGGCACTCAGCTGGGAATGTTGCTCTACATGTGAAGTAGGCTGTGCACGTGTGAGTGCTTAGGAGATGTGTGTGTGTGTGACTTGCATGTCTACATTTGTGTCAGTGTGCAGCTTCAGAGCCTATGGAGGCTTGAATCTACGTGTGAATGTGTGTGTATAAGTGTATTGCCCTTTGCTTCTCTCTTCAGGTGAAGAGCCTGTTCTGAAGGCACTGCTCCAGTTGAGGCCCCTTGAAGCCAGGCTGGCAGCACTTTACTCAGACAGAGGTAAACCTACAGTACACCATCTGTCTTAACAGCAAACACTTAGTTGACCATCAGACAGCAGCCAGTGGTATGGCACCAGCAGGTAGCAATGCCATACTCTGGAAATAATGTCTAGTAATTTACTTCATTCTTATGATTCCTATAATATTGTTTTTCTCCAAATAAATCTGCCAAAATCCATCAGTCAAGTGAGAAAATGCTAGATAGCCTGCTAGCCTATTTGAAGTAAATATTTGTTTTAGTTCACAATATTAAAACTGTTTCACAACACAAATTTTATCTCTGAACAAATAAACATACAACAACAAAAACTGCCAATTGGTTCCTATTGCGGAAGTAATAGAAATAACAAATATATGGTTTCATTTAAAAAAAAAAAGCTCCCAAGACAGCACTGGAGTTTTGAGCAAATTACTCATAACCAGAGTAAATAGTGCTGGGACTACTTTCAGCTGTGGATTAACCCACACTTGGTGGTCTAGTCTGCTAAGTATTCCCTACAGCAGGATAGTGTAAGTGGGACTGACTGAAAATAAACTACAGTTATGCTGGGAATGTCACCCAGTGCAACTGTGTGGCTCACTGATGTGTTTTTAATAGATTTTGGCACAATGGAGCTCTACGGCAGAGTGAAAGAAAATATATCAGGGTTTGGATACAAAGACAAGACTTGAAAGTGTGATCGGTTCATTGTTGTTTTTTTTTCCTTTTCATTAGCATTTGTTGACAATAATGAAAATATAGCATATTACCATACCTATACCTATACTTTACAAAATATGGACTGATAAGAGAACAGTTTCTATAGACCGACGACAGTAGATGCTGTCCAGTAATTTGTTGGCTTACAATGTGCACAAACCAATGATCCAACCCATTCTCACTCAGGACCTCTTGACGTCACTTTGTAAGGCACCGGTTGCCCATTTAAAATCATTTTTCATTTTGCTTAGAGATCACAGCAGAGAGAGCAGAGGTGACTGTGTGCCTGCATGCGTGTGGTGTGTGTTTGTATGTGAGGGAGTAAATAGCATACCAACATACCAAATGGCATTTAAGTGTCTCTCCCTTTGCACTCCAGTAGTACTGCAGACCCATTACCTCAGTGCGTGTGTTTGTGTGTCCACCAGCATCTGTATGTGTGCATGTGCTTGTGTGTGACTACAAATGCATTTCTGAGCCATTCCTCCAATCAACTCCATGGTCCCACACGACTCACCCTCTACCTTTCTGTTCTGATCCTTTTCTCATTCATCATGCTTCCCTTCCTGTCCTCTTGCCAGAGGTCTTTGCTAAGGTGTAATTTAGCTCCTGCTGTTCTTTAATTTCTGCCTTAGTCAGCAGGGGCGTGGCTGCCCCCCTGACACCATGGATACAATCTGTCAATCATTTCCCCCAGTCAGGAAATTGCGTTCAAAGTGTGAGTAATTATTAAGTCTGCCCTGTGTGGTTTGAATTCAACGCCCTCTCGGTTTGGCACAGAGAGAAAATGTATTGAGGAGTAAGGCCTAATCTTGTTGTCTTTCCAGAATTATGTCCATTCCTCCAACGAGTTTCTTATGTTAGATTTTTCATACAGTTGTACAAACACCATTCACATGACACACATATCTCCAATATACTGCAGATTTGACAATATTCTGTTGTCTGTTCTTCATTCACTATATCCACCACACATAATACTAACCCAGAAAGCCACCCCTTGTTGCGCTGGCAGAAGCACAGCGACATACAGAGAAATGATAGAAGGAGTCAAAACAAGAGACTGTTAGAAAGTCTACTCAACAAAAACATGTTAATGACTTTCTTAAAGTCAGTTGTTTGTTAAAATCCTTGCAAAGCTTAAATCAAAACTGGTGAGCACGAATGTTGTAACAGTTCCTTTGCCTTCACTCTTAATTTATTAAAACCTACTTTGGAAAAGTCCCAAGTTACCTTTCTGTTCTACAGAAAATTTATTTTCATGGTCACATTTCATCCCAGGAACCACTTACTACCACTACCACAAAGTGTCAGTATGTCAGGCACAGTTGCTTGTTGTAAGCACCTCAGTCGCTGACCAAGGTACAGTGTACTGCCAGCCAAGCCTTGTTACAACAACCAGCACATAGAGGACCCATTACCCTTTGTTCATGAACAGATAAGACAAAATTAACAAAATGTCCATTTCCTTTAGTGGAGTGACTTCACTATAGACCATTTACCTTTACCTTTTTTGCAGAATAATTATTGTAGTCATGTTACTATAACTGACATGGGATACAATCTACTCTCGCCACTGACTATAAATGGAGAGAATATTTACTAACTTCGTTGATTGCCGATCTATAGAACTGCCTCATGGAAATATGCCTTAAGATAAGTCTTGAACTCAGAGGCTGATTAAAGTTAACAATGTCAGGTCACCAAGCCCTGCCCCCATAGTAACTGCTGTTAGGCCTGTCAGTTTTTTCTTTTTTGCACAGTTTATAGTGATAATAGTGGCAAATTTCATCAATGTTAGCTAGCGCGAGCTAATTAAGCTAAGATTAATTATATTACTTGGTTGAAAGAATCCTGTAAAAGAGGTCTTAAATGTGCACTTCATGGGTACATACATTCCAGATAGATAGATAGATAGATAGATAGATACTTTATTCATCTCCAAAGAGAAATTTTGCAGCTACATTTGCAGCTAAAGCTACATGCCCTTACATTCTCGTAACAAAATGTCAATGTAGCACCAGTTAGTCCTTGTATTGTACTTACATATAGGGAAGAATGTAACATCAAACTGTTTCCCTCTAGTATGATCCTGTTTTGCTGCATGTCTTGCAGACTTTTTGTTTGTGCTGTCAAACAGTATGTTACAAGAGAAAAGGAATGGACTCTTTGCTTTGGTTTTTGACCCTCACCAGCCTCACCCTCTCGTAAGTCTTTGTTTTGTTGCTCTTTTTGTTAATAAATGTATTTGACTGCACCAGCTTCGCCTTGTTTGGTCTGTATTTGGGTTTGATTCCAGTTGTTTTCCTTGACACAGTTCTACTTGTTTAACAGTCATTAAATGTTTTTACAAGGAATATTATCACAATATTGATTGAAACACCAGAGGTCATGTCTCTATGTTCAGGGGCAATTGTAACACATGTAATACCTTCATATAAATACCAAGGACCACAATAATCTCCCAAGAATAAACATATAGTTAAAACAATTTGATATCCATTGAACAGTTAATTTAATTTAAAAAAAAACATAATAACCATATAATAATACAAATATATAAACAATTTCTAATGAGTAAGCAGTCGACTTTGACAAATATGAGACATGAATCAGTTTGTCTGTTGGCAGGCAGAGAAGGTTCACCACAGAGCATGTGCAAAGTTTCATGGTTGTCTCGTTTCTGACTGTTGCATTTTTAGGTTTTACATGTGTCCCTTGTTTAAAATGTGTAAAAGATTAAATGGCTTTAACCAAATATCATGATTTTCAGCTCTGATTCATACACACTGAACACTTTGAAAGCATGAGAAATTAGATCTTGGCAGGAATTTAACCCCAGTCACTAGCTTGAGAAGCAAAATATGTATACATTGATATTCAAAATGAACACTTTTCTTAATTATATAAAAAACCCCACAAACATCTTTTTTGATGCCATATGTACTTCGTATACCTATAAATCTATTACAGCTGTCAATACTGTGATTTCTGTCCATCCCGAACCTCTCTCTCTCTCTCTCTCTCTCTCTCGTGCTATATACATAAAATTGAATTGAATTGTTGTCATTACTAGGCCAGATACCATTTTGAGTCAGGTTCTATTGTAAGTCAGTGTCACAATTGTTTATTTGTTATTGATACAAGCTACCCTGCTCATTAGAAACAATAAAGATACCATTTGACAAATATATAAAATATTAGACAACAGAATGACCATCAAATCTAGACAGATTTTAATTCACAGACATTAGAGGTTAAGACAGAATAAGAAAAAATCTGTCGATAAAAACAAATACTTTCATACATCAAAAATGAGTATTGCCAAAAAAAAAATAATGAGAGCATAAGATTTTGCTGATTTGACTGTCAACATAATTTAACACAGCACTGTGTTGATGTTGTTTGACATCAAAGCAAAAATGTTAAAGTTGCACATGAGTCAGATATGGATAATAAAATACAATGTTTTTGTACTATCATACAGTATAAAAATGTATAACAGTAAAAAATCTGTAATAATGCACACGATATTTGCACAAGATGTAATGGACATGAGCAAATATTAAAACATAAATAACAGGGAAGTGCAAAACAATGGTTTGTGCTGTTGTGATGTGAAACAACATGAACACAGTGCTACATTAAATGATGCTGGAGTTAAACAGTCTGACAGCCCTTGGAATGAAGGACCTGCAGTAGTGTCCTTTCTTTTATAGTGGATGCAGTAGGCTTTGCTGAAGGAGCTGCTTAAGGCCCTCACTGTCTCATGCAGGGGCTGAGGCGGGTAATCCATGATTGATGTCAGGTTGGCTAACATCCTCCTCTCACCCACCTCCTGGTGTCCAGAGGGCAGTCCAGGACAGAGCCAGTTCTCCTGAGCAGTTTGTATGTAGTTGATTCTATTTTGTATTCCTTTTTATTCTCTTTTTGTTCTTTGTCTGCGTCTCCTTCGTTATTCTTGCAATTATTGTTGTCAGTAACAATGTAATTTCCCAGGCATGGGATCTGTAAAGTTACATCTTATCGTATTTTTTAATTGATAGTAGCTTGAGGTGTGAGTGCACATATACATAGAAATACACACCCACTAGCTGTGAACCTATCCAAACACTCATGTGTGGATGTCAATAGAGTCTTATAACACATGCAGAGCCTCTGAGGGTATTCAAACATTCAAAGGCTGCGTGTGAAGCAGAGAGGGAGGTAGAGGTTACCGTTTGTGTGCCACCATCTAAATGCGGGGGTGGGGGTGGGGGTAATTAACATATTAATGACCGCACCTTCCTACAACTTCTGTTGGATAGTCAAACACTTTGATAAGTATGCAAATTAAAGCTGCACCATCTGAAGAGGGAATTAGCTCTGCCAAAGACAGTTGGGAGAGATGGAAGGGGTAGAGTGAAAGAAGGAGGAAGGAAGTTAGGAAGGAAGGAAGGAAAAGAACATGGAAGGGACAAGGTGTTAGGAGGGAAAGGGAAACTAAAAGGGGGCAGGAAGGAAAAGAGAAGAGGAATGTCAAGATGAAGACACAGGCGAAAGGAAGAAAGGAGTGAGGAGATAGTAAGATAGGAAGGGGTCTGAGGCGTGCTGATGAACTGTTTCAGTTATTTTTAATTATCTGTCATGCACAGTTGGTAAATGTGGATGTGTGTGGTATTAGACACACACACAGAGAATGAGAGAAAAGACTCTTTTCATTCTTGTGCTCCCCAGCTCTCAGATCAATATGCCAGTGCCCATCAGCCTGCAATGATGTGCAGAATGGCTGCAGGGGCTCAGACCAGCGGGCATACAGGCTCATACAGGGGCTGAGGTGGGTGGCTCCGAGTAACGACCTTGAGCAGGCAAGGTCAAGTAATTATAACACAGACTGATCTCATCATTGAAGAGAATGGTGAGTAATAAGGATAAGGGAGAGCACCAAGGGAAAGCAGTGTTCAATGTGGGTGAGACAAAAGGAATGAGAGAGGGGGAGAGAGAGCCAGTGTATGAATGTGTGTGGGTTGAAGAGACACCTTGTGTGAACAGCCAGGCCAGGGATTCACTGACATACTTGTCACATTCCACAATTATGTTGAATAATTAAAACGTTTCATTAACTTGATCATTTCCTGTTCGGCCATGTTTCAGCTCCGACACCATCAATTAAAGCTGCGGCCTGTACACCTCCCTCATTTGGCCAGTTGCCGACAGAGGACAACCTTATGTCTTTTGTATGGGAGCAGAAATCAGAAGAGCAGAAGACAAAAAAGGCGGAAAAAAAGATCAGCTTTAGCAGTTATCCACCTTACTTAACTGTTCTCAACACTTCAGTGCAAAAGCACACCGGGAGTGACAATGAAATCTACATGCTCAAGGTGAAATCGTGCAAATCTGGATTAGGTTTCCCTGAATTTTTTTGATTAATGCAAATAAGGGAGGGAATAGTTTACCTCTGCTAGTCAGCCGTTGGCACTGAGACTTTCACCTTGAAAATCTTTGCATATTGATAGCTTTTACACAAAATACAATTTTTCTGATACATGCAGTGAAATGTAAAAATACCTACACCACCTATTCCTTTAAGACAGACATTCATCACCTTACATTATTATAGATTCAGTACTTTTATGATGTGATACTGCAAGTGCTGCGCTTGTTCAACTACACACCACCCCAAAACACAAAGATGTCTTCATAAATCGTGGCCTTTGTTTAAAATCAGGGGAATTCTTTACTGTGCATTAACACCATAATTAACAAAAGCCCATGCTGCCCTAGTTATGTAAGACAGCTCTTTTTGTCTTTTGAAATTGGATTATGCAGGAAAATCCATCTATTTTCAGAAATAGGGGGTTCAGGGAAATTTTTATTCCAGTGCCTCTGCCATCCAGTCTCTGGCGCAAAGCTTTGCTTCTCTATTCAGCTCATGCGCAGTACTTATACACCCCAATAAACATGATTAGCATGGCTGACTATAAATATGCAAATGACAAAGGAGATGTGGAGGGGAATGTTTATGCTTTGAGCTCTCTGTCTCGCACAGCCCCTCCCCCACCCCACCTCGCATATGAAAACCATGATGAGGTTTAATGAGTTGTGGTCTCTGTTAAAGCTATCCTTATTTTTTTCTTTCATGACAGAAATTACAATCATGTATTTGCTGCTTTGACTGGAAAGGGTTGTTGTGGTCGAAATTGTTTTTTAGATATAAAATGTATGTGTTTCTGCATTTGCATGGTTAACTGACCCAGGCCTTTTATCTCCCCTGCCAAGCTTGTGGGAGTGGTTCCAGACTGTCTAGTCAGAAAGATTATGAGCCCCTGTCTTCATTTTTTGACATGCTGGGTGGAGACTGGCTTTTGTTGTTTGAATTAGACAGCTCAGAAGAGCCATACATGCTTCTCTTTGTGACCTTGTTTTCCTGGGTAGTACTGGACTGTTGGAAATGTTGTTTGAGAAGCAAAAGCCCACATAACCACTGTTGTATAGAGTGGCTACTTTCATCGGATGCAGCAGCAGCAATGATGCATAGACACATGCTGAGAGGACCCTTTTAAATTGGCAGTCACACACCTCACTGCCATATTTTTGCGAAGACCTAGAAAGTTAGTTTGCATTGCATTTATGTACATAAAAAACACACATGCAGTCACGCCCAGGCTGCTCCATGCAAAGTCAAGGCTGTTCGCCAGGGAGAGAGGCCATCGAACTGCATTATTGACATTAAAGATGCCTCAGTCTGGAGATCTTTCGCTGATCCCCTGATTAATTACTATCTGCAGGCAGTAGGAATTTGGGAGGGGGGTATTATTTTTTGATATTCAAATAGCCTCTCTACCCCCCCAGACAGAACTAGACTTTGTGTAGACAGGCAGGCTGAGTGGCTAACACTGGTGAACTTCTATTCGCACATCTCATCCTCCCAAAAGACTGCGTGGCACTGTATGTAATGCCGTTAAAACACAAGTATATGGGCTCTATTAAGACCAATGCTTAGGAGTGGCTGGTACACTTGAATGGCAAGTAACACAGCAATTTCTATTGAAATTGGTATTGTGCATCATTTTAAAATGATAAAAGCAGAGGGAAAAGTTTCTGTCAGCTGCTCCAAAGTGTTCAGCTCCAGTAACAAATGCTAGTCTAACTAAGACTAGACATGACAATGTGAGTCTCAGTAAAATCTGCGACTGGTGCTGGAATGACAGAACAAATCTTTTCTACTGAGACTGAGAATTCAGTATGTGGCCTAGCAGAACTGCTTCCAGGAAATAGCCACAGCCTTGCACTCCGAGTGTCACACTGGCAAAGGATGTCCTCTCCAGACTACTCAGCTCATATATTTTGGAAGTGAAATGGATTCATCCGAAACTTAAAAAGAGTTACAAAGTCATTTGAATATTGTGTGACAAAGTGTAGCTTAAGCAGTGCTGGTGGTGACTGACCAACACGTTTTCCACCCAAGGCTCACCATAGTCATATGTGCTCGCCTCTGAAATTCTTCAGCACTACAAGCTCATATCCTCAGGTCAACCTGACTCGACCCGACTGCTGCTGATACCAGCTCCCATACACACTCGCTGCCTTTGACTCTTCCTGTACATGCCAAACTACTGTCTGTACAACGAAGAATACCAAAGAGACCAATTAGGGAATTCAGGGCTGGCCAAATTCACTCTTGTAACTATGTCAGACGGTACATCCACTGGCCTGTGGATACTATTGCTGCTGCCTGCCAAGATTAGCAAGACTGACCCTATTGTTAATAATTATTTTACATACTGAATTAAATACTTTTATCGTATCAAGTTAAGTTTCTTATTTCTGCTACTGTCATAATACAAAATACACAGGAGTTGGTAGATTTTTGTTTGTATAATTAATTACTATGTTTGAAGAATAACAAAGCATAGATTTCTTTACTTCAACTCAATAACAGAACATCCTGGATAGGTCAGGTCAGGTTTGGACATATAAAGGGAACACAGCAGAACATGTAGCCTGTTGGTTTAGTGTCGGTGCTCTGCAGGTGTGCCAGACTGCTGTAACTGGGCAGCAGCAGTGAACAGTATATTCATCAATAACAGTAATAATACTGAGTATTTCGAATAAAAAAAAATCCCACAAAAAAGTAAGCAGAAACTCCATGCGCATGACATGACAAAATAAAGTAGGCTATGGAGGTCAAGTGAACCCCCCACCCCACAAATTGTAAAATTTTCAGCCTAAAGTGGCTTCTCAGAGGTACAGCCCTAGTGTGTACCACCACAGTATATGTGTATATCTTACAGTATATTCTGCAAATATACCTTCTATCTGTTATCTTATTGACAACATGTAAACTCAGATAACTTTGCCTTTTAACATGTATTATATTGAATTTAAAGCTTATCCTCACACTTTTGCATTCCTAAAAAAATACAATAACTCTTAAACCATGTACGAGGAAGAAACTTTTCAAGTGACAAAGAAAACCTTCAAATTTGAAAAAAAAAGTTGTGTTCTACCTTCCACCCATTCAAATCGCCCAACAAAAACTGTAGGCTGGAAGAGAGAAAGAGTTCTGCTGCATGGGTAATGAATTGATTATTGCTATCATGCTACATATCAAGTACATAAGATGAAAACATAATTATTAGATACTAGAAGAAGAGAGAAATATTATCAACTAGAGGGAAGAAATAATTTGATTCTTATCATTTCTGTTCCACCGTTAGACAGACAGAAAAATCGAACTATCCATAACTATTTGTTTGTGGTAGAAGAAACAAAAACATAGAGAGAAAAGCAAAAGGAAATGAAGGAAGAGGAGGGGAGAGGAAAAAAATGGCATCAAAGCACACTTTAGTGAGTGAAGGAAGCTATCTAACTGTAGAGAAAAGCCTGTGTGGTCTCTGGTTGGTAATAAGTTGACAGTTGATCCAGACAGTGTTTGACTACCTGTACCTCGGCACTAAGCCAATGTTAGGCCAATTCTGTGTGTGATTGTATGTGTGTGGGTGAGCATGAGGATGTGTTTGCAATTCTCAGGCTATTTTCCACCTATCTGTACATTTGTGTTTGTGTAGCTTTTGCTTTTGTGTGTGCTTGTGTACCAGTGCAGTGCAGTTTTTCAATTTCACTGACCTGAAAAGCTCGGTTAATGCTGGATCCACAGGCACTGGGGATGGGGTGAGAAAGAGAGAGAGAGAGAAAGAGATTATAAAACAGAACTAACTTATAACACAGGGAAGGGAAATGCTGAATCTTTTACCATGGTGTCATTGTTTTGATTACCATGAAATAAACTACCAGTGAAGCACCTTAAGGTCAGTAAATTAATTTTTGTTGTATTTGCGCAAAACAACACAACTGATTAACAACAGATTATTGTTATATTATTGTTATTGTTGATGACAAAATTTTGAAATTTTGTTCCTTATGCTTTTCATTTATTACTCCTACAAACGATGAAATCCATCCTGGAATATGCATTTCTTTAAAATACCGATTTCTCCAAAGTATGTTACCTTTATGGCAAAATATACAGCAAAGTGCTTGACAACACATGTCACATCCACCCATTCACACACTGATGGCACAGTCATCAGGCACAATATACTGTCTCTTGAGTCACAGTTGCCTCATATTTGTAAAAATTCCCTGGTATTTATCTGTAATACTTTAAACTGTGAACAGCTTTTAGTGAACAATTGCATACAGGATACTCTGACAGCTGTTGGTACATTCCTTCTTACAGAGTGGATGCAGCAGTCTGTTGCTGAAGGAGTTGCTGAGGGCCCCCACTGTGTCATAGAGGAGGGGTTGCCTATGTTGTCAATGGTGTCCAGAGGGCAGTCCAGGACAGAGCCAGCTCTCCTGACCAGTTTGTTGAGTCTCTCTCTGTCCCTCTCAGAGCTTCCACAGCCCCAGCAGACCACTGCATAAAAGATTGCAGATGCAACCACAGAGTCATAAAAGGTTTTCAACAGTGTCCTACATACGCCAAAGGACCTCAGTCTTCTCAGCAGATCGAGATGACCTTGACCCTTCCTGGCATCTGTGTTGGTGGACCAGTCCAGTTTATTGTTTAGGTGTACACCCAGGTATTTGTACTCCACACGATCTCAATGTCCAAGCCCTGGATGTTCACCGGTGCAGTCTGGGTGCTTTTCTGCGGAAGTCTATCACCATCTCCTTAGTCTTGCTGGCACTGATGTGCAGGTGGTTTAATCCACACCAGTCGACAAAGTTAGTGATGACTTCCCTGTATTCAAAAAAGGTTCCCCTGTGATACACATCCAACGATGGCTTTATCATCGGAGAACTTCTGGAGGTGGCAGCTGTCTGTGTTGTGTCTGAAGTTCAATGTGTATAGTGTGAAGATAAAGGAGAGAGCGCAGTACCCCACAAACTACCACATCCGACACACAGTCGCAAAGCCTCACACCTGAACGACAACCCAGAGTCGGCTGTGATTGTAGCGGGGGACTTTGATCACATTGAACTGAAGGCGGTGTTTCCCAAATTTCACAAGTACATAAAGTTTCCTACCAGAGACAGTAACATTTTGGATCAGGTTTACTGCAACATCCCTGCTGCTTAGGCTGTAGCAGCTCCACACCTGGGCATGTCAGACCACATCTCAGTAAAACTCATTCCTGCCTACAAGCCTCTGGCCTGCAGAACAAAGCCAACCACCAGGACAGTACAGATATGGACTGAGGAGGCCTCCTCTGCACTTCAGGACTGCTTTGAGCTTACAGACTGGGCTGTGTTCAGAGAAGAGGCAGACCTTGCGGAGTACACATCATCTGTATTGTCCTATGTTCAGTTCTGCACTGACGCTGTCCTCCCTGTTCGGACCATCACAGTGTTTCCCAGCCAGAAACCATGGCAGAGCTGGTGACAGGCTGGCTTATAGCAGGGCTCGAGCAGAGCTGAAGAAAGGAATTAAGCAGGCCAAGCTCTGGTACAAAGAGAAACTTGAAGATCACTTCAATAACAACAACCCCCAGAACATGTGGAGAGGCATCAGAACAATGACAGACTACAAGCCTAACACTCAACACATCAACCACGACCCCACCCTGCCTGACACCTTAAACAGCTTCTTTGCCTGCTTGGCCACATCAGGCAGCAGAGAAGCTACACACCTACCCCGGCTGGAGGAGCAGCAGGTGACATCCACCCTGAGGAGGATCAACACCCGAGGAGCTACAGGACCGGATAAGGTGTCAGGCCAGACTTTGAGAACATGCGCTGACCAGCTAGCAGGAGTGTTCCTGGACATCTTCAATCTGTCCCTTCAGCTGTCTACGGTTCCTGAGTGCCTCAAGTCCTCCACCATCTATCTGGTACCAAAGAAGACATCCATCACCTGCCTGAATGATTACCGGCCTGTTGCTCTGACCCCGGTAATCATGAAGTGCTTTGAGTGGATTATTCTCAGGTACATCAGAGACTTCATCCCCTCGGACCTAGACAGCCTTCAATTCGCCTACAGAGGGAACCGGTCCACAGAGGATGCTGTCTCCATCACCCTTCACACAGCCCTGACCCACCTGCAGCAGCCCAACACCTACATCAGGATGCTATTTGTAGACTTTAGCTCAGCTTTCAACAACATCATCCCAGACAAGCTGGCGCAGAAGCTACATGCAGGCCTCAGGTGGTGAGAGTAAGGGCCACAACATCATCCCCTTTGTTCCTCAGCACGGGCACGCCACAGAATTGTGTGCTCAGCCCAGCCTTCTTTACCCTGTTCACACCTGACTGTGCTGCCATCCACCCCACCAACACAGTCGAGAAGTTTGTGGACGGCACTACAGCAGTGGGTCTCATCTCAAATTACAACGAGCCAGCTTACCCAGTTGTGTTCAGCCAACAACCTGGTGTTGAACACAGGGAAGACCAAGGAGGTCATTGTGGACTTCAGGAGGTCCAGAAAGATGGATCACGCCCCCCTCCTCATGGACGGAGAAGTGGTGGAGCGTGTGGACAACATCATGTTCCTGGGACTCCACATCACATCTGATCTCTCCTGTTCCATGAACACCTCCCGCCTGGTGAAGAAGGCACAACAAAGGCTCTTCTTCCTCAGGAAACTGAAACGAGCTGGACTCTCCTCTCGGTTGCTCGTCAATTTCTACAGGGCCACAATTGAAAGCATCCTCTGCCTTAGTGTGACAGTGTGGTATGGCAGCTGCACGGCACAGGAGAGGAAACAACTGGCACGGGTGGTTAAAACTGCACAGGGCATCGTGGGCTGCCCCCTTC
The DNA here is from genome assembly GCF_017976325.1 of Chelmon rostratus. Lineage (NCBI taxonomy): Eukaryota > Metazoa > Chordata > Actinopteri > Chaetodontiformes > Chaetodontidae > Chelmon > Chelmon rostratus. The sequence goes on along the minus strand of NC_055672.1, from coordinate 25,194,690 downwards.
CTGACCTAGACTCTATATATGAGGGCCGGGTCAGGAAGAGGGCGAGATCCATCGCCACAGACCCCAGCCATCTGGGCCACAGACTGTTTGTACCTCTTCCATCAGGAAAAGCGGTACAGGAACATCCGCTCCACCACCAACAGACTGAGAGACAGCTTCTTCAACCCCAGCAGCCCCCCACTGGAGTGAGAGACTGTGAGAACTGTGAACCACTGCACACCGCACTTTGTCTACCTTCACCTCCACCTTCACCTCCACCTTCTGTGTACTTAAAATTTAAGCACACACACGCTTACCTAATTTTCAGCTGATTCTCAGTGTATACATTTTAGTATATATTCAGCTGTTGTTGGTATATTTTATTGTTTTAGTATATTTTTATTGTCTTCGTTTATTTTATTTCTAGTATATATTTTTTATTGCATTTCCGCATATTTTTCCTGCATGTTAGTTTATTTTATTCCCTTATCTTTATTTTATGTATTATCTTTCTTATCTTTCTTATTATCTACACGGGGTTGCAATGCAAATTTCGTTGACATGCTCAATGACAATAAAGGCAATCTTGAATCTTGAATCTTGTCCGTTAACACCTGAAGTTTGACGACACAAACGCAACAGTTATCTGCCTCATCTGAGACAATGACGAGTCTGCACACAGATGGGAGGTTGACAGCTGGTGCAGTCACACTTAAAACTTGGAGATGACAGTGGACTTCAAGAGAAGCCCCTCAACATAGTCCTGTATTACCATCTTCAACAACATTGTGTCCACAGAGAATGTACTGTACTTCCTGAATCTGGCCATGAAGTTCAGCCTGCCTCAACCACTGCTGAACCAGTTCAAACAGGAATAATCCAGTCTGTTCCTTACACGTCCATTATGGTTTGGGTCTGCCACCAAACAAGACAAGAACAGACTGCAATGGACGATAAGGACGGCTGAGAAAGTCAGTGGCCAACCTGCCGTCCATTCAGGACTTCAGGACACACCTCCAGTCTGAGGAAACGGGCAGGAAGCATCACTGCAGACCCCTTGCATCCTGGACACAACCTGTTCCAACTTCTCCCCTCTAGTAGACAGATGACTGAATGCCAAAGCACAAAGACACAAAAACAGTTTTTTGCCACAAGCCATAACCCTGATGAACAGTTAGCAAGTCACAGTGCCACCCACTGACACCAAAACTTCCACTAACTGGCCATTTATAATCCATTTATTAACATGCACATTCACCTCTCACTGTTACTGTTAACACACATTGTTAATGTCATTGTAAATTGCATATATTGTTAATTGCCTCACCATTCTTAGTATACATTGTTTATTGCTAATCTTATATTTTGGCACTATTTAACTGTTGCAACGTGTTTTTTTTGTCATTTTTCCAGTGCATGTACACTGAGTGCGGTCTTGCAGTCAAATTCCTTGTACGCACACACATACTTGGCCAATAAAGCCAATTCTAATTTTGATTCTGATTCGATTTGTCACGAAATACTTTTGCTGTGAATCGACCAGGTTGTCATGGTAATGTTAATCGAAATTGCACACACGCTTGCAGGTAGCAACTCTCTGCACAGGTGTCCTACAGTATATGTGTTCTCTGTTTTACTAAACGTCCAACATATAGCTGCTGGTTAAATGGTTAATCATAACAACAGAGGCAATTTTTTTGCAATATGTGGAAATGAGAGAGCAGTGAGAAATGGTAACTCAGCTGTGACAGTCTGGGATTTGTGCAGTGGTGTGTGTACAGTATATGTGCATGCTTGTGTTTGTGCATGTGTGTGTTGGGGGAGTGAAGGTCACCCTGAATGACAGTGCTGCTGTGTGTATGTGTGTGTATCCGTGTAGATACCTTTGGAGCGTGAGCGATGGCACTTATCGACTGCATCCACCTCCATCTGCAGAGAAGGCACAAACAAGCTGTTAAACACACAATCAACAGCACTGCAAAATTATCTTTAATTTGGATGCATGTTCACATTAAGAGTACATTTTTCCCTTTGACAAACATGCAATTAATGCAAGTTTGCAAAACTTATTATGAACTGAGCATATTAATTTCATGAACTGTTCTGAAGATTATTGACTGACAATCAGTCTTCAACAATTTACGCATTTGTGTAAACGATTAAAATAGATAAAAGACAATGGTATATTTGGATTCCTGTTATCTTAAATCATCGCTGAGCAAATGAAACCTATACAAGCCCTTTGAATTTATAAGAATGCAGTCATTAAATGGATCTTTTCAACCAAAAGTCATTATTTAGTTTATCAATGGTTGTGTGATCAGACATTTTCTCCATGTTTAGGGGAATAACTCAAAACCTAAATTATGCCATGTTATACTTGACTGAAATAATTGAATGGATTAATAAATTACATAACTAGTATGATCTCCTTCAATTAATGCCAAAAAATGTCTGAGGAAATGTTCTATGAATAACCACACACTCCATTTTTATAATAAATATAATTTCACATTTTGAAATGATGCAATACATGCTATTTCTGGGGGATTAATTTCTCAGTCTCTCCATCCACCCATCCACCTATTCATCTTTCCAACTATTCATGAATGTGCGAGCAATCATTGAGTAATTTTACAGATGAACTGCAGACACAACATCATCCAACATTAACATGTATGATTTCCATTTAAGTTGTCTGTTCCTTAGTATTCAGGCCTTTCAAGGTCTTGATGTCAGAGCATGTGTTATCCTTCCTTCCACATCTCTTTCATGTACTGTATGTCAGACCAACATATCCCTTTAAAGATAGGTGTACCTAACATCTCATAAATTGTTGAGGAGCCTGAATGCCTCTGAACGTTGCTCTGTTATTGTTAGATGTCACTAAATATACATGCTTGCTGGGTTTGGACTATGACGGCAGGCCATGGCCCTGTTTGCATTCTCAAACATGACTTATTAACACCACACATACTGTGGTGTAGAGCCCATCTGGCCTTATGGTGTGTTTCCTTCTGAATGCCCATAAACAACAGGACAAAAATAAGATGATGAAATGCAAGGATGCCTTGCAAATCTTATTAGTGTAGCAGAGAGGGAATGACGTGGAGTCTTTTGCGGAGGGTGACCTAAACTATCTATGCATAAATAGATGTATTTTATATAAAGCACAACTCTGGTTACCATGGCAATGGAAAATGAATCCTTGCTGGGGAAAAAAAGAAAGGGCAAAGGAAAATAACAACTTATCAATCCAGTTCACTTCTCTCTCCTTTCAGGCACTCACTCAGACAGAGAGACTGAGCAGAGAGTACTATGAGTGTGTAACATTAAATGGCTCTGAAGTAGTCATGTGAGCAAAGTGGAGACCTCTCACTGAGCATCTCTCATCAGTCTCATCGTTGTTTTATCAAAGGTTTTGTGGAACAAAATGAGCGGGACTGACACTGTCCATCCACAAACCACTTCAAAGTGTTGCAGAAATCATGTCCCACAAACACACACAGATTTTCTTAAAGCACACACACTTGTTTACGTCTGAGCAACAGGGTGCACACATCATAGTCCAATGTTTTTGTTTGTTTGTTTGTTTGTTTTTGTGTTTTTTTTTTCTCGTGTTGCTTCCGTCACTGGTCTCGGCCAATTGTGCATACTTACGGATGGACAACTGGTGAGACTAGTGTTTTGCATTTTACTCTTTTCTGGACTACTTACAAAAGCAGTGGGAGATCCATTCAGCCACAGCTTCATTGTTTATACTCGGGAACAGCTGTTCGCGCTGAGCAACACAAACATACTCCCAGTGGAAAGACCGGAGATCCCCACGGAGATAAGGAGAAGGAGAAGGGGATGCAGAGCTGAAGCAAAGTGCCGGAACAAGAGAAGGTAGTATAAACCATTCATACCATCTCTTATTATGGGGCATGTAAGATCTCTCCCCAATAAGATGGAAGACCTAATGGTGCTAAGCAGTACTGAGCACCGCAAGTGTAGTATAATGTGCTTCACAGAGACGTGGCCGAAAGAACTCGACACACATGCCACTTTGGATGGATTGCACCTTCTAAGAGCGGACAGGCAAGCGACGGAGAGTGGTAAGACGAAGGGTGGGGGTGTAGCATGTTGTTTACAAATATTGCTACACATCAGTGTTAAGGAGCAGTGCTGCACAAGAGACATATGTGAAAGAAAATGTTGTATTTTGTCTGGAGACTTCGATGTCTTAATGCAGGAAGGTTTATTGATGCTCGGCTGAGGAGAACAGAGAGATTATCAACACAGTGTGAACACTGCCTGATGCCACCTCAATTCCCCAGGATGCTTCCCGTGATCAGTCCTTTATCCTAGCTGGGAGCGTTATATCTGCTTCATGCCCAACTATGGTCATTCTTTAGGCACAAAGACTATGTGCAATAAATTGATTGGCTCTTCATACCTAAAAGAAGGAACTATGCTCATCCATGTTCCCCAGCTCACGTTGCAAGAGTCTTCAGGTCGCCATCAACACAGGAACTGTCTGCCCCGCCATGTCTGGAGGACAGCACAGCTTATCACCTATGCCCTTGGTTGCCTCAGCAATGGCAATTGTCGGTTGTCTTGGAAGACGTTTCGCCTCTCATCCGAGAAGGCTTCATCAGTTCATGCGCACAAGACTAGATAGGACTGCTCTAGTCTAATGAAATGGCGTTAGGTTCAAGTATTTACCCTCTGAGTGAGGCTAACCCCCAAAACCAAGGATGGTATCACTCTATTGTGAGGCAAACGATCCCCCATTGAAACGGGGTAGTGTGCAACCCTTGGGTGTTAACGACAGTCGTCTGCCTCGTTTGTGTCTCTCCCCTGAAGAGAATTAGGCTCAACCACCTCCATCACCTGGTGAGCCGCGAGCTGGACCGCCTACAGTTTGCATACCAACCAGGCATTGGTGTGGAATCATCTACCTACTCCATCGATCTCTTTACCCACCTGGAGAGCACTGGGACTGCTGTGAGGGTCATGTTTTTTGACTTCTCCTGTGCTTTCCACACAATCCAACCATCACTGCTGAGGGGGAAGCTTGAAGGAGCTGGAATAGACTGCAATCTGGCTGTGTGGACCATTGACTACCTCATCAACAGACCACAGTATGTGCGGTTTCGGGACTGTATGTAGTAGATGATGTGGTAGTTTGCAGCACTGGGGCTCCGCACAGTGCTCTCTCCTTTTCTCTTCACCCTCTACACATCAGACTTCAGACACAACACTGACAGCTGCCACCTCTCGAAGTTCTCCAATGATACAGCCATTGTTGGACGTGTATCACAGGGGAATGAACTGGAATACAGTGAAGCCATCACCAACTTTGTTGACTGGTGTGGACTGAACCACCTGCACATAAACGGCAGCGAGACCAAGGAGATGATGATAGACTTCAGCAGGATGGTGTCACAAATCAAACCGGTGAGCATCCAGGGTTTAGACATTGAGAGTGTGGAGCAGTACAAATACCTGGGTGTGCACCTCAACAAAAAAAACTGGACTTGTCTACCAACACAGATGTTCTGTACAGGAAGGGCCAAAGTTGTCCCCATCTGCTGAGAGGACTGAGGTCCTTTGGAGTATGTTGGACATTTCATGACTCTGTGGTTGCATGTGCAATCCTCTACGCATTGGTCTGCTGGGGCTGTGGAAGATCCAAGAGTGACAGAAAGAGACTAAATAAACTAGTCAGGAGAGCTGGCTCTGTCCTGGACTGCCCTCTGGACATCATTGAGGATGTAGGTGAGAAGAGGATGTAAGCTAAACTGAAATCAATCATTGACAACCCCTCCCACCCCCTGCATGACACTGTGGGCCCCCTCAGCAGCCTCTTCAGCAACAGCCTGCTGCATCCACTCTGCAAGAAGGAACGCTACCGCAGGTCCTTCATTCCAACAGCTGTGAGGTTATTCAACACAAGCACTGTATAATGTAGCACTGTGTCCACACACACTGTTTTTTCTTTATACTACTGTAAAACATCCTTCTACCTATAACCTGTGCAATATTACATTATTTCTTACTAAAGTACTACACCTATGGATATATATTTTTATTTCCACTGTGACACATATATATTTATGTACTGTGCAACAGAGCAAACAATGTACTTAACTTATCCATACCAACCATGTGCCATCTTTTCAAATCCTTTCTAGTCTTTCCTATAAAATGCACATATATATAATCAGCTTTTTATTTTGTATTTGTTTTTTTTCCATTCCTTGGTATTGCAATGTGTATTGCTGCTGCCCGTCTCACCAAATTTCCACAGCTGGGGACTAATAAAGTTTATCTTATCTCTTATCTCATCTTATCTTATCTTATCTTATCTTATCTTATCTTATCTTATCTTATCCTTTCACAAGACTACACTTGTGTCACACATTCAACAACATAATCTATGGAGTAATTTATTCAATGTCAATTAACTCTTCTCTCTTCTTGACTTTAAAGTTTGGGGTTTTGCAGGTGGCACTCTTTTCTTTGTCTGTTCAGCCAAGGAAGGTATAGTTCCAGTTAACTTTGATTTATCTAAACAAATGGCTTGTCTTGCTGTTAGAAATATAAAATCTTTCCCAAAAACATTTGATGGCTGCAAAAGCTTAATATGTTCTGGAAAAGAAGCATTTGTTTAAATGACAATGCAACTGATAATTAAACTAAAACAGGTAGTATATAAAAATAATCTTTTTGAGGAACTAGAGTGAATGAAACAAATGAATAACTAAAAACAAGAATAATAGTCTCAATATGCTTATAAATATATAGTATATACAAATATCAACATCTTTTGAGGTGGACCGGTCATCAGGACATTAAAGTGCAAAACATGCAATTTCCTGTAACCAGTGGGTAGCGCTATGATTATGAGTAAATATTGTCCTATAGTTCTGTTCAGACCCGGAATCTTATCATACATGTGAGGTTTGGGGCAGATTGGACTATGTATCCTGGTGAAATGCACAAAATGGCCCTGGCATTTTGCAGGGATTAGCACAACTTTTCATCATCGAGGTTTCTAGAGTGCACTGAATTTGAAGTTGATCTGATGATCTGTAAGAGGAGTTAGTTAAAATGTGAGCCCTGCAAATGGCCAGATTTGCAGGGCTCATATATGAAATACGTCAAATTTTGCCATTCATTTCAAAATGGCTGACTTCCTTTTGGATTTAAGGTATGACTCCAATAGACTTTTTCGTAAGTCTGGACATGGTTAATAAGCCTACCAAATTTCGTACATCTAGGTAAAACGTGCCTTGGCGGCTGAAAATTTTCTAGGGGGTCATCAAGCCAATTTGCCATGCCCATATCAGATTGCAAATTTCACCACTTCTGACCTGCGTGCTAAATTTCATGACTTTTTGATGTTGACTCCACAAAAAAGCCTCCCAAAGTTGAAAAGAGAAATAACAATCGAAAAAAACAATCTGAGCAGAAATAACAGCACCTTCACAGTTTAGGGCTCGGGCCCTAATAAATATAATTATAACACTAATAATAATAACACGACACCCACAACAAGCAAATCCAGCAGCAAAACAACAGCAACAGTAACAGCATCAGCAGCGTAAGTCTTGTCATCACTGCTTCCTTTCCCAAAGCACCTCTCGAGGGTTGGACCCAGGAAGCATGCATGCCTCTGTGGCTCATGATATCTTGGAGAGCCCTTCATATTCTGTCTGGTTTTTAGCACCCATGGGAAAATGTCACAGCTGTAATGAAGGTTAGCCTGCTTATTGAGGATTAGGAAGAGGCCCACTTCTTCTCTGTCTGTGTCTCAATTTGACCCTGGATCAATGGCTTTACAGGCCCAGATGAATAAATGACAGAGTCACGTTGATCCAAGCTCCAAAAGTTTAAGTTGGCTAGTTCAGTGAACACATATAATGATGCAAACTCCAGAGAAGACATTGTATATTTTCTTATTTATACACAACCTGCAATTTATATAATTTAAACAACAATTTAAATTACATGTGTTTTGAAATGTATTGCGTTGCTGTCCAATGAAAACCATATCTGCAAATTTAGATTTAGATTATCTGGAATGCATCGTCAAAAAGCTGAAAACAGGAGTGTCTTTATTAGGTCATGAGTAGTTCAAACTACATTACATTGTTTTCACAGGACATGGACAATAGAGTGCTTTAATGCCAATGTATGTATGTTTTCAAATTTGTAATGATTGACTTTTTAAAATCATTCTATAGTCAAATGTATCACGGGGACCAGAGTGGGCGAAATTGAATCAAATTTGAAACTGCTGGCTGAGGATAAGTGTAAATACAGTAAGATTGTTATTCACGTCGGCGGTAATGACACCCGATTACGCCAATCAGAGGTACATATGCAAAAACAATGTCAGACTCTGTAGTTTTCTCTGGACCCCTGCCAAATCTAGTGATGATATGTTTAGCCGCATGTCATCATTCAATTGTTGGCCGTTGAGGTGGTGTCCAGCAATGTGGGATTCATTGATAATTGGCAGACTTTCTGGGTAAAACCTGCTCTGATTAGGAGAGACGGCATCAATCCCACTTTGGACCGAGCAGCTCTCATCTCTAGAAATCTGACCAAATTTATTACTCACCAAAACCCGTAACAACCCAGAGTTGAGTCCAGGAGGCAGAACTGCGGTCCTATACGCTTTCTACCCTTTCTCTCTAAAATCCTTGAGAAAGCAGTTGCTAGTTAGCTGTGCAACTTTTTACATAACAATAGTTTATTTGAGGATTTCCAGGCAGGATTTAGAGTGCATCATAGCACAGAGACAGCATTGGTTAAAGTTGCAAACAACCTTCTAATTGCATCAGACAAAGGACTCGTCTCTGTACTGGTATTACTAGATCTTAGTGCTGCTTTTGACACGTCATCACAGATTCCTCTTTTATCGGATCATTATTTGATTACTTTTGAATTCCTAGTACCAGACTAGCCACCATTAGGCAAAAAATCCCAACACCAGATGCTTATCTGATAGTGCTATAGTTAAATTTAAGGATGTGATCCCATCCATTCAATTCAATTCAGTGACATGTCTCACTACGACAGAGGACTGCTGTGACAGGTTCATTGTGTGTGACCCTTGACTCTATTGCCCATGTAAAAAAGAAGATAACAAAACAGAAGAGGTTAGCTCCTTGTTATACCCCCCAAACCCGCAAATTGAAGCAAACGTAGTGATAACTTGAAAGGAAATGGCGTTCCACCTATCTGGAAGTATTTCTTCTTGCCTGGCAAGACAGTGTTAAAACATAGAGTGCCAGAGCAGCCTATAGAGGAATATAGGAAAATAAAAACAATCCCAGGTTTCTCTTTAGCACTGTAGCCAGGCTGACAGACAGTCATAACTCCACTGAACCATGTATTCCCTTAAGCATCAGTAGTAATGACTTCACAAGTTGATCATCATTTTTGATCAGGATTTGTCAATTAACTTCCACATAAAACTAATTTCAAGGACTGCCTTTTTCCACCTACGTAACATTGTAAAAATCAGGCACTTCCTGTGTCAAAATGACGCAGAAAAACTAGTCCACACATTTGTTACTTCCAGGCTGGATTATTGCAATTCCTTACTATCGGGCTGTCCCATTTCATTGGTAAAAAAAATTGCAAAAACGAGGGAAAGAGACCATATTTCTCCAATATTAGTCGCTCTGCATGGGCTCCCTTTAAAATCCAGAACATAATTTAAAATCCTTCTCCTTGCCTATAGCACCCTATTACCCCAGTAGAACATTGCGATCCCAGAATGCAGGCTTATTGGTGGTTCATAAAGTCTCTAAAACCAGAATGGGAGCCAGAGCCTTTAGCTAGCAAGCTCCTCTCCTTCTTTCATTTGTTGTCCGGGAGGCAGACACCCTCTCTACATTTAAGAGTAGGCTTAAAACTTTCCTTTTTGATAAAGCTTACACTTAGGGCTGGCTCAGGCTTGCCTTGAACCAGACCCTGGCTATGCTGCCATAGAATTAGGCTGCCGGGTGACTTCCAATGACACCTCTGTTCTCTTCTCCCTCTCCATGTGTATGTATTCCTGTCTTACCAAGGCATGTTGCTAACTTGGCCTCTTCCCCGAAGTGTTTGTGCTTTCTCTTCTCGCAGGTCCAAATAGAGAACGGCTGAACCCGACCTATTGATTAGGCCTCCTGCAATGGCCCTGCCAGACATCCACTGCAACTTTTCTGCTATTAATATGTAAATACATCACATATGCATTATGGAACGGAGATGATTTGTTCCTGTTTAATTATGGCAAAAAAAGATGCAACACCGCCATCTATTGGCGCAGTAGTTGGCTTGGGTACTGCACAGAGGAAAGAGGACTTCACTCTGGTAAGACGTCCTGCTGCATGGTCCGGGATAATTATTCCATTTAACATTTCAGATGTTTATACTTTATATTTACTGTGTCAAATACACACTGTGACCTGCGCTAACTGTTTTGGCAACTTACTGTGAGTTATACAACCGTAAAATTATGTTTAGAGACTTGTTAATGATGCTAAACTATCTCAAATGTTTTCCCTTGTGTCCGGTGTTGTTCAGATTGTCCCGAGACTGTGTTGCGAATTTTCCCGCGCCACTGCGGTGCTGTATACTGTGTTTCAGGAAGGAGCGGTAATAAAAACCCCATAATCCACCTGGTAGTCGTCTGTGGTCTGTAGAAACAACAGTAGTGTGGAGCTGCATCTCACAGATGGCTGTGACTTGTCACATATACTATGCCATGTGTACTTCATATAGCTATACATCTATTAGAGCTGTCAATGATTTCTGTCCATCTCCGAACCTCTCTCTCCCCCTCTCTCTCTCTCTCTGACTCTCTCTCTCCCTGCCTCTCTGTCTCTCTCTCTCTCTATCTCTCTCTCTCTCTCTCTCTTTCTCTCTGTCACTCTCTCTCACCCAACTGGTCGAAGCAGGTGGTGCACTTGCTCATGAGGGAGTTTTTGGGTCTCTGTTGCTAGTTTGGTCTGTACCTGCTTTATAGGTAAAGTGTCCTGAGACAACTTCGGCTGTAATTTGGCGCTAAATAAATAAAATTGAATTGAATTGAATTCACACTATTTATTTCTACTTTAAATTGCACTAAAAGCAGTAGCGATTCTGCTTTAAATTACACAAATCAACAGCAGTAGAGATTAAAGTTGCGCTGTGGATGGCCACCTTGGTGGTGCACTCTCTATAACGCACATCTGATGCCATGTGCTTTGTTAAAACCTGGCTCAGTGAGCACACACAGAACACTGCCCAGATTTCACCTATTCTTCATAACCGAGCTTTTGGTGAAAACCAGGGAAGGCAGAATCTGCTTCCACATTAATGAAGGTTGGTGTACAGATAACACAGTGTTGAAGAATTCATACATCCTAAAGCAGGCATGTCAAACTGATTACATAAAGGGCCGTGTGGCTGCAGGTTTTCATTCCAACCAAGGAGGAACACATCAAGCCAACCATTCAACATCAAGAAATCACTTAGTTATCAGCTGAAGACTGAGATCAGCTGATTAATTGATTCCAGCCTGGTGCGTTCCTCCTTGGTTGGAACGAAAACCTGCATCCACACGGCCCTTTATGGAATCAGTTCTTGGGGATTTCAACAGAGCAAATCTCAGCCACAAACTGTCATAATACAGACAGTACATTAATTGTCCTACAAGGAACACTAGAAAACTGCTACACAACATTAAAGGTATATTGCTCTGTCCTCTGTGAAAGCATGTAGTTAAAACATGAAAAGATGGACCACTGATGCAATGCTGGAAGTATTTTTTTTTTTTATTGATCAAGATTAAACTATAAATGTTTAAATAAACAAACTTTAAGGTCATAAAGACATGGATGACTGGTAACTTTCTGTTACTAATTTTGGGCAAAACTGAAGTTATAGTACTTGGCCGTAAACACCATAGAAACACACTATTGAATGAAATAGCAACTCGAGATGACATTGCCCTTGTATTCAGGACCACTGTAAGGAGTTATCTTTTTTCACCAACATTCAACCAACATGGACCCAGCTGACTCAGACAGGAAGATTGAAGGCTTGCAGCAAGCTCTGTCACACCAGGGAAGACTGCTTGGACAAAACATGTAAAACCTTCAATACAGTCAATAAACAGCAACAAACCTCGCTAAGCTCAGTTAACTTGCTCAATTCACAAGTCACCCTGTTATCTCCTGTTCTTGCCTCCCTAGCCTCTGCAACCTCCAGCTCCAGCTGGCGCCACCCCAAGTCTACATCTGGTCGGGGAATCGCACACCTATGATCTGGAACCTTCTCAGGGGAATTTGGTAACTGTTGTGGCTTCCTCCTTTGGTGCACCGTGATGTTCTGTCAGAAACCACTAAGCTTTCCTACTGAGATTTGCTAAATATGTTTTGTGCTGGGGCTATTAAGAGGGCGAGTGCTGGTGTGGACAGAAGCACTTTATACTCATGGCCAGTTGGAAAGCATGTCTTTTGAAATGTTTATCTCTGTTTCGTAATGTGTTTGACCACCTGGATCATGTTGGAATTGTCTCGGGGAGATTATTATGCCAAAAAGAGGGCACCTGGAGTATGACAGATTACTCTGTGGAGTTCTGGACAGTGGCTGCTGCGTTTTGGTGGAATGAGGAAGCATTCCGTGATGTGTTCATCAAAGGTGAGTTTGTGACCCATGATTTACCTCCTGACTTGAAGCCAGTGGCAAACTTTGCGATTTGGCTTGATAGCCAAATTAGGGAGAGGTGCGGAGAGTAGGAAAAACCCTCTAACTCACCTGTTTTCTCCTCTCGCCCAGCAAATTCATCTTCCGTCTTGTTAAGACAGTCCTCAGTGTCTGAAGAGACATCCTCCGCTGTCACTGCATCTGGAGAGGAACCCATGCAGCTGGGGAGAGTCCGGTTGCCTCGGGAAGAGATACAGCGGCACAAACAAGCAGGAGTATGATTGTATTGCTGAGATCCAGGACACCGCATCATGACCTGTCCAGTTTGGTCAAAAGAGAGGTATCACCAATGGCAGTGAGGGTATTGGTGAGTCAACCCATGGCTAAACCTTCACTCATGTCGAGTTTGCAACTACCAGCTAGTCTCTGTTTCCAGTCTCTGTCTCTCTATCTTTCTCCAGCTGCAAGCATTAGGGGATTCCAAGACTGAGGACAGCTTCATTTAGTGGCAGAGCAGTGTCAGCTGCCGCTGGTGCCACTACCAACTCTCGGCTAGAGTTCTTAATGGCAGTTTCCTGGCTAAAGTCTCCCACCAAACTGTCCCTATTATCTCCTGTCTCCTGTCAGGTAACCACTCTGAGCAAATGAAACTATGCGTCATATCTGCCCCTCAGGCCCCTCTGGTGCTTGGTTTCCCCTGGCTGAAGCACCGTTATCCTCTGATCAACTGGACTAATAATAAGGACTCCACCTGAAGTCCATTCTGTCTGTCTCATTGTTTACAGTCTAATCCTTTGCCAGAGAGAGTCTCCCTCCACCCCTAAGACTGTGGAACCACCTGACCTGTCCATGGTGCCCTAGGAATATCATGATCTCAGTGAGGTGTTTAGCAAGAAGCTGGCCATCTCACTACCCCAACCGACCAGTCGCTTCTACAACCTGTCATGCCCCGAAAGAGAAGCCTTGGAAACATACATCAAGGAGTCTCTCGCAGCAGGTATTATTCGTCCCTCCTCTTCCCCTGTCGGTGCTGTTTTTTTCTTTGTGGTTAAACAAGATAAGTCTCTCCATCCCTGCATTTACTATCATGGCCTCAATGCCATCACTGTCAAAAACAAGTATCCTTTGCTGTTAATCTTGTCTGCCTTTCAACCACGTCAGGGAACCACTGTCTTTACGAAACTGGACCTTCGGAGTGCATACCATCTGTTGAGGATAAGAGAGGGGGACGAATGGAAGACAGTGTTCAACACTCCACTGGGGCATTTCGAGTACCCGATAATGCCTTTCAGGCTCCCCAATAACCCTGCAGTCTTCCAGAATCTGATAAATGAAGTCCTACGGAAGTTCTTGAATCAATTTGTTTTTGTTTACAAAATTTGTCATTTCCCGGTGCAGATTAGTCTGGTTCTGAGGCCAAGGCCATCCATCCCTCATCATGTGTGGTGGCTGCAATAATGTGTGAGATTGACGTGCAAGGGAAGTGCAATGGCTTCAAGCTGATCCAGGTAATGGCCCGTCGAACAGTCTATTTGTCCCTGATTCTGTCGATTCGCAGGTTCTGCAATGGGCTCACTGTTTGCTTGCCACCATGGTACCACCTGGACTCTCAAGAAACTCAAGCAACACTTCTAGTGGCCTGGGCAGATAGTTGGGAGTAGGTCGCTGCTTGCTCTGTCAGTGTCCAGGGGATCACATCTCACCAAGCTCCTGCCGGTCACCTTAGACTGTTGCTAGTTCTAGCCACACCTGGTCACACATCGCCCTGGACTTTGTGACTGGATTGCCTCCTTCCCAAAGTAATGGTGTCTACCCTCTACCCTCCCCAAACCACCTTCACCTGCCCCCTGCTCCCTCACACCCACACGGACTGTTCCCGGCACCAGCCCCCCTCCGCCCCCCACCCTCTGCGGCACACCCCAGTCCCCCCCTCACTCCTCACTCTCCATCACATTGGACCAGGTGAGGAGAGAGCTGAGGCGACAGAGGAAATCTGCAGGACCAGATGGCATCAGCCCCAGGCTGCTGCAGACCTGTGCGGACCAGCTCTGTCAGGTCCTCTGCCACCTCTACAACCTGAGCCTCAGCCTGGAGAAGGTCCCTGTTCTTGGTCCTGGTGCCTAAAACAACCCATGCTAAGAAACCAGCCCGCTATAGACCTGTCGCCCTGAACTCCCACCTCATGAAGACCATGGAGAGGCTCCTCCTCAGCCACCTCCACTCCGTGGTGAGCTCCACCCTGGACCCGCTGCAGTTTGGCCACAGCCCCAACATTGGGGCAGAGGACACATCTACCGACTGCAGCGGGCGCTTATCCACCTGGATGGTGGTGACTGATAAGCTGGTCTTGTGCATCATCAGCATAAGCATGGTGGCTGAAATGGTGCTGAATTGTGCTCTTGATGGCCAGTATGTAGGATTTTCAGAGCTTTGTCTTCCAAAGCAAGGGCAGCTTGGAGGGCTGTCCATTATTGTCATTATTATTGGGTTTCACAGTGGCAAGACCCAAGCAGAGAGAAATCCACCTGCCTCCTTGACTTGATTTGTTTTGCCCTGTCCTGTTCTCTGTGCTCAGGTTTCAGACATGTGCTCCAGCCTACGCTCTGCCTGTCTACCTCGTGAGTAAAAGCTTGCATGCTCCCGCGGACCTGCCTCCCTGGCCTGCTTGTCAGCACTAAGACTGGATTCTCTTTTGGATTTGGTACCTCTGACCCTCTTGTCTGCTGGATGGATTGATCCTCTTACACGGACTGTGATAATCTGAGGAAAAGACTATTAAACTGTTTAAACTTCTCTCTCTTTGGGCCCGAATACTTGACTAAATTTTAGCTAGAACACAGGAATTCCATCAGACACTGACAAACTGCATCGAGAAACCACAGTGGGGAAGATGGGAAGAATCAGGACCCTAACTGGGAAGGAAATATAAGAAATGCAATGATTATTGGAATACTGTATGCACTGAGACATAGAACAAGGTGTGTGTGTGTGTGTGTGTGTGTGTGTGTGTGTGTGTGTATGTGTGTGTGTGTGTGTGTGTGTGTGTGTCATGTTTGTGGTGGGGATGGGGGTGCTCAGACATCTGTCACAACAATTCACATCGTTATCGGTTTCCCCTTGTTTTCACCTTGAAGTTTTGGGAGAATGTGTTTCAGGCATATGGCGCCGAATCCCACCCCCTGCCACACACACACGCACACACACACACACACACACACACACACACACACACACACACACTCACACCTCAAAATTGGTATTCAGTACAGTGTACATTATTAGTAGGGAGCCATCAAAACTGCTGCTTGCACTATTGAATTTTACTGCAAATAGGTATTTAGGCCATGCATCATCTAGGGACAGTAAACATGTGTGCCAAACTGATGCCAAATGCATCTGAACTAGTGTGAAGGGCTGTAGAGATAGCATCTGAGTGGGCACTAACAGTGAGAGCGAGAAAGAGAGCCTGAAATCTGGGGAGTGGTTCCTGACTAGTATGGAAAATGGCTTTGGTGGGTGTTGACGGTGATGCAGGGCTGAAATGTTTAGAGTGAGAAAAGTTGTGAACTGAACATAGTTTATCAACTGGTCCATTGAGAGCTGGACAGAACAGGATGTGATTTGTGTTTGTTGCATAAGTGATTGCTATATAACTTGAGTGGATCTAATGTTGAATAAATTTTCCTTCACAAAGTCTTGATTCTGTTTAGCGTTACTGCCTTTTATTTAAGATATTTGTCTTGAACAACTGCATTCCTACCACATTAATAGAGTAAGGAGCATAATACATACATTAAATTGCTATTGGAAGTAACCCCAACCCTTTTGTCAGGAGAAAACTGGTTTGTATTTGCTTATGTTTGAAATTAACACTAAAAGGACCAGTAGACAAAACATGATACAAAACATATTTAACACAATAAAAAATTATTTCATATTTGATATGAGCAAATACGCAGGTTGTGAAACCTTTTCATCTGGGCTTCTTTCAATAATAACAAAACTTTCCCTTCTGACTAAATTATTTATATATTTGAAATTTGGCACACAAGAGGGCTTAAAACTATTGGAGACCTTTATGAAGACAAAATAAGATAAAAAGTTATTAATCCCCTTTCGGGGAAATTAGGGTGTTACAGGCAGCAAGCAATAGTAGCAGTAATAATAAGAGTGGCTTGAAAAAGTATTCATAACCCTTGAACTTTTCCACATTTTCTCACGTTCCGACCACAAACATAAATATATTTTATTGCCATTTTATGTAAAAGACCAACACAAAGTTGCACACAATTGTGAAGTATAAGGAAAATTCTACATGATTTTCAATTTTTTTCACAAATAAAAAACAAAAGTGTGGCGAGCAAAAGTATTCAGCCCCTCTGTGTCAATACTTGGTGGAACCGCCTCTCGCTGCAGTTACAGCTTCAAGTCTTTTGGGGTATGTCTCTACCAGCTTTGCACACCTAGAGACCAAAATTTTTGCCCATTCTTCTTTGCAAAACAGCTCAAGCTCAGTCAGATTAGATGGAGAGCGTTTGTGAACTGCAGTTTACAGATCTTGCCACAAATTCTCGATTGGATTTAGGTCTGGACTTTGACTAGGCCATTCTAGCATATGAATATGTTTTGTTTTAAACCATTCCATCATAGCTCTGGCTTTATATTTAGGGTCGTCCTGCTGGAAGGTGAACCGCTTTGTGCTGGTCTTTCACATAAAATGCCAATAAAATATATTAATGTTTGTGGTCAGAACGTGACAAAATGTGGAAAAGTTCAAGGGGTATAAATACTTTTTCAAGCCACTGTATATGTAGATTTTATACAAAAGAACTATAAAATATAAAAACTATAAAAACTATAAAATACATTTTTTTTTAAAATTGCACATGGTAGGCCATGGATAAATTAAGTACAGTGTTTGCACTAGTGTAAAGTAGATAAATATATGCAAGTGGTTTAGTTGACACCGGTTGACAAAGTTGGTGATGACTTCTCTGTATTCCAATTTGTTCCCCTGTTATACAGGTCCAACAATGGCTGAATAATCTAAGAACTTCTGGATGTGACAGCTGTCAGTGTTGTGCCTAAGTCCGATGTGTAGAGGATGAAGAGGACAAGCGAGAGCCCAGTACCCTGCGGAGCTCCCATGTTGCAAACTACAATATCAGACACACAGCCCTGAAGCCTCACATACTGTGGTCTGTTGGTGAGGTAGTCGACGGTCCACACAGCCAGGTGACAGTCTATTCCAGCTGCCTCCAGCTTCCCCCTGAGCAGTGATGGCTGGATTGTGTTGAAAGCACCTCACTGTGATCCCAGTGCTTTCCAGGTGGGAAAGAGATCAGTGGAGCAGGTAGATGACTTCTTCCACACCAATGCTTGGTCGATAAGCAAACTGTAGGGGGGCCAGCAAACTTCTTACCAGGTGATGGAGGTGGTTAAGTATGATCCTCTCCAAGGTCTTCAACATGTGAGAAGTTAAGGCTACACGCCTGAAGCGGTTGGGTTCTCTGGGAGGTGCAGTCTTTCGAACTGGAACCACAAAGGAAGTTTTCCACAAGGCCGGAACTCTCTCCAGACTGATGCTCATGTTGAGGATGTGCAGGACGACTGGGGATAGAATCAAATTTGTTGAAAAACAGATTCAGCTCATTTGCCCATTCCAGATCTCCAGATTCAGGGTCCCTGCCACTGTCACAGCCATGGCCTTAGATTGTTGTCAGAGCTCTCCAACCTCTCTGGCATTGTTTCACTGAAGGTGGTCCTCCAGTTTCCTCCTGTAAATGTCTTGCCTCTCCTGCTCTCCTTCAGCTCTCTGCACCCTCCTCAGCTTAGTTTTGTCCCTAGATCTAAAAACCCTCTTCTTTTCATACAGTAAGGCTTTCTGTCCCTCTGGAGGCAATATGAGCGAATGCTAACAACTATCATCTCTATGTCTCTCGTGCAGTGCTGCTCCTTTACACTGGGTTACATCTGTTGTTCTCAAACATCGCTATGCCCTCGTCTTTTCTCTTACTGCTCTCCGTTGCTCTCCTATCCGCTCTCAGAAGGTGAAATCTGTCTCAAAACGACATGCAAGTCCGGCATGAGTTCATTCAGTCATGTCTCCGTGAAGTATGTCATGCTACACTCCTGGTACTCCCGCTGAAGTTTGGTTAGTGCTGCTAGCTCTTCCATCTTATTACAAAGAGATCTAAGGTTCTTCGTAATAAGAGCCAGTATGGATGGTTTACACCATCTTTTCTTGTCATGGCACTTAACTCCAGCTCTGTATCCCCTTCTGCTTATTTCTGTGGCAGTCTCTGGTCTTTCCTCTGGGAGTATGTTTGTGTTGCTCAGCACTACCAGCTGTTCCCAAGTGTAAACAATGGAGCCGTGCCTGAATGGATCTCCCAATGTTGTTTTGAATAGTCAAGAAAAGAGTAAAAAGCAAATCACTAGTCTCACCATCAACCGAGACTAGTGATGGAAGAAACACGAGAAAAACACTAAAACACTAAAGCAAACAAAAGCCGTCGGACCTGCTGCAACAAGCTGCCACTTGTGTGGCACCATCTTGAGGCAACAAATTTCAACAAATTACAATCTTTTTTGCGCTTACAGATTCAGCGTTTCATTTGTTTCAACTCAGATTGGTGTATGACAACTGTGTGAAGAGCATGACTGACAGCTTCCTCCTTATCCCTTCTGTTGATTGACTGCTCAAATAATCATTTCATCTTTAATTTTCTTAAGGTCTAGGTAGGTACACTGTACATTACAACTGACAAATGCTATACCACTGTTTCTGTACTTTACTTTTATCAAAAACAATCTTTTTTTGTTATTTGTGAGTGAGTGAGCTTTAGATACTGGCATATGGCTGCATTTATATATGTATTTTACACACACACACACACACACACACACACACACACACACACTTGTGCTTCCATTACTTTTGGGGACATTATATTGACTCACATTCATTTCCTGGAGACTAACCAAAACTATAAATTGCTTGCCTAATTCTAACGTTACACTAACCCTAACCTTAACCAAAGATGCCACTCTAAAATTGTATGATATACATTAAGTTAAGTTTTTACTAGTGTTTTGTCCCCACAAAGATGCAGTCACCACAGTGTGACTCACCTTCTTTAAAGATTTATGTTCCCAAAACATGAGTAATACACACATACTTCTATCATTGTGAGAACCCTCATACATATCACACATAATGCATTCCCTAGCCCCTAACCTTAATCATCACAACTAAGTGCCCAATTCTAACCCTTACCCTTAGCCTAACCTAAACCTAATTCTAACCAAACCCTTCAAACCTAACCCTTAAAGTTGTGAGGAACAACCAAAATGTCATCACCTTCCAAAAATGTCCTCCCTTTGTTGGTTAAAAAGTTATTCCGTTCCACAATATGTAGCAAGTTCAAGTACATACATGGCATGATGGGAGTGAGCGACCATGCAAAGTGCTGGCCTGACCATTGGGAGGAGCATGGGGTTCAGTCCAGCGACACTTTGAAATGTGCACAGGAGGAACTGGGAATCAAACTGCCAACCTTGTGATCCATGGACGACCAGTGCTCCCTCCTGAGCCAAAGCTGCCCCTTAAAATTCAGCTATATCTCTTTATATTTCAAAAATTAACACAATATAATGTAAACAACTACAATTTAGATTTGTCACACAAAACTGCATTAGAACAATATTGTGAATATGATCAAACAAAAACAAACACAGTTAAGCAGGTTTATGTAGTTTTACCACACTACCTGAAATGGTGTGGGACTGAGACAGCTCTTTGGTCCAGACTTCTGTTTCCGCTGAGACTTGATGAGACTGATGTTCAGCTGGAGAAAACGGCTCACCACGACTCCTCCAAATTCATTTTCTACATAGAGGAAGGACGAAGATGGAAAATGTGCATCATTAAAATCATTTTCAGAACAATCAAATTCAGATACAACCATGACAGGATCTGAAATTTCTTCTTCTCTGGTGAGTCTGGGTTCATGAATAGTCATATAGCATCAGCTATGCGGCACACGCCAAGCGAGAGTTGATTTCCGCCATAACGACAGTCGCTTGTCATGTGCGATAGGCTTGGTAACATGGGGTAATTAGCTAGATCTATCATCTTCTGCAGGAAGTGGGGACAAATATAACTAATGATCCGTGCATGCCACCATGATTTCTCTCCTCAGCTCTCTATCCTTTGCTGAGTTGGAGGAGGAGAGGAAGCGGGAGGGAGAGTGGTGCAAGAGAGGAGAGGAGTGACTATGGGGGTCGATGTCCTACTCTGTCAAAAAATGGTAAAATAACCTTTGACATTAAAAGAGATAGACAAAAAGGAAAAGAAATGGTGGTGTGAATATACATGTGCACTCAAACTCTGCCTGTGTCCTTTTTTGGTTTCAATTTACTGCTGCTAGCTGAGAGAATGTATAGGAGAGAACAGATGAGGTGTGATGGTGTGTAGGGAGCATCACAAAGAAAAAAAGCCCCATAGAGAGCCTACCAGATGACCTATGACCTATGAAAAGTACACCTATGACAAGTACACACACACACCATACACCATAGTCATTCACAACCTATCTCAGCAGCTTAAATCAAAACAATGGCTGCTACCTCAGGACTAGCACAACCATAGGTATACAGGTGAGTGTTCAGAGTGCCTGTTGGGTGTTACCATATGTAAAAGGAGCAGTAGTGGTTAGGATCATAAGCGGACTTTGAACGAGCAGGGGGCCTTTTTTACCCTTCCTTACACACACACACACACACACACACACACACACACACACACACACACACACACACCTGTTTTGCACCTTTTTGTCCACTTCCTTTGTAGTGTCTATAACAAGCATTGGCCAAGCTGGAAACAGTATGAGTGAGTTTAAAGGGGATAGTACAAACAATGGGCCACTCAAATCACATTTCCATTTTACCACTATGGTCCTGCACTCTTTAATGGTCTTGAAATCACTGGTCACCAGTCCACTCCTAAACCATTTTCATTCAGAAAAAAAGTGGCAGTGAAACAAAGTCACAGTGCATATGTAAAAATGTATGAGTTCAGATAAAGTAGTGACTCTGGTGCTAAAAGAAACATTAATTGTCTTTCTCAAGGTGTGTGTGTGTGTGTGTGTGTGTGTGTGTGTGTGTGTGTGTGTGTGTGTGTGTGTGTTTGTACTTGTACTTGCCACATAGTAAGGAAAAGCTTTAACCAGCAGAGTGAGGACATTTTGGGCTGTCCTCATGGCTTTAAAGTTCTATTAAGTTAAGTTGAGACTTGGTTTCAAGGGTTAGGTAAGAGTTTTAGGTAAAGGTTAAGGTTGGTGAAGGTGATGGTTAAGGTAAGTGGCTAGCCAAAGTATTATTAATAATGAAGGTCCTCACAAAGACAGAAATGCAAGTGTGTGTGTGTGTGTGTGTGTGTGTGTGTGTGTGTGTATGACAGAAAGAAGTAAAAAAAATGACAAATGGCAAGAGAGAGCAGAGAAAACAGAAGAATACAGTACACTGTGGCTGTGTGTGTTTGTGTTTGGTTTTCCAGTCATTGAGTGGAGATACCATCCTGTTAGTTTCAGCACCAAGGACAGTGTCAGGGAGAGCACAACAAGAGAGAAATAGGCACTTCAACTATAATGGGAGCACACAAACTGAACCGAAATGACTGAAAATGCACACACAATCCCAAGTCTTATTCAGTCACATACACACACACAAAGGCACACACAAACTGTTCTTATTCTTCCCCTTTGTTACAAAAATTAGTTGCTACATAGTGAAGTTTTTAACCAGACTGGGGCCATTCTGGAAAGTGAGGACATTTTAGCTGGTCTTCACAATGTCCAAGTGTAGGATTTAGGGTTATCTATTGGATGAATGATTATGATAATGTACATAATTATGTTTTCATTTGTGTATAATCACCTGAAACTAAGAATCAGGTTGTTGTTACCTTAGAATGAGCCCTTTAGACCTACATAGAGAGCAGTGGATTGAGACCATGTTGCCATGTTTCTACAGTACTCCAGAATGGACAAACCAACCACAGAGTGAACCTTTTGCATTTTTACTATTACAAAAGGCCCATTTGTTATGCAGTGGCAGCTTGAATACAAAAGATGAAGCAGAGCCATCCTGCTTCTAAAGACCAACAAAGAAGAAGAGGAAAGAAGAGGAATAAGTGGTTACTGGGGCTGGCTAACTATTCAGTCTTGATGTTTGTTGTTTGGTGTCTGTTTTTCAGAAACTTTTATATACATGCCTTCATGTTCTGCCTCACCAGAATGGGTGGAGCATTAAAAAAGTACCATCTATTGATCCATGTCCAGTCCTCTGGATGAGCCCTGTGACCAGGCACCTGTTTTCCCAGGCCCACAGCATGCCCTTTGTGAAGATGGCATTATAGGTACAAGACAGCTAGCTACATTTCTGATCCTGCTGGTAGATAAATGTACAAGCCTTTTCAAGACTGCAAATCCCCCCTTTGACATCAACATCACTTTCAAGGGCAAGTCTTGACAGTCGCAGCATATCATAACTGTAAATTTGCATAAAAGCTTTTGCATAAACATTATAGTGAAAGACAGTGCTGTCCATGTCTTATTCAATTATTACTTTTATTTGACTTTTAGATCTGTCCAAATTGGTCACATTCTCTTGAAGCTCTCAGTCGCCTTCAAGAGAAAGATGCTAATCCTAACTGATCCTGCATAGCATAAACTTTACTATGTTACATACGGTATTGAAGACATCACGATTCTTTATAATACATTTTCATGCACCTTTGAATGTTTTTCAGGTAGAAAATTGTTTCTGAAACCATGTGGAAGTTCGTTAGAGCTTAACCTAAAAAATGATGTTCATCAGAATGTCTCACTGACAGAAGGTCAAAACCAGTGTATCTCCTCATCCAGGTCAAAATTAATTATTTGCTGTGTGTAGGCAAAATTTGAAAAGTATTGTATTTTGTTTTTGCTACAGAGAACATCACCTGTTAGACAAGTTGTAAGCCTCCAAGCAGAAATGATCATATGCTCAAAGTTCCAGTTTCCTGAACTTCTTACCAGGTCTGAATGACACTGTCCCATTGGTCTTCAGTCAAGTCTGGACCCAATGATAGATGCATGCAAGCACAAGTCAAACTTCACCCAATCCATCTTCCTTACATGCACAGCCTGGGCCAACAGCTTTAGAGCCCCACACTGAGAGTTACAGGAACGGCTCTCTGTCTTGAATCAGTACTGACATGCTCACATGTACATTAAATAATTATCAATTCCAGGGTAATCCAGAGTGCAAGAAGAATCTAGCACTCTGGATTATAGTTTTGCAGATCACTTTTATAGTTAATAGAGTTTCTGGGAGGCAAGTACAAATAAATGTGTTTCAGCAGTGAGCCATCATTAACAATTGTTTCACCTCTGTCAACTTGCAATGCAGTTACTAATATCAAACTACATTTTTCATGCACAGTTTGTTGTTTAATTTTTCATAGGGGCTGGCAACATTCACTATGTCTGTGAGATTTACACCGGGACTATGGGAAGATGCCAACTTGAGAACCTGGAAGAAACACCCTTTAGGTCTGCAGTTGATCTCAATGAACAAGTACATACTGTATATATGATTAAAAAAAAATAAGCACAAATAATCATATAATGTGCACTTATCTGAAGCATGTACCCACCCTTTACCTGACGCGCAGATATTTATGTACATCCTTCTGTCAACGGTTACTGAGAACTACTGAGGACTATATATTTTCCACTGGAACCAACCAACACTAAAAGCAGCTGAAGGCAAAGAGATTCATTTCTTACACTTGAAATGTTCCCTTTTACAATTCCCTTTTATAGAAATTACAATTTCAGAATGTTGTACAAGAAAAATGCCAGAAAATACAGCCTATATGCCCTGAAATCTGAAGAAACCTACAGCTACATCCCTGAGCTGCAAGAAAGGACTGTGAAGAACCTTTGACCTAATGACTGCAGAGGCCTCGGGTAAGTTCCCCCCATACCCCCACCAGCCACATCAGAACTGACACAAGTCACACATTTGTTTGTCGTTGTTGTAGTGTATTAACTTAACCTATAATGCCAATGTCTTCAGCAGGACCAGTTTTTCAGGGCAGTTGCTGGTTTGGAATGATTCAGACAGGATTTCACTACCTAAAGAAATTGCTGAATTGTGGTGCTTCTCAGGTAAGACCATAGAATTGAAGAGGTGGAGCATATTGAAAAATCCTAGCGTTTACAGACCAATATTTCAACAACTAATTCTGTCTTTATCTGTGTCGACTCTGATGAAGACAGAGTCAAAATGTTTGTCTGTTTATCCAGTGAGAGCAGGGAGGTTATGATTGTATGCCTGGATTTTTATTTTTATTCTCATGATTGAAAAGGAAAGCCAACAATGTTTCTGTAAATTATGACATATCAATATATACAAATATCATTATTGTTAGTGTTGTGTTTTACATTATCTTTTTGGTTCAGACTTGCAATGCTGCTGCAATGAAAATATACATTTCTATTACCTAAAGTGAAAATGAAATTTAAATGTAATGACACTTAAGGGAATTACTGTCATACTTATTGTATAAGTACATGTTTATATGTTGATTGGTTAATCATCTTTTATTCATGAGTTATTGCACTTAGAATTCAAACTTCAGTGGAACAAATATTAAAAATAATGGAGTATGTATATATATATATATATATATATATATATATATATATATATATATATATATATATATATATATATATATAACAAATTAATAAATGTATTTAGTAGTATAATAAATTCACTTTTAAAAGTGGACCAATAAATGTCATTGACAACACACAGGTGTTTGAGTACTTGTGGTACTGTATGAACAAACCACAAGGCCTGAAGAGAGGACAGGTGTGAAACCAGCATACTGCTTGAGGATTAGGGAGCTTGTTCCTGACTGATTTAGATTTTGTATTAACATAATTAAGAATCATATAAGTCGCGAAAATGTTGATACTGAATATATGTTTGCTGACAATGTATTTCATTTGTTTTCAGCCATGTTGGCAATCTTGCAGTGAAGTATCATGTGGTCGTGACCACAGCATTATTCAACTTTGTGTGGTTATGTTAAGGCACTGATAACAATTGGTTAATGTCATGGAAAGATCATGGTCAAGTTTAATGCACAAAAAGTCTGCAGCAATCATGATCTTTCCATAAACTTAACCGAGGTGTTTTTACTGCCTAAACTTAACCAAAGTGGATTTACATTTGAGCTAGTTGAAAGCCTGGTGTGCCCAATACAGATGCTGATCTGCATCTGTACAAGACACAGAGGCGCTTGATAAAGCATTGGAATTTGATGCTCTGGGCATGAGAATGGGTCGATATAAGCATAATTTCAGGGAGACAGGGTTGTGGCAATAGGCTCACACAGTTGGCTGGATCCTGGCCGCTGCATTTCCTCTCCTGGTCTATAGGCATGTCCTTACAGTTACCACAAGTATACCATGGTACCACTGGCACACCAGCAAAATGTTAGGCCTCATGCCTGTGCTGATGCATCATCAAGGCATCGAAACCCTGCCTGTCTCTCTGCGCTTCTCCAGGCTCATCTCTTGAAGAAGTCTCTGGAGAAATAAAACACAAATAAGGTTTTATAAGTTGTATTATACTACACTGACAATATGGTAATGGAACTGCTGCTTAGGATTTGTAGGCTTTCAAACATTTCCACAACATGTCTAAAACAATAGTGGGTTTACAAAATGTCAAAGTACGTCGACACATGTTAGTGTTCCTAAGTAGTATTTATATAATCATTTTGTAACGTAGCTGATGTTTTCCAGGCAATGACTCACTTTACACTGTGATAACACATTAAACTGCATACTAGAGTACAACTGCTACTACATGTAAAGCACAGAGCTGCAGTGTCAATGCACTTTGTGTTGTGCTTGTGTTGTATTGGTATTGTTGATATCATGCGGGCCTGGTAGGAATATAATAGAATAATTTTAGAAACACAAACCTTAGTTAATTCTCTTCTGTCACTTTGGAGGGCCTCCACTCTCCCCTCCTCTTCTCTTGATAGTGCCGCTCTGGTAACGTTAGCTCCCATCCCTCGCCTGGCCCTGACTGCTCCACCACCTCTGCCTCTCTGCCCACTTCCTCTCCCTCTCCCTCTCCCTCTAATCTCT
Organism: Chelmon rostratus; assembly: GCF_017976325.1. Lineage (NCBI taxonomy): Eukaryota > Metazoa > Chordata > Actinopteri > Chaetodontiformes > Chaetodontidae > Chelmon > Chelmon rostratus. The sequence continues at coordinate 25,167,811 of NC_055672.1, read as the reverse complement.
GTAACATTACTGGGTGGTCTACCCGGTCTTTGACTCTGCAAACAGAGAAAGAAAAGTATGTATCCTGCTAACAGCATCTCGCTATCGCTGATAATGTTAGCTTCTATTAGCATTCAAGGCGGTTAGCTACCTTCAGCAATGAGGAACAACTAACAATAATATTTGCTATCTTACATGAAAGCCATGGCCTACAGTTTCACAGACTAAATAACCAAATACAATATCTAAATATATCAATCTATCTATCTAAACGAACCTCATCACGTGACAGGCAACTTGATGTTACAGGCGACGACATTTTGCCATCTCAAGGCCACCGCAGGTTTTCCTACATGCTTGGAAAGGGAAGGGTGAGCAGAGGGGTATTCAGTTGATTGCAATCTGCAACCTCACAGCTGGATGCAACTCAATCCTACACACTGGACCTTTAGGGATTAGGTTAGAATTAGGTTCAATTTTGGTATTTTGTTGTGATGGTTAAGGTTAAGGTAAGGGGCTAGGGTCCTTGCACGGATAGACGGTTGAGTTTGCGTGTTGGAGAATGAAAGGGGACGATGCCAGTCCTTTACTAGGCTCCTATATGTACCAAAGGCAGGGTACACAAAGAAAATAGTCTTGGAAGACTGGCTGTTCTGCCACACACACACACACACACACACACACACACACACACTACTGTAATGAAAATGGAATTGTATGGCTGTGTACACTGTAGTATGGAAAGTGGGCTGTGATGTCCACAGTGTCATTTTCTATGATACATGCTGTCCACAACAGGCATTTTAGACACACACACACAGAGAAAAATCACCAATCATATAAGGAAACACACATGTGGCACATGAGGACAAGGATCCGCACACAAATAAGAGCATATTACAAGAGAGACATGCTTTATTCATGTGATGTGAAAGAGCACACACACACACACACAGACAGGCACACATATATACAAACATACACACACACACACACACATTCACACACACACGCACGCACACACACATACACACGCACACACACACACACACACAGTATTCTTGTTATCCCAGGCTCTGAGAGTGACTGCTGCTGCCTGACCTATATTCTGGTAGACACATATACAGGCAGAGAAGAGATGAAATCTCTCTTTCTCTCTATTGCTCTCCCTCCCCTCTCTTTTCTGTGCATGTTCATTGCCTCTTGGACACACACACACACACACACACACACATACATACACAGTAGGGGTGAAGGAATGACTATGATTTCTTGGCCTGAATGTTGTCGTGTTGCAGATGAAACTGGCATTGTCAGAGTATAGCTGGATGTATTTGATGGGTTTCGGACTGAGGTGAGAGCAGTATCACTGCAGATTCTGTCTTCCCTCTGCTGCTTATAGAAGACTGTCCAACCATTCTGTGCTCTTTATGTATGTAAATGGAATATTTACAGCCCCAAAAATACTGTGGTCAAGCACAAGTCCAAAAACCAGCTTCTCAGGGTGCTTCTCAGTGTAACAAATGGTGAGGTGAGTGAGTGATGGAGTGCAAGTTGAGTATAAGATAAGTGATGAGGAGTACTGTAATGCCATGCTTGTGAACAAACATAGTATTTTTTTATTGGTGATGGTCTGTTTGTTAGCTGGTCTGATTAACCGGAGAGCTGGAGATGGGATTAGTCTGATTATAAAGCCAGCTGGCATCTTTACATATGCCTCCTTCTACTGTTTTGTGGAAATCAATGCTTCCACTGGACTGCAGACACGGAGGAAGATAACAGGAAACAGTACACATATCATTTCTGACTTAAAGGGATCATTTTGACCCAAAGCCTTATGTCTCCTCATACAGTGGGAGTGCTCTTTATTTGTCCTGTTGTGCAGAGAACAGATCAATTGCCATGCAACATGCCCACATTTTGGCAACTTTTGTTATTTTAGTGGCAGTCTTCTCAGACTGCACAGAGGTTGGTATTTAAAAGGGTGCCTCTAAATCCCATCGAGGCATTGCACTAACCACAATATGAAAACAGTGATACAGTAGAAACCAATGGTAGAAATCCCTTGAACCTGCACCTAGACAACTTTGCTACTGCAGGATTTTTTTTCCAACAAACAACAAGTAGTAGTATAGTACAGTTTCCTAAAGCTGTTAGGCACAGGAGACACTATAAAAAGTTGTGGTGAAGTGAATAATAAAGAAACCCTTGGGAATTATGGTCTTAATGTAACTGTACCCAATTTGTCCTCAAGACTGAAATCATGGTTTCTATCATCACTGTGTCTCAGATGTAAGAGACTGAAATCTAAAGTGAAAACCATTCCTTTTTTGAATGTTTGTGGTTGTGTTAATGTCCTTGCAATTAAAAAACAAGTGGGTGATTTGATTATAAACAATTTTTATGTCATGATATTTGTCTTGTTTTTGTTTTATACTGGCATTTTTCCTGATGACACTTTTATTTCATAATAATTCTCTTGGCAGTGTGTTGTTGACAGTGAGTTTACCACAGAGCAACCCATATTAAATGAGCATATATCATGTTTTAATTTTGGGTGATTCTTGTTACCACAGCTAATCTGAATCTCTCCCACAAAATATCTTTGGACGCTGGGGTTCAAGGGTGAAAAAAGCTGTCAGATCGTGAAGTGGACTGACTCTTTATGACTTTCCTGCTCCTACCAATGAGGAAGATTTAGCTGCGGTAAAAGCAGTTATCTGACTCGCATTTCTCTTCAAGGACACGAGAGATGGAATTGACCGTGTGCATGACCTGATGGTCTTCAACTGTACTCACAAACATACACACAGATGACTCTTACTCAAAAAAGTGAAAAATAAATAAATATACAATGCACACAGGAATGTAAGTAGTGTACTATTAGCTTTGCCCTCAAATTAACACACATACACAAATGAGGGAGGGAGATGCCTCCTCCTCTGTAAGGATAGAGAGTGGGGGAAATAATATTGAGCAAACCACCACTGCTATTACCCACGGTGGGGTAATCACCAGCACAATGCGCTATGGGTTGGCTGCCTGGGAGAGAGAGTGAAATACTCAGGTGCGGAGAGAAGCCAGACAGCAATCAGCCCAGTAGGAAGAGGAAGAGAGAGAGAAGAGCAAAGAGAGCAAAGGAGGGCCATTCCTTTAATTTCCAAGGGAGAGCCAGGGCCTTAATTACTTGATGAGTCTCCTCTCTCTTTCTCTCTGCTCTGTGACTGTAAAAAGGTGTGTGTGTGTGTGTGTGTGTGTGTGAGAGAGAGAGAGAGAGAGAGAGAGAGAGAGAGAGAGAGAGAGCAAGAGGGAGAGTATGTGGCCCATTATCAGAGTGGGAAGACTCCAATCACCTCTTTGCAAGTGACAAGAATAGCATTGCAATGAGGTAGAGAAAGACAGTTGTGGTGGTGGTTGTTGGAGGGTATTACACCATCTCCCATCCCCAGCACCTACACAACATTAACGTTGAGGGGTAACACAGCTGAGACTTGAAAAAGCCACAGGAAAACACAGAGCAGTATATTTTACCTTCTCTTCCAAAACCAAACTCTTCTACTGTTCATACATAATATACATAATGTCAGGAGGGAGATTCTCTCTAAGCTAGCAGTGTAGTGACCTGTACTAAGTCCAGGACTGCAACACTTGCATATGTCAAAGAGTCAACATGAAAAATTATTTACGTACAAATTAGCAATGTAACCAAATGCAATATCTACATTACAAGAGCTGCATTTTTTGATGAACGTAAAGTGCGTTACAACATAAATGGAAAAAATTGTGGTGATGCATAAATGAGTATACCCACTAAAATTGTGACTCATATCACAATTGCATTATTTGTTAAAATAATTACAATCCAATTTTTTCTCAGTCCTACTGCCAATTGCAACTAAGCTTTTTTGTGGTCGTTGTCTCAGACTAGGATCCGCAGCTTTTTGCAATATCCAACCAAAGTACAAAAAGCCAAGCAGTAAACTTAATTTCAATTTCAATGTGCTTTTTGCAAACCACACTGGGACATCGGCCCCAGTTTGTGCCTCTCATGCTTTATTGTTACATTTGAGTCACAGAGTTAAATGTCTGGTTTTTTTTTTTTGAAAGATAATCTAAAGCTAAGACAAATGACTAGATTTGAATAGTTTGAATGGATTCAGGTGCTATAATCAGATTTGATATTACCCAGTTTAGAATCCATCATATACTGGATTTTTGAAGCTGATAATGACACTTGAGAAGAAGAAATAAAATGAGTTACTTATATCTTGGCGGTTGTTTATTAAACATAAACATAGACTATAGAAATAATCTCTTATATTTGGGTATTTCAAAAATGCTATTATTGTTACAAGATATGCACTGAACAGAACATTTCTCAGTAAAAATCCATATAATGGCATCACGTCACTTATTGGCCAACATGCACGCTCTGTTCTTTGTTTGGTCCCAGCAAGTACATCTTATGTTATAGAATTCTTTAAAAATCTTCGCGAAATTTGTGGTCTCTTAGTGATGTCAGGTGGTCCTTGTGTCTTGTGTCCTGTGTTTAATATGATGTATTCCCCTATAAAATTAAACATTTACTGTGTCCACATTTTTTGTCAGTACACCTTCATTTCTTGTGTCCATAAAAAACTAAACTATAATTACTGCCAATTACCCTAACTGACCAATAATAATATCTCCTCAGTCATTACCCATTGCTGCACTTGTCCTCAGAAATTTTGCCATCAGCAGATCTGAATATTTTGCTGGCAAATGATATTAGATCCTGGGCCAATGGTTAGTGAACTGATGCCTCTGCATGTGACTGTCTGTCTGTCATTGAAGGCTGGGAGCATCATACTATACAATCTTCCCTCACTAGGCAGACAGAGGGATCAATTCAAATGTGCAGTTTGCAGTATCTATGGAATAAGATCCATGGCAAAGTGTCTATGAGGGTTAGCTGTCTTTTAGCACCTCAGATGAGAGTTCAACCCTAAGGTATGATAAACTGATGCTGTATTGGAGAGCTTTGCCACAACTATGAAATAGCTCCCTTTATGTTGCTGCAGGTGACATTTTCCACCATTTAGTCCTCATGGACTTCTTATTCATTTGCGATCCCCCTCATGAATTAACAAGGAAACCACTGTGCATGTGTGTACTGATCATACAGGATGTGTGTGTACAACTGCATTTATCATTACTGATGTATGAATGGATGGCAGTTTGTCTACATGTTCAGGAATAAGTGCATGTATACAGTGTACAAAGACATGTACTCATTTGTGTATGTGTTTGTGACTGTGTGTGTGTGTATGTCTGATTGCACACAGGTCTCAATGCAATGATGAGCTTTATTGTTCTATTCTCAATTCTTTCTCTAGGTCTCTCTCCACAAAGTCCCTCTCTTTCTCATTATATCTCTCATACACACACACACAAACACACACACACACTTCTTGCCCCTGTCTTTCCTTCCCTTTCCTCCCGCACCTCCTGCTTTGCTGCCAGTGTCTACCCAGAATACCAATGATGCAGTCTGCAGATAGATAGGACTGTCTGTCACATGACCCTATATGTCCTGAGGCTTTACCCCAGGATGGCAGCAAGCACACACACACACACACACACACACACACACACACACACACAAAGAGACACACATGCACAAAAAGGAACCCCCAGCTTGGTATGCTGCATCTCAGGCAGGCAGTCAAACACACGCACACAAAGCATTGCAGATATTCACATTCAGAGGTCTACACACAGCCAGGCAAGCTAATGGGCATACACACACTGAATCACCTCAGGGGAGCCAACCAAAAAGAGAGAGAAAGAAAACACCCACCACTGCTCTTACATTCTCTCTCTCTTCCTCTCTCTCTCTCTCTCTCTGTCTCTCTCTCTCTGTCATACATATAGTCCTGCAGGCAAGACAGAAAAACACTGAATATCCCCCCAATTCCATCCATCTCAAAAACAGACACACACATACATACATGCAGATCTTCCAGTGGGAAGGCTCCCCACCCGTTTCTCACACAAACACATTCGTCACTGACAAGGCTCTCCACAGTCACAGGGTATCCTGTGGCACCAAAAATAGCAGCCTAATAGCATAAAATAGAGCATGCCCCCTCACTTTCTACTCAAATAGGACCTACATTGTGGGAGTTAAAGGTGTTGGACAACATGAGACACAATTCGTTTTGATTTGAATGATTCACATTGTGATTCAAAATAGCTCCCCAAAAGCCAGACAGCATTCTCAGAGGTATACACACACGCACACACACACACACACACACACACACGCACACACACACACACACACACACACACACACACACACACACACAATGTACAGATAGGTAATTCAGAAGATTTACTTTCCCTGATTTAGTCATTTTTTTATTCAGTATAATTTTTGAGTCACTTCTGATAGAGTTTATTTGTCTCTTAAGGTTATATTCATTAGACCAAAATAACACATCAGCAGTGTTTACATGGAGGGTTCTGCAATGGTTCTACTAATAGAGAGTGGTATAATACACCCAGCAGTCGGCTCGGCATCCCAAGTTGCTGGTCATTCCGATATAAAAATTATATATAAACTATCAGTCTACACTCCATACCGCATAATGACAAAGTGAAAACAGGATTTTAGAAATTTTAGTAAACATATTGAAAAGAAAAAACTGAAATATATAACACAGGTTGGATTAGGACCGTCGGTGGACAGCCATTTTCAGGTCTCTCCAGAGATGTTCAGTTGGTTTTAAATCCTGTGGCCACTCAAGGACATTCACACAGTTATCCCTAATCCATTCCTGCATTGTCTTGGCTGTGTGTTTAGGGTCATTGCACTGTTGAAAGGTGAGCCTTTGGCCAAGTCTGAGGTCCTGAGTGCTCTGGCCCAGGCTTTCATTTCATTTCAAAGAGTTTGGTCTATACCTGCTCTATATTGAAAGTGTCCTGAGACAACTTTGGTTGTAAATTTGGCATTATATAAATAAGACCGAATTGAATTGAATTGAATTTCAGTCAAGATATCTCTAAACTGCCACCACCATGCTTCACCATGGGATGGTATTGTGCAAGTGATGAGCGTTGCCTGTTTTCCTCTAGACATGATGCTTAGAACTGAGGCCAGACAGATGTATCTTGGTTTCTTCAGACCAGAAAATCTTGTTTCTCGCAGTCTGATGTGCTTTTTTGCACAGTCCAAGTGGGCTTTCATCTGCCATTCACAGAGGAGAGGCTTCTGTGTGACCACTCTGCCATCAAGCCCAGATTGGTGTGCTGCATTGATAATGGTCTTCTGGAAGTTTCTTCCATTTCCACAAGGGATCTCTGGAGATCAGCCAGAGTGCCCATCACGTTCTTCGTCACCTGTCTTTCCTTTGGCTGGGTGTCCACCTCTAGGAAGAGTCTTGGTTGTTCCAAATGTCTTCGATTTAAGAATTATGGAGGCCATTGTTCTTTTGGGAACCTTCAATGCAACAGACAGTGTTTTGTCCCTCTCTGAGCTCAGAGGCAGTTCCTGCCACCTCATGGCATGGTTTTTGCTCTGATAAGCAGTGTCAGCTGTGAGACTTCATGTAGACAGGTGTATCCCATTCCAAATTATGTCCAATCAATTGAATTTACCACAGCTGTACTACAATCTAGGTGCAGAAACATCCCAAAGATGCTCAAGAGAAATGGGAGACACCTGAGCTAAATTTAGCTGAAGTGTCATAGCAAATGATCTTAATACTTATGTTAATGTGATATTTCAGGTTTCTTTGTAATACATTTTCAAAACTTTCAAAAATCCTGTTTTTGTCTTGACATTATGTGTTATTGAGTGTAGATTGATGAGGAAAACATACCTAAACAATTTCAGCATGAGATGTAACATAACAAAATATGAAAAAAGTGAATAAGTCTGATTAGTCACACTCTATACTTGTACAGTGTTGTAAATTTTGAGAAAAATAAATGTTGCTGAATTTCAGGAAGTTGCTCCAGTTTTGGAGTCCTGGCACTGTGCATGTTGGTTCATTCTCACAACAGGTGCATTTCTATCCACCCATTTTTATGGGCATTTTCAATTTGTGCGTAAAAAAACTGAGGAAAGGTAAAAAAAATCACAAAATAACAAAAAAAAAGCTTTTCATTTGGCTGAGGTGGAGAAGTTGGTGTATGAAAAAAAGCAAAATGTGACAGAGTGTAATGGAAACAGAATTAATTAGTTAATCATGTACATATATGAAGCATCTGACGTAAACATCTGTTGAAATCTCCCCTCCATTGAAGAGATGAAAAAAGCAGCATATTAAAGTATCACATCTGTGTGCAGTGAAGACTGTAATGGTGATGAAATTAATATACGTGACAAACAAAAATGCCATATGTCCATCATGTTTTGTACCTTGTTTTTCACAGTTTGAGTTTTGAATGGTACTCCTTTAATTACGTCATCTTGTTGAGCGCTCTTCTTCTGCAAGGGCATAATTGCATCTGATTGGAGAACTGGCGCCACTTACTGCTTATCTCAATCAACTCCTAATAATCACACAATGGTAGTGGATAGAAACAAGCATTCATTTGTCTTCTGTGAAGATTGTCAGTCATCCAGGTAATTGTTATCCAGGGAGGGTTGCCCTAGATTCAACCCTCCTTAGATTAGCATTTATTTGCATTTTCTTTTTGCCGATTATCTCAAAATCTGGTTAAAAGTTGCAATACATTTGAATGGAAAGCTAGCTAGTGTTATGTCTTACTGCAGTGGGACACTTGAATTGAAGTGACCCATTGTTTATGTTTTTGGGAACACTTGTGCCTCTCCTATGGCGAATCAAAATATAACAGAGGATTTTTTGTGTTCTTTTGTTGCAGTATGTTATTGCTAATAGCATCTAAGTATTCATGGAGAACTGCATCATATCTTAAATTATTTCAAATAAGGGATATTGCCCGATGAAGTGTCCATGGATGACAGAGAGGCCAGTATCAGACGTGCAGCTGATTATGGACACCTGAAAGGGCTTTATCCTGCTTATACTATGATCACTTGTCAAAGAAAAAAAATAATAAACCATCCAGGGATAGGTGTTATTATTTTTAAGCAATAGTCCCATGGGCCCCCAAGCCCATAAATTCAGTGGTGGACCTATGTAAAATTATGTGAAAAGAATAAAGAAGAGGCAATTTAACACAAGATCAGCCTTCCTTCCTTGTGACACTTTTTAAAATGGTGAACAGTTTCACAAAACTGCTTAGTAGGTGGGTGTACATTATCAGGACTCAATGGACAACCTTCAGCCAATCACAATTGAATTTTCACACAGACCATGGTGTAAATTTTAACTTTAAATCTTCTAAAGAAAATGTTCCACAGTAATGTTTACATAAATTTGTAGCGTTCAAATCACCACCACCAAGTGAAAATCTTAAAATTCAAGTGGACTAAAGAGTTTTAAATGTCTGCACTGTAGAGCTGACATTGGCTGCATCTATATGCAGTGGGTGATGAAGTGAGCACAGCCCTAAAAGCAGCATTTATTTGGACAGAAAGAGACAGCAGATATTGAACCATACCTAGTGTCACTGCAAAACATATACCAAATCCTCAGAAAAGAAACAGGTGCCTAATGTGGCACTTGTAGATTAATTTCATTCTGAGATCTTGCCAGAGTCGTACCAGCGACAGCAAGTCACAAGCTCATTTCAATAATTATCAGCTTGGCACTCAGTATGCCAAGAACACATACCCACACTGAAATACTAGCTGAAAAAATAATCATCTGCAAACACAAACCGTGTGTATATGTAAATGTGCAGGAAGACATTACTGCACCACGTACGATGTGTCTATATGTGTTTGTATGTGCCTGGTTGGTCTGTTTGTGAGTGTCTGGGCTTTTCCACTGCATTCTATCCTATTCCCATACTTCTCTTAACACCTGTGGTGAAATATGTATATGTGCATTTCTGGACTTTTGTCAAGAAACTTGTTATGTTGATACCAGGCTGCGTATTGCAGCTACATCAAGGTGACAGCATGAGAAAAGGTGGGATGTTTTTATGCAAATGAGAATTGAAGATAGATCTGACTAGAGCTGAAACAAGGAAAACACTCAAAGCATAGCATAGCTATGAGTATGCACTGAATGTAGCTTACATATACATTCTGCATGTCCCTATGTGTATGTGAGGATAGGGTCATAGGTGCAATTGCCTGTTTTTGTGTGTGTGATGGTGCACATGTGCATGTGTGAGTGGGCTCAGGTGGATTGTGAACTCGACAGATGGACATTTGGAGCAGCTTTGCACCCTGCAGCAAAATGCACACATGCATACACACACAGAACACACACATACACACACATTCGCACTCCCACACATGGCTGTAACATTAACCTTGTGTAACTCTAGCCAAGAGAAAGCCATAAAAAAAAAAAAAACATGCTCAGCACCTCAAATCACATATTGACATACTGATCCAATATTTCAACTGTCCAAACACGGGATATGTATATAAAAAAAAAAAAAAAAAAACACATAATATTCTAATATTTCGTCTCTGTCTGTGACAATATCTCCCCTGTCTTTTCAGCAAGCCACAGACCTTTCCTTTGGCATTCAAGCATTTTCAACTTTGTGTAATGTATTTTCACTGGGCTGGACTGGTAATATGATCAGGAAATAATACCAGTATCAGCTATGCTTAGTTTGGATTTGCCAAATGTAAATGAATGTAAATGAAATCTTTTTTTACACTTTACACTTTAGTTTGTTTCTACTTTATCTGCACTTCACAGTAACAAGAATATTCCAGAAATGTTTGCTTCATCTGGCGTCTGGCTGCTGTATTTTATGTTTATAATGATCCTAAAAGATCACATTGCGGTCAGTGTAAGTTAATGCTAAATACTTGAAATATACAGTGTGATAAAAGTGAATAAGATGTATAAATGTAAATATGACTTACTGAGGGTAAATCATTTTAGAAGCTGACAGAACTAGTGATTCAGAATTGTTAAATACTCAAGCAGATCAGTAAAACACTTACTAAAGGAACTATGGTCCAGAGTAAACTTAATGCTTCCATCTAATCATCAGACAAGAGGCACAGTGAATATCAGACACTCCCTTTTTGAAAGCCTGGGCTACAGTACATGTAGAGCCCCATGTGGCAGTCCTGTCAGAATGTCCTTCAAGTGCTTTTGGTAGAGGAGAGGACGCCATGTTCCTACATTGTGTTCATGCCATTAAATTCTGAGCTAGATACTGTCATTCCTGTCTTCGTACTCCTAACAATTACTGAATGGCATTTGTCACTCTGACTCCTCATTTTGTACACGTTTGCCTTCCTTAACTAGTTTGTGCCACTGCTGGCTAAAAGTCAGTCCCCTCATAGGCTTGTCTTTCCATCCCAGCTGGGGGATGGAGGGATGGAGATATGGGTGGAGGGCTGCAGGGATGTAGACGGAGGCTGTGTGAAGCTGCTCTCTCCCTGAGGAGCCTCTTCTGCCAGCCCAGTGCCACAGATCAACAGTCAGCCAGCCAGCCGTGCACTGACCTCATCCTTCTCTCTCTCTCTCTCTCTCTCCCTCTATTTCTGTCTCTATCTCGCTCTCCCTCTCTGCCAGAGGCACTTGCTGTCCCCATGTCTCCTTCCTACGCCAACTGCCTCTCCTGCTACCAACGGTGCATGTCTGTCTGGCAAACTCTCTGTCTGCCTTTCTGTCTGCTGCTCTGCATGCCTGTCTGTCTTCCAGCCGGTCTCTCTATCTATTATTCCTCCAGTCCTCCTGTCTATCTGCTTTTGTGTCTGTGTGCATGGGTGCCTGCCTGTCCATCTGTCTGTCTTCCTGCCAGCCACTCTTTCTAGCCAATACCTCTCTGGCGGAAAGCGGCCAGGCTGTCAGCCGCTCTGCCAATCTGCCCGACTATCTGTCTGTCTATTCGTCATCTGTTCGTGTCTTTATTTGTTTGCCTGCTCGTCTATCTGCCTGCTTACCTGTCTGCCTGTCCATCGTCTGTTATCTGTTTATTTGCCAGTCTTACTGCACGTCTGTCTGTGTCAACGTGCTTTGTAAAATGGTAAACATGAACCCTTAACCTCATTCAATAGTAGCTGGTACAATTTTAGAGTGATTTACTGACATGACACGAAAAGGGACTGTTGTTATAAATGGAGCCTAAATCTTTTCAGATGTCTCACTTTGACACTGCATAACCTTTCAACACCCAGCCAACACTTTAAAACCTTAAGTGGAGTGGATCAACTAGTGGATCAACTAGTGACTTGCGGTCATATTTGACCGTGAAGCCACCACACTGTTACCAGAAGCTTCTGCAATATTTGCTTGATTTATTTCCATTTTCATGTAGTATTCATGTTTGATCTAATGGAACCTTAGGAGCAGGTTTTCCATGAGCAAAAGCTTTACATCTTAAGGAATTATGCACCACAATTTCTAAGGCTTTCTTTCCTGCTGAACAATGTCTGTTCATTCACTGTATTTCCAGACAAGATGCCCGGAGCTCTCCCCTGTCTTCAGACGCTTAGTCATCAGGCCAACTTGCTGGTAATACACTTCCTGTCTCATTCACAGCTCTTCGTGGCTTTAGGAGGATGTTTGCTGTATTGAAAAAGATGCTCTCCTGTCTTTTCTCACTACTCTTGCTGTCTCTCTCCCTCTCTTGCTTCTCCATGCCCTCTCTTATTCTTGTCTCAACAGGAGGACGAAAGAGCGTTTGACTGGCTCCTCTCAACCAGAAGCTGCACTGTGCGCTCAGTCGGCAGTCAAGGACAACTATAATAGATGTAGAACAAAAGAAAAGGGAAGAGGGAGAGGGAGAGGGGAAAGCGAGACCTATCGAGACAAACAAGTACACTGTGGTGCAGGGTCTTTGAAATTATACATACTGTAAAATAAAAATAGTGTGTAATTCTGTTTTCAGTGATACTGATTTTTGCTCCACACCACTGTCTACAGGTGGGGAGTGAGACAGAAAGAACATTTCAATCTACCTCTGTTTTGCATATCACACAGCTCAACAGGCAGCTTTCAAAGAGCGATTCACTACATTTCCCCTTGGGCATGGAGCACATACAGAGCCATGTACAGTATATTCATTAAGCTTAAGGTTAACATTTTCATCAACACATCTCCATAGTCGTTATTCTAATATGGTGTATATTTCATTCATCTACTGATAATTCTTCACTCATATCTTATCATGTGTAATTCATACCCATACCAAATTTTTGGTACATTTTTCTGATTTAATATTCTTTTTTTCTTTATGTGCAGTGCCCTATTGCTGATTGTTTCATGTATTAAATCTTAAAATAAATACTGTAATGTAATGCATGAATATTGCAGTCTGTTTGTAACATGTGATTCTATGTGACATCTGTTAAAAAACACTGAGAACAATAGCATAAACTGCGTATTTCTTATCTTGTTTCTGACAGCTCAGTATGTTTTTGTGTTTATAGTCACTCCCACATAAAGTGCAGAGTTTGCTATGGGCACATTTAAATGCCGCTGCAGCTAGATAGTTAATCCCTGTTGTGGACTGGCCCAGTTAGTGGTTCCCAGCTTTTGGAAGGGAATGCTAAACTGGGGATGAGGTGGGAGGGAGATGTGAGTATGTCTCTGTTTAGAATTGTAAACCCAGCCCGTGTGTGTGCTGTACTGATGTTATCTGTGTCAGCCTGCCTTTGTTTCTTGCTTTCTCTCCACTTCTCTGTCCCTCATTTTCCCTCTGTTTCTCCATAGATTGCCTGTCCCCTGCTCTCTCTTATTCTTATTCTTATTCTATATGGTGCCCAGATGCAGGGAAGGCAGCTGTGCTGTGTTTTAAAGTGTGACCGGCTGAAACCACTATACCTGGCATCTGCTGTCGGCAAAACAATTATAACCAACCCCAACTATAGGCATCTATCTCTGTCTCTCTATTTCTCTCTCTTGCAATCTCTCTGCTTTTTAATCCTCTGAAATGAGATCAAAGATAACTGCCACCAAAAGGGAGGAAAGGGTTAACCAGCTACCCAGCTCCTCTTCCAGCAAGCTCACTGTTAACCACCAGTTATTGAGCTGTACATCAGTGTACAAGAGAGGAATGGAAGAAACAGAGGAACAGGCCTGTGGTAGTCAGGGTTGTTAGCTCAGAGGTTCATGGCTAGTTATTTGGCAAGCATGTTTCTCAAAAGAGTAGCCCAAATGAAGTCTCTGTAGATTTAAAATAGTCTAATGCCAGCGTTTGTTAAACATGATATACAAACCTCCGGATCAAGCTAAAGAGCTTAACATGTTGGATGGCTGTCGGGTAGCCTATCTTGTAACTGTCAACAAAGAGAAAGACAATATAGCCAGCTAGCTAGGGATCTCATTTAAATCGACTAATCAGACACAGCCATGCTTTGTGCTAAGGTGGAGCCCTTCTGAGACCAAAGCTTTGGAGACAAGGAGGCCGTATCACCTGACTCTGCAAAGGAAGATGCACCCAAACATGGGGGCTGAGGGACATACAGGCAGGAGGTAGGAGCTGGGGTTGTAATTAGGTGTCCTGAGCTTGATGGCCACACACCTAGACTGAGATGGCATTTCATCCCCTCCCTGGGCTCTGGTACACAGCCACACACAGGTGCACATAAACACCAGTGCATAGTGTAAACAGTATATACAGTCTGTGTCATTAAGTCAACTATGTGCGAAAACAGACAAAAACGAAATTCGTATAATGCATGTAATAACAGATTACACAACACATGCTGCTGCAGAGCTTGTACTCAGAAACCAACTTTTCTTGGGGATCATATTGTGATTGTGTCAGAGGGATGCAATATTGTCAATATTGTCCTTTGTAGCTTTTTATTACCTTTATGTTATTCTTATAAATATGTAATCAGCTTCACATGAACCGGTGGACCTTTAAAACTATGACAATAGTTTATGGTGTATAACCAATGATTTCCTGACTAGAAGTTGCACCTGTTTTTATTTTTATGAAAAGCTCAGCCAAAACAAAAAAAATATAAAAATACATGCCAATATAATTTCCAGTGTGGACCAAAATAGAAACTAAAAATCAATCCCAAGCACAGTACAGAAAAAAAAAAACAAAAAAAAAAACAAGCAATCTCAACCCCAGAGCATGTCTTCCATCTCCCCTGGTCCGTGAGAGCAGAACACACTGGTGTGCTGGCTTTTGACCACGGCAATTTTAATCAGTCTTTTTCACACTTCATTGGGAATTCATCGCCGCCTTCCCCCTTCAAACATTGTTTGGGAGAGTTATCAGCAGCAGGCAGCATATCCGGTAATTATACATGCAAGGTAATGCTGGGAGCTCGGCTGAATATTTCAGCCAAATGCATGTGTGGCTGAGAGGCACTGGAGGGTACAGCTGCTTCCTAATGCTGTGTCTGTGGCAGCCATGGTTAAAGAACAGTGTGAGAGCCACATTCAGATAGTGGTCGTTTAAGCACGCAATGGGAAGTCGGCAAAGGTAGTGTTCTTTAATGTAAATCCTTCCCATGAAAGAAAGCAGATTGCCGTCTTCCAGATACAGCACACAGCAGATGAAGAGTGTGAGTGTTTGAGCACAGTGCATGTATGCATGGTGCAAACACTACTCGAGACTAGATCACTAAAAATTTTGATGGTTCAATGTGTTTGTTTACTGTGTGAGTAAGAGGCCAGCTGTTAATAGGGTCTGAACACACAAGCATACAAAAACCACACACACGCTCACACACACGCACACACACATGCACACACACACACACACACACACACACACACACATACACACACACACACTGAAACCACCAGTCAGACACTAGGAGGTCCTCTGGGGAAAACAGCAGGGAGGGCATAACAATGACTCATCCAAACAGTCACGGAACACGCGTGCGCGCACACACACACACACACACACGTACACACACACGCACACACACACGGCAGCCAGGCTGTCAGATACCATCAGCACCCAGCCTCAGGAGTACTGTTGACAGGTGTGGCCTGCCAGTCACGCACACACATATCAGCCAGTCATGTCCCCCAACCCCTCGCCTGACAGGGAACCACATGTAATAATGTACCCCATTCTGTTACTGTGTGTGTGTGTGTGTGTGTGTGTGTGTATGTGTTTGAAAAAGAGAGGGATAGACTGAGAGGCTGTATGTTTGGTCTGAGCTAATGCCTGTACTGTCTGTGTGGGTTGCTGTGTTTATCTGTATACATAAAGTAATTTGATGTATGTGTGTGTGTGTCACTCTGTGTGGAGGCCAATCTACACAGTGCAAGTACATAGTGCTATGGTAGCCATGAATATTGTGTAAAGAGGTATACAGACAACTCAAGCATTGCATGGAGGGAATGGGTGGATACCTGGTCAAGTAAAAGTACTATCACCTAGACCATACATGCATAGATACCCATCTACACTGTATATATACAGTGAAGCAGATGAGACCATCTGAGACCACACACACACACACACACACACACACACACACACACACACACACACACACACACGCACACACAGACAGACAGACAGACAGACACACACACACACACACACACACACACACAAATACATGCACACAGAGTGTAGAGTATGCAAACATGGTGCATGAGCACATGAGATGCATTCAAACATGAGAACAGATGGACAAACA
The DNA here is from genome assembly GCF_017976325.1 of Chelmon rostratus. Lineage (NCBI taxonomy): Eukaryota > Metazoa > Chordata > Actinopteri > Chaetodontiformes > Chaetodontidae > Chelmon > Chelmon rostratus. Next base: position 25,151,148 of record NC_055672.1, on the reverse strand, counting down.
CACTTGCATGTGCATGCAGGCATCTACATGCAAGCAATAGCCACCCACACCCAGGCAAATTAACACACCTCCCCCAGAACACACACACACACAGACACACACACACTCTCTCTCTCTCTCTCTCTCTCTCTCTCTCTCTCTCTCTCTCTCTCTTTTGCCTATAAACAGTATAGTCCAGTTACTACAAAGCCCACCAAAAGCTCTTTGCAGATCAAATAATCATGCCTTCCATCTGTTTCCATTTCACTACATTAGCTTTGTGAAGGCGCTGTACAGACCCCGTTAAGAAGCACTGCAGCCATAAAATAATGATTCCTCTCTCTACCCCCTACTCCTCATTATCTCCATCCAAAGCCAATTCAATGACAGGGAGTAGATATGGGCCAATTGCATGCACAGTCCTTATGCTGTTCTGTAATGCCATCTTACCATGATATTATGCAGGCCTTGTAACGTAATGTTTTTTTTTATGGCATAGGAATAGTTGTTCTGATTTGGTTATAATATGAAATATAGATCATAGTATGGGCTATGTCAGAAATATGTTGTCGGAAATCCTTTTGATTTTTTTTTGCTGTGTACTCTGGACCATGTACATATATTCACATATTTATTAGTTTGATCAACCAAATCAGACTTACACTCAGAAATGACATGTTCAATACATATGAAAGACTGAGCAGATGCAAGAACTGTGGGATGAAATTAGTGAAATGCATAATACCAAAATCTTCCTCATAAAATAAGGTGGGAAGCTGATATTCAGCCTGTGAGAGCATGTGCCATCTTGTCAATGAGCTTAGGAAGGGGTGAAATGTTATGGTCCCTGTTATACAAGATGGAAATGAGTTTGCCACGCTTTGCTGTAGCCAAGCTATTTTAGAATGGCTCACATCAGAAAATGCTGGGCCGAGCAGGAAAATTAGGTCATTTACAAGAGCAGGGCAGTGCCTTCTATCGGGAAGTTAGTGGCAGCGAGGGCTAAGACTAAAGAACTAAAACGTGTAGTGCTATTTATTCGGGGCAGGGTGTACACAGATTTGAGTAAAGTGAACAAGATGTGGGAGCTTACAGGAAAGCAAGCTTTTTAACAGAGACCTGAGAATGACCCGAGTACACTGCAGCAATGGAAGGCAAGTGAGCATCCAGCTCTTAGTGCAAAGCTTCAAATTCCTCCTGCATTTTGTAGCAGCTCACACTACACGCTATGACTTGTCTGTATGCAGAGACCGATGCTGACACAAAGAGTCGAATTTATTATGCATGGGAGTGCCCCCTTCACAGTTATATGTGAACTAACCATACACTAGGACAAAGAAAATCCTGTCATGGACACCAGAATAAAAGTGAAACAGAGATGCACCAGCAGTACTCGCCAGAGCAAAAGGACAGACTGGGAGGGCACGGTGTGTGTGTGTGTGTGTGTGTGTGTGTGTGTATGTGTCTGCAGAGACAGAAAGAGGGAGAGAGCCTGAGACAAGTGAAATGACAGAGGAAGGACAGGGAGAGGGAGAGTATGTGCAACTAGAACTGTGTGTGTGTGTATGTGGCTCTGTAGGTGTGTGTTGAGCAGAGTTAGTGGGAAGGCCCAGAGGTGCCTTTTCTGCGGTTTCAGGGGGCCATGTCTGAGGAGGCCTCCAGGTGGCAGGTGGATATGCCCTAGTTTGATGAGCGGTGTCTCTGTCTGCTCACTTATATACATACAAAAAACACACATTCACAAACGCAGGAGGCATGGGCATAAAACATGTAAACAAACACACAATGCTTGAGGTACACATGTTCACATTTTGTCTTTATCACACTGTCCTAAAGTCCCTGAGGAACCACGTTACTTAGCCAAAGAACGGGGAGTTAACAGTGCACAGCCCTTGTCTTATTCCTCTTAGAAGTATAATAAAAAGCTTTATTTATTGTTTTCAACATACCATTGTTATTAACGTAAATACCAAGATACCTACTGTTCATCAAATCTCACTTTGCTTATTAAAATTCCCTAAAAGTAGCAATAAGCTAAATTTTCTCATCCCTGATGTCACTGAGATTTCATTGTCTTGCCTGTATGTGCTCGATTTAGTGATGACAATGTCACATACCAACTGGGCTCCAAAAAAACATGATTGATTTGACTCAAATGCACATGACAGAATTATCTGGCTGTTCCACTTCTCATCAGAATTCTGAAACCTCTTTAAACAGGAACCAAGTCAAAAATGAGTATGCTCAGAATGTTGTCTGACACAATCCTTTCTGCATCTGAGTTTGATTTTTGGAGCTAGTCAAAGCAAGCCAGTGGTCAAAATTGAATCTAAATGATTGTTCCCCAAACAAAAGCTGTATGTTCACAAAACAAGTTATTGATCTGTGCTTTGTTTCTCTGGGAATTTGTATGGCAGTGTGCGCATCAATATTTATACATCTATGTCTGTTTAGGGTCCAACTGTTGCCTCAACTTGCATGTTTGCCTGCATGTGTACACATACGCCTGCCCGCATGCGTGCAATTGGTGTCACATGTATTTGTACGTGTTTGTGTATTCGATGAGCCGTCAGTCCTAAAGAGGATTTATGCTGCTGTCATGTGATGACACCTCTTATTTGCTGCTGTCCTGTGAAGTGAAGCTGAAGGCAGAGGTCAGGCCACCCTCACAGAGACGCTGCGACTCAGAGCACATCATGTCTGCCCGCCTGCCTGCCTCCCAAGCCCACCACACACACACACGCACGCACGCACACACACATTTTTGGAGACATTACAAAGACTTACATTTATTTCTGGAGACTTACCCTAACCACTACGCGCCTAACCCTAAGCTTTACCCCAGCCTAAACCTAAACCTCACGTTACCCTAACCTTAAATCCTTACCCTAAAATTTAATTTGATGTTTTATGTTAGGGACTTGTTCCCACAATGTGAGTAGTACACACACACACACATGCACACACATGCACACACACACACTGAAGTATAAAACAATCAGATACACACGCACCCAGACTCAAACACCAGCCACATTTATTTGAAATATCATATAAGTCTACTTCTTTGTTTTAAAGTCATTTGACATAATTCTCATGTACTGACTGTAGCAATAATGTTTTATACAGCAATTTTATATGGATTCATAATTTACAAAAAGTTTTCTCGAGTTCTTAGTCTGAGCTAAGATCTCATAGATTATACGGTTTTATGAACAACATGTTGATGTACCAATGCACCTCTACAGTTGTTTGGCCTTGACTTGACATGTGGTCGTTTTTCTCAGACCTAGCTGTCTCACCAAATCTACCTGTCCTCTCATATCAGAGAAGCTGTCAGAACACCTAAAATACTTGTACTAAACCCCAAGGAACAAGTCAAAAACCTTGGTGTTTTTACTTACTCCAACCTAAATTTTGACTGTCACATTAGAAATGAGACTAAAGTTTCCTTCTGTCATTTAAGGAATATTGCCAGAGTCAGACCATATCTATCCCAGGAACACACAGAAAAGTTAATACATGCTTTATCTCCAGCAGGCTGGACTACTGTAATGCTTGTCTGTCTGGTGTGTCTAAAAAAGTGATTTTCAGTCAGTTACAGCTCGTACAAACACATCAGCACAAGTTCTAATGAAAACCCAGACAGAGGACCCACATTACTCCATTCTTAAAATCTTTACATCGGTTACCTGTCTGTCACAGAATTTTTTCCCCCTTGTTTTTATTGTTTTATCACACATATTATTAGCACTTTGTGTTGCATTTTATGTATGAATTGTGTTGTATATTTTTTGATCAGCAAATACACAGCAACCACAAATGTCCCTTTTTATGGCTCAACAACTCATACGTCACCTTTCATCCAACAACCTGTATGGACTTCATCAATCTGGCATCAGAAAATATCATCGTACAGAAACCACTTTGACAAAAGTGGTAAATGATTTACTAGCTTCAGACTCTAGCTCAGTTTCAATATTGGTGTTCCTAGATCTCAGCGCAGCTTTCAGCATTATTGAGCACACTTTCTATTACATCACTTAGAACGTCATATTGGTGTCACTAACACTGCTGTGTTATGGTTTAGATCATATTTATCCAACGGATCTCATTTCGTTTTACAGTTCATCAGAACCCAAGTAGGTCAGTTGTGGTGTGCCACAGGGATCCTCAGTCCTGTTCTTGTCTCTATTTACATGTTGCCCCTTAATCAGTAACTACAAATTTGAATCCCATTTATATGCAGATGACACTCAGCTTTACATTTCCATTAAGCCTGATGCCTGCCATCAGCCGGTGAAACTGGGAGAATGTACAGTGTATCAGAAATCAAACAATCAACAGTTGTTTGTAATTTGTAAACTGCAATGCTAATTCCCAGTCCAAAGCAGATTACGAATGAATTCTACAATCTCACTTTGAAAATTGCTGATTCTACAATTTCACGAGTCCTTGTTTTAGAAATCCTGGTGTCCTATTTAATACTAATCTCTCCTCTGAAGAACATATCAACGATAATACAAAAATTGCATATTACCACTCATGAAACACTGCCAAAATTCATCCCATTTTTTCCATGTCTGATGTTGAAACACTTGTTTATGCCATTGTCTCATCTTAATAATGTAATACACACTTCTCTGTCTTACATATATCAATTATTAGAAGACTACAAATTGTACAAAATACTGCTGTTAGAATACTAACCAAAACTATAAAATCATTGGCTGCCTGTACATGTCAGATGTAACTTCTACCAAATTGTACTTGTAACTTATACGGACTAGCACCATCCTACTTATCCCCTCTAGTCACTCCTTATCTACCTGCTAACGCTTTAAGATCTCAGAATACTAGTCTCCTCACTGTTCCAAAAAGAACACAAATCACAAAAAACGGACTGTGTCATTGTCTATAACAACAAGTACTTGGGGTCCTCATCAAAACAAATACTGCTGAATACAATGTCAGTATACAGTTCTGGATTCTGCTTGCTCCTGCAGGCCGTCCATTCAGTTGACTGATGTCGCATGTTGTCATCAATTACCTATTAGACAGTGTAATATTTGCCCAATATTGCCAGAGTGTGACTGGGAGATTTTAAAGTGATCAAAACTGACAAATTTGATTCACAGAGTTAGTATAAATAAGGATCTTGTGGCCTCCCTGATTGCCCTGTTGAATAATGGATTTCTGTTTTGTAATCATTTTCCAATATCACACTACTTCCTGTAGACAGGCATAGCAGAGTCCTATTTTCTTTTCTTTCTTTTCTTTCTTTCTTTCTTTCTTTCTTTCTTTCTTTCTTTCTTGATATGCTGAGACCCCTTGAAACAGCCTAACAGTAATGGAAAGATTGTTGTATCTGGCAAACTCATTAACTCATAACCCAAAGTATCTGAGACTTTCAGTAGTGATGCAACAGTGATACCGTCATTATTGAGGAGGCGGGTGTTGCTTTGATTCAAACATTTTGCTTTCTGATTCATCTTGTCATTGTTTAGAGAGAGAAAATGTCAACAGTCAACCAATGTTAGAGTTTGGAAATAAATTAATAAAGTACATTTTTTTGTACTGTAATGCAGGTTAAACAAAGAAAAGATGGCTTGCAGCTACACTTGATTGCCTAATGGTTGCAAGTTCTTTTTTATTCATGAGCCATGTCAAATACAGACAGGCGATGGACCAGAGTAAATCATTTCCAAATTATAAAACAATATTTATGTTTCCATGTTTGATCATGCTGCATGCTCATCTTGCATCAGTAACATATCAGGCAAAAGTCCAATCACTGTGCTTCATGTCAACTTTCAGCTACAGCTTGATGGATGTGAAGTTTAGCTCACTAAACTAGCTAGAATTAGAATCTCTAATGTTACTTCCTCCCTGATGGTGCGTGTAGGCAGGGTCTCAGGGGATTTAATATAGATGGATGAGCAGGGGGCACAAAAGAGTGAATTGCCTGCTTTTATATCTTCCCTTTCTGTCATAGTTTGCATAGACAGCCTTCAGTCCATACTAAATGCAGTATTAAAACTAATTGTAATCACACAACAACACAAGCACACTCAAGGTCAGTGCTTTGATGATATTGTAGCAGCGCTCTAAACAGCTGCTCCTGTGCTCTTTGTAATATTCTTCAAGGCACAGTTGTGCCTCTAATGGGAAAAGGCCAAACCAGGTTATGAAAATCCTTATTTACAGCTAGCTGCCTGGCTGTGTGAAGTAGGTCACAGCAGCTCCTGAAATGGAACGAACCTCACTCACACTGTTTAATACTTTTCTTTGGAATGCTTTCCGCTGTACAATGGCACGAGAGGGAAATACACAGAAACAGTGGTTCCACTCTTCCTTAGCAAAAGTGTCTTGCCTGTTAAAAATGTGTCTGTACACTATGGTACAGACACATGGTACAAGTCCAGCTTTTACCTGACAAATCAACAAGGAAAGGCAGCAACATCAACTCCAAAGCCTGTAAATGCCAGTAAAGGGCTGGGGGTTTAACTATTAATGTTTTAAAATTATAATGTTCAACTATGAGAAAATGCAGAGAAAATTTAACCAGCACTCTGCCTTACAACAAATGATCCCAAGTGCTTACAGGTCAGCCAACTAATATAAAACCACTTGCCTAGCCAGGCACTTCATGCGCATTGTCATATACTCAGGCATTTGCAACTTATTGAATATGTCTGCCAGTGCTACATGGGTGTTGGGTCTGGGTGTAGGTGAACATTGTCCCCTGGGTTGATGGATGCCTGTGGGATGCTGTTATGCCACAGGTGAAAATGTCCATTAATCAGCCCCAGTTCCTTCACTTTCTTGCCATGGCTTTCCCATTACCAATGTATTCTAAGCAGCCTGATTGGTTTTTAATTGGCCTGCTCACCAGGAGACAGATCATGTTTTCCGCAAGTCAAGGAATGGTGGTGTGTGTGTGTGTGTATGTGTATGGTGGCACCCGTGCTTTCTGTGGAGGGATACCTACGCCAAAATTGTCGCTATGCACCTATTTTACAAGCTGGATGAACAACCAGATCTAAGTGGTAACCTTTCATATGTAATCCTATCACTTTTGTCAGTAGCAAGTATTTTAACCTTTCGTTTTTAAATTTCAGCAATGACAGGACAGCTACCAGTTATGTAAAGAATTATACAGGTACATTTCTTTACATATGGAATAAAAAGACATATCTCAGAATGTTAACCCCATCCCTGAGGTGTTTTTCATTAAAATGATTCATCCTCCTCTCCTACTGCAATGTTTTATTTAAAACAAATAGAAGCATTGATTTAGAATTCATTGATTTTTTTAATTTAAGTTTTTAATTTTTTAATTTTGATGTTTAGTTTAGCTGGCCATGCACAAGCGAGTATTTTTAATTATCCCAGTTTTCAAAGGTAAGAGTGCTATATCTGTACCTATGATTATTATTATGCAATTTTATTAATCTTTGAAATCAATATGTATTATTTTTTGCGAGTTTCAGTTTGTCCCTGTCTAATATTTTAGTTCTTAAATGCAGTAGTTGTTATGTGGCAAAAGCTAAGTTTTCCAGTGACTGCTACAAATCATGAATTTGGGTCTGGGTGATCATAATTATAAGATGAGATAAGACTCAGTCCCCAGCCAGGGAAATTCCTTACAGGCAGCAGGCAATAGCAGTAGGAAAATAACAACAGAATAGAGAAATACAAAATACAAAATAAAAGCTGACTATATATATATATATATATATATATATATATATATATATATATATATATATTTACATTTTATACAAAAGACTCTAAAAAAATGTTAAAAAAAAAAAAATCTATATTGCCGCAAAGAACTATAAAAAATATTGGCATATATATGAGAATATTCACAGTTTTAGCAGAAATTGCACATGAATTGAAATTGCACATGGTGGATTAAGTGGCAACAGGCATAGCAAGGATGCATATTTGAAGGACAGGAAGGCAGCTACATCTTATACAGCGATGTCAATATTGACATTGTGTCTGCTGAAATAGATCAATCTCCTCTCCGCCCTATCCTGACCACGTCATTGAGGCTGATTAGAAGAGCACATTGATTCTCTATGGTATGTTTGCACCAGTTCACAAGGCTACATGTTAACAATGAAACCACAGGCTGATCCTTCTCGCCTTCATACAAAAACACTAAAACTCTACAAGAATAAAATTTCAATTTGAGAGGAAATTTTTGAAAATAGTCATAGCTGTTGACTAATCGATTTGTGTCATCATTGTAAGGAAAGAGAGCAGACAGTCTCCATGGAGTGAGCAAATATCACATGCCAGCACTTCTGGTGCACCAGAGTCTGACGTTAAGGGCAGGTTATGTTAGAAGGCCAGCCTGTACCGCAGGGAGAGAGGGTGATCTGTGTTGGGGAGATGCAGTGAGCTCCTGGTCTGGAGATGAAGGTAGCACAATCTACTTGGAGCTGCAGTCAGGACAGCACTTATTCTAACCCACTGTCCACAGGCTCTAGGTGTGTAGAGGGAGGTACTTAAAGGTTAAATCATCACCAGTTTGTTTTCCAATTCTACAATACTTGGAATTTGTATTAGGAATATTAGGCTAATATAACATTTATTGTCTTACATTATACTGTATATATATTATACATATATATATTTTTATATATATTTTTATTCTGACAACTTTTATCCCCAGTTTGGAAAGCATTTCTTCTGTACTGTGGTCTCCTCTTCATAATGCACATGATGTCAGCAACCACTTCCACAGCAAGGAGCTTCACACCCTTTTCTCCTGATACTGTCCCCCTCCACACAGAAACAACAGGAAGGAGTCATCAATGCAATGACAAGGAAATGATTCTTTACAAATGAATTATGCTTAGTGGCTTGGTGTAAATTAAAATTATATTCTTTTATGTGAAAGAACCTCAAAACCACTTGTCATATATTGCACCTGGTTGCTCTTAAAATTAAACAATACTAATATGTACATATGAACATATATTTAGAATTGCCAAAGTATGTGTTGTGTGAACATATTGCAACGTTTGCAATTTTTGGTTACACATCATTTCCAAAGATGTGACCACTACGGCAGATTACACAGACAATCTAGCATGATTGCAGAGTCATGCTATAGTATATGGTTCAGACATGCTGAGCATATCGTGTGGATGTGTGATCCAGGCACTCAACATGGAGGCTACTATTAGTGCATGGCTGCCCCCAACCCCCAACCCACCCCTGCCGATTGCAAGCACGGAATCCCCAGGAGGCTTTTTGCTGCTTATTCATTAGGCTGCTGAGGCATGAGGGGCATACAGTAGCTCCCACGAAAGGCTGGAAGAAAGACCCCCACCTATTCATCCATTAGACTCAGTCTGCTGCAGCCATACATATTTTTGAAAAACCCATGTTGATATGTTTGTCATATTAAAATACTGTATTTACACATGTAAGATGCATAATTACAATTTCATAACAATAGTGAAATAAATAAGAACATACTGAGCATAGAGGCAGAGACTCTGACACATTAGCAGCTAAGTACAGTGCATCAGTACGTTTGTTATGACCTTACAGAGCAATTCCATCAATACCCAATTGCCTTTCCCCTCCAGTTCCAACTAGACTGTTGTGATTATGGGGCCCAGCCCCATAATTCTTCCACTTTCATACCAGAGGGAGAGGGGGAAGGAATTACAGAGTGGTGGTGGGGGGGTTCCCGCAATGTTGGACAACTAAAGATCTGGGTAGTGTGCGTTTCCTCTATAATTTAATCACATTCGGCTGCCCCCCTGTCCTCAGCTTGCTCAGCAAAGCACATCAGGCACTGTGGTGGCACAAACACACACACGATTGCACACACTCGGCATACCGACCGAAGTCCCCACTAACAAGCAAGACATTTCCTTCATCTTCCAGCTAAAGAAACATCCCAAAGAACATTGGTTCACCTCATGCCAAGTGGCTTGTCTTGACTGTCTCGACAACATGACACACCCTGTGTAAGACACATGGCGCTGAAAGAAACTATACATCAAATCAGATTCTTTCTGTGTGACAGAAACTGCAGTAAAAACATGAACTATATGGTGGAAATCATGAGAGGATGCACTGACTGCAGTGTTCACAAGCCTCTGTCTAATAGCAGTTTACTGCGATCAGACTGAATCTATAAAACTAAACACTTAAATTGAAATTGTGATGAGAAAACCTTTACTATGCCTACATACTGTAGGTTGATTTCTTGTCATAAGAAATCTTCTTAGCTTGGGGAACGTCCTGTTACAATCCCTCACAGTATTCCCAGATGTCATCCAACACTGCCTCCATCATTTGTTGACATGAGAAACATTCATTTCGACACACTTTAGGCAAGGCAGAGCAGACACAAGTATCTCACTTTGTATCAGAGCTTTGTTTGTCTTGACAGAATGAAACATGTTGCAGCGCATCTGCCTTCATCTGTGTATATACAGTACATGCCACCCACAGGAGCACAACAACATCTGCATTGTCTTTTCGTACACACAGATCAGAAAAATACTATGCATAAAGAAGATGAAGGGACGAGTGTGTGTGTGTGTGTGTGTGTGTGTGTGTGTGTGACTGTTTTTGTGTAAAGACCTTACTTTATCTGAACTCAAGCTTTCTTCCAACTTCAAATTGTCTCCTCTCCCTACCTCAGTCTCTTCTCTGTGTCTGGTTCACTACCATAGCTACTAATTGTTTTCTGGCAGTCACAGTCACACAACAAATCGCACAATGTGAGAAACTGATTTCAGCCAAGGATCAACCACTCTTGGAACATCCAAATAAAAAAATATACTAATCATGTGGGGGAGTGTAAACATGTGGGGAGTTATGGTGAAACATATATAAAGCGATAAGAAATGTCTTCAGAAAACAATCCTATTCTCCAATGAAACTGACATTTCCAGTGCAGCATTATCAACTGCAGGAGCACAAAACTTAAAGAACAAACTTTTAAATGGGCAGAGGTAAAACTATAAATTATAGCAATTGTAGAGTTGTCAAAAGCAATGTAACATAAACATAACATTAGCCATCTCAGAGCAACATAAATAGAACAATAATAAACTACCTGATCATCTCAGCCAGCTGTGACTTTTTCTCACTAAAGTCACTGCATCAGTGCAATAAGATCACATTACTAAGCAATCTGACCAATAAGTAACACAAGAGCAACTAACCTTACAAGAAACCATTAAGTACTCATAATTTGTTGATCTGTCTTTAATTAAAGCTGGAAATATTTTTCATTACAATCAAACAATTTCTTTGCAAGATTGCAGACATACCTTATTTCTTCACACTGGAAAAGCAAAAACATAAGATGCTATTAACAAGTTACCTACCAATTGCAGTCTTCTCTTTAAACTTTTCCTTCTGCTCTCCAGAATGCGCTCCCTCTCCTTTTTTCTGTATTTCTTTTCCTGTCTCCCTAACTCTCTCCCAATTCACTTACTATGCTTACTGCAAAGTTCTGCTCTCCTCCTGCATGCAAATCATTTTTATGACTTGAGAGATGACTGGGAATGAGGGAAGGAGGGAGAGCAAAGGGAGAGAGGATGACAGAGGGGTGGTAGAGGAGAGATAATGGTTGGAAGGCAGGCGACCAATGGGCCTGGAGCCTAATGGAAAAAGGGAATCAGGACACACCAATGAGGCGCAGCCTGGAGAGAGAGAGAGAGAGATGAGAGAGCGTGGAGGAAACAGGCGAGGGAAGGAGGGATGGCGAGAGCACAGTTGGGAGGAGATGGTGTAACGCAGAGCGAGAAAGACACTGAGAGAGAGAGAAAACAGAGAGAGCACAGAGAAATAGAGAGAGGGAGAGAGAGCAGAGCTGTACATAGCGGGTGTGCATGGTAGGTGGAGAGAAGCGAGCATCCCAAGCGAGATGGAGAGACTGCAGATCAGAGAGAAGAAAGAAAGAAAGAAAAGCACAAAAAAGAGAAAAAGCAAGGCAGACAGAGGAAGGAAGGAAGAAAGGGAAAGAAGGAAGGAGCTGACTTACCCCGGTGTTGCTAGTGGCATCCTTCACACACCGCCTTGCAGGCTCCACACATAAATACACATGCACCAACCCCAGCAATACAGGCACACGCCGTGCTGCCGCTGAGACTAACCAAAAGCAAAAACAACAAAGGAGAAGACTGCCAGAGCCGACTGGTATACCCTAAAGCAATCGTGTCTGTGTGTGTCTGTGAGTGTGTGTCTGTGTGTGTGCGTGTGCGTGTGTGTGTGTGTGTGTGTTGTGTGTGTGCGTGTGTGTCAGAAGGAAAGGGTGGGAGTGTGTATGAGCATGTGTTTGTGCTGGGAGGAGAGGGAGAGACGGTTGAAGGAAGCTAAAATGCTCTCTCCTCTCTCAGTCCTATAAGCTGAACTGGTCTCCTTCTCCCTCTCTCTTTCTCCCTCTATCTGTGTATCTCACTCTCTCTGTTCACTGTGCATGTACGTATGTCCTCCAACACTCAATATGTTCTCTCTCCCTCCCATGCTCTCTCTCTGCCTGCTAATGTGCCCTCCCTTCCTCTTCTCCCTCTTACACATTTATTCAGAGCTGCACACTGTCTGCTCTCAGAGTCAGTTCTTCCCACGGGCCCCAGGTAGAGATGGAGGGGGGGGGGAAGAGGGTGAATAGAGGAGGGATGTGGTGATGGTGATCCGTGATTTGCAGTGCATTTATTTCAAATGGGAGAGACACACATTCTTGCCTTTAAAAAGACAAAATGAGCTCCACTTGTGGTTCAGTGCACATTGTTTGGCCTGGGATCATTCATAGAGCTGAGAGAGACACAGGATGCAAATTTAAAGGAAGTCTCTGGCTGATCGCTGGCTTACTGCTAATTAGCACTTTTTTCTCCCCATTCCATGCTTCGAGGCTGGCTGAGCACCAGAATCAGGAGCGCAGGAGATGAATGAGTGTTGAAGCAGGCAAGTTCTAGCCATGTGTTCAGTGATGAGCACTGGTAATGCACTGCTCCCAAACAGAGGACAATATTTACAATATTATCATGCTCGACCACAAAGAGGGTGACAGTCATGTGCCCTCCTGCGTGAACGAAAATGGGAATAACAATGTGATGATTTCCATATTTACCTAGATATGCAAACACAGAAAATGCTAATTTGATCCCTGAGACATCATCGTAATTAGATTATAAATTAGGGTTCATTTTTTTACCGGACAAGAGGTGCTAATTCATTCATTTTCCGCCAGTGGGGGAGACACAGCTGAAAATGCAGCAGCCACCCTATAGGCAGAACAGAATATTGGGGACTTCTCATATGCTCATCTGACAGTGACAGTCAATGATATATTCAAATAAATTCATGTTTACACATAAATATTCAACAATATGGGCCTATGTCTTCCAATTCAGTATACATGTATATAAGGCACACTGTTTTGATCTTCCCCATAACAATATCATCAAATGCCAAACAGCAGTATTTTACAGAACCAGCAAGCACTGCTCTCCCCAACAATGCTGCCAAGCAGCTGGGGAAGGTATGATAAGTACTCTGGTGGGTTGGGACACAGACACCCTCAGGCCATCCAATATTAGCAATTTCAAATTCTCATTTGGCTATGTTAATGCCAATCAAGAACAATTACTTAACCCCACATTCTTAAACAAATAAACAAAGGGGAGAGATGAGCATGAATAAACAAAGCACTGGTAGTGAGGAATCATGACACATTAGGAAAACTACCCAGAAACTGACATTTTATGCAGTTATAGTATTATGATACTCTCTCATGTATCAGCATCAAATCAGAAGTCTCACTCATTCAGCAGTGCACTGCTCACTTAAAACCCAGATGTGCATAAGATCTTTGAAGCAGTGGGTTCCCTGAGTGGAAAAGTGATTGCAATGTGAATCAGTCTGTGGTTAAAATGCCTGAATAAAACTCTTGGAAGTTTTGGAACTTTTGTGTGCCCTAATGTATTTGCTGAATATGGATAGCTGTTTTATTTATTTAAATGTACTGGTTTGTTTGTATATTTTTATGGCTTTAAAAGCTCCAAAATGTGTAGCAAATTCATGATATTCAAGCATAATGTTACAAAATTATTTCTTTTTAGCAAATGAGGTCAGCCAGAAGCAGTTAAGATGAGCCTAGTGAAAAAAGTGGAGCATGTCAGCACAGTGTTTGAAACAAGCGGACTGCTAAAGACTGAACCTGACCTGACTGAACTGAATCATTTTCAAGGAGGACGCTCAGCTGTATGTTGTGCACACTGCTAGATGCATACCACTGCCTCTTATGAATCTAGTTAGGAAAGAGCTGCACTGTTTGGAAGATTAGACATCATTAAGAAGATGAAATAACCCAAAGTGGGTACCATGGTCCGAGTCCTGAAGCCAAACATGACTTTGAGACATACCTGTTTGAAGAAATTAGCCCCAGAAGAGCGCGTATATCCGTATAATGCAAGTACTCGGGGCACCCGTGCGTAGCCTCTATAAACACATAATCTGCGGCGAAACGTTCATATTCCAATATTTTGTTATGATATGCTGGTGCTATTCCCCTCTGAGCCCGTGGTGGCATGTTATCAACATCCGGCCTCTCTAGACAACTAACTCTAACGTGGATGATGTCATTTCTGAACGCTGCGCGCTGCGAGCAGCCAGCCACAACACGGCTGACTCTGCAGCGGTCGGCTACGAATACTCAATAACGAACCATAGCTGTGCCAAACTACAGCTAAACTAGCCAGAGGGGAATAGCACCAGCATATCATAACAAAATATTGGAATATGAACGAGTTTCGCCGCAGATTATGTGTTATATAGAGGCTGCGCATGGATGCCCGAGTACTCGCATTATACGGATATACGCGCCGCTCCTCTGGGGCTAATTTCTACAAAATGACTCCAAATGCCACCAAAGTTGTCTGGGTAAGTAAATGGTCATATTCAATTCTACAAATAAGTTAAGTCCAGGTTGTAAAAAATGAAAGTTATCCTTTAAGCTGATCACTAAAGACAAGCCCCTGGTACCCTAAATGAACAGTAAAGACTGTCCTGATAAGGTGCCAGAGGCTATTGATGAGTCTCATGCACTTTAAAGCAGAGGCTGTGTATCAGGAAAGACATTAGCAGTAGCAGAGGCTCTCTCCAGCAGCCCAGTACAAAGTTCTGAGGATGACAAGTTCAGCAAATATATGGCTGCTCAGTACCTGAGCTGCATCCCAGCTACACCACAGAGGAGAAGAAAAGATCAGAGTTCACACATCACAGACCCCCAGCTCCAGGAATGGATGCAGTTAGGGTGGCCAGCGTATGTCAGGACAACACCTGAGACAGACTGGAAGGTGAGAGGAGAGTTGAAACATCCAAAACAGGCAATCTAGCAATGCATTATTATCTGGTAGTGTGTACAGCTGTATCCAACTTTTTTATGGTTATGTTTGTGCACAGACAGCATTTGGTTTATGATAGGGAAATAGTGTGGTCTATTTTAATCCAGAAAAAGACAGCAGCAATGACGATCTTTCCCTAACCTTATCCAAAGTGCTTTTGTTGTGTAAACCTAAACCTAAACCACTGTCTCGACGTGAACCCTGGATTTTGGTGCCACAGTTCTGCTGTTTCTACACCAGCCATCCACCCTGACCACCTCCCTGCGACTTCAGCACATTACATAAAATGGAATGTTTCATTCACTCAAACATTGACTCTGAACATAGTCTAGGTAGTGATTATGTCTGTCAGCACAACATCATTGTGAATGCAAATTAGTTGTACATAAAAAATAATTTCTAGGAGACAGGACTGTGAAAAGAAACGATAGTGAGGATTCTAAATGGTCACCAAGAGTTACACACCTACGTCTAAGAGGCAGGTTCATGTCGACGTGTCTGAGGATTCTGGGCAGAAACAACAACAATCACACAAAAACAGACATCTTTGTCACACAGCACTGTAGAAATGCAGTCCATTTACCCTGGCTGGAGCAGCTGTTACACGCACACAGGGACAACTACTGTCATTCACTCACGTCGAGTGAGTAAACCACCCCTTGGCAGACTTGTGAGGACACTCTTCCTGATAAAGAAGAAGGAAAGGAAAAAAAATAGACTTATTATCTGTGGTTAACAGGTAAAACTGTAAAAGAAAAAAAAAGTTAACAGAAAAACTGTTGAAAAGAGATTTATTACTTGTCAAGTGTTAAAATTCTGTTATGAGAATATATCAATGAACAGGGAGATGTAATGATTAGGATTTTCTATGACAGCACATCAGCACATGTTGCTGGACTTGGGTGTGAGAGTTAAATTGGGAGTTGCAGTTAAATTGTAATCGTGGCTGTTCCACCTTTTGTGATAAGTCTGCTTCTTATTACATGTGATCAGACATTAGGGTGTTATTTCCAACGAATTAAAGAGCTGGACACATTTCTTACCCTCAAACCTTTGAGGAACTAATGAAAAATTAATCCAACTTTGCTACTGTATTGTTTGTTTGTTTGTTTGTTTGTTTGTTTGTTTGTTTTTTTGGGGGGGGTAATGCTCCACTTTTAGGCCACCATTGTTGCCAGCAACATTTTTCAAACAAGTTGGGACAGGGTCAACAAAAGACAGGGAACACACCACAAGTAACCAGGTTAATTGGTAACAGTGTTATGATTGTGTATGAGAGGGGCTTTCTTGAAAGGCTCAGTACTTCAGTACTTCATAAGCAAGGATGCAAAGTTTGGCACATATTGAAGCACATGATTGTATAAAGGATTTTACTGCATGGGCTCGGGAACACTTTGTAAACATAGTTTGTTTGCAAGTTGATTGCATTCTGTGTTTATTTACATTTTACACAGCATCCCAACCTTTTTGAGTCAGGGTTGTAGGTTAACATTTATATGTCATTTCAGAGGAGTCTACTTAACATAAATACCTTCGTTAATCTCTTCAGCTGATACTAAAGCAACTGAATTATTTGCAGGCCACTTAAAATCTCACATTCCCCTGTCCCCAAAGCTTTCTCAGGCTACAGCATTATGTGACACATACTGTATGCATATATGCTCTACAGTATAACAATGATTAGAGAAATGCATAGTCACATTTTTTGAGTATTTACTCAGACACAGGAAGTGTACACACATACATTTGTAAATTACAACACCAGTACAACTTTTTTTCTTACTTCAGAGTGAGAATGCTGTGAGTGACTGAAAACAGATGGAGACACAGAAAGGGTGAAAGAAAGAAGGGAAGCCCATAACTGCAGGAGGGATGGAGGGAGCATGGGACAAGGATGTTGTTGAGGTTAGAGCAAACGAAAGCCAGGGAACCAAAGGAGAAGGATT
The DNA here is from genome assembly GCF_017976325.1 of Chelmon rostratus. Classification (NCBI taxonomy): domain Eukaryota; kingdom Metazoa; phylum Chordata; class Actinopteri; order Chaetodontiformes; family Chaetodontidae; genus Chelmon; species Chelmon rostratus. Next base: position 25,133,828 of record NC_055672.1, on the reverse strand, counting down.
AAGAGAATTAGTGTGTTTTGGGACTCAAGACAATAGCGTGGGAGAAGATGAAGGCTTGTTGTTCAGTGGGACCGGGGGAGAAGAGCAGGTGGGGTGAAGGGGTAGGGAAAGAGGAAGTAGGGAAAGAGTGAGAGAGAGTAGAGAGAGACATATATGGGAGAAGAGGTTGCATTGCAGGCATTTTGTTCGTAAGAGAGAGGAGAAATAGCATCAGCCAGTTCATACACAGTATATATGTGTTAGAGAGAGAACGAGAGAGAGAGAGAGAGAGAGAGGGAAAGAGAAAGAGAGAGAATGAGAGAGAGAGACTTGTGATTTAGGAGGATGACAAATCTGCCAGACATGAAAGACCAGAGCACACACAAACCCAGAGGGAATGACTTTACCTGCACACACACATACACACAGCACACACTGGCCTCAAGGGATAAACACACACACACACATTTGGTATTATTACTAGTATTTCGTACTTGTAAAAACCCTCTATGAATAAATTCAGCTATTATGCCCAAACGTTTAACCACCAGAACTACATGCCTAACCTCAGCCCTACTAACCAAACATAACAGTTTCGATACTAACAATAGAATAAATGATTGTGTGTAATGAGAAAATTGTTGCTCTGACAAATCCACAGTGAATTATCACCCAACTCTGAAGTCCCCTCAGCTCTAAGGATGTTTTAAGCCTGTTAAGCTAAAGCTAAATAGGCAGCTGTTTTCTACAGAGGACACGAAAGGGATTTTGAAAAAAAAAAATTGCGGGCAGCGTCGGCTAAAACCGACAATAAAAGTTTATCTCCTCCGTAGGAGATATTACCACAATTACACTTAATATAACTGTGATAACTAACATAAAAATCTCTTGTCGCAAAAGTCAACATCTCTTGTGCATTAGCCAACTAGTTTCACAGATCAAAAACAACTGGAAAAAGACATGCAACTTATAAAACTTAACACAAATAGGGTAATATAGTGTGCACTGCTTGTGGCTCATTTTTGTAGGCCAGATCACTCTGGCCAATGGGGCACATGATCATGGGCTGAGCAGTTCTGTGGGAGCTTGTGTGGCACAAATAAGCCTTGCTTTAATTTTGAAAACAGTTATTCCTGAGGTTTAACACTAGTTGAGATGGTTCTTTATATTTCTGCTGTATGTTTATATGTGTTCATTGAGAAGAATGTTTCGAATTTATTGAGAAATGAGGGGTACAGTGTTTTCATCATCAGTGACAATGTTATTCAGCAGCACCTGTGGATCGCCAGTAGGTGTCAGTATGGCTACACGAGTGAGTGTAGAGGGAGCGCCACAGGGAAATCTCGTGATCGTATCTGATAACGAGAGTATCTGTGGTCAAACTGAGTACAGACAACGCTGTGTGGCGATTGTAAACGGGAAATGAATATTTTTGCATGTTCCAGGTAAGCTGATGTTGTTATAATGTGCTCACTAGCAAGGGTAATGTTGACACTGTACCTGTGTTCCACTGTTCTCAGTTTGGTTAATTAATGAGGATATCGTTGTTGATGTTAGCATGTTAGCGGCTAATGTGGTAGACGGAGCGTGGGGCGGCCGCCAAGCAATGAGCCCTCGTGTGAGGGAGCCCACTCCACCGACGTTTATATTTTACATGACCACTAAATATGAAATATGGCGTTGCCTGATGCATTATGTTGATGGGTCAATGAATCTGTGTGACATTTCTTTTGTTTTATTATTGTTTCGTGATCGTATCTGATAGCGAGAGTATATGTGTGCAAAGTGAGCACAGACAACGCTTTGTGGCGATTGTAAAAGGGAAATGAATATTTTGCATGTTCCAGAAATTCTCATTAAATGTGTGGCACCAGATTGAGCCTCGACGACGTCATTCTGTGCACCGCTACACTTGCTGTCAGGTGCATCAAGCCGCCAGCAGCCAGGACATTTCACATAAACAATTGTTTGTTTTGACTGCATTTAAGCATTGAAAAAGTGGACATATACTGTTTGTTTGAACCCTATTCTAGTTGGTGAACCTACCTAAATTTATATCTATTGTATGTGCTACAGAAAAATTAACAAACTCCTCCTAATTTAGGATCAATTTGAAAGCAAAAACACAAAGAATTATTTTTTTAATATAATCTAAATAAATTCAGGCGTCAAGGGGTTAAAGGATAACTTTCGTTTTTTACAACCTGGCCCTTATTTGTAGCATTAAATACAACCATTTACTCACCCAGACAACTTTGGTGGCATTTGAAGTCGTTTTGAAGAAATTAGCCCCAGAGGAGCGGCGCGTATATCCGTATAATGCGAGTACTCGGGGCATCCATGCACAGCCTCTATATACCGTATAATCTGCAGCGAAACTCGTTCATATTCCAATATTTTGTCTTGATATGCTGGTGCTATTCCCCTCTGAGCCTCTAGTCTCTAGGCAACTACCTCTGACGTGGATGATGTCATTTCTGAACGCAGCCAGCCACAACACGGCTAACTCTGCGGCGGTCGGCTAGTTTAGCTGCAGTTTGCGACTGTTATTTTTCACAAAATGGGTGAATATTTTTCCGACTCTCAGGTGGTGGATACAACCCCCCCCCCACAAAAAAAAAAAAAAAGCTTTAATTTTAATACTACATGGACTGACAGTCTGTACACTAAACATAAACCCAAAAGTAGCCCTTGAAGAAGTCTGACTGGACAAAATGTAATTACTTTGGAAAAATACCCTAGCTCCATGTTCTAAATCTCAAAATATAGTTCCCACAAGCACAGACCTATGCCTAAAGGACCACACATACACATACACTCATGCACACTTTTGTGGAAATATTTGCATTCACACACAAAATTCAGTCATGATGGTGAGTACATGTACAAGCACACACACACACAGGTACATGCTTATGTAAATTCAAAAACGTCCACACAAGAACAAAGCCATGGCATGGTTATAAACAAGAGGACATGCATAAACATTACATGTCCATGCATTATGCAGACACATGCAGACATCCAAGCTCCAACAGACACTCAAACACACACATACACATACACCCCATTTACCTCCTTCATAGAGGTAAGATCATGTATCATTTCACCCCCTCACTCTTCTCTCTATAGTCCCCAAATCCATGGCATATGACCTTCTGTGGGACAGATAAAGAATGTGCTTATCAGTCATGCAAATGAGGCTGAATTCATTTTCCACAACAGATGGCCCCATAGATAATGATGATGGAGGAGAGAAAATTAAATGTCTCTCGCTCGGTGACCATGGCAACTGCACCTCAGTGGCGTAATATCAATAATCAGTGTGCTGCATAATAAGGTTGTTAGTCCTGTGAATCAAAACCTTCCATGATGGGATAGGGCAGAGGGTGATGAAATCTCATGGAAAGTTTGGTTGAGTCTGTATGGGAGGTCTACTGAGCTTTTACTGTTTGACTTGAGAAAAAGCAGCTTGTTCACATTAACACAATGACTTTCAATGCTTCAATATGGATAAGTCAACATTAATATATGGGGTAATAAAGTGTAATGGCTTTATTAATGGGTTATAAATTATTTATTGGTGCTGAATAAAATGCCGAACCAGTTATAAGCTGTTTATAAGAATAATGCCTGGGTTTTCAGGATATGAAGAATGTCGTTTGCTGTTTTATATTGTCCTCCAAAATGACACATGCTTTGTTTATTTTTGACCACTGCAATGAATTGTTCAACCACTCACCTTCTGGAGAAGAACTGCAGTACTACAGGACCAGGATTTGTCCATTACCACCACGATTTTAAAGAAGTGTCACTCACCTGGGCTCCATATTCATTTCTTTCATTTAAATGAGATTTCAGCCCTCAGGCCTTCTTCAAGATCCAAAGGACAGCAATCCATCCATTTTCCACTACTCATCCGTGATTGCTGTGGCAGCAGGTTAAGCAAGATAGTCCAGCCCTCCCTAGTGACATCTTCTACCACCTCTCAGGGCATCCTGAGGTGTTCCCACCCCAGTTGAGATATATAATCTCTTCAGTGTGTTCTGGGTCTACCCTGGGGTCTCCTGGGTCTCCTGCAAGTTGGATGTGGTGGCCAGGAGACCTTCTTATCAGGTGCTCAAACCACCTCAGCTGGCCCCTTGTGATTTCAAGGAGCAGTAGCTCCAAAACAAACAAGTTGTAGTTTCACAGCGTGTTAGGTGCTGGACCATATTTGGTCAGTCACAGTGACTTCCTCGAATTTCCAGGCAGTCAGACTTAATCATCTGATCTGGATGATCTGATCTGCTGGCTGGAGCTTCATATTCAGCGTACAGCCATATGAATGGAGTCAGCCCTCTCATCCAACAAAATTAAGTGTAATTTGCAAAATGTTTAACTATTCCTTTAACAATTTTAACTGCATGCTAATTACAACAATTAGAGGTGAAAATTTCGAATCACTTTCCTGTTTAGAAATGGTTTGATCTATTAAGTTCAGATGGTTGACTATGAGATCACCAGTCAAATCCAACTCAGTATGTAAATCATCATTTATAACCTTGTGATTTTCTAGGCTGATTCTGACTTTCTTCAGTTCAGTAGCATGCAGTTGGTTGCTGGTTCTTTGAATGAGCCTTTAACCAGTAAATAACTTACCTTGCTGAGCAGTCAATGGTGCTTTCACCAGTGAGGACTCCACTGCGGAAAGTTACTGATTCAGTTGGCGACTCTAGGGATTCAGTATAATCAATACAGACTAGATAGGACTAGAGCTGTCCTATCTAGTCTTGTGCGCATGAACTGATGAAGCCTGCTCGGATGAGAGGCGAAACGTCTTCTAAGACAAACTGACGAGGTCCAGTTGCGAACGATTGAATGCCCTAAAGCTTACAATGACCTGGATGAATGAGAATATTCACAGGCAATCAATATAGTCAGTTCAGTTTGAAAATTCAATATTAAAGATTTGTTGATGCATGCACTTTACAACAACTTTTTAACATTTACATCTATACATCTGTTGTTATCTCATTTTGGTTCAGTTGTTGCACAGCAAAACTGTGAATGAAAAACTGGTGTCATGCTGAGTGAAGACAAACACCAAATCAAAGGAATTTTGCACAACGTTCCAACTCAGAAGTTTTTAATTTATCATGGGCTTATAACTGGTTTATAAACATTAGTATGTGATTTACTAACTATTAAAGGCCCAGAAAACGCATTTCCGCAATTAGTATCTTAACTGTGGGTCCTACATGAACACAAATGTTCTACCAAGATACAGAACATTAGAACAGTTTTGTTTGTTTACATGAGATTTTTTTTTTTTTGTACTAATGTTTTTGTGATCTCCTCCAGCTTGGTCTCATTTCCACTGTATCAAATAGTGATACTTTGTCATATCGCTCAGCGTATCTGGCAGAAAGACTTTGTGCACTGCTGGGATGAGAACGTGTTGGATGGCATGAGCAATTGCTTGATTTGCCTTTTATATTGCCGTGAATGGGCTTGCAAAGGAATTAATTGAAAGCCTGGTACGTTTCATACAGGTGCTCAAACGTACCTTGAGACACTGAGGGCCTTGACAAAGCGGCAGTATTTGACACTCTGGGAATGAGAACAGATTGTCTCTTGACTGGTTTGAAGTGGGTGGTGCTCAGTTGTCAAAGGCTGACATCACATATTGGTTAGTTGGTCGAAGCAATGATTACTGCCCAAGTGTGAGCCGGTGTGCACTCATATTATTTGAATTTGATTGACAGTTGTAGGGTTGTTTGCCAATGTTGTCAGACCACTGTCAATCAAAATGTGATCGAAACCACGCCCACACAGGTCTTATTAAGCAGATAAACAGAGTTTCTAATAGGTTACAACCTTCAACTTTGTTGCATTTTGCAACTTATTTATTTATGAATGTAGATTGTTTCAGAGAAATACTTATGATTTCAAAGTTTTGGGAGATTTGAATGAAGCCATTTGTTGAAACTTATTAATGTTTCATAAAGAGTGACTTATTATAAAGTTGTACCCTTTATTCTGTACTGAAACATTCATGAACCTCATTTTTGTTCATGTAATCGCAAAAAGGTGCCACCAATTTTGAATCAAATGAAAGCCCTCCATGGGACATTTCTAAACTAAAAGTAACAATATTATATAGTATTTAGATAAGATAGGATAAGTTAAGACAAGATAAGACTTTATTAATCCCCAGCCCGGGAAGATCGGGTGTTACAAGCAACAGCAGTAGGAAAATATAACAACATAATAGAGAAATACAAAATACAAAAGAAAAGTTGAGACTATATATATATGTACATTCTTTACAAAGAACTATAAAAGATATGTAAAAAATAAATATTGCTGCAAAGAACTACAAAAAAATATTGCCATAAAAATATACTGACAAAAAGTGTAGAGAATTTCACAGTTTTAACAGAAATTGCACATGAATTGAAATTGCACATGGTGTGTATGGACAAAATAAGTACAGCATTTACACTATTGCACAGTAATAAATATATATGTAGAATACCAGTTTATAGCATAGATGGAGTCCTTAAAGAGAGTGAAAAAGTAATATTGCACAAGTTGTGTATGATAAATCACACATCAGTGCAAAAACAGTTTGAATATGGGCCCAGTGCTACATAGAGCAATGTTGGAGTTAAGCCTACCAACTGTAGTGTTCCTTCATACATATTAGATGCAGCAGTCTGTTGCTGAAGGAGCTGCTTAGGGCCCCCACTGGGGTTGTCAATAGGGCTGTAACGATTAGTTGACGTAATCGATTACATCGACAATAAAAATTTGTCGACACGAAATTTTAAGCGTCGACTAGTCATGTATGATAAAAACACACAGTCCACTTCATGCTCATCTGTAACTGCAGTGCACTACAGGAAGTGCTGGGGGCAGTATCGCTTGCCGTTTACATCGCGCAAGGTAACAGAGAAGAAGAATGAATGAATTATGGCGGAACAAACAGAAGGAGAGTCACGAAAACTCCGACCTAAACTTTCCAAAGTTTGAACATTTCACAGAAAATAAACCAGCGAAACACGTGAAATGTAAATTCTGTGGAGCTCAACTATCATTTCATGGCAGCACAACGGCGACGCACGAACACCTTATACGCCGACACCCCGGAGCCACTGGATCAGAGTTCACAAATAACGGTGGTGATGCCGAGTAGATGTTATTTATTATTAAATTACATTATCACGACCTGGCTTGTAGGCCATGACAAAAAATGGCGAGACGAGTTTGTGTCGTACGTCTATCAGTCGGAAAATCATGGAAGAAGCTTGCTGAGGGAACGCTAGTTCACTTACGTTAATGCGTACTTTACGGCAGAAATCAATGAATCACAGGCGAGGCTGCCTTGACATACTTAATTTCAGCCCCTGTCGATACTAGCGTTTATACTGAATTGTAAACATCTTTCACTTATCAACTGTGTGATTTGGAGCATAATAATTCCATATTTAAGCTGTAAAAAGTCAGTGATAATTTGTTTCAGCTATTTTAACTGCCAACTGTCAAAATGGATGTTTTGTTTTATTTTATTTAATTTACTCTTATGGACTTAATTGCTTTAAGTAAAAGCAACTCCTTAGTTGGTTTAAACATTATTGTGTCTTCAACCTGCAAGGCTGGTTAACTGCAGCTTTTTTGAGTTAGTTCTTTACAAAGATTTTTTGTTTACTACCACTTGCACTTTAAGTTTGTATTATTTAATTAATTTATTTTTTGTTGTGGTCACAGTGATATTATATGTTCAAAAATATATCAGCTGTTACAGATACATGTTTTATGTGTCATTATTTTAATATATTTGTTTAAAATTGTATGCTGTTAGAGTATAACAGGGTAACTTTGACAGGTGTGAAGGTTTATTAAGCAAGTTAGGTTAAACAGAAGCCCAAAATAGTGATTAATCATGACTAATCTAAAAAAATAATCAACAGATTAGTCGACAACAAAAATAATCATTAGTTGCAGCCCTAGTTGTCAATGATGGATGTCAGCTTGGCTAACATCCTCCTCTCGGCTACATCATCAATGGTGTCCGGAGGGCCGTCCAGGACAGAGCCAGCTCTCCTGACCAGTTTGTTGAGTCTCTTTCTGTCCCTCTCAGAGCTTCCACAGCCCCAGCAGACCACTGCCTAAAGGATTGCAGATGCAGCCACAGAGTCATAAAAATGTTTCAACAGTGTCCTACATAGGCCAAAGGACCTCAATCTTCTCAGCAAATGGAGACGACTTTGGCCCTTCCTATACAGGGCATCTGTCTTGGTGGACCTGTCCAGTTTGTTGTTTAGGTGGACCTCCAGGTATTTGTAATCCTCCACGATCTTGATGTCCAAGCCTTGTATGCTCACCGGTGTAGTCTGTGGTGCTTTCCTGCATCTCCTTGGTCTTGCTGTGGCTAGGGTGACCAGATGTCCCACTTTGTGCAGGACAGTCTCGCATTTTAAATACTTTTCACACGTCCCGCAAATTGAGATAATGTCCCGCATTCATTGACAGTGACACTTGATTTTTTGAAATGCAGTCTCACCGTAGACTATAATCTGGCGCTTATCAAACAGCTGTGTGTATGTGGTCGGGAGACAGGAGAGCTGTCATCAGGGGGCGGGGTGGGCTCTGGGATGATTTGTCAATCAAGCTAGACGCAGGTGCGCGCGCCCGGCGCAACAGCATCGCTTCGGCATGCAGCAGGAGACATGGAGGAAAAAGATGAAGGCACGACTCATAAAAAAAGGAAATGCAGCTACAACAAAGAGTGGGAAACCATTTACTCCTCCTGGGTAAGACCAGTGCAGGGTGACTGCACCAAAGTTTTTTTGTGATGTTTGTCAGAGCAAGTTTTCCGTTTCACATGGAGGTGAATGTGATGTGAGACGACACCAACAGTCCGTGACTCACAAGAAACGTGTGGCTCAAAAGAACAGTTCCCACTCCATGAATACGTTCCTGCTGAAGCCCAAACAAGACTCCAACACAGATAAGGTGACAGCAGCTGAACTAACGAGTGTCTACCACACTGTGCAACACTCCCTGTCATACAGGTCAGAAGACTGTGGCAATAAGCCACATAATTAATACATAATTTAAAATGCATTTGGTGTAGGTCTAATTAGTCTGTTATTCTGAACTGCATGAGTGAGGTGAGCTCCTTGCAGCATTTTTTTTTTTAGATTGTTGGACTTGAATATGTGGTTCATTATTGTTCAGAACAAACACTTTAATGTTGTGGTGTTTGGAGTTGAGCTAAGGTTGATATCTTACATGAACCTGGGAAAGTTGCATTCAAATAAAATATCATATACTTGAGCAGAATACCGGTAGGTTTTTATAAATTAATTATTGAAGACAACCACGACATCTTGGTGTCCCACATTGTCCCACTCAGATGTAGTCCCTGTCCCACATGTGGTAAATTGGGATCTGGTCACCCTAGCTGTGGCTGATGTGCAGGTGGTTTAGTCCACACCAGTTGACAAAGTTAGTGATGACTTTCATGTATTCAGTAGCTGGCTAAGTATAATCCTCTCCTGGGTCTTCATCAGGTAGGAAGTTAAGGCTACCAGCCTGAAGTGGTTGGGCTTCCTTGGATGGACAGCCTTTGGCACTGGAACCACACAGGAAGTTTTCCACAGTGCACTCTCTCCAGATTGAGGCTCATATTGAGTATGTGCACAACAACCACAAAGAACTGATCTGAGCAGTCTTCCTGCATTCATCTTCCTGAGCTCCTTCCTCCCTCACCTCTCCTAATCTCCTTCTTCAGCTCCCTCTGCACCTCGCTTCAACTCAGTTTTGTCCCTAGATCTAAAAACCCTTTTCTTCTCATACAATAGCGTTTTCACTTCAGGGGACACTCAGTGTTTGTAATTTCAGAAACACCCCACCTTTCTAGTAGGCACAGTGTTGTCCACACAGAAACTGATGTAGACTGTGATGCAGGTTGTCAGACTGGTGATGTCCTCCCCGTGAGGACTGCGCAACACTTCCCAGTTGGTCAAAGCAGTCCCTCAGTGCCATGCTGGACTCCTCTGACCATCTTCTCACATGCGTAATGATTGGCAGTTGTTTATTCACCAAGGGTGTGTAGGCAGGAAGCAGATGAACCAGGTTGTGATCAGATCGGTTTAGTGGGGGGAGGTGTGAAGAGCTCTAAGCATCCGTGGTGTTTGCATACAGTAAGTCCAGTGTTTTATTGTCTCTTGTGTGGCATTTGACATACTGGGTGAAGTTGGGGAGAGTTGAGGACAGCGAAGTGTGATTGAAATCTCCAGAGATGAGGAGGAGGGCCTGGGGATGCCATGTCTGCTGCTGTGGAGCTACAGTGTGCACGAGCTGCTACAGCATTGGCTGAGGGGGGGATGTACACAGTTATCACAATGTGGTGTGAGAAAGGTAATATGGCCAGATGCTAACAGCTAGCAGGTCTATGTAGTGCAGCACTGCTTCTTAACACTGACGTGCCCTGGGTTACACCATCTGTTGTTCACAAACATTGCTTTGCCTCCACCCTGTCATGACCCGTGCCATGCACACCGTTTTTTTTTTTTTTTTTTTTTTTGTTAAATTTCCCCTTGTGTGTTGTCTTTGCCTAGTTTTTGTCCTATCCTGTTTTATTTTGAAGGTTTAGGTTATGTGTCTTTGGGTTACTTCCTGTGTTTTCTGTTCTTGCGATTGTCTGATTGTTTCCACCTGTGTGTCATTAGTGTTCCTGCCCTGTGTATATAAGTCCGTGTCTTTCCCCCAGTCTTTGTCGGGTCGTTGTCTGAGATTCCTTGTTGTCCACGTTCCCTTGCCATAGTCATAGTCGTAGCCTTAGCCACAGCCATAGCCATAGCCCTGTGAGTGTTATTTGTTGAGTTTTCTTTGTTCATGTCCGTGTCTCTGTTAATGTCTGTGTTTGTCTGCGTTCATGTCCATGACGTGTTCTCTATGACTTTTTCCTTTTGTGGTAATTTCGATCGCCTAGTTTTGTTGTTTTGGTTACCGCTAGTTATAGCCGAATTTCAGTTCTTTGTTAGATTGTTCTTTGGATTAGTTTTATTTCTTAGTAGTGTTATTTTTCAGGTTTTCAGGAGTGATTTTTGTTTCTGTTGTTTTGTTAGTTAAGTTCAAGGTCATTCATAGTCGTTTGTTTCTTCGTCCTACGGGAGCGTTCCACTGGGAGTACGCTTGTGCTGCACAGTGCTAACAGCTGTTCCAGAATGTAAACAATGGAGCCATGGCTAAATGGACCTCCCAATGTTGTTTTTCAAAGTCCAGAAAAGTAAAAAGCAAAGCACTAGTCTCACCAGTTGTCCATCCGTACAGATCAGATTTTGTTCTACTCAACATTTATATGTCCTACTCCTGAAAGCAGCTGCTCTGTTTGTGCACTACATTCTAATTGGAAAGCATGTTTTGACAGAGGCAATAGAACTTCTATTTCACTAAACTTATGGAATTTATATCACTGACGTGTATATACACTAGGGATGTGGAGATTCACCGATTCATATCGGTGGTCCGATATAAACGTTTGCGATGCGACTGCACCGGTAGAATGAACATGCATCGGATATAATTTACGGGTGAATTCGCGGTGCATCTCTTCTAGCCTGTCTACACCGGCAAATCCCATTGTTAAATCGACTATTTCATGTTCTAGTATTTTCAAAGCAACCTGAATGCACCATCGCGTCCCCAGGCAGTGACGCAAACAGGTGTTGTACACAACAGACAAACGACGCAAACGAGAAAGACGATAGCCGCGACGAGATATTTAATGCACCAAAAAAGACACATTAATCAAACGTGTGGCAATATTTTGGGTTTTTTAAGCGAGGGGGTCAGCCAGACAAGACGCACGCAATTTGCAAACAATGCCGTGCGGCTATCAAGTACGTCGGCAGCACGACGCAACAAGCGTCTGAACGAGTGTTCAGTACCGCTGGTGACATAGTAATAATAATAATAATAATAATACATTTTATTTGGAAGCGCCTTTCAGAACACTGAGTGACACTTTACAGAGCGGGTAAAACACAAATAACACAAGATAAATACAAGCATAATTTTTTAAAAAAAAGTGACTGCTCAGCCCAGTTTGCTATTCCCAGAACATGTAGACCAGTTAATATTTCTAAAGAAAAACCTGAAACTAAGCCATATGAGGTAAATCAGTGAGGTGTTTGCAGTAAATGACATTGTTTGATTGCCAGTAGTTGATGTTTTTTGCTTACATTGTGAGCAGTTAAGAAAGACTTGTTAGGAAATGTTATTTATTTACATGTTCAATTTCTTATAGAAATTACACCAATACGTTTTCCTCCTAATACACAGGAGCACTATGGACATTGCACTGTGGAAAGAAATACCTCTATTTGAGCCCCTTGGTGAGAGTATTGTTTACAGCAGCTGTTACTGGCTGCCAGTTATAGTTTTATTTGTTTTACACTTGATTCTGTAAAACATTGTTATTTGATTTTCATTCTTTGCAAGAAATCAGTCAACTTACTGAAACAAGCACATCATTCTGGCAGACAGTAGTATGTGTTGCTGGTCATGTTATTTGCACTATTCACATGGTTAATACTGTGCTTTCTGAAACTGTTTTACAAAAGTTTTACACATTTTGTATAATTATAGAGACAGAGAACATAATTGGGAGTTAGGAGTGCTAATTATGAAGACAATTGAATGCTCTGTCTACTGAAATATGTCTTTTTTAAAATATGATTTATTGGTTACTCCATAAAAAAACAAATATTAAATACATCCAAATCGATACAGAGAGTAAAGCAGAATTGTGCTATTGAGGTAAAAAACCTGATGTTACTATTACTCTCTCATACTGCAACTAATTGTATTGAATGATCACATCATATCGAAACATCCTTTTATAGTTAAGTCATATCGTTATCAAATCATTTTTGAATCGCATCGTATCGTGAGCAGGAGTGAATCGTATCGCATTGTATCGATGGGAGCTTCAGTGTATCGTAACTGTATCGTATCGGTGTCAGCGCATCGAGATGCATACCGAATCAGCCTCAGTGGTGGAGATATACAACCCTGATATACACACAATCTAATATGCTGCTATTACCACTTTAAAGCAGAAGATAAAAGCTGGTGTGCCATCAGGCAGCACAAGTTCTCCTTCAAGAATAATAGTTGAATCTGTAAAATTCAGTCAATTTTGGGGCATAGAGAAGTGTACAGAGCACTTCAGGAGCAATCCTTTTTGCACTACAGTTTGCCTAATTACTGAGTTGACTTATTTGCTCCATTATTCAATCTCAAGCCCAAGCCTCAGTCCTGATTAAGACAGTGACTATTGCCCAAGTATGGGCAAGGGTGGGGAATGGAGATTTCATTAGAGAGGAATTGTTTTGAAGATGCAGTGAGAGTGAAAGAGATGTAGAAGCAGTTTGTATGCCTTTTCTTCACAAACTGACATTGGGGAATGTTTGCAACATGATCTTTTTCTTAATGACCAGCTTCTCAATCACATCAGGTTGAGTACTCATGCCTTTCCTTGCATTAGTAATCTACTCAAAGCACAAATACCATATGTTATTTTGAAAGCCTGCCTCTTAGTGCTTAAACACACCCACAAATACATGCTAACCAATGACCCTTTTGTCTCCTGTTACTAGAACCCTGAGCTAATAAAAGTGTGGAAATTGTAGGTCCTGTGTGCCTTCACTCTGTTCTCCTCCTGTCTGTCTGTCTGTGTCTGTGTTTGTGTTTTCTGCCCCTGCCATTCCCGCACAAGGTTGCAACATTGTTGCTAAATTCAAGCACTAACACCGTCTGCTCTCACATTCCCGCTTATTTTATCCTCTGTCTTGTGGGAACCAATCTTTATTTCCTCATACTCTATCCCAGCTTCAAATTGGGGGCGGGACACAATAAATACAGCTTTGCCAGTGTGGTTCTTTATCACAACTTATCAAGATGGCCAAAAGATTCTCTGCTCAGAGGGCCTTACAATTGATTTTGGAAGAGAGAGAAGTTTTTAATGATGATGTAGAGGAAGAGGTTTCAGAATATGAGGTTCACATTTCTCAAAATTCAGAGTCTGACAGTGACTTTGAAGGAGAGGATGAGATTGAGCATCAGTTAGTTCCAAAATAAAGACGAGCCACAGGACCAGCCCATTGGCCCCCAGCTCCAGGGCCAGCTCGTCAGCAGCCAGCTCCAGGGCCAGAACAACCAGTCAGCAGCTAGCAAGTGAAGAAATATGGATGTCAAAAAATTGTGAAATTGAACGGTCTTCTTGCCCAAGAAATTAGCCACCCTGCATGGCTGCCTAGATGATACGGATGCAAATGCGCACCAACACGGATGGCAGTTACTCATGTGCAGGACATCTAGTCTTCTTTTGAGCTTTTTGTCCCAGGCTCCATCCAGAAAAATATTCTGGACCGACCAGCTTGACGGCAGAGAGACAAGCTAGCTGCCATCAGGACAGTGTGGGAGAAGTGGGTGCACCGCCTCCCCCTATTTTACAACCCTGGGCCTATTGTCACCATTGATGGGCAGGTGATGCCATTTAGGGGACACTGCCCCTTTAGGCAGTATATATCATTGAAACCTGCAAAATATGGTAGAAAGATCTGGGCTGCCTGTGCTTGGAACCTACAAGTTTACACAGGGAACTTGATGGAGGAGCCCCTGAGAAAAATCAAGGAACGAGAGTTGTCCTGGATATGACTCAGGGGACTCCATGGACAGAACCTCACATCACATTCCTTTTTACCTTGCACAAGCTGGGACAGGAGCTCCTAAAGAGGAAGCTGACCATGGTGGGAACGACACGGAAAAACAAGTCTGAGCTTCCACCCCAACTGCTGACAGGCCTGTCATGTCTTCCAAGTTTGTGTACACTGCTGACATGTCCCTGGTATCCTCTGTGCCAAAGAAAGACAAGTCTGTCTTCCTCATGAGTACACTGCACAGGGATGGGAGAATCTGTGGCCAGGAAGGTCAAAAACCAGAGATCATCATGAATTATAAAGCCACAAAAGGAGGGATGGACAACATGGACAAGCCTGTGGCTGCTTAAAGTTGCAAAAGGAGGACCCTACACTGGCCACTGGTGATATTCTTTAACATATTGGAAACTTTGCCCCTCATGTGTTCAATGGGGCTGATGTTTTATCTAGACTGACGTGGTTACTGTATGTGTTCAGTTTGTGTTGTGTAAAGTGACCTGAATGGGTTAAATTTCTAATGAAGTTCAAATAAATAAAAATCAATAGATATGAAAAACCTTTATTCATTTGTAAATTGGTGATTTTTTTTCGACTCATAACTTAATTATAAATGATTTGCGTTTTTTATTCAATTTAATGAAAAAAGAAACAAAAAACAAGTTGCACTTTGAATGAATGAATGAATGAATGAAGTCTTTATTACGAACATGTAACCAACAAAAATAATCATTTTACATGTCGGGAAAGGAGCAGGAAGAAAATAAGCTTATTTAATCCTGCCCCTTTTCCATCACTAACTTATGCTACTCACAACGGTAACAGACCCAGGCAATGGACATATGACTACAAGAATACAGTGTACGTGAGGTAAAGTCTGCAAAAACATCCGCGGCTTGAAGATCCACCGAACGAAGATGAAGTGTTGGGTGGGAGCAGAAGCAACACAACGCACAGGCATTCAACCTGGTGAGACGCAGGAGGGGCAAGGCCCAGAGTCTCCCCACAGTGCCCGAAACCTCCAAATGTTGTCGACTAAACCCCCGAACGTTAAGTCAGATTGGAGGCGGACTAAATGGCCTGCAGCTACCATGACGTCACAGTGGAAATAATTTGTTGACGATGTCGACCAAATTCTGGAGGCAGTGGCTGTACACCCATAAACATACATATTTACACAAGTACATATTTACAAACATATTAAATACTTGTAAATAAACTAAACGAAATCAGGGTGAGAACACCCTGTGATTGTCAAAGCCCTTCTTCTTCTCTGTACCAAGTGAAACCAGGTTTTTGTACCGCTTTTTAAACTGGGTCATGCTTGAGCATTGCTTGAGCTCCACACTTAACCCCTTCCCAAGTTTTACCCCACAAATTAAAATATATAAATATATATTTTTAAACATTGTGCGAAAGTAAAGATGTTTTAATTTCAAATTCCTCCTCAAATAACCCCCATCTCTATTAAAAAAAAAATTTCTGAATATTACCAGGAAGTAAGTTGTTTATTGCTTTGTAAATTATTTGTACAGTTTGAAAACAAACTAGGTCAGTGAATTTTAATGCATTTGATTTTCAGGATTGTGAATTTGTGTGGTCCCTGTAACCTGAATTATGAATTATCCTTATGGCTCTTTTTTGCAGTATAGACAATGATTGAGGTATATATTTAGTGTTGCCCCAAACCTCTACACAGTAATTTAAATATGGCAGAACCAATGAACAGTAGAGACTGTGGAGTGATTTTTTGGTCCAGAAAGTGTAATGCCTTACCGAGTACTAAAATGCTTCTAGACAGTTTGTGTTGTACATGTTTAACATGAGATTTCCATCTTATTTTGTCATCTATTATGACAACAAGAATTTTTTTTTGATTAACTCTTTCAATGTCTACACCATCTACCTGTATCTGTACTTGAGTATTTCTATCACAATTACCAAATAACATAATTTTTGTTTTATTTAAGTTTAACAATTATTTGTTTCTGTCATACCACCCCTTTAGTTTACACATTTCTGCAGTGCTAATCTGCAGCAGCTCCTGCAAATTTCCCCCAAAACAAAAGATTTTTGTGTCATCTGCAACTAAAACCAGTCTTAGTATTTTTGACACTTTACAAATGTCATTTATATATAGAATAAATAGTTGTGGATCCAGTACCGACTCTTGGGGAATGCTGCAAACAATGTCCAAGCATGACGAAGAATATTGTCCCAACTTGACAAATTGTTTTCTGTTAACTTAAGTAACTACTCACCTAGTGCAATACCACACCCCTGATCCCATACCATTCCAGGTTATTGAATAATATGCAATGATTACTTGTATCAAAAGCTTTTTAAAAATCTATGAATATTCCATTGCATACTGTTTGTGATCGATGGCGTTATTTTCGCAATTGGTTCAATTAATGTCAGTGATGTTGAACTGTTTGATCTGAAGCTGTATTGACAGTCAGAGAGTAATTTATGTTTTTTCTATGAATTTGTCTAATCTGTTATTGAATAGTTTTTCTTAAATTCTGAATTACTATGGAAGTAAAGAAACAGGCCTGTAATTTGTGAAGTGGTGTCCATCCCCAGTTTTATACAGCAGCACAACTTTAGCTATTTTCATTTTGTTTGGAAATATACTGGTTTGGAATGATAACTACAGATGTATGTTAGTGGTTTCTGAAATCCCCTCAATGACCATTTATTTACAATATCTGCTTTTTTTTCTTTAACTGCTGCAAGGAACATTGAGCTGGGATTACTGTCTATAGATTTATCATTCCAATCCTCAGATGACGATGCATCAGGGATTTTTTCTGCCAGGTTTGGTCCAACACTAATTGAAGCTATTCACCACATCATGGATATTATCTTTTTTAATGTTGTTATCAATAAAATACAGAAGGTAATATTGTTGTCTTAAACAAATTTTAATTATACTATTTAATTAGTCCCATATACCTTTAATATTGTTTTTGTTATTTGTTATTATTTAATATTCTACTACAGTATTCTTTCCAACGTACCCTTATAATGTTTGTTAAGTAATTGTTATATTTTTATATTTATTTTCTGCTTCTTGAGTTCTTTGTTTTATGAATTTTTCTTTTTACAGGCGGTGTGCAATCCCTTTTTTGATCCATGGTCGGTCTGTGTATTTTTGTTTTCTGTTACATTGTTTTATAGGACAATATTTTTTTATTTTTTGTTTTATAGGACAATATTTATCATATCATTATCAACGATGTGAATATCCTTAAAAATGTTTCATATGCATTGTCAATCATTATCGTTGTATACAATATCCCAATTTTTGTGCCTGTAAGTCATTCTTTAGTGCATTCATAGTTTCCTCTGTCCCCACTCCCCTGTATTTTAGTTTTTCATCCGGCTGACTTCACTTGTAGTTGCTGTTATAAACTCTAAAAACTGGTAGGTGGTCAGTGATGTTGTAAATTAATAGTCTGCTCACTGTATTATTTTCAGTGTCATTGATGAATATGTTAATTATATGTCAGGATGTGATTTTGCTGGGTCTGGTGATTTTTTGATACAAGCCCAAACTGTACATTATATTAATGACTTCGTCAGTCATTTTATGCCTATTAGGATTTAGCAGGTCAATGTTGTCACCACAGGGTTAGGGTTAGAAATTAACCGAAATTAACTTTTTGCTAAGTCTTTGAAAACATCCCTTCTATCCAGTCCAGAAATACTTCAGTACTAGAGCCTGGTGCTCTATATATACAGCTATTTAGTATTATTATTATGGAATTATTATTATACTATACTATAATTATATATAAGTATCATGGGGAATGTGAGATCTCTCCATGATAAGATGGAAGAGCTAACGGCGCTAACCAGACTGCAGTACCGGGAGTGTAAGTGTCGCTTTGGACAACTTTCATCTGCTGAGAGCAGACAGGTGAACGACGGAGTGTGGTAAGAGGAAGGGTGGAGGCATAGCGATGTTTATGAAGCACCTATCAGTGTAAAGGAGCAACGTTGTACGAGAGACATTGAGCTGCTAGCTGTAAGCATTCGGCCATATTACCTCCCGAGGACAATGCACGCAAGCTTCTGCACACTGTGGTCTCACAGCCACAGACATCGCACCTCCAGGCTTTCCTCCTCATCTCTGGAGTTTTCAACCATGCTTCCCTGTCTTCAAGTCTCCTCACCTTCACCCACTATGTCAAATTTCACACCAGAGACAATAAAACACTGGATTTACTGTATGCAAACACCAAGGACACTTACAGCCCCCCGGGCCGATTTGATGCAACCTGGTTCATCTGCTACCTACTTACATGCCATGTGTTGGATCTGTTGCTGCCACCCCATAAGCTTGTCGCATTGCCTCCACCAGTTCCTTCCATGAGCTGGATCGAGCAGCATCAGGGATGTTGTCATCAGGCTCCACAGCTGTTCGGATGAGCTTACTGCTGACATTTGTTCTGGTTTCTTCGGCCAGTGTTCTGCACTCTGTTTAAGGAGTGGGGGCCCTTGACTCCAGCGACCAGGTCCTGCTAGCTCCAGTAGTAATTTCCCCCTTGTTATATCATCTGCTGGATTGTTTGTGCTGTCAATGTATCGCCAAGCCTGTCGGTCAGTTAGTTCTTGGATCTCTGACACATGGGTTCCGACAAACACCTTATACCGACAAGATTCTGATTGAAGCCACTCCAATACTGTGGTGGAGTCTGACCACAGTACGGTTTGTTGAATGGGGAGTGTCATCCCCAGCCTCTTTGTTTGGACCAAAGCTGCTGGATTAACACTTTGGCACGGGTTGTGAATGGCACCCTGAACCCTAGAGGGTCATATTGGCTGGCTAACATTTGATAGGCTGTCCTCATCGTCAGTATAGAGTGCTCAATGATCCGATACTGATAGCCGAGGGTGTCAGCA
Organism: Chelmon rostratus; assembly: GCF_017976325.1. Lineage (NCBI taxonomy): Eukaryota > Metazoa > Chordata > Actinopteri > Chaetodontiformes > Chaetodontidae > Chelmon > Chelmon rostratus. The sequence continues at coordinate 25,114,224 of NC_055672.1, read as the reverse complement.
GCACAGTTCCACTTCAATCTTCAAGGTGGGTTCAAGTGGCTGTGACTCAGCCACTGCTCAGTAGCTGGAGATCTGGCATCGGTGGGAAGATGACCTACCACCGCTGGTTTATTACTGGCCCACTGCCTGAGGTCAAATCCTCCTTCCGCCAGTAAGTTGCGTAGCTGGTCGACTCTTTGCTTGGCTGTAGATAGGGTTGGAAAGCTTTCGAGACAGTTGTCAACATAGAAGCTCTGCGGCACTGACTGTAGCACTTCAGGTTGGCTGTCTTGGTGGTTACGAGCATGTTGTTGCAGAGCGAAGATAGCACAGCATGGGCTGCTCGTTGTGCCGAATGGTAACACTTGCCATTCATACACATCTGGTGGATCTTCACAGTGCATGTCCCAGCGCATGAATCAAAGGAGTGGGCTGTCTTCAGGTAGCAGGCGGATCTGATGAAACATAGCACAGATGTCACTACTCACCGCTATCTGGTGTTTCCTGAATCGGATGAGGACACCTACCAGCGATGGACCCAGTGTAGGCCCAGGTAAGAGCTGCTCATTCAAGGAGACATTTTGGTGCAGAAATGAACAATTGAAGACCAAGCGTAGTTTGTTGTTGTGGCACACAAGATGATGGGGAGATACCATGCTTCTGCAGACTGTTTCGCCTCCTTAGGCTGAAGCTTCTTGACGTACCCAGCGTTGATAAGTTTGTGGATTTCAGCTGAGTCGATCGCCGCTCTCTCTGGTTCCCTCTTGAGTCGCTTCTCTGTGGCCCTCAGATGAGCCATGACTGAATGTATGGAGCTGTTGAGCCTGGGTGCTCCTAGTTTCCTCAGGAGGGGGCTTGCATAGCGGTGGACTCCGTCAAATTCCACTCGCTGTGTTTTTGTTTCCAGAAGGTTCATGGCATCCTGATCCTCATGAGAGCGGACAACCATTTTCTCATTTTGGAAAGGTAAGACATCTAATTGCCATAACCTCTCGACATTTCGATACAGGAGATCAACCTGGCTGGCGAATGAGGTGAAAAGGCACTGTTGTACTGATGAGCACTCTGGCTTACACCTCTCTGCCCCTTGCAGGGTCCATCCTAGTGCAGTGTGGATGGCTATGGGTCCACCATTGGACCCTCTGCGGGCTGGCTCCGTGGCTGTAATGAGGTGCACGTGATCTGAGCCGAGCAACAGTAGTGGCCGTACTTTGTTGAAGGACTCTACTGGTATTCCTCGCAAGTGGATATGGCATTTTTGATGCATCTGTACAGGGTAGGTTTGCTCTACTAGATCTAGTCCTGCTGCGGTAAATGCTCCCTGCACTTTAAACCGCTTCTGTGGGTTGCCTTTTGGGGGAGATCTCGAAGTTAATGTGATCTAAGAAAGGTAAAGGGCAAATATTAACTGGATATGATGTTTATATTGCTTGTAATTGGGATTGTCCTATGTTCAGTTCAGTTCTGCACTGATGCTGTCCTCCCTGTTAGGACCATCACAGTGTTTCCCAACCAGAAACCATGGCTGGACAGCACAGTGCGGTCCCTGCTGAAAGCCTGGGATACTGCCTACAGAGCTGGTGACAGGCTGGCTTATAGCAGAAAGGAAATAAGCAGGCCACGCTCCTGTACAAAAACAAAAGATCACGTCAATAACAACAACCCCTCAGAACATGTGGAGAGGCATCAGAATCATGATGGACTACAAGCCTAACACTCAACACATCAACCACGACCCCACCCTGCCTGACACCTTAAACAGCTTCTTTGCCCGCTTCGACATATCAGGCAGCAGAGAAGCCATACACTGACCCCGGCTGGAGGAGCAGCACCAGCCCCTCGTCCTACAGCAGCACCAGGTGACATCCACCCTGAGGAGGATTAACAGAGCTACAGGACTGGATAAGGTGTCAGGCCAGACTTTGAGGACATGCGCTGACCAGCTAGCATGAGTGTTCCTGGACATCTTCAATCTGTCCCTGCAGCTGTCTATGGTTCCTTAGTGCCTCAATTCCTCCACCATCATTCTGGTACCGAAGAAGACATCCATCACCTGCCTGAATGATTACCGGCCTGTTGCTCGGACCCCGGTAATCATGAAGTGCTTTGAGCGGATTCTTCTCAGGTACATCAGAGGCTTCATCCCAATGGACCTAGAAAGCCTTCAGTTTTGCCAAAAGAGGGAATCGGTCCACAGAGGATGCTGTCTCCGTCAACTTCTACAGGGCCACAATTGAAAGCATCCTCTGCCTCAGTGTGACAGTGTGGTATGGCAGCTGCACGGCACAGGAGAGGAGGCAACTGGCACGGGTGGTTAAAACTGCACAGGGCATCGTGGGCTGCCCCCTGCCACATGGACCCCAGCCATCTGGGGCCATAGACTGTTTGTACCTCTTCCATCAGGAAAGCGGTACAGGAACATCCGCACCACCACCAACAGACTGAGGGACAGCTTCTTCCCCAGAGCTGTCAGAGCTATTACCCCCAGCAGCCCCTCACTGGAGTGAGAGACTGTGAGGACTATGAGCCACTGCACACCGCACTTTGTCCACCTTCACCTCCACCTCCACCTGCACCTTCTGTGTACTTAACATTTAAGTACACACACGGTTAACTAAATTGTCAGCTATTTGCACTCAGTTTATACATTTCAGTATATTTAAGCTGCTGTTTATATTGTTTTAGTATATTTTTATTGTCAGTATATTTTCAATTCTGGTACATTTTTATTGCATTTACGCATATCTTTACTGCATGTTAGTTTTTTTTATTCTAGTATCTTTATTTTATTTATAATCTTTCTTATTATCTTGTTTCTAACATGGGGGTGTCAATGCAAATTTCATTGACATGTTATGCTCAATGACAATAAAGGCAATATTGAATCTTGAAGTAAACATTGTTGAGTACTTTAGCATAAAATTGTTTGATTGATCAAGGGTAAAGGAAATGGAAGATGCTTCCCACAAAAGGTGAAAGATGTTCAGATCTGCTGACTCTAGAGGCCACTGAAGAAGTTTGTCTACACCATTCTGATCATGAAATCAGCAGATAGAAGAGGGCATAATCATGCCTTACGCTTGAGACTGGACTCAACTTTTGGTCAATGCAGCCAAACCGATTAATTTAAATGGACACAGGCTCCTTAATGAGCTTTAGTATGTAATTACTTTTAATATGTTTACCACAGACATTTAAGCAGCAGCAATGCATCTAACTCCTCTGTCTCACAAAAGCAGCAAGCAAGCCTGGTCCGTCCCTATTCGCATGCACACAGTTTTTGCATGTCGGCAGGTGCATACTTTTATTACTTGTGTGATGCAATTTGGGTAAATGTCACAGTGCAAGTGTGTGGAGAGTTATCAGAGCTCACTGGCCTCAGTTGATTAATGAGGCAGTCTCATCAGGAAGAATAGATTTATATATATATAGAGTGAAATCCATTTTTGAAGTTTCTGCCATCACTTTGTAGTGTTTGGACATATATTTGCAGGGACATGTGTAAAGGGAGAGCCATGGCATGATGTCACAACAAGAAAATTATAGTGATAGTTTCAGATTTACATCCTGCTGGTTCAGATTCATATCCTGCGGTTTTGCCCGCCTTTTGGTCTCATCTACAGTATGTTTTGTCTACATTCAGAAGAACTTTAGGAGAACTCCAGAAGAATCAAAACGGTGCTCTATTTGCACCCTAGGTTGCAGTCAGTTCTGTAATATGGCATCCACCCATACCATCAACTCTGTCTTTTGGGAGAGGTGGCCCAGGTTATCATATCAAAAATCAAGTTTCAAGCTAATGAGTCTCGGTAGCTGCAGCCATTCAACATGCAACTTTCATAGATGCTATGGGCCGGTGGCTTTTTAGTCTTTCTCAAACTATGAATCTGGCTGGAGGGGAAAAAACTAGATGACCCATCAAATGATTTTCCATTACTCAGGGCTCTTGGTCTTGTGCTACTTCAACTGATGCACCTTTGTGCAATGGCAACATGCACAAGTGTTTTCTGCATGAGAGGGCTGGTGATATTCAATATCTTCTTTGTTTCTGTTTCTATAACTCTGTTGTTGTCCATAATAAGGTATCATTGAGCAAGTAGGTGACATGCTCTGTCATTTCAGTCAGGAGAGACTTGAATTGAAAGAGCAGCTAAAAGAGTAGTTTATTTATTGCACATACTGTGCACAATAGGAAAGCGGAAGAAATATGAGAGTATTTGGTGATTAGACCCCATTGTGACACCACGTTTTAACGGGCAGTGATGCCATTAGCTGAACAGGAATATCCCCCTGATGGAGTGTAGATACTGTTTAGTGCTGGTGGTGAATGGGTGAAGAGCAATGGCTGAAGATCTGAATAGATGTGATATGGAGTGGAACTTCTGATGAGTTCAGGGGAAGAACCAATGGGTGCTGGTTGTGATGACAGCTGGAGGTGAATGGGGTGAAGGAGGATTGCTTCAATGTGACACTAGCAGCTAACAGCAACTGAGAGAAGAAGTTTTAAAGTTTGACAGCAATAAGATCATTGGCTCACAGAGGTTGTGGTAAGAGCATAATAATTTTACCATTTGCCTTTGTTTTGCCTTTGGCTGATGTCATTTCCAGATCTCAGCAATTACTTGTACCATGGTATCAAATAGTAATTGATACAAAACAATGGCAACAAGACCCAAATTGGTCATACAGCAGATTATCCATTAAAGTTCAATTAATACTTTTCTTGGCCACAGAGTAGCTGTACTGACATATTATGCTTTCCCCACCTAAGTTCATATGGTTATTGTGGTAACAAACAGATCCACCACAGTAAAATTAGCCTACATTTGGTGTAATGTTTCTCCTGAGACATTCATGTCCTTTATAATGGACAGTCTGTTCACCTGCATCTTCCTTAACTATTTGAAGTTACCCTACCAACCCATATAGTGTTCTGTAGAGGACATCCTGGGCTTTCCAGTGATGTATCATGTTGTGGGATTGCATGCTGGGAACTTTACTTTCTTCCTCTATCAAGATGGCTGCCATACCAGCAAGCACATTTTATGGAAAGAGGAGAGGTAAGTCAAATATTCTTTATTTATTGCTATTTTTACCATGATAATTATATATTTTCTTGTTCATAAACATGTTAATAACAATATTTTTACATCTGAAAACAGTTTCATTATTTCTGTTTTGAAATAACAGTAATTTAATGAATGTCAACTGTAGTGGACACCAGGACCATTTTAATGTATTTAATGACTGCACATTGTTGTAGGAGAAAGAAGTGAAGCAGAGAGGATTCTATACCGGATAGTAGAGGGAGATTCAGATTTGGAGCTTTCAGATGAGGAAAAGGATGAGGAGGATGAGTATCAGCCTATGATAGGAGAAGATGATGATAGAGAAGGAGAGGAAGAAGATGCAGGAGAATCTGAGACAGAGTCAGAGGCAGAGAAGGAGCAGGAAAGTCGTTGTGCTCCGTGGACCAGGAATAACTTGTATGTGTTATTTAGTTTCAGGCTAATGTATTAAATTTTACTATCATGTTAGATTATTGTATTGTGCTATGTGTAAATGCTGTTAAAATATGCAAGTTATCTAAAAATATGCTTATAAAGATGGTCAATAGGGAGTCATATCACATCCATGACACTGAAATTACTGCAATAATCCAAATGGATGTGAAACAAATTAACTGCTACTCCTTTTATTAACTCTTATTTATTTGTGGGTTTTTTTTCCATCCATCGTAACAGATTCACACCTGTGCTACCTGGGCTTCCTGCCAATCAAGATGACCCCAAAATCCGTGAATACTGGAGTCCAATCCAGTACTTTTCACAGTACATAGATGACAAAATCTTTAAAGATCTGGCAGCTTTTTCAAATCAAAGACAGCTGCAAACTACAGGAGTGTCACTGAATACTACTGCCGAAGAAATCAAGATTTTCTATGGCATATCAGTACACATGGCTTGCCTTGGCTATCCTAGAGTCAAAATGTTTTGGGCTAAAAAAACTAAAGTGCCAGTTATTAGCAGGAAAATGACAAGGGATTCTACAAGGTTCTACAAGTTGAGGAGCTCACTCAAAATTGTCAATGACCTGGATGTCACTGAAGAGGCAAAGGAGTCAGACATTCTTTGGAAAGTCAGACCACTGCTTGACCGTGTGAGGCAAGGTTGTCTCAGCCTTCCAAGGTGTGACAAGGTGTGCATTGATGAGCAAATCATCCCGTTCACAGGCCGCTGCCCAGTCAGGCAGTATGTGCCAGGAAAGCCAAACCCTACTGGCCTAAAGGTTTTCTGTGCTTGCCTCCCCAAACGGTCTGGTCCTGGATTTCGAAGTCTATCAGGGCAAGAACACTTTCAGGGGCCAAAGAATGGGAGTTGGAGCTGCAGCTGTCTTGCGAATGGTTGAATCAGTTCCTACAGGAACATATGTGTTCTTTGATTGATATTTCACAACTATCAATCTCATGGATGCTTTGCTCTCAAAGGGTCTTCCAGCAACTGGAACGATTACGAAGAACCGGGTACCAAAGCAGTGCCAGCTGTCAGAAGATAAGAAGCTGAGAAAAGAAGGGAGAGGGGCTTCAGTGATGGTGGTCCGGAAGAGGCCTGAGCTGGCAGTGACAAAATGGTTTGACAACAAACCCGTTCTGATGGCCTCCACTGTCTATGGAAGTGGATATCCAGAGGATATCTGTAGCAGATGGTCCAACAAAGACAAAGGTCATGTCCAGGTGAGACGGCCAGCAGTGATCAGGGAGTATAATGACAACATGGGTGGAGTGTACCTCTGTGACCGAATGCTGAGCTTCTACCGCATGTCAACCAGGACCAAGAAGTGGACGTCACGTGTGATGACACATTTCTTTGATGTTGCCATCACAAACGCTTGGATCCAGTACAAGTCTGACAGCAAAGCGCTGAATCGACCAGCTAAGAACACACAGCAGTACCTGGACTTCAAGTTGCACCTGGCTGAAGAGCTGCTGGACTGTTCTTCATATGATGACAGCAGTGAAGACAGTGAGGAAGAGTATCAGCCACCAACCAAAATGAGAATCCCACAACCAGAGCCATCTGTACACAGACTAGGAGAACGGCACATGCCAGAGATGATGGACATCAAACATGCAGAAAGATGCAGGAACAAGGGCTGCAATGGGAAGAAATACATCAGGTGCACCAAATGCAAGATGTTCCTCTGCATAACCAAAAAGAAAACATGCTTCCAGGATTATCACAGCTAAAATGTCCAGAGGAAGAAGAAAAGTAGAAATACTTACGTTCTATGTCTTATAGTTCACGGTTGAACTGAATACATGTTTTACATTACATTGTAATGAATTATTACATACATTTTGTCCTTGCAAGCAGTAACAGAATTTTATCGTATTTGTTCAAATGAAATGTGTTCTTGGGTGAATATCACTCTAAAGATATAATCTGCTCATTTTTTCTCATTTTCTAAATTCAGTTCTATTTCCACACGGATATCGTCCTGTTGTCCTCTACAGTGGACATACTGGGAAATTAAAATAAAAAATATATTCAAAAAAATTAAAATTGTAAGGTGTTTTTTTAGGCCCAAATATATAGGAAATCACAAAAAAACAGAAATTGTAAGACACTTTTTTCCCTTGGTTCTCAGGAGGATATAAGTGCAATATTTACACTCCTATAGCTCTGTTTTGGTCCACCATCTTCTGAAAAAAAAATATCTGACCATTGAATGTTTACCAACTTATCACTAACTTTGTCTGTCTGATCTCAGAGCTGTTTAGAATAATGCATGAAACTAGGACAGCGGTGAGACCTAACCAATACGCAAAACTTGCAGGCCAGAAAACTAAATTGAGCTAAAATACAGTGAAATGTTGCATAGAACTGAGTCTGCTGGTAATTCTCTGTGGGTTCATCACTATGGCCAATCCCTTTCATGTCACATGTTTCATAATTTTCCCTACAATTTTCTGTGCTAAGTCACCAGTTTTTGTAAGAATTATTGCAAGTCTGAAACCTGCTGTTTGCGTATTTGTCCTATTTTGGTCTCTTTATTGCCTCCTATAGCCTCCCTCTCTCCTCTACCCTCATCGTGCACTCTCGCCCCCTCTTCTCCTCTGTGTCTGCCAGCCAGACGCTCTCAATATAGCTCTGCTCATAAACACAGAGACAGAGAGAGAGAAAGAGGCATCTAGAGAGTGAGAGAAAGGCTCCTGTGACAGTAATAAAAATGAGTGAGAGGCAGGGGAGAGATGGAGATTGGGGTGAATGAGTGGGAGGAGAGAAGGAGGGAGGAAAGGACACACTGGTGTAGAGTAGCCACATATACAGAGGCTGCTCACAGAGGCTGCTCTACAGGAGTGTAGAGTAGCCCTTTGTGTGTGTGTGTGTGTGTGTGTGTGTGTGTGAGAGAGAGAGAGAGAGAGGGAGAGAGAGAGAGAGAGAGAGAGAGCAATGCAGAGAGAGAGATGAATCAAGCAAAGCAGAGAGATAAGGCAATGAACAATACCGTGGAAGAGAGAAAATAATGATGAGAAAGGAAAAAAATGCAAGAAATCATGCGACGAGATAGGGAGACAAGGAGACAAAAACGACACTTGTGTCTTAACGCTCCCCTGATCAATATTTTCTGTATGAACAATGGATTAAATGACATTGTGTACCATGGCAGGGGTTGCCCACAGTAATAACAAAGAATAATCGCTCCACAATTCTACAAATCTTTTTGGTCTTCTTTAGTTCATTGTTCTGCAGCTCACAAGTTTCACTCTTGAGCAGTAGCAGTCAGCTAATGCAAGCAAAAGCATGTAGGTGCTGGAGGTTTTACACCATTCCACTGAATGACTGTTGGCCAATGAAATTGTAGCAATCCACCAACAAAGGCAGACATCTCCATAGAGTACCTTACGATTAGTTGTACTTCCAATAATTAGATCTGCTACTAATATGTACATATATCACATATACTATGCTATGTTTCTGGACATTAAGTCATGGTGCCGCAGCTCCAACCGCTTTTCTTTGTTTTAGTGTTTTCTTGTGTGTTTCTCTGTTTTTTTTCAGTTACTAGTTTCAGTCAATCATGTGTACTTAAGGATGTGCAATTGGTGAGACTTGTTCTTTGCTTTTTATTCTTTTCTGGACTTTTAAAAACAACATCGGGAGATCCATTCAGCCACGGCTCCATTGTTTACACTTGGGAACAGCTGATAGCGATATGCAACACGAGCATACTCCCAGCGGAAAGACCAGAAATCGCCGCCGAGATAAGAAGGAGAAGGGAATGCAGAGCTGGAGCAAAGTGCCAGAACAAGCTACGATGGTATAAACCATTGATACCATCTCTTCTTATGGGGAACATAAGATCTCTCCCTAATAATGTGGAAGAGCTAACGGCACTAACCAGACTGCAATGGGAGTACCGGGTGTGTAGCATCATGTGCTTCATGGACACATGGCTGAACAAACTCATGCCAGACACGCATGTTGCTTTGGACAGTTTTGATCTACTGAGAGCGAGCGACGGAGTGTGGTAGGAGGAAGGGTGGGGGCATAGCGATGTTTGTTAACAACAGATGGTAAAACCCAGGACACATCAGTGTTAAGAACAGTGCTGCATGAGACACATAGAGCTGCTAGCTGTTAGCATTTGCCCGTATTACCCTCCTTGCCTGCAGGGAAACAATGCCAGAGAGGTTTGGAGGGGCCCGAAAACCATTAGCTACCTCACCAACAGACCACAGTATGTGAGGCTTTGCAACTGTGTGTCGGATGTGGTATTTTGCAGCACCAGGGCTCTGCTGGCTATTGTTCTCTCTCTTTTTCTCTTCACACTATACACATCGGACTTCAGACACAACACAGGCAGCTCCCACCTCCAATGATACATCCATTGCTGGATGTGTATCACAGGGGAACGTTCTAAAATACAGGGAAGTCATCACCAACATTGTCGACTGGTGTGGATTAAACCAACTGCACATCAGTGCCAGCAAGACCAAGGAGGTAGTGATAGACTTCTGCAGGAAAGCACCACAGGCTACACTGGTGAGCATCCAGGGCTTGGCTGGGAGGAGTACAAATACCTGGGTGTCCACCTCAACAATAAACTGGACTGGTCCACCAACACAGATGCCCTGTACAGGAAGGGCCAAAGGCAGATGTTGGATATTACTAAAAACTTTATGACTCTGTGGTTGCATCTGCAGTCTTTTACGCAGTGGTCTGCTGGGGCTGTGGAAGCTCTGAAAGGGACAGAAGGAGACACAACAAACTGGTCAGGAGAGCTGGTTCTGTCCTGGACTGCCCTCTGGACACCATTGAGGACGTAGGTAAGAGGAGGATGTTAGCCAAGCTGATATCTATCATTGACAACCCCTCCCATCCTTCGCACCAACAGTTGTAGACACCAGCAGTGCTTAATGTAGCACCGGGCCCATATTGAGAATGTTTTTGAAACTGATGTGTGATTTATCATATGCGAAATACCTTGCACAATATCTCTTTTTTCACTCTCATTAAGAACTCAACCTATGCATACATACTGGTAGTCTACTGCGAAACATATATATTTATTACTGTGCAATAGTGTAAATTTTTGGGAGTATGTTTTATGCAAATATTTCTTATAGTTATATATATATATTTGGTATTTTGTCTTTTATATCATCCTTTATATAAAATGTACATATATATATAGTCAAGCTTTTCTTTCGTATTTTGTATTTCTCTACTGTGTGTCTTTACCTACTGCTATTGCCTGCAGCCTATAACGCCTGAAGTCTTATCTTATCTTGCATTGCATCCACGTTTCCCTCACTTGCGTCTTTTCCTTGTGTCTTAGTTAGTTCCACCGGGGTTGCTTGAAGAGACGCAACGAAACCACACAAGGAGAGAAGAAACAGGGAAATCTTTTATAACAGAATTGAGACGTCCTTTCCTCTGAAGCGTCACGTGAAGCAACGTCTGTTTCTGATGATGCGACACAGCTGGATCTGCTGCATTTACCGTTATATTCACACCCCCACCACCCCCGCCCCAGTACTCCACTTAGACACATTCACTTATATTTACATTATTAGAAAAAAGTCTTCAGCACTAGCAAATAAGTATCTAACACTTTTATCAACCCACATGAGAATTAATGACTTTATTCTTGGCTGGGTGCCTCTTCCCGTGAGACAGGTAGTCATTTTCTGACCTGAACTTTAGCAGCCTTGCTGTGCCTTCTTTCCCTGTTCAATCAGACACATTTCAGATCTGTCAGGGAAGGCAAACCTACAAGCCATGAAACACATCATTTCACTCAGAGCAAGTGACGAGAGGCCGATGTGTTTGGTTTAAATTTCAGTGACAGTTCTGTAAACATAATGTGGCCACCTCAAGGCTTGTAATCATAACATCAAAGTTTCCGACTCGTGAAGTTTGATAAATAACAGAGTGCTGTCGCCTACATGATCAAGTATGTTCCACACATGCTTGAAGGCTGCTGTTAGTGAGATTTATAACATAGCACAACAGGTTGTGGATGAAATAAATTGAATTAAAACATTACAGATCCTCATATTCTTGTATTATTGCTCTTTGGAGAATGTTATATTAAGCTAGGCTCAACTTAATTACAGCCATTCATTGCAGGATACTAACACAAGAAGAAGAGCTATGAGACTGCGGTGTGCTCCAGAGGCCTGCTACAACACCGTCCCCCAGTCCTGCACCTCACCCACAGTGGAGGCGACACTGGACAAAAAAGACTCTTACGTCAGAATGCTGCTCATAGACTTTAGCTCGTTACAAAACTGGACCAGCTGGGATTAAACACCTCACTGCGCAACTGGCTGCTGGACTTCCTGACTGGGAGACCTCAGGCAGTTTGGGTCAGCAGGAACACATCCAGCACCACCACACTGAACACGGGGGCCCCCCAAGGATGTGTGCTGAGCCCCCTCCTCCTCACTCTGCTGACCTACGACTGCACACCGTCGCACAGCTCCAACCTCCTCGTCAAGTTCGCTGATAACACAACTGTGGTTGGTTCTCATCAGCAACGACGACGAGACGGACTACAGGAGCAAGGTGAGCCGCCTGGTCTCGTGGTGTGAACACAACAATCTCTCTCTGAATGTGGAGAAGACGAAGGAGATTGTTGTGGACTTCAGGAGAAGACGCCCCCAGCATGCCCCTCTTACCATCAATGGTGCTACGGTGGAGAGGGTGAGCAGCACCTGGGTGTGCATGTCACTGAGGACCTCTCCTGGACCACCAACACCACATCGCTGGCCAAGAAAGCGAACCAGCACCTCTACTTCCTCCGCAAACTGAGGAAAGCTAGAGCCCCGACCTCCATCATGCACACCTTCTACAGAGGCACTATCGAGAGCGTCCTGACCAGCAGCATCACCGTGTGGTATGGCGCCTGCTCCACGTCCTGCAGGACCTGTGTTGTGTCTGCATCGCGAGAGCAGCTGAGAGGATCGTCGGTGCTTCTCTCCCCTCCCTCCAAGACCTCTACACCTCTCAACCCACCCGCAAAGCCCTCTGCATTGCGAGAGACCCCACCCACCCGTCACACAGCCTCTTCAGCCTGCTGCCATCAGGGAGAAGACTGCAGAGTCTGCGGGCCAAGACCAGCAGACTGCGGGATAGCTTCGTCCACCAGGCTGTCAGGATGCTGAACTCTCTCCCTGCTCTGCCCCCCTTGATGCTGAACTCTCTCACTGCTCTGCCCCCCCCCCCCCCACACACACACACAAACATATAACCTGGACTATAACCTGGAGGAGTACACATCATCTGTATGTTCAGTTCTGCACTGATGCTCGCCTCCCTGTTCAGATCATCACTGTGTTTCCCAACCAGAAACCATTAATACTGCCTACAGATCTGGACACTGGCTTATAGCAGGGCTCGAGCAGAGCTAAGGAGAGGAATTAAGCAGGCCAAGCTCCGGTACAAAGAAAAAAATTGAAGATCACTTCAATGACAACAACCCCCAGAACATGTGGAGAGGCATCAGAACCATGACGGACTACAAGCCTAACACACAGCTCGCCAGCCATCACCCCACCCTGCCTGACACCTTAAACAGCTTCTTTGCCCGCTTCGGCATATCAGGCAGCAGAGAAGCCATACACTGACCCCGGCTGGAGGAGCAGCACCAGCCCCTCGTCTTGCAGCAGCACCAGGTGACATCCACCCTGAGGAGGATCAACACCCGCAGAGCTACAGGACCGGATAAGGTGTCAGGCAAAACTTTGAGGACATGAGCTGACCAGCTAGTGGGAGTGTTCCTGGACATCTTCAATCTGTACCTGCAGCTGTCTATGGTTCCTGAGTGCCTCAAGCCCCTCCACTATCATTCTGGTACCGAAGAAGACATCCATCACCTGCCTGAATGATTACCAGCCTGTTGCTCTGACCCCAGTAATGAAGTGCTTTGAGCGGATTCTTCTCAGGTACATCAGAGGCTTCATCCCCACGGACCTAGACAGCCTTCAGTTCGCCTTCAGACGGAATCGGTCCACAGAGGATGCCTCCATCACCCTGCACACAGCCCTGACCCACCTGCAGCAGCCCAACACCTACGTCAGGATGCTATTTGTAGACTTTAGCTCAGCTTTCATTCCAGACAAGCTTGCGCTGAAGTTACACGCGGTGGGTCTGCCTGCGTCACTGTGCCACTGGATCAGAGACTTTCTCACCAACAGGCCTCAGGTGGTGAGAATAGGGAATGCAACATCATCCCCTCTGGTCCTAAGCATGGGCACGCCACAGGGTTGTGTGCTCAGCCCAGCCCTCTTTACCCTGTTTACTCATGACTGTGCTGTCAACCACCCAACCAACACAGTCGTGAAGTTTGCAGACGACACTAGAGTCGTGGGTCTCATTTCAGATAACGAGACCCACTACAGAGAGGAGATACACCAGCTCACCCAGTGGTGGTTAGCCAACAACCTGGTGCTGAACGCAGGGAAGACTTCAGGAGGTCCAGAAAGACGGATCACCCCCCCCCCCCCCATGGACGGAGAAGTGGTGGAGCGTGTGGACAACATCAAGTTGCTGGGCCTCCACATCACATCTGATCTTTCCTGGTCCATGAACACCCCCGCCTGGTGAAGAAGGCACACCATCGGCTCTTCTTCCACAGGAAACTGAAGGGCTGGACTCTCCTCTCTGTTGCTCGTCAACTTCTACAAGTATGCCCTAGTGTGACAGTGTGGTATGGCAGCTGCACAGCACAGGAGAGGAAACAACTGGCACTGCACAGGGCATCGTGGGCTGCCCCCTTCCAGACTTAGTTCTATATATGAAGGCCAAGTCAGGAAGAGGGCGAGATCCATCGCCATGGACCCCAGCCATCCGGGCCACAGACTGTTTGTACAGCTTCCATCAGGAAAGCGGTAAAGGAACATCTGCACCACCACCAACAGACTGAGGGACAGCTTCTTACCGAGAGCTGTCAGAGCTATAGCCCTCTGTAGCCCCTCACTGGAGTGAGAGACTGTGAGGACTATGAGCCACTGCTCACTGCACTTTGTCCAACTTCACCTCCACCTTCACCTGTACCTTCTGTGTACTTAACATTTAAGTGCACGCATGCTTACCTAATTGTCAGCTGCATTTCAGTATATACGTTTTAGTATATTCTCAGCTATTCTTTTTATTGTCTTAGTATATTTTATTTCTGGTGCATTTTTATTGCATGTTAGTTTATTTTGTTCTATTATCTTTATTTTATTATCTTTCTCATTATCTTTGTTTCTAACACGGGGATTTCAATGCAAATTTCATTGACATGTCCATGCTTTATGACAATAAAAGCAATCTTGACTCTTGAATCCTGAAACATGAAAAACTTTCTGAAGGGCTGAGGGGAACTGCAGAGATGGGTACAAATTTTGTGTTGGTCAATCACTGTCATATGTAGTAATTTGATCCATTATTTGTATTAAAATTTTGATTAGTTTAACTTCAAACTGCAAATTGGTATTTTAAAGGCTAATGTTGTTCAGGCCCACTGCATTTAACTGTAATAACCTAGGTTCAAAGCCTGTTTGGGATAATTTTATCCTCTTTTCCCTTATCTTTATTTGCCATATCTATTCAAAAAGAGAAAAATATTCTGGATTATATAATATGTGTTTCATTTCAAAATGCATCTTCCCTCTCATGTTGTTCAGGTGGTAAAACACTATTTCCACTGTGCATGTGACGCTGAATCAGAGTGAGACCCAGGAGCGGAAACGGAGAAGGTTTGAACACAGTTTATTATAACAAACGGGGAAAGCAAGGGTTCGGCAAATGAGACTCGTAATCCAAACAAACTCAAAGAAGGCTTCGGAGAGTGCTGGGCTGTGTGGGCGCGGGAGGCACTGGAAGAAAAAACACAAAAAGGAGAGACAGGGTTAATCCACACGAGAAGTTTCACAAGCGAAATCTCAATCAGTATTACCACTAGAGAGATGTGAAGCCACTGGTACCACGGAACGAAGTAGTATACTGTGGCGTCGAGGAGCGTCTCCGCAGAGTATAAATAGGAGTCTTGATTCGGAAGTGAATCCAGGTGTGACCAATCACTCCTCAACGCCGCAGGGGGGAGGGGAGCCTCAGAAAATAAGAGTAAGGTTAGCGCACACACACAGCAACACCGGAAGTGGAGAGTAAAAAATAAAAGCACCGGAAACACCAACCGTCACAGTGCATGCTTCTTTGACCTTTGTCAACCATTGACAATTACAACCCTGTTTCCAAAAAAGTTGGGCTGCTGTGTAAAACATAAATAGAAAGCAGACAAAGGCTGGTGTACCCCAAAGACCAGACACCTCATACTCAGAAGAACAATCTGGTGTATGCAGTCCAGTGCAGTGAGGAATGCACAGGAATACCCTGCCTTAATGGGGTATCGTTTGCGTCACAATAGAGTGATACCATCCTGAGGGTTGGCCTCACTCAGGGGATAAATACTTGAACCTAACATCATTTCATTAGACTAGAGCAGTCCTATCTAGTCTGGTGTGCATGAACTGATGAAGCCTCCTCGGATGAGAGGCGAAACGTCTTCCAAGACAACCGTCAAGTCCAGTTGCGAACATGCACTTATAGACACCCTTATGCTTGAACATGGTGTTTGTTATGCAAAAGCCAGCATCTGTGATGGTGTGGGGGTTCATTAGTGGCATTGGTAACCTGCACTTTTGTGAAGGTGTAAATGCCCTACAACTGACACACTGAAGCAATGGGATAGAGTGCAACCATAGCTCAGTACAGGCAGATTTGATCTGATCAACCACATCGTGGGATCTCCGTTTTGTACTATTGAAAAAGGTGTAGCAGTTAATTTAAACACAAGATACTTGTGCTCAAAAAGAGGGTTCATTCTCAGTGAAGAACGTTGGACCCCTAATCTGCCTCTCTACATGCCAAAGAGCAGTGATCCCTAACACATCTCTGGGGGTCATCAGGTGGATACCTCCCTTCAACAGTGTTTCGCCTACTTAGTCCCACGACACCTCGAGGAGGCTAGGTGGTGAACTCCGGCATCCCAGAGTCACCCCCCCTAGTGCCAGTTCACACTGCTCCTACACAATCCAAACAGCACTGCCACGTTCAACTGACCCAGGCCTGTTTAGGAGATGCTCCAGGTAGTGACCAGTACCGATGCTACCATTTAGTTAATGCTAAATGCTAACTGCTAAGAAGAACAGAAGAAGACAATAAAGCTAGATTCACCTATACTGTTAATGTTAACTGCTAAATGCCAATGCTAACTGCTAAGATAATATCATACTTCCACGGACTAGGTTTAACAGCCTCTTCTAACATTTCCTTCAAGAAGCAAACAAAACAGGAAAACAGCCAAAAAAGAACAAAAAACAAGCCAACTCTGTATCTTACAACACAAACTCACCTGAGGTGGTCCCAAAGAGAGACTCTAGCTGGCCACACCCCCACCTTATCTACACTTCCTCTTCCTGGATCTCTTCCTATTGGGAGAGGGAAGATGGGGCAGGAAAAGCAGAGCAGAGGAGCATGTCCTCTGCCTTCCCCTACTCCCTCACTGCCTTTATTTCACCCCCCAACTACTATTATTTCTTCTAATCCATATCCACTGACTTGACCTAGCAGCCTCATCTGACATCTCCCTCACTGTCTTCAAAAATATATAAATGATTAAAAGACATGTTCTAGGCCTATGCAATAATGAGTTGTCATCAGCTATAATTAAAATTATCAATAATAACAATTTCAACCTCTCACATTACATTTCCTTAACTAGTTATATCATAACAGTATCCTAAACGGCTTCAGCTCATTTTTAATAGTATGAACCCGTAACAACTTTTACTGTCACCCTGTGTCAAAAAACAGGGAATGACAGGGCTACATTGACAACATTATCTGCAATCATCATCAGAACAAAAATAGCTATGGCTGGCAGTCCCAAATTCAACTATGAAATATGCTATTTATTTACTCTGTTACACTCAGCTGGTATCAAAGAAATATAACAGACAAATGTAAATCAACCTTATTCAATCCGTCACAAAGGCACCATTAATGGTGAATGATACATACAGTTTTTGGAGCAACATTTGCTGCCAAGTAGACAACGTCTTTTTCAGCCAATACCAATCACAATGCCAAACGACATTCCACACCACAGCATGGTTCCATAGAAAAAGAATCTGGGTGCGAAACTGGTAAGTTATCCCATTCTGTTTCTATTTACATTTTACACAGTGTCCCAACTTTTTGGGAATTGGGGTTATACAAATAAATGTCTTAAAGAATTTAAATAAACTGCCATGGTGACTATAACCAATGCTGTCACACTGTGTTAGTACTTTTCAAGCCCACAGAAGAGTCTAGTCTCTGTATGTGTCATGTGTTTAGCCAGTGGCCCCCAATTATTATTAACCTTGAGCACATCAACATGTAAGACAGAAAAATGTGAATGGCTGTGAGACTGAGCCAAAGATGGAGAGAATGAGTGAGAGAACACAACATTGTAATTACTGGCTACATGCTGACTTCAATCATAGCCTCTCTCATCCTCACTTGTTTTTCCTTCCTTGCTCCTCCCTCCATCCTTATCTCCTGCAGACCTCCCACATCTTTTATGCTTTCTCTCTCTCTGTCACTCTCTCAGGGGATCAGAGCATGTGTATGTGGGGTGAAGCTTTTGGCGTGGGGGCCTGCTGGGCAGCTTTTGAGGTAGATATACACTGTAGCTATCAGGCATCTACTTTGTCTTTCGCACAGAAAATTGCAGAGTGAGGGTGGCAGAGCTGGAGATAATTACAGCCATCACTGTCCCTATGTAGATGATGCCTCAATCCTATGCAAGCCATAGCAACCTGTAAATATATATAGTGGTTTTTCTTCTGGGCCCATATTAAGGTCTGCACTGGAGGAAAAGTGTAATAAAGTGGTTCCTGGAACAGCTATGAAGGACATACTGTATATTTTCACTTTAAGCACTACAAATGTCCATTTCATAAGCTTTCCATAAAATTTGTATGGCATTGTTTGTTAACCAAGATTTCATATATTTACAGACACAGTTTAAAACATGTACTTGCTATCTGGGCCTATATATGACTCTGGTTGAAAACTTTTGAAACCATTGTTGCCTGGAAGTGTCATTGTTGCATTTTGAACAGGAGTCAACAGACCCAAATGCTGAAACTTGAGACATGGAGACAGCAGTATGTAAAATAAGGAATGGTTTAATGAAGATTCAAAAAATGTACAACAGACGAGTCTAGGAGATCCACACACTGAAGCTGGGGAGTCAACAGAGAGTGAACAGGCAGGAAGAGAGTTCCAGTTCCAGAATACTAGGCAAAAATAGCCAAAGTACTTACATCTCTGAAGTCTTGGTTATTACCACTAGGATGAACAGATGATTTTATGAACACTAGGTGGAAGACCAGTACTTACAGACTGTGGCAACATGTGGGTCTTGATTGAATTATTGGTGTGAGGTGTGCTCAGGAGAGGAGGAGGCTAGACGAGACCTGCCAGCCATGCCCTGCAGTTAGACACACGCAGATGACAGATGTGGGGGAGACAGACAGGAAATAGATGGGAAGGAAACACAAAGTCATAACAGGACAAAAACGAGGGAAAACAGCAGATCCCAACAGTACCTCAGCCAACTCATTGTCCCGGAGTGGGGTATCCATAACCTCTTTTCAGGTCCATAACCGTCCCAATCAACCAGGTACTGGAGTCTGCAAACAGGGCGGCAGACCGTGTAGGCAGGTTGATTATCGATGATCAGGGTGAGAGTTAGGGGTCTGGCCAGAGAGCACAACTCGCTAGTGGAGACAGATTTGAGCTGGGGGACATAGAACATGTGACGGATTATCATAGAAGCAGGCAATTTTAATTTGACTGCAGTGGGTTTTCTGATGGAGTCCACTGTAAACAGACCCAAAAACCAGGGAGAGAGTTTCTTGGACTCAGGCATATTTTTAGAAGTCAACCAAACTCTCTGACCTGGTTTGGAGTTTGAAGGTTGGAGTCTATCGGCTAATCGGGTTGGCAAACATCCTCCTCTCACCCACCTCCTCGATGGTGTCCAGAGGGCAGAAGTTCTCTGCAGCAGGTAAATGGCTGCATCTTCCATATCAATGCCTGGTCGATATGTGAACTGTAGGGGTCCAACCTACTGCTCACCAGGTGATGGAAGTTGTTCAGTATTATCCTCTGCATAGTCTTCATCAGGTGAGAAATTAAGGTAGCTTTCCTCACCAGCTTCTTCCTGTAGCAGTCCTTGCCTCTCCTTATCTTCCTTTTCAGCTCCCTCTGCAGCTCATTTTTGTCCCTAGATCGAAATACCCTCTTATTGTCATTCAGTAGGGCTTTAAGTTCTAGGGACACCAAGGATGTGTTATTTGGGAAACACTGTACATTCCTGGTAGACACAGTGTTTTCCACAAAGAATTTAATGTAGTTTGTGATTCAGGTTGCTAAACTGTCAATGTTCTCCCCCTGTGGACTGCAAAACATTTTCCAGTCAGTGGTGTCAAAGCAGTCCCTAAGTGCCATACTGGTCTCTTCAGACCATCTCCTTATGGTTGGTGGTTGTTAATTCACCATAGGTATATAGGCAGGGACCAGATGAACCAGGTTGTGATCAGAGTGGCCCAGCAGGGGGAGGGGTGGAGAACTGTGAGCATCCTTAGTGTGTGCATACAGTAAGTCCAGTGCTCTATTCAATTCAATTTTATTTATATACCGCAAAATCACAACCAAAGTTGTCTCAGGACACTTTCCATATAGAGCTGGTATGTCATGACCCGTGCTGTGCACGCTGGCTTTTTGTTAAGTTTCCCCTTGTGTGTTGTCTTTGTCTGGTTTTTGTCACATCCTGTTTTATTTTGAAGGTTTATGTTATGTTTCTTTGTTTACTTTACTTCCTGTGTTTCCCGCCCTTGTGATTGTCTGATGTGTTTCACCTGGGTATCATTAGTGTTCCTGCCATGTGTATATAAGTCCGTGTCTTCCCCCCAGTCTTTGTCGGGTTGTTGTCTGTGTCACTTTGCTGTCTGCCATAGTACATTAGTGAGTGTTTTGTTGCGTCATCTTTGTCCATGTCCGTGTCTCTGTTCATGTCTTTGTTTTTCCCTTGGTTTATCTGTATTCATGTCTGTGCCTTGTTCCTGGTGAGTGTTTGTTTTGTTGTTACTTCTATAGTCTAGTTTTGTTGTTTTGTTATTGCTAGTTATAGCCGATTTTCAGTTCTTTGTTAGATTTTTCTTTTGTTTAGTTTTTATTTCATAGTAGCTTTATTTTCCTCTGAGTTTCCAGGAGTGATTTTTGTTTCTGTTGTTCTGGTAGTTTGGTTCTTAAGGTCTTTTATAGCCATTTTTTTCGACATAATTTTTATTGAAATTTTTGCACAAAGCAGACTTGACAGGGACAATAAACAATCATAGTACTAGCACCAGTGCTCAAAATACAGGCAATTGATCGGCGAAGGTACAGAATACAACAAAATGAGAGTAATAGTAAATTAAATAAAAAGAAAACAGCCCACAATCAAATAAATACATAAATTGGGAGCTCTGGGGGTGCAAGTCCAGCAAGGACAGCATAAGATGTACTACATAACAATATCGCATCAAATTATGGCTCTACAGCCTTAGACCAGGCCAGGCCTACAAGCCCAGACCTCATCCTACAGGATATAGATGCACCCAAATAATCAAAGAATGGATCCCAGGTCCGATAAAATAAGAAAGGTTTATCCTTCAACGCTGTAGAAAAGGCTTCAAGTGGGATGATACTCATCACAGTTTGTCGCCATTGAACGAGAGTTGGAGCCTTATCAGTGATCCACAAGGCCAGTATACATTTCCAGGCACAGCGCAGTAGGATGTCCAAAAGAGACACTAAAACACTAGAAGGCTGACTACAAAGGGCATTCCAATCCTCAGACTCAATCACACACCCAGATCAGACTCCCATTTGCCTTTTACTTTGTCAGAATTATCAGCATTAAGATTACAGAGGATCTTATACAGCTTTTTGGTAAAGAATTTAAGGCTCCTGTCGTTTACCAGTAAGGATTCTATTGGAGAAATAGCCAGGCCTCCAGTGAATTCTTTCAAATTGCACAAAATAAAACTTTTAACCTGAAGGAATTTAATAAAATCATTATTAGAGATGCCGTATTTACGTTTTATTTGTTGGAAGGTGAGAACTGAATTGCCCTGCATCATGTCTCCAATGACTTTAATACCTTTATGCTTCCAGGCAGCTAAGCCAGCATGAAGACCAGGTTGAAAGTCAGGGTTTTCATGAATAGGAGTTAATAAAGAGAAACAATGACTATATCCCTCTAACTTCCTCATCTTACGCCAGATATCTACCATATTCCTTAGAAGCACATTGTCTTTTACCAGGGCTGCGACTTTGTCAGGAGAGGCATATAATAAGTTCTGCAAAGGGATACTGCCTAAGGAAGCTGATTCGCAACTAAGCCAGGTAGAATCGGGGTCATCTATAAACCATTCCAAAAGAAACTTAGACTGTGCAGCCCAGAAGTAGAATGTAAATGAAGGCACTGCCAAACCACCATTTTTAACGGGGAGGCATAGGAAGCTGTATCTTAACCTGGGTCTTTTCTTACACCAGATAAATGATATGACAGCACTATTTAATTGTGTAAAAGCTTTCTTTGATATCATAACCGGTATCATCTGAAAATAGATACAAAAGACGGAGGATATTCATTTTGATCAAGTGGATACGGCCCAGAAGAGATAGGGGCAGGCTACACCACCTATCGAGATCTCGTTTTATACTTTGTAGAAGGGGGGAAATATTCAGCTTATATAGGTCTTTTAAGCATGGGGACACTTTTACACCCAGATATATGAAACCTGCAGGGGACCAACGGAAGGGCTGTGAAATGCTTTGGTCTAATGTTTGTGAAGAATAAAGAGGCATTAATTTTATAGCCAGAGAAGGAGCCATAGTTATTAATTAGTTCTATCAATTTAGGAATGGAATGTGTCGGGGAACTTAAAATTAAAACGTCATCAGCATACAACAAAATTTTATGCTGACAATTATTTAAAAATATTCCTCTAATACTAGTATCCTGTCTAATGGCAGCAGCCAAGGGCTCCATAGCTAGAGCAAACAACAATGGGCTCAGGGGGAGCCCTGCCTAGTCCCTCGTTCAATGTTAAAGCTGCCAGATCAGAGTCTATTCGCGATTACAGCCGAAAGGGGTGACGTATACAAAATCTGAATCCATTTAATGAATACTTCTCCAAGGCCGAATCTTTGAAGTGTAAAGAAAAGATAAGGCCATTCCAGCCTGTCAAAGGCCTTTTCCGCATCGAGAGAGATGACCAAAGCGTCTGGGCTGTACAGGGAGGAATGCTGAATAATGTTAAGCAGGCGTCTCACATTATGGGAGGAGTACCTTCCGCGTATAAAACTAGTTTGGTCGTTTGCAATAACAGTGGGGAGAACTTTTTCTAAACGTGAGGCCAGAATTTTTGCAAGGAGTTTCAAGTCTAGATTTAAAATAGATATAGGTCTGTACGACGAGCATTCTTCAGACGGTTCACCCTTTTTTAGTACCAAGGAGATATTAGCCTCCATCAGAGACGGTGGAAGAGCCTCAGCTACAAAAGAGGACTGCAGCATTTCTAATAAAGGGTGGTCTAGAATAGTATTAAACTTTTTGTAAAATTCAGCATTAAATCCATCAGGGCCTGGGGCCTTGTTGTTGGGGAGTAGTTGGATACAATTCTTAATTTCACTCAGAGCTATCGGTTTGCACAGTACGTCTCTCTGGCTGTCTGAAATTTTTGGTAGATTGACCTTCGTGAAAAAGTCAATCATATTTCGCATTAAGATCGGTTTGAACTGAGAAGTATAGAACTGTAAATTTCTTTCTTAAAATTTCTTAAAGGTGTCATTAATTATTCTATTATCACAGCTGTGTATCTTTTATAGCCATTTGATTCTTCCTCCTTCGGGAGCTTTTGTTTTGTTCTTTATTTTATACATTGATAGTTGTTCTTTGTCTTGTCTTTGTCTATATTCCTGCCACGTCTTGTGTGAGTTTCTAGTCCTGTCTTTGTCAATAGTCTTGCCACGTTTTGTGCTAGTGAGTTTCTTGTGTTGGCTTAGTCTTTTCCCCTGCTCTGTTGAGTTTGCGTCTTTTGCAATTATTCATTGTTTCCCGGTGTTGTCTTCGTTCTCTGTGTGAACCCATTTACCCTAGTGTGTCTTTTTTCACGGTTCCCTGAGTTTTGGTTTACTCTGGTTTTCTTTTTAATTTATATCTACGTCCCTTGTGTCTGCGTTTGGGTTCAACCCCTTAGTTCCCCAAAGTCCCCAACTTCCTGACAGGTATAGACCAAACTCTTCATCTACAGAGACCCAAAAATTCCCTCATGAACAAGCACTTGGTGACAGTGGCCTTTTAACAGAAACCTGCCTCGACTGATTGGGTGAAAGAGCTGAGGGGTGGACAGAGATGCAATCAGAGGAACAGTGACAACTCTAATTTTAGACTTATAGCTATACAAAGTGTATGTATAGCATTATATTTACATATGTGATATATTTATGTATGTATATATTAGTTGCAGATAGTATATGTACATAATACAAAACTATGGTTCTAATAATAATGGTAGTATAACTAACATAAATAGGCAGGGCCATGGCAGGAGAGGAACCTATAATCCACCACCCTGCATGGGGACCTGCAAGACCAGACAGCACAAAAACTCCAGGGAAGAAGCCGAAGAAGAAGTTAGGCACATGCCTTGGTAGGACATGAATGCATACAAATGGAGAGGAAAGTCATTGGAAGTCTCCCGACAGTCTAATCCTATAGCAGCATAACTAGGGCCTGGTCAGCTGGACAGCTACAGGAGGAAGATGGAGGAGCGCCTTCAGGGGAACAACGCCAGAGAGGTTTAGAGAGGCCTGAAAACCATCTCAGGCCACACCAGTGAACCTGCAGATCGGGAATGGGCAAATGAACTGAATCTGTTTTTCAACAGATTTTATTCTAACCCTGTTCCCTCCCTGACCCACCACAGCCCAGACCAGATGGACCACAATCACCCCCACTAGCTCACTCATCAGGAGCCACCCCCCAGTCCCCCCAGCCTCTCCATAACAGCAGATCATGTGAGGAAGGAGCTCAGGAAGATGAAGGCGAGGAAAGCTACTGGCCCTGATGGCATCAGCTCCAGATTTCTCAGGGACTGTGCAGATCAGCTCTGCTGGGTCTTTCTGCATAACTTCAACCAAAGCCTCAGTCTTTAGAGGGTTCCAGCCCTGTGGAAAACTTCTGTGGAAAACATCTATGGGACTGGAACCAGATAGTTTCCAGTCCGAAAGATTGTGCATCCCAGAGAGCCCAATAACTTCAGGCCCATAGCCTTAACTTCCAACCTGATGAAGACCATTGAGAGGATCATACTGAACCACCTCCATCTCCTGGTGAACAGATAACTGGACTCCCTCCAATTGCATTGAACGACGTCTTTGTCCATGGACTTTCAGACGCACTGAAGGATCAGCTGGCTCCCCTCGAACTGCCCTGCATCTGGAAACCATCACACCAACGGCTATCCATATCGACACCAGGTAATGCGAGAGAGAGAGGGATCGATGGAGTGAGAGTGCGTGTAAGGAGGAAAATTGGAGACTGATGCCGGGGAACTCGGAGCGCCCCAGCCATTTGCCTCAACACCACTTCTACCACACTCCTACATGGCCACCTTCCAGTGCGGAGGAACCCATGCAGATAGGCAGAGCCAAAATGGATCCTCAGGAGAGACGGCGTTGTGTAAAAGAGAAGGCATGCTTCTACTGCAGGGACACCGCTTAGCGGACTGTCATGTAAAAAGGAGGGCTCACCAACAAACCTTGCGCCTTAACGCAGGTAACCTTGCATTCAAACAACAGAGTGGTGAGACTAGAAGCTTTGATAGACTTTGGGACTGACGGCAACTTTATGGACTGGCAGATTGCCAGGGACAATCAGTTAGGAGTAAAAAAAGCTGTATATTATACATTTCACTGTGTATATTTTATATTTTATTCTGCTTGTATATTTTATTCTGTTTGCACATTTCACTTCCATATTTTATTGTTTATTGTTTAGTATATTTTATTACCTAAGTATATTTTCATTCTGTTATATTTTTAATTGCTTCACGAATATTTTTTTTATTGCATGTTGGTTTATTTTATTTTATTGTAGTTATCTTAATTTTATTCACTCTTTCTAGTCTTATCTTTCTTACCATCTAACATGGGGGTTGCAATGAAAATTTCATTGACATGTGCAATGACAATAAAGACTCTTGAATCTTGAATCTTGAATAAATGATGTGCTACGGGAGTTCCTAAATGATTTTGTGTTGGCGTATCTCGATGACATCTTGATCTTTTCGCCAGACTTAACCTCCCATCATAGGCATGTCTTGATCCGACTGCAGCAACACCACCTGTACGTTAAAGCACAGAAGTGTGAGTTTCACGCACATACTGTTTCATTCCTAGGATACATAATTTCAGAAAACAAAATTCAGATGGACCCAGAGAAGGTGGGAGCAGTGGCTAATTAGCCGGTTTCTGGGGTTCACCAACTTCTATAGGAAGTTTATCCAGTTCTGTAGCTGCTCCTCTCCCGCTGACACTTCTCCTAAGTCTGTTTTTCAGTTGTCTCCTGAGGCAGACGCAGCTTTCTGACACCTGAGGACAGCATTCACCTCTGCACCAGTACTCACTGTTCCAGACCCGTGCAGGCAGTTCGTGGTTGAAGTGGATGCCTCTAATGAAGGCATTGGAGCAGTTCTGTCTCTATCTGTCTTCTATTGATAATAGAATTTTGGTTAGATTTAGGAAGAGATCGTGGTTCGACTTAAAATAACTAGTTAAAATACTCAGCATTGACTGACTTCATACAGTAAAAATCTGGTCTCCTTTATGTGATCCACCGCTCTACCCCGACATCTACCCCTGATTCTTTGTCCTCTCTTCCAAATTTCCAATATCTTTCCCTTTTTTCTTGCTTCCTTCCGTTTTATCCCTCACTCTGTGTTTCTTTCTCCATTCTGGATTTCCTTCCTCCCATCTGTTGTTGTAATTAATTCTTTCTTGCCCTTGATCCCTTCATAGGTTTAGGGTTAGGTTTAGGTTGATCCCTCTCTCCTGTAGTCACCTTTGCATTTCCTCTCTTTCTCTGTGTGATTCCTACAGAGCTGTTCCTATAGTAACTTGATTTCAGTATAGCTGCAGACGGTGCTCATAGGCACACACACACATCCACACACATACACACACACACACACACACACACACACACAAAAGCAGTTAATGACTCCAGCTCAGTCATCCGTCCTTGCCAGTGGAAGCCATATGATGTTAGCAGAGAGAGAGAGTGTGGGCTTTTGTCAGAGAAGAGTATCTGAGTCACTGTTGTGTGTGTCTGTCTGTCTCTATATGTGAACATTTGATAGCTACATAGTAGTCAGTCCAATTCCATATTGCATGTGTCCAAAACTCTGTGTGTGTGTGTGGACATGTTTTACACATGTTATCTGTTTAGTTCACATTGTGGGTACTCACATTTCTTTTGGGGACTAAACTCAAGTGCCCATAATGTAAATAATTCAATAAAAACTTAAGGTTAAAATTAAAACTTAACGTTTGACTAAAGCTAAGTTTACTCAAGGTTGGGATTAGGGTTTATCAAGCGCTGGTTGTGGTTAAGGTTATGTAAGTCTGCAGGAAATTAATGTAAGTCAACATAATGTCAACTGAAGTGGTGGAAACACGACTATCTGTGTGTATCCAGGTCATAGCTGTAACCCAGATATGACAGAGAGGAGAAGTGACTGGCTGACTCTCCTCAGACATCTGACAAGGCATTCTGTCAGAGCACGTTCATGCACAGCAGGTCAGTTCATTTCTTCTGACACATGCAGACATACATGTACACACACTCTCAAATAAGAGAAGATGCCAATACTGAAAAAATGGAAGAAGGAGGGTTGTTCAATTCACATGTATGCATTTTGTATTTGCTTCATAATTGATTTATGTTTCACCCTTTTTCATGATTAAATCTTGAAAAAGTGTTTCAATACCGAGGAAATTGAAAACCTACATGTCTCCTTCATTTGAAGAAGAAATTAAAAAGTTATGTTTTACCAGACGGCCTGGAGGGGGCGGTTTCCAGAGATGAAAACGGTTGCTGAAGACACGCCGGCTCCGCCATTTTCTCCCTAGCTGTGGATTTTTGTCTGTGGGATTGGGCTGCTCTGGACACGATAAAGGTAATATAAAACCTGTCAAATATGAGGCATAGTTAGAAGTTGAGAGTTTATAATCGAGGGTTTCAAAGGTTTAGCTTTTTATTTGCTGGTAATGTCGAGTAAAACCGAGTGAGTCCTCATGCTAATGTTGTCGGGGAGTCACTGGAATATGCTAGCGGTCATGGGTACCGTCCTTAATTAAATGTCTTTGCCTGAGTTTTTATGTCTGGTAACGTAATGTGTGGACAGCAACCAATTTGTATGGGATAATTCATAGAACATAGGTCTATTTTCTTCTCAAATTGACGCTTGGAGGTGTTAAACAAGTTAACGAAACAAACTAACTAACTTTGCGTCGGACGGTTCATGCCTCCGCGTCGTCCATTAATTTCTGATAATGGACACCTCATCGGGCATTATCCCTTACTTGTACCACAGCTTATTTTCAAGAAGGTCGGGGGAATTGAATTTCTTTTAAACTGTAACGATAGTGTTGATAAACTTCCTGTGAATCTGGCAAATTTTCACAAACAAGCTTTACTTTCTTGGATGTTAGTTTATAAACATAACTTTTCACCACACAAGTGTCTGATTTGGAATAATCAAAACATTCGATATAAGAATAAATCTTTGTTCTTTAAGAGATGGTTTGATCAAAATATGTTTGTGACACAGCTGTTGAATGAAGATGGATATTTGCTTTATTTATTTGCTTTTATTATGCTGAGTTCTTAAGAGAAATAAGATATTATATGCAATTATTACAAAATATGAAAGACAGAAAAGCTATAAAATCATTAGAATATTATAAATTATTACAAACAACTATATGATTTAATAATAATTACCCCTTTCAATGTATATATGTATATATTTTTTGTTTTGTGTTCATTGTATGTTTATTGTGTCAGGCCGGGACTGAATAGAGGACTCAGGTGCAGAGTGGCAACGTAACAGGCTTTTATTGTACACACAAAAACAACCAGTGACCTCTTCGATGAACGTGAAAGCAAGTGGCTATGAAACTTATTCTAGATTGACACGTCCTGGACCAGGTAGTGGCCAGAACATGAGGGAACAAATTAACTTATAAGAAAAACAACACAAAACGCTCTGAAGAGAGGGATCGAGGCTATAAAATTTAGAAAACAGATATCGCTCCAGAAGGAGGAAAAATAACAAAACTATCAACAATTATCTCTGAAAATTATGGAACAAAAAGCGCTCACAAGGAGGATAATGATTAGGCTACGAGGTAATTTCGATACTGGACTATTAGGCTAAAACAACTGAAAAACTCTCACAAGGAGGACTATGAAATATCTAGGACAAAGACTACTAAACCTGAACAACAAAAAACACTCACAAGGAGGACTATGATTATACAAGGAAATAACTAAGGAACTCAAAAACTCAGAACTAGACTATGAAAATTTTCAAAACACAAAACGCTCACGAAGAGGATCAAAGGCTTACTTGGCAACTTGAACTATGGCTGTGGATCTTGGGGGGCACGGGTGAAACGACCATCTGACGAAAAACACACTGGCACGGGACAAGGGAGACGCAGACTATTTAAACACATGGAGGGTAATAGGCAACAGGTGGAGACAATAGGTAATCAGGAGGACGCACCAGTGACACATGAGGGAGGGCAAGTGCTCTGAAACGAGAGGAGGGTTAGGTTCACAAAATAAAAACAGGAAATAACAAGACAAAAACCCAAGACGGGACAAACCTCACCGCGGTGTGACAGAACCCCCCCCTCTAGGACCGGCTACCAGACGGTCCAGGCTGGTCACGATGCCGTCTATTAAAGTCCGCAATGAGCGTCTTGTCCTCTATGAAACGGGAGGGGACCCACTGTCTTTCTTCCGGGCCGTAACCCTCCCAGTCGACGAGGTACTGTTTACCCCGGCCCCTGTTGCGCACCGCCAACAGGCGATTCACCTTATACACGAGCCCCCCATCCAGCATCTCCGGAGGAGGAGGGGGAGGGAGGGTTGGGACCATGGGGCTCTCCTTGGCAGGCTTAACCTGGCTGACGTGGAAGGTGGGGTGGACCCGGAGGGAGCGTGGCAGGCGGAGACGGACAGCGGCCGGGCCGATGACTTTAGTGACGGGGAATGGTCCGACAAAACGTGGTGCCAGTTTCTTCGAGGGGACCCGAAGGTGCAAATCCTTTGCCGAGAGCCACACCTTCTGTCCGGGTTGGTAGGCAGGTGCCGGGCGTCTCTTGCGGTCCGCTGCTTTCTTGGTCCTGTCCCCCTGGCGAATGAGCACTTGGCGAGCCGCCGCCCAGATGCGGCGGCATCGGCGGACCATGGCATGGGCGGAGGGGACTGAGACTTCGGGTTCTTGGTCTGTGAATAATGGGGGTTCATAACCATATACACATTTGAATGGGGAAAAACCTGTGGCTGACGTGGGTAAAGAGTTGTGGGCATACTCCACCCAGACCAGGTGTTTGCTCCATGTGGAGGGGTTCTGGGACACCAGGCACCGGAGGCCGGTTTCCAGCTGTTGGTTGAGACGCTCGGTCTGGCCGTTAGCCTCCGGGTGGTATCCCGAGGTCAGGCTGGCTCTGGCCCCGATGAGCCGACAGAATTCCCTCCAGAACCGTGACACAAACTGAGGGCCCCGGTCTGAAACAATGTCTTTTGGGAATCCGTGAATTTTGAACACATTGTTAATCATGATTTCAGCCGTGTCTTTGGCTGACGGGAGCTTGGGTAAAGCTATAAACCGGGTCATTTTAGAAAATCTGTCGACAACGGTGAGAACTGTGGTATTACCTTGTGAGACTGGAAGCCCTGTGACAAAGTCCATGGATATGTCGGACCACGGTCTGGAGGGAATAGGCAGGGGTTGCAACAAACCCGTACGTGACCCGGAGGATGGCTTGTTTCTAGCACAGACCGAACACGCCTCAACGTACTCCCGGACCTCCGGCTCCATGGACGGCCACCAGAACCTCCGCGAGATGGCGAACATCGTCCGCCGAACTCCCGGATGGCAGGAAAGCAGCGAGGAGTGAGCCCAGTGGATCACCTGTGGGCGCAGATTGAGAGGGACAAACAACCGATTATCTGGGCACCCACTAGGTGGCGGGGTCTCCCCATTTGCCTGCTTAACCTCCTTTTCTATCTGCCAAGTTACCGCTCCTACCACACAGGTCCGTGGAAGGATGGGCTCAGGTTCCTTGGCAACAGGCTCGGGGTCATAGAGACGTGACAGAGCATCGGGTTTGACGTTCTGGGACCCCGGCCTGTAAGAGAGGGAAAAAGAAAAACGGTTAAAAAACAGCGCCCACCTGGCCTGGCGAGAGTTTAATCTCTTGGCTTTGCGAATATACTCCAGATTTTTATGATCTGTCCAGACTATGAACGGGTGCTCAGCCCCCTCCAGCCAGTGTCGCCATTCTTCCAGCGCCACTTTTACAGCCAGCAGCTCCCGGTTGCCCACGTCATAGTTCCTTTCTGCTTTGGATAGGCGCCGCGACAGGAACGCACAAGGATGCATCTTACCGTCCTGCTCCGAGCGCTGGGACAGCACAGCCCCGATGCCCTCATTGGAGGCGTCCACCTCCACCGTGAATTGCCGCTGGGGGTCCGGCAGAGTGAGGACCGGCGCTGTGGTGAAGCAAGTCTTGAGCCTCCTGAAAGCGGTCTCGGCTCCGGGTGTCCAGGTGAAGCGCACCTTGGGAGAGGTGAGAGCATGCAGGGGAGCTGCTATAGCGCTGAAGCCCCTGATAAACCGCCTATAGAAGTTCGCAAATCCGAGGAATTGCTGAACCTTCTTGCGGCTATCGGGTGTGGGCCATTCAGTCACCGCACTTACTTTCGCCGGGTCCATCTGCATCTTCCCAGGGGCTACGATGAAGCCCAGGAAAGAGATGGTTTCGGCATGAAATTCACTCTTTTCAGCTTTGACATAGAGCTTGTGATCTAGCAATCGCTGCAATACGACCGAGACGTGCTTCTTGTGTGTCTCGATGTCAGGTGAATAAATAAGGATGTCGTCAAGGTAAACATAAACAAAATGATCTATGAAATCTCTTAAAACGTCGTTGATCATGGCTTGGAATACAGCAGGGGCATTGGTCAGACCGAATGGCATAACTAGATATTCATAGTGGCCACTGGGGGTATTGAACCCTGTCTTCCACTCGTCACCCTCCCTGATCCTAACTAGATGATAAGCATTCCTCAGGTCTAATTTAGTAAAGACTCTGGCCTGTTGGAGCTGATCAAAGACGGTGGACATGAGCGGAAGTGGATAGCGATTCTTAACGGTTATGTCATTTAACGGGCTGTAATCTATACAGGGTCTGAGGGATCCGTCCTTCTTGGCCACAAAGAAAAACCCCGCCCCGGCCGGGGAGGATGACGGGCGGATTAGACCCGCCCTAAGAGAGGTTTGAATGTATTCATTCATGGCCGCTCTCTCAGGGCCGGAGACCGAATACAGTCGGCCCTTGGGAATGGTGGAGCCGGGGATGAGGTTTATGGCGCAATCATATGGTCTATGAGGAGGGAGTGACATAGCTTTGGTCTTACTGAATACCTCACGGAGGTGGTGGTAGCATGCGGGCACGGATGTCAGGTTGGTCTCGGCGTCTGTGGTGACATGAAAAGAGACATGGTTAATGGCAGACGTGTTATTTCCTTGAACTGTGTTGACCCCGCAGTGATCGCTACAGTCATGCCCCCACCCCCTTATAGCCCCAGTTTTCCAGTCTATGTGTGGGTTGTGTCTGCATAGCCATGGATATCCGAGAACCAGAGTCTGTGATGTGGATCTGAACAGGAGAAAGTTAGTACATTCCTTGTGCCCGCTTATAAGCAGTTCCAGTGGCTCAGTGGTGTGCGTGATAAAAAATAGTTCTTTGCCGTCTAGGGCCCGGGCCCGAACAGGGGTGGGCAACGGCATGGACTTTAACCCCAGCTGGGTGGCCAAACCCCAGGACATTAGACTTTCATCGGCCCCTGAGTCAATAAGCGCTTTGAGACTAGTGATGGTGTTACGGTGGATTACCTTGACCGGGGTGAGGGCTCGTGGAGATCGGTCCGGCGTCGCGACCGCACTCTCCGGTTTAAGTTTCTTGGTGGGGCATGAGGCTATGAGATGACCAGCCTCCCCGCAATAGAAGCACCGACCTTCCATCAGCCGACGCCGGCGCTCCTCAGGGTTTAACCGCGCCCGGCCGAGATGCATGGGTTCGGGACCTCCACTCGAGGAGGCGGGGAAATGTGAGTCTGGGAGCGAGGATCGGGGTTCCAGCCACACCGGTGCCGGAGCGCGTGCGAGTCTTTCCTCTGTGAGCCGATTTCCTCGGCAATGCTTGAGCTCTTGTATTCGGTTGTCGGTGCGGATGGCCAGAGCGATGAGCGAATCCAAGTCAGGAGGCAAGTCCAGCGGAACCAGCATCTCCTGGATGGATGAAGACAGCCCTTTCAAAAACACGTCGTATAACGCCGTGGAATTCCACCCACTCTCTGCCGCCAGCGTGCGGAAATGAATGGCGTAGTCGCAGACAGAATTTTTGCCTTGTTTCAGTCCACTCAACTCACGAGCCTTCTCCCTGCTGGTTGTCACCGGATCGAATGTCCTCAACAACGCCTCTTTAAAGTCATTGAGTGCGTTACACAGAAGTGAGTCGCGATCCCACTCCGCCATAGCCCAGGTCCTTGCCCGCCCGGTCAGGTGCGAAACCATAAAAGCGATCTTGGATCGCTCTGTGGGAAAAGCATGAGGAGAATGTTCAAAATGGATGGAGCAGTCTGTAAGGAATGACTTACACTGTCCTGGTTCTCCAGAATAACGCTCCGGTGGTGCCAGCTTGGGACCTGCTCCGCTGAAAGGAGCGTGCTGCACCGAACCCGTGGCGGGAGGTGGAGGCTGTGGCTCTGCAGGAGGCATGGTGGTTTGCCGCAGGTGGTCGACCAAGTCCCTCACCTGGGACGAGAGTTGCCCGAGTTGGGAAGCCATGGCCGCCTGAAACTCCTCCTGACGGGAGATACGGGCTTCCTGGGCGTGCATGGCGGCCGTGAGCTGGTCGGTCTCTGCTGAGTCCATACTGGCCAGTGTGTACTGTCAGGCCGGGACTGAATAGAGGACTCAGGTGCAGAGTGGCAACGTAACAGGCTTTTATTGTACACACAAAAACAACCAGTGACCTCTTCGATGAACGTGAAAGCAAGTGGCTATGAAACTTATTCTAGATTGACACGTCCTGGACCAGGTAGTGGCCAGAACATGAGGGAACAAATTAACTTATAAGAAAAACAACACAAAACGCTCTGAAGAGAGGGATCGAGGCTATAAAATTTAGAAAACAGATATCGCTCCAGAAGGAGGAAAAATAACAAAACTATCAACAATTATCTCTGAAAATTATGGAACAAAAAGCGCTCACAAGGAGGATAATGATTAGGCTACGAGGTAATTTCGATACTGGACTATTAGGCTAAAACAACTGAAAAACTCTCACAAGGAGGACTATGAAATATCTAGGACAAAGACTACTAAACCTGAACAACAAAAAACACTCACAAGGAGGACTATGATTATACAAGGAAATAACTAAGGAACTCAAAAACTCAGAACTAGACTATGAAAATTTTCAAAACACAAAACGCTCACGAAGAGGATCAAAGGCTTACTTGGCAACTTGAACTATGGCTGTGGATCTTGGGGGGCACGGGTGAAACGACCATCTGACGAAAAACACACTGGCACGGGACAAGGGAGACGCAGACTATTTAAACACATGGAGGGTAATAGGCAACAGGTGGAGACAATAGGTAATCAGGAGGACGCACCAGTGACACATGAGGGAGGGCAAGTGCTCTGAAACGAGAGGAGGGTTAGGTTCACAAAATAAAAACAGGAAATTACAAGACAAAAACCCAAGACGGGACAAACCTCACCGCGGTGTGACATATTGTTTGTACTGTGTATGTTTGTATATGTTTAAAAAAAAATCACAACTCCTAGTGGCTTTATACTGGCCTCATATTGTGTCTAACAGAGTTTCCGCTATCTACATTTAGATGTGGCGGCCAACCACTCATTAATTATCGCCGCCACTACTTCATAATCAGGTCGGAGCAGATGCACAATAATAATCTACTGGTTACTTTTGCCTTGTAAACCTCCTCAAGTGTCTCGATCCGCTGAACGGCACTTGGTTCATCATGTGCTTTATAATGAGCGAAAAAAAACATCATTAAAACATAAGAATGATATGATTTGGGGATAGATTTGCTGCCCTTTTATCAACTACAGCTCTTTTACAGTTATGTCCTGCCTTGAGTTGATGTAGTCTACACACCCACAGAGATCTTACTTGGCCTTTACTATTATTGTTGTTGTTGTTGTTGTTTTTATTTTTACTCTGTAGATATCCTCCAGCCAAGGCCAATATTTGACATGTCTCTCTGGGTGCTGTGTCAAAGGCTCTGTAGTAGTGGTGAGTATTAATATTTATTTGCTTTTGTTGGTTTACTGGATGTGTTTAAACAAGAATTAATGGATTTGTCAGCATGATGATGATGATGATATTGTTTTCAAAAATATTGTGAGTAATAATAATTGCTGTAAGTCCTACTGTCTTTAAGGTTCTAGTGTTCTTTCTCTTGTTGAAACTATTCTGGAGAAGTGTTTTTAATAATTAGGCCTTGTCCACACAAGCCCGGGTTATTTTGCAACTGTGAACATGTGTTCCCGGTTTTATTCTTCTGTCCACAAGCAAGTGTCTTTGGAACAAAAAAGTTCAGGATGAAGTTTTCGGGCCAGTTGGGTTTCAGTGGTTGCATGTGGATATGACATTCGCTATTATTTCCATTGTTTACATCAAAGCTGAGCGGCATGACAAACTACACCTTCTAAAATGTCTGTGATTGTAATTTTTCTTTTATATATCTTCTTTATGATGAAGATTTGAGTGAGCTGATCTTCCATTTGTTTGTCTATCTTTCTCTAGTGATTGTGGCAGTGTAAAGGGTGTTCAGTCGCTGTGCAAAGTAGGTCAGAATTACTTCACCATTATAAACTCAAACACCCACTCACATTTTGGACACACCATACGTTATCCATGTACATATTTTAAATGTTCCTGTACATTTAAGACATGGAATGCTTTAATTGTACATCAAAATAGAGTGCATTCCACACAAGATGCGCTGAGCTGGCCCACTGCTTGGCATTAACGATATCAAAGAAGTTATTTACATTAAATGAACTGAATAAAGCTACACTGACTTTTCCTTACAAATGGTCGGACAAAACAAACAAGCCACATATTGTACCACAGAGTTTCTTGGGTCGGAAAAATATTGGTGGCAACGCTCATGAACTGGAGCCTACTGAGTTTTCTCCCATTTGTGATAGGCCCCCTTGTCCCAGAAAATGAGCCAGCATGGCTTGTTTTGATGGATTAAAAGATATTGTGCATTTAGTTGTTGCACCTGTGCATACAGATGAATCCATCTCATACCTTGAAAGCAAAATCATTGAGCACAGACAGAGGTACCAAGACCTGTTCCCTGGTGTCAGACTTTACCCAAACACCACTATCTAAAACACTACCCACAGATGATAAGGTGTTTTGGCCCTCTAGTCACAGTTTGGACAATCTGATTTGAATCCAAACACAGTTTCTTTAAGAACATTGTTAAACACACAAGTTGCTTCAAGAATGTATGTATGAGCCTTTTCCACAAATAGTTTCCAGGTGTCTTAAAGACATGTTTGTGACATGCTTTGGTCAAAATGCCCCAAGGATCAAACATCACAGCTATTTTTTCAAAACTGCCCTGTTTAGAATGGCTGGTTTTAGTGTCTGTTGCTTTTTTAAATGCAAATGAAACACTGCTTACCCCTTTCTACCAGTTCACAGGTAGGGGTGGTGTTGTGCAAATTTCAGACTAATTACATAACTGTCAGACAACCAGGGAACAGCTCTTAACACTACATGGATTTCAATCTCAGGAGCCTGCACATTAACGATTTTTTTTGTCAAATATCACATTTTGTCGGCCGGAAGGCAAGACAAACAATTTCAAAGAGCCTTAAAAAAGTGATACTTCTATAACATATCATCTTTAAAACATCTACTCTTTGAAATTACTTGACAGTCAGCTAACTTGTAAGATAATATGGTTGTGATCTTAATATCAATGTGTGTCTTTGCGTGTGGGTTTGAGCCTGTGCATGTAGTGTAATACCACTTGATGCTTTTTTGTGCATTGTACAGGCAGCAGACGAATCCCTCCTCCAGCAGTCCATTGAGGAAACCACTATGGGTATATACTTCTGGAAACACGGAGATGCCAGCAAAAAACCAGAGGACATTGGTGTTGTCCTCGAGTACCAGATTGTGCTGCAGGATTTGGACAATGTTCCCTTAGCTGCTGCCATGTTGTTTGGCCTGATTTATTGTTTGAACTTAAACTACCCTGGTTGTCATGCCCTCCACCTCGGGCACCATCTAGTGGCAGTACCTCTCCCTCCCTTCTTTCCCTGGCAGTGTGAGCATGACTGCCACGCTGGTGGAGGGCAGGTGCAGCTCATCCCAATCAGAGGATTGTTTCCAGCCGCGGCGGGGAGTGGTCACCTCATTGAAGCATTCTCCAGCCTGTATAAAGATTCCTGCAGACCACTACTCGACGCCAGTCCGTAAACAACCTCCATTCCGACCCTCTCTGCCGCCTGAAGATCCCTCCTGCCACACTCATCTGCCTCTGGTTGACCTGCCTGGAAACTGCCTTCACCCACCTTCTATTACAAGCCAGCAACAGCCACACTGCCACGCCACCCAGCCCTGGGTGTACTCCCTCTCATTCCCCGTATCTGTCTGTCAGTAAGCTCTGATCTCTTGTTGATTGTTTCAGTTCAGCCTTTATAGGATCCCTTAGTTCATTAGCCTTGTTAACCTGTTCAGTTCTCCATTCTAGTTTTGTGTTCTGGTAGTTTTTTCGCCTAGTTGCTGGGCACAGGTAGCTTTGTTTTGTAGTTTTGACCACCACTCCCTGTGTTACATTTGTGATTGTAAATAAATATTTTCATTTGGACGCAACGGTCTGCTGTGTCTTTGTCCGCGTTTGGGCCTCTGAACCTGATCCGTGACAGTACGGACTGGCCATGATGAGCTCAGCGGACAATGGGACCAGCGCTGATGGCGCGTCCACTAATGAGGTGGTTCAGAATATTATGGATAGCCATGGAGCCTTACTAGGTCAGCACGATGATTTGATTAAAAACCTCATCACGACTACTAACACACTGATAAATCAAGTCTCACAATTAACAGGTAAATTGTCCACCTTAACGCCCTCAGCTTCTCCATTTAATCCCCCCGCTACCACTAGTAGCTCTGGCGTAGCAGCTGCCAGTGCCCCACAGGCCTCAGTTCAGCTACTCCGTGAACCCTTTGTTCCAGTCCCTGAACGTTACGCAGGAGATTTAGGCTCTTGCCAGGCCTTTTTAACACAGGTCTCTCTGGTTTTTGAGCTTCAGCCTTTATCATATGCCACCGAAAAAGCAAAAATAGCTTATTTAATTGGGCTACTGAAAGGATCTGCAAGAGATTGGGGCACTGCTGTGTGGGAAAGACAAGGTGACGTTTGTGCTTCCTATCCTCAGTTCATCTCAGAGATGAAGAAGGTTTTCGACCACCCAATTCGCGGACGTGAGGCAGGGAATCGTCTGACCTCTCTTAAACAGGGAGCACGGAGTGTGGCGGAGTATTCCGTGGAGTTCCGGACCCTGGCGGCGGAGAGTGGGTGGAACGACAAAGCCCTCCAAGGAACGTTCTACAGAGGGTTAACAGAAAGTTTAAAAGATGAACTCGCCACACGTGATGAGGTAAAGGATCTGGATGAACTGATCTCCCTAGCTATTCGTCTGGATAATCGTCTGAGGGAGAGACGACGGGAGCGCATCCAGCGAACAGATCCAGTCCCAGTTCGGCGTCCCAGTCCCACCTCTTTGCATCCCCAGGTCCTGCAACCACCCGAGTCCACCCCTGAACCCATGGAGATCGGCAGAGCACGGCTTACGCAGCAGGAGAGAGACCAGAGGAGAGCAACAAATTCCTGTCTTTACTGCGGAGGAAGAGATGTAATGTCCTGCACATTACATCTCTTCCTGCCCCAAGAAGACAGCAAAAGACCTGGCTCACCTGTAACGGGGAGCATACAGGTGAGCCAAACCTCCACAACCTCCCCTCAACGGCTGCAACTCGCTGTTTCTCTCTGTTTTCAGGCCCACTCTGTTCCTGTATCTGTTTTGGTTGATTCTGGGGCTGAGGAGAACTTTTTAGACTGCAAGCTTGCCAGACAACTTCAGATACCCTCTGTTCCCCTGGAGACACCTCTGGAGGCTTGGTCTCTGAACGGTTTGTCCCTAGCCATGGTTCGGAGGAAGACGGTTCCAGTTAATCTTGTAATGGCAGGTAATCACCAAGAGACACTTTCTTTTCATTTGCTTGAAAATACACATCCTCTAGTAGTTGTGGGTTATCCTTGGCTAGTTAAGCACAACCCCTCTATTGACTGGTGCAAAGCAGAGGTTAAATCCTGGAGTCCATTTTGTCATGCTAACTGCCTCCGTTCTGCACTAACTCCAGCCTCTGAAAACCCAAAACCTCCTCCCCAGCCAATTGACCTGACTAATGTTCCGAAGGTTTATCATGATCTTGCTGCTGTGTTCAGCAAAGAGGATGCCTTATCCTTGCCCCCCCATCGACCTTATGATTGTGCAATAGAATTATTACCAGGAGCTACTCTGCCAAGTAGTAGACTGTATAATCTGTCAAAACCTGAACAGGCCGCCATGGAAACCTACATCAAAGACTCTCTAGCAGCAGGAATTGTCCGTCCATCCTCATCACCTGTTGGAGCCGGTTTCTTTTTTTGTAGACGAGAAGGATAAGACTCTTCGGCCATGTATTGACTTCCGGGGACTGAACGACATAACGGTAGAGAACACTTATCCACTTCCTCTCATAAACTCTGCTTTCACATCTTTGCACGGAGCCACCATCTTTTCCAAATTGGACCTAAGAAATGCCTACCACCTCATTCGGATCAAAGAGGGAGATGAGTGGAAAACTGCTTTTAATACCCCACTTGGACATTTTGAATATCTGGTCATGCCGTTTGGACTCACGAATGCCCCTGCTGTTTTTCAGAGCCTAATCAACGATGTACTCCGAGACATGATAAACCGCTTCGTGTTTGTGTACTTGGATGATATCCTGATCTATTCCAGGAATGAAGAGGAGCATGTTCAACATGTCCATCTGGTTTTGGAACGCCTACTTAAGAACCGCCTTTTTGTGAAGGCTGAGAAATGTGAGTTTCATGCATCCACTGTGTCTTTCCTAGGATTCATCATTTCTCAGGGGCAAATCAAGATGGATCCTGCTAAGCTGTCAGCCGTCTCTGAATGGCCTCAGCCCGAGACACGGAAACAGCTGCAG
Source organism: Chelmon rostratus (assembly GCF_017976325.1). Taxonomy (NCBI): domain Eukaryota; kingdom Metazoa; phylum Chordata; class Actinopteri; order Chaetodontiformes; family Chaetodontidae; genus Chelmon; species Chelmon rostratus. The sequence continues at coordinate 25,073,944 of NC_055672.1, read as the reverse complement.
CGGTTCTTGGGCTTCGCTAACTTTTATCGCCGGTTCATCAGAGACTACAGTAAGGTCGCAGCTCCCCTCACAGCCTTGACTTCCACATCCTGTCCCTTTCTATGGACCCCTGAAGCTAACCAGGCCTTTCTCTCCCTTAAGGGGCGGTTCACCACGGCCCCCATCCTGATTCAGCCAGATCCCCATCTTCAGTTTGTGGTTGAGGTAGACGCTTCTGACACAGGAGTAGGAGCAGTACTCTCGCAGAAATCCCCCACAGACAATAAGCTTCATCCCTGCGCTTTCTTTTCCCGCCGCCTATCACCGGCTGAACGAAATTATGATGTGGGAAACCGAGAATTATTAGCTGTGAAACTAGCTTTAGAGGAATGGCGTCACTGGCTTGAGGGGGCAGAGCAACCATTCATTGTATGGACAGATCATAAAAATCTAGAATATGTTCGCTCTGCCAAGAGACTGAATTCTAGACAGGCCCGGTGGACTTTGTTCTTTGGAAGGTTCAGATTCACACTAACATACCGCCCAGGCTCACGTAATATTAAACCTGATGCTCTTTCTCGCCAGTTCTCTAGTGACGAACTCTCCAGAGACCCAGAACCCATCCTGCCCCCAACCTGTCTGGTTGCCTCCCTAACATGGGAGATAGAGAACAAGGTTCGCCAAGCCCAAGACCAACACCCTGATCCTGGTAATGGTCCTAATAATGCTCTGTTTGTTCCAGATTCTGTCCGTTCCCAGGTCCTCCAATGGGCCCATGCCTCCCGTCTCACCTGCCATCCAGGTGCCTCCCGGACCCTGGATGTTCTGAAACAAAGATTCTGGTGGCCCACGTTGGAGCAAGACACTCGGGAGTTCGTAGCTGCATGCCCCACCTGTGCCCGGAACAAAACCTCTAACCAACCTAGTGCTGGTTTTTTGCAGCCCTTGCCAGTTCCCTCACGGCCCTGGTCCCACATCGCTGTGGATTTCATCACTGGACTCCCAGCCTCTAAAGGTAAAACCACCATCTTAACCATTGTGGATCGTTTCTCTAAAGCTGCCCACTTCGTTGCCCTGCCGAAGCTCCCATCAGCCAAAGAGACTGCAGACCTGTTGATCCATCATGTGTTCAGGCTGCATGGAATTCCCTCAGATGTTGTCTCTGACAGAGGACCTCAGTTCACCTCTCAGGTGTGGAAATCCTTCTGTTCTGCTATGGGAGCTACTGTGAGTCTAACATCTGGTTTTCATCCCCAGTCTAATGGTCAAACTGAGCGCGCTAACCAGTCTCTTGAAACTTTCCTCAGGTGCCTAGTCTCTGAAAACCCCTCAGTCTGGAGTGACCAATTATCCTGGGTGGAATATGCACATAACTCGTTGGTTAATTCTTCTTCTGGTCTATCCCCCTTCCAATGTTCCCTGGGTTTTCAACCCCCACTGTTTCCCTCACAGGAGCAAGACATCTCTGTCCCCTCTGTGGAAGCCTTCATCAGGCAAAGCAAAAGAACCTGGGCTAAGGCTCGAGCAGCACTACTTCGCTCCAACCAGAGGATGGAGCACCAGGCCAACCGTCGCCGTGCCCCTGCTCCTGTTTACTCTGTGGGACAAAAGGTTTGGTTAAAGACTAAAGATCTTCCTCTTAAGGTTGAATCTAGGAAGCTGGCTCCTCGATTTGTGGGTCCTTTTTCTATAGAAAAGATTGTGAACCCTAGTGCGGTTCGGTTGAAACTCCCTTCCACCATGAAAATTCACCCGACCTTTCATGTCTCACAGGTCAAGCCTGTTAAGAACTCTGCTCTTGCCCTCCCTGTCCAGCCCCCTCCACCTCCCAGGATGGTGGACGATGCTCCAGCCTTTACAGTCCGTCGCCTGTTAGATGTACGCCGCAGGGGTCGCGGCCTCCAGTTTCTAGTCGACTGGGAAGGCTATGGACCTGAAGAAAGAAGCTGGATTCCCAGACGTCAGATTCTGGACCCTGGTCTCATTCGGGACCTGCGGAGACGACGGCCCGATCGATTCCAACGTGCGCCAGGAGGCGCACGTAGAGGGGGGGGTACTGTCATGCCCTCCACCTCTGGCACCGTCTAGTGGCAGTACCTCTCCCTCCCTTCTTTCCCTGGCAGTGTGAGCATGACTGCCACGCTGGTGGAGGGCAGGTGCAGCTCATCCCAATCAGAGGATTGTTTCCAGCCGCGGCGGGGAGTGGTCACCTCATTGAAGCATTCTCCAGCCTGTATAAAGATTCCTGCAGACCACTACTCGACGCCAGTCCGTAAACAACCTCCATTCCGACCCTCTCTGCCGCCTGAAGATCCCTCCTGCCACACTCATCTGCCTCTGGTTGACCTGCCTGGAAACTGCCTTCACCCACCTTCTATTACAAGCCAGCAACAGCCACACTGCCACGCCACCCAGCCCTGGGTGTACTCCCTCTCATTCCCCGTATCTGTCTGTCTGTAAGCTCTGATCTCTTGTTGATTGTTTCAGTTCAGCCTTTATAGGATCCCTTAGTTCATTAGCCTTGTTAACCTGTTCAGTTCTCCATTCTAGTTTTGTGTTCTGGTAGTTTTTTCGCCTAGTTGCTAGTGAGCACAGGTAGCTTTGTTTTGTAGTTTTGACCACCACTCCCTGTGTTACATTTGTGATTGTAAATAAATATTTTCATTTGGACGCAACGGTCTGCTGTGTCTTTGTCCGCGTTTGGGCCTCTGAACCTGATCCGTGACACTGGTGAACTCAAGTACACCTTTGAAGTATTGTAGAAGGTGGTCATGGAGCTTGAAGGCAATACACTGTCCAAAAAAGCCCAAGTCCTGAAGAACAGACTTTATCAGTGAACTGGCTATACAGGCTCAACAGCTTGATTTCTTGCAAGACGTTCATCATTTCACCTACCTCTTCAGTTGTTGGACTTTTTTTTTTGTGCGGGCGGGAGGCTTTTTTTTTTCTTTTCTTTAAGAAAGGAATTAATTTGCACTGAAACTCTTTTTCCAATATCGTACAGACGAATGGAAGGTTGGATATCAGCCTATAGTTGGTTAGTGCATTACCATCTAGGTTGAGTTTCTTAAGTAATGGTTTTACTACAGCTGTTTTGAAGGCATCTGGGAAGATGCCTGTTTGAAGAGATGTATTTGTAATCTTCAGGACATAACTTCAAACACTGTCGAACACCTGCTTTAAAAATGTAAAGTTAATGTTGAAGTTAATGTAGTAAAAGTAAAATTTCCCATCGTACATCTTTTTCACTGGGTTGATGAAAGTGTGTATTTTTATATGTGAATGGTGTCGCTTGTAGAGACCCACTGAGAATTATAATCTAACTCTGAAGTTTTCCTGTTTTAGCATCTCATAGCACTTAGTTTTTTTTTTTTTTTCATTCAACAGTTGCAGCCGGCCGCTGTTATCAGTTTTAGAAAAGCTCTGATAAACTCTCTCTATCCTACATTCCCTGGACCAAACAGCAGAAAAGTCTAGCAACTAGCTAGTCAAGTGTAGAGGAGAAACCCAATTACTAACCTGTTGAATGTCCATTGTGTGATTTCTTGTGATTTTTCCCAGTAAATTTCCCAGAGATTTTTTTATTGTGTGAGAGAATGCTGTACACAAGTTGTAACACTGCAACTTCAACACACAACAAGGCACAACATCAGAAGGGGTGCAGTAACTACAACCCAGGGCCGACATTTAGATTCTGGCTCTGGTCAAAATGTAGGTAAAGTGTTACTGAGTTCCTCAAAAAGTTTCTTAGGTCCTAGAAAAGTGCGTACAGTGGTACGAGGATTTAGTGAAAGAAAAAAAAAACAAACAAACATGGATGCCAGTGTATTTTGTATCAAAAATATATGATATTATTGAGTTCTCTGTTTGAACCAAAAGCAGCTTGAACATCTGGTGCTTGTTTCTGCACACATCAGGGTGAAAAAAAAGTCTCAGAAATAACAATGTCATTTTTCTGAAAGTGAAAAGGAAAATAAAAAGAGATGAGGATTTGACTGTATGCATTTAAATGTCAATGTGCTTGTGTGGGATGCAACCTCCAGCACTGTTTTTGGAGAAAACTCAAGTTTCGTAGTTATTGCTGACTTGTGTTTGTGCGAATGTGTGTGGGTGGGATCAGTTTTCTCTAGGTTTTTAAAATTTTTAACTTTTGTTTTTCAGGAACGAACCTTGAAACTCAAAGTGTATATTTCTGTGAGTAGAGAGTTTTGTGTGTGTATGTGTCTACACATGAATAAGAAGACTACTTATCCAGCACATAATTATTTATTTATTTATTATTAATTAATTGTACCTCCTTTTCACTCTCAATAAGGTTGCACAATACTTACTGTCAACCAATGATCATGCTGCTGCCATATTTTAATACTGTAACTTTCACAGTTGTCAGTTCTGGGTTGTAGTTGCTCCCCAACCCCCACCACTCCAACTCCAAGGATGCAGCTCCTACCTGCTGAGCACTTCAGAAGTCACACTTTCTGGTCACCAGAAGTCAGATTCTCTGTTTTTTTTTATAGTGTTAAGTGTTTACGAGTACATTACAGTGTGTTATAACCTATTCATTAAACCATTTATAAACTGCTTATAAATGCTACATGGGAGTTAAAGTAAAGTCACTTTTTTGATTTTCATTTCTGATTTTCTCCTCTAACTCTGACAAACAATAATCTGTTGATATAAATACAGTGTCATCATGACAATTTAAATATCTTCCATGAACCAATCTTACTGAGAGAAAAAAGTAAAACTCAAAATCCTGTTTCATATTGTGAAAATTGCCATTGGTTTACTCAGGAGGTGTCATGTCCTACTATTGCAGTTTGCCTACTATTGCAGTTGGTCAAGAAAAGTTTTGCAGTGACTGTGTCAGGAAGGTGGGATTTAGGGAAACTAGGAGGGAACGCAGATGCAGACACAATGGGGACGTGGATTCAAAAATAAGCGAATTTATTAAACACAAAGATAATACAACAAAAACCAAAACTCTGGGAACTATGATAAAGACACACTATGGGAAAAGGAGTCACACTACAATGAAACAACACAGGGAATGAACACACATGAACACAAGAGACAATGGAGCTGGGGACAAGACTAAGACAACACAAGGAACTCTCTCTAACACAAAACGTAGCAGGACTAGCGACAATACAAGGAAACACTCACCAGGAACATGGCACAGACATGAACAAAGACAAGCCAAGGGAAAACACTGACATGAAACATGGCACGGTCATGAACAAGACAACACAAGGAAAAACACTTACTAAGGGGGCTATGGCTATGACTAAGGCTAGGACTATGACATGAGAACATGGACAACAAGGATTCACAGACCGCAAGGACATGGACATGAACAAAAGTAACGCAACAAGAAACACTTACATGAAACACGTCAAACACTTACTATGGGGGCTATGGCTAGAACTATGACTGTGACTAACGGCAAGGGAAATTACAGACCAGGTAACGCAGACAACGACCCAACAAAGACTGGGGGGAAGACACAGACTTAAATACACAAGGCAGGAACACTAATGACACACAGTGGGAAACTTAACAAAAAATCGACGTGCATGGCATGGGTCACGACAGACTGAAGTTTTATGATAAGCCAGCAGCTGTTTTGCCCCCTTTGTCAGGCCGACACTGAAATGAGGACTGAGGTGCAGAGATAGCAAATCACACAGGTTTATTTTTACTAGACTCAAGGATCTTTTCGCAGAGTGTAACCAAAATGGCTAAGAAATTACTCTATTAATAGCCTAGCAAGATATATAATGAGAAAACAACAAAGTAACAAAAAATGCTCCAAAAGGAGGATAAGGAAAAGAACAACTATATAATTAACAGTACGGAACAAAAAACGCTCCTGAAAGAGGGAGAAAACAAACAGCTATGAAAGAACTAATAGTTAAGTTAATTTAAACACAAGATACTTGTGCTCAAAAAGAGGATTCGTTCTCAGTGAAAATTGGCGATTTGTGAGGGATAAAAAAAAAAACTAAAATTCTCACCACATTTGAAGCATCAGCAGTATGGGTCAGTCTCCAAAAACACTGGTTCCTAAAAGTCCCAGAATGCAACTCAGAACTCAGTATTGTCTTTCATTAGAGGTATCCCGGACTAGTAAATACTCACTAGTAAATTAACTTTTGTGTAAGTGCCCCTTTAAGAAGCTAGTTTTGTGGAATGATATAAACTGATAAACTCCTGGAATATTTCCAGTATACCGTAATATTATGTATGCAGTGAGTTGTCTCTGTGCAGAGTGAACTACTCCCCCACAGGTTAGGTGGCCTGTTTTTCCATTTCTTTTGACATTTATAAATTATTTATTTTGCAGTTAAGTGCTCAAAACAATAAAGAGTGTAAAATTTCAAGAAATTTGTTTGAAGAAATCACTTTCTTCAACCGGATGACCGTTGAATGTAAATGGTCCACCCCCACAAACAATGACTCAATTCCAAGAATAAACACCTATGCAGGTGTATATTTTTTTAACAGTGGGTGTGCGGAGTTCAGCATTCAAACATATAGAACATACAACAGAAATAGGCTGTATGTATGTATGTAAATGTGGAAAAATCCTTAAGCACACACACACACACACACAGGCACACAGACACACACATACACACACACTCACTCAACAGCCAGTATTTTGGCAACAGCAATGGTCAGGTCATTGGCAGGGGTGCCAGACGGCTGCAGGGACAGACGAGTTAGTCACAGACACATGCAAGTAGTCACACGTACACTTGGCTCTCGCTATGTACTTTAGTAAAAGTGTGCTCCCCAGGAAAATATGTGTGTGTATAATGTCTACAGTATATATTTATGAATAGGAAGAAGGCATGCTGAGGGTACAGAGGGTTACATGAGGATAAATAGATTTATTTTAAATCTAATTTATTTTATTACTTCACGTCTTACCATTTATTTATTTATACATTTACCGATACGCGAGAAATGATTGCAATACTACAGAAGTATAGAAAGAAGGCTGGGTGCTTAACACTACAATATTGATCACTCATCAAATGGCATTGGATTTTCCCCTTAGGCAAAGAGCTATAGGGAAGTGATTGACGTGTGTGAGTGTTACACCACTATTGCAGCACACCACATACAACCACCACGTACAACATCCCTGGTTTGATTCTGGCCAGGAATGGTACATTTTACTTCCCTATCTCACCTCTTGTTTCTATACTGTCAAGCTACCCAAATGCAAAAATCCAAAAAGGAAAAAACATGCATGTTGTATTTGAAATTACTCCCCACTTAATTCTTAAATATTAAGAGGTATGAATTCTTTTCACACTGAAATTTGGTGTAATGTGCTTTTATTAATTGATATTGTATTTGCACTTTGTGAATGGTACCTCTCTCTCTGTGTGTGTGTGTGTGTGTGTGTGTGTGTGTTATTTGTGTGTAAGTGTTTATGAGCCCATTGCTGCAGAAATACAGCTGTAAACATGCGTATACTCATAATTTACAGCAGTTAACCAATTTTTTTCCATCTGTTTGCAGAGAGAGCCAAGCAGGGTATTAAAGTGTACACATGGACCCTTACAGATACACACACCCACATGCACACGCAGAGATTCAGATAGGGACAGCTTGATAAACACTCCTTCCCAAATATACACACACACACTTCTTGAAGGGCAGCCAAACTACACAAAAAGGCTGCACTGTGGCAACTGGATCAGGGTTAGGTTATGTGTGTGTGTGTGTGTGTGTGTGTGTGTGTGTGCGTGCGTGCATGCGTGCGTGCATGTGTGATTTTTAGAGGTTGCCAGCAGCCAAACCAGGGCAATGCTATTTATACATTGCAGTGCGGATGGAGTCTGATCTAGCACCAATGGCCTCAAGTCCCCTCACACACAACCCCATTACTCCCCACACACTGCAATACTTCCACACATTAATAGCACAAGCCCCCCCTTTATCACATACTCAATGTGAGAGTTTCATATCCAAGTCCAGAGCTCAGTATTGTTATCACTTTCCACATTAGTGGCTTTGACCCATATCCAAGCATCAAAATGGGAAAAGATGTGAGCTTCTGGCGAGGGACACTCAAGGCGGATTGTATCAGAACTGTTTGCTCATAAAGCAAGCTGCACAGTTTGATAGGTCTGGTCCTACAGCTGATGGCAGGTAGGGGTGATGTTTTACGCTGATTATTATTCTTAAAGCTTATTTACTACTATTTCACATTGTTCTACACCGCTGAATGCCAACAGCACAGTCAAAGCAACTTTGATGATGGGAAAGATCTTGTGGTTTGCTGAACTGTGAGAGATTTGAGATAAATGCAGATGGCTGACAAATGAAGAGAAAGATAATGCACAGTGTTTCAGTACCAGAAAGGTATTGTTCCAAGCCTTCAGAGCATCTTCAGTCTGTCTTGGCATTGATTCTTCAAGTCTCTGGAAGTGCACTTGAGGGATGAACAGTATTCCTCCAAAAATTATTTCAATCTGTGTTTCAGTGATGGTGGTGGTAAGACTTGTGGTATATTTGCTTTTATAGAAACAGCATGTATGTGTAGACAAGCAGCTGGGATGCTAGCCGTATTGTGCCATAAGAAGTGTGGTATCATAGAGCCACAGAGGAAGGTGATCAGGGTGGATTGATGGGTCAGCAAAACGTTGGACTTTAACACAGGCGACCAATGTTTGCTGTCTGTTTGCAGCCCGCAGGTAAGCCGTCAGAACACTTCAGAACCTTCTTAGCAAGTTTTTCCTCGCCATTGTGGCCAAGTGCTTGCTCATGAGGGAGTTATTAGGTATCTGTAGATAAAGATTTTCGTCTGTACATGCTCTATATGGAAAGTCCTGAGACAATTTCGGTTGTGATTTGGTGCTATATAAATAAAATTTGATTGGATTTAATTGAATTCAGAACACGTGTCTCTACTTTTCTTCCTGTCTATTGACACAAATGCTACTGTCACATTTCCGCTCATATTGTACACCATTAGAAGATCAGATTCTTGTGACTAGATTGATGCAAATCCCTTCAAGATACAATCACAACAGGAGAAACAAACAAACAGCCGTGTTTCAAACTGATGCAACATTTAGGCATCTCACCAATTGCGTCTCTCAGTGATCCACAGATTGACAATATTCAGACAAAAACAGTCTGGTGACATCGACAAAGGTTCAGATGAACCACTTCAGTAAAGATATTTAGTCCAAAACAAGATAATAATTCACAGAAGGATGTTTTCTCCTTTCAAGTTAGTGCAACGTGCTCATCTTCCACTTGTCTTCTGTGTTTTCCCCTTTGCAACTTATATACAGTTTACAAAACCATTCAAAATAATTGCCATATCAGAAACATGGATCAATGTTGATAAAGTAATGGACTTCGAACTGGATGGGTATGAATTTAGCTGTATAAACCGAAAGAACAAGAGTGGAGGAGATGTGGCTATGTATGTGGATAGAAACTTGAATTATAATGTTAAAGACAGTATGACAACTATGATTGACAACTTATTACAATACATAATGATTGAAATCTGTAAAGAAAACACAAAAATATATTAATTAGATGTATATAGAGAGCACCAGGCTCTAGTATTGAAGTACTGTATTTAGGGACTGGATAGATAGACTAACCAAAAAGTTATTTTCATTAGTGGTAGCTTAAACCTTGACCTGCTAAATCCTAATAAGCATAAAATGACTGATGAAGTCATTTATACGAGGTACATCTTGGGCTTATATCCAAAAATCACCAGACCCAGTAGACTCACATCCCATTGTGCCACATTAATCGATAACATATTCACCAATGACATTGAAAATAATACAGTGAGTGGACTATTAATTAACTACATCACTGACCACCTACCAGTTTTTAGAATTTATAACGGCAGCTACGAGAGAAGTCAGCCAGATGAAACACTACAATACAGAGTGAGGACAGAGGAAATGACTTTTTTGTATACAACAATAACAATTGACAAAGCATATGAAACATTTTTAAGGATATTCACAACATTGTATGATAAAATTGTCCTACAAAACAATGTAACAGAAAACAAAAATACACAGACCGGCCATGAATCACAAAGGGACTGCAAAATGCCTGTAAAAAGAAAAATACACTCTATAGAGAATTCATAAAACAAAGAACTCAAGAGGCAGAAAATAAATATAAAATATATAAAAATACATTATATTAACAAACACAAGGGTACATAAGAAGTAATATTATAGTACAATATTAAATAATAACAAAAACAATATTGAAGGAATATGAGACATATTAAATAGTATGATTAAAAATGGTTCTAGACGGGGGCGCTGTAGAGCATCAAGCATGTAGGATGTGTCTGCCCACTGCTCTGTGGATTTGTGATATTTAATACTTAATACTTTAATACACAGTTTTTCTTCACTTTTTCGCTGGTATCTTGTAGGGTAGTGTGTTCAGACCACTGTTTGCTACTTTTTTGCACTTTTTAAGCAAGAAAGGTGACTTCACGTGTGAAAACAGACCAGGGATGTTTGGGTTGCTCTAAAGCCTCACACTCTGCTGAGCCGGCCTCGCCACCGAAAGAGGCAGAGTGGAGTTGGGTCCCGCCTCCAATTTGGGATAGTTACAAGCTATGCTAGACCTATTGAAAGGGGAAATCTGCACTAAGATTGACTGGTTATCTTCTGACTTGCAGTCCGATATTTCTTCAGTAAGGGAGGAATGGAGACACACCATTGAACCTCTACAACAGAAACTCAGCTCACATGATTAGACCATCGCTGAGCTGGAGCGCGCATTCACGGATCATAGTGACCAGCTAACCACACTGGAAACGATGGTCTCTTCACTCCAAAAGCAGGTGAAACTGATGACCGACAAATGTGAGGACTTGGAAGGGAGAGCAAGAAGAAATAATATATGGCTGGTTGGAGTACGAGAGGGAGCCGAGGTAGCACAACCGACTGAATTTGTGTCTCAACTGAAAGACATTCTTGGTTTGGATTAGAAACCCCTATTCGACCGTGCACATCGCACTCTTCGGAACAAACCCAAGGAAGGTAAGCAGCCCTAGCCCCTAGTCATTAGAGTGCACTTTTTTCATATGAGGAATGACATTCTGCGTCATGCTGGAGAGACCTGCCGAGCGCCCCCCCTCTTTTACAGAGGAAAGAAGCTGTTTCTCTTCCCCGACTACACTGCATTGATCGCTAAAAAATGTGCTGCCTTCATGGAAGTGAAGCGCCAGTAATGTTCATGCCCCGTTGTCAAGTTTGGCCTGAGATTTCCTGCAGTCCTCATGATCATGTCAACCGGTGGAGTCACGCACACATTTGAAGACCCAGCGGCCCAGATGGACCTTGTGAAAACAAATGTAAAATCAGTGGTGTCTTCTGAAGCCTCAATCTAAAGACGGCTTAATAAGGCATTTTAACTGATTAACTGGCCATTTAAGTACCTTTTTGGTGAGCTGTGCCCATAGGAAGCACTATTTGTACAGTTTTATTCACGTTGTTGCTGTGTTGTTTATATAACCTCTTGCCAATTTAGAATCGTAGGTCTGGGAGATGTTGGAGGTATGACAGAGCATGTTAGGATGTGGTTGTCACATTGTGGGTTTAGAATGCGTCCAGTTTTGAGTGACACTTCAGCTTGGGGGGTGGGGGCGGTAGAAGACTGCTTATTTTGAGTGTTTTGTTACGTTTGGTCACCCGTTTTCTTAATTATACTTTGATTATCGCTGCACATTCACTTACCATATTGCAGGAACTTTTTTTCATTTACTTAAAATATGTCCCACCATAGTTCTCCTAAGCAGTCTGGGAGTGGACTGAAATTTGTTAGTTGGAACTGTAAAGGTACAAATCATCCTATTAAACGCAGTAAGGTCCTTCACCACCTCCAACAGCGACATTATTTTCCCTAAAGAGACATATTTAAAAATCCTCAAGTCAGCCTCTCCTACAAAGGAGATGGGTTAGCCAGGTATTTCAGTCCACTTATCAACAGAAGTCTAGAGGCAGGGCAATTTTGATTCATAAACCTGTTAATTTCTTGTCATCTAATGTTTTTATCTCTGACCCTAATGGGAGATATATTCTAGTATCAGGGCAACTTTACAACACTCCAGTAGTTCTCGCGAATATATATGGTCCTAACTGGGACAATGAGAACTTCTTCCAATTAATGTTGTCTAAACTACCCAATTTGTCCACACATAAACTAATTTTGGGAGGTGATTTCAACTGTTGTCTTAATCATCACCTGTTGCTATGCCTTCAAAATTAAAAAAAATTAAAATGATTCTCTCCTTTATGGAAGAGTTTTAAATTTCTGACCCTTAACCCATCAGGAAGGACTCCCTGGTGTTTTAATGTGCGCTTATTGTCGAATGAGGATTTTGTCAAATTTGTTTCCAACCAAATTACATTTTTCCTTGCTGTTAACAGGACTCCAGGGGTTTCGGCCTCTCTTCTTTGGGAAACTTTGAAGGCGTATATATGTGGTGAGATTGTCTCATATAGTAGCTTTGAGGATAAAAACAGGAAGAAAAGATTACAGGAACTTAGGCAACGTATTCTTTAGCTTGATAACATTTATGCATCTTCTCCATCTCCAAACATATACAAGGAGTGCCTCTCCCTATAAGCAGAATTTGATGTTCTTTCTACTAATCAAACGGTGGATCTATTAACCCCTTGATGCCTGAATTTATTTGGAATTGTGACGAGGCTAGGGAGCTGGACCCAAAATGCAGACAAACAAACGTTGGAAAGGTGACTTGGTGAAGGTTTATTGAGGCAGCGGTTAGGGGGGGGGAAGCGTAGGTAGAGGTGGTGTCTTCAGACACAGGGAAGACTGGGGAGGCAAGCAAGCAGGCGGCGAGGAAGGTAGGCCGTGTGGCACAGCGGTGGCTCGAGCTGACTGGTACAGGTGCTGGGTGGCTTGAGGGTAACGAGCTGGATCCTGAACATAGAAAACACAGGTAATTATAGGGAATCGCAAGCGAAAATTCTCTGAGGCACTAGCATACGATCTACCACAAAGCGGTGACAATCTGGCAGCGAGAACACTGGCGGGCCCGCCTTAAGTAAGCTCCTGATGAAGATCAGGCACAGGTGTGTGCAGCCAGCTCCTCCACCAACCCGCAAGCCACACCGATACTGTCAGAGAGAGTGTCCTTTATTCACTTAAAAGGATAGGCTCCTTTAATGAGCCACTATATAACATATTGGCGACGAGGTGTTTCGTTCCTGCGTTGTGTTCATCGCGACGGAATATCTGCTATGAAGATTTTTTTTTTTCTCCCTCGCGGACGTTTCATGCTAACTTTTGGCTAAGCGTGGCTGCTGGCTAGTCGCTGCATGAGAAGATTGGACTGCTAGTCTGCGTTCCGGTGGACAAAGGCTGATTGCGCGGAGGTGAAAACTAAAAAGGGGAGGAAAATAAGAAGACAAACAACGATAAACGAAAGAGAGAGGGAAACAGACGGTGCCGGACTGAAAGTGAAAGTAAGATAGCAAACTAAGACTGCAAAAGCGCTGAATAAGGATAACTGTTGAAAATGGCAGCACTGTTTGGAAATATTGGACCGTTTGATGAAGCCACGGAGCAGTGGAGTGCATACACACAGAGGTTTGAATACTTTGCACTTGCCAACAAGATTGATGATGATGTTAAAGTGCCAACATTTTTAAGTGTAATGGGAGGAAAGACATTTAATCTATTACGCAGTTTAGTGCAACCAGACAAACCTGGAACAAAGTCATATGATGACATAGTGGAGATCTTAGGAAATCACTATTCCCCCAAACCACTCATTATTGCGGAACGGTTTAGATTCCATAAAAGGAATCAGGAAGAGGGCGAATCTGTGGCACAATTTGTAGCTGCTCTGAAACGTTTATCTGAACACTGTGAATTTGGAGTGGCCCTGAACGACACTATCAGAGACAGACTGGTGTGTGGTCTAAGCAGTGAGTCCATTCAAAAACGGCTACTTTCTGAGGCCAATTTGACGGTTAAAAAGGCAATAGAGATAAGCACCTCCATGGAAATGGCTGCACGTGAAGCACAGCACTTAAGTGCCTCAACCCAAGTACATAGGCTGTCTTCTGAAGCCAAGAACAAAACTGCAGCTGACAGGCCTTGCTACCGCTGCGGGAAAACCGGGCATGAGGCACAAGAATGTTGGTGCAGGGACTTAGACTGCAGATACTGTGGCAAGAAAGGCCATATTGAACGCGTCTGTAGAAATAAAAACAGAACTGAAAAACAGCAAGTTGAGACGAAGAAAGATGGTTTCCGAAGAAATAAAAAGAAACATGTCAATAAGTTGGAGCACGACCAACATGAATCAAGTGACGATGAGTCTGATGATGAGACCGTGTGTGTTCTATCAATCAGGGACAGTGATGATGGATACTGGGTTACCCCACTGTTAGAGAACAATCCTGTACGGATGCAAATAGACACAGGTTCCCGTCTGTCCATGGTGTCTGAGACAGTTTATAAAGAGAAGCTACAACACCTTGCTCTTCAAGCAACAAAATTAAAGTTGCGAACCTATACTGGGGAGGCTGTTCCAGTTTTAGGATTTGTGAATGTGGCGGTGGAATACAACAAACAGAAAATGACTTTACCCCTATACATCATTCCAGGAAAACGTCCAGCCCTATTCGGCCGCAGATGGCTAGAAGAGCTCAGACTAAACTGGCAAGAGGTTTTCCTTGTGGATGATGGAACCACGGGTTCCCTATGGGAGGTCTTGGATAAACACTCCAAAGTTTTTGATGGTGAACTTGGCAGCATGAAAGACATAACGGTTAAACTGACATTAAAACCAGGAAGCACCCCAAAGTGTTTAAAGGCTAGGCCTGTTCCCTATGCCATCAAACCAAAGGTAGAGGCTGAATTAGACAGGCTGGTTAAGAGTGGAGTACTGGAACAGGTGAGAACAAGTGACTGGGCCACACCAATTGTTCCAGTAATGAAAAAGGATGGGTCTCTAAGACTCTGTGGCGATTTCAAGGTCACTGTGAACCCAGTACTAACTGCTGAACAGTATCCGTTACCCCTCATTGACGACATCTTCGCAGGTCTGGCTGGTGGACAAAAGTTTAGCAAGATAGACTTATGCCAAGCTTATCTCCAGATGCATGTTGTCCCTGAATCTCAGGAACTGTTGACTATAGTGACACATAAGGGCCTGTACAGGTATCAGAGGCTCCCTTTTGGAATTACTTCCGCTCCAGCCCTTTTTCAAAGAGCCATGGACCAAATTCTAAGTGGTCTTCCTGTGGTCCAGTGCTACTTAGATGATCTTCTGATCACAGGATCAAATGAAAAGTCACATTTACAGAACCTGGAAGCAACATTACAAAGACTGGAAGACTATGGTCTGAGAGTTCGACAAGACAAGTGTGAATTTTTCAAATCCTCAGTTGAGTACTTGGGCCATGTTATTGACAGTGCAGGACTGCATAAGGCGCCATCCAAAGTAAAGGCTATCGTTGAAGCGCCATCCCCAAATAATGTGACCCAATTGAGATCTTTTCTTGGTCTTCTGACATACTACGCGAGATTTGTGCCTAACCTTGCTAATAAGCTGAAGCCACTACACGAGCTGCTTAACAACACCAAGACATGGGAGTGGACCAACAGATGCGAGACAGCTTTCAGGGAAGCTAAAATGGCTCTGTCTAACTCTGATGCCCTTATGCATTTTGATCCCACACTACCCATTCAGCTGGCTTGTGATGCTTCGCCCTATGGCGTCGGGGCTGTGGTGTCACATATATTACCTTCAGGGGAAGAGAGGCCTATCGCTTTTGCGTCACGGACCTTGAGCCAAGCAGAAGGCCGATATGCACAAATTGAACGGGAAGCGCTGGCTATAGTTTTCGGGGTGAAGAGATTCCATCAGTATCTCTTTGGCAGAAAATTCACACTACTGACAGACCACCGACCACTCACCTCTATTTTCGGACCCCATACCGGAATCCCCTCCCTCGCGGCCAGTCGCATGCAGCGCTGGGCCCTGTTATTGTCTGCTCACCAATATGACATTAAATACCGGAAGGCGGACCTGCATGGAAATGCAGACGGGCTATCTAGGCTTCCATTGCCAGTCACACATGCAAAGTCAAAACCGACCGAGATCTTTTACTTCAAGGATGCGGCGGCAGTCCCGGTAACCTCAGTTCATGTGAAGAAACACACTAGGGCAGACCCTATTCTGTCAGAGGTGGTTGATATTATCACCAGGGGAAGGAGGGGTGTCATGACTGAGAATCTGAAGCCTTACCTGGTGAGGAGAAATGAGCTGTCAGTCCAGTCTGGATGCCTGCTGTGGGGCAATCGCGTCATCATTCCGCCACCACTCAGAGAGAACGTGCTTGACGAGCTCCATTCCGGGCATTGTGGGATGGTGAGAATGAAAGAGATTGCACGCAGCTATTTCTGGTGGCCGGGACTGGATGCAGCCATAGAGGAAAAGGCAAAATCATGTCCTGACTGTCAGAAACTCAGAAATCTCCCCCAGTTGGCTCCATTACATCCATGGGAATGGCCTGAAGAACCTTGGCAAAGAGTCCACATAGACTTCGCTGGACCAGTAGAGGGCCGTATGTTCTTAGTGGTGGTTGATGCCCATAGCAAATGGCCGGAGGCTATCATAATGCAGGAAACCTCCACAGAGAGAACCATTGAAGAACTACGATTGTTTTTCAGTCGTTTTGGATTACCGCAACAACTTGTCAGTGATAACGGCCCACAACTGGTGTCTAAAGAGTTCAAGGCATTCATGGAAGAGAATGGCATTCACCACATTACATCTGCACCGTATCACCCAGCGACCAATGGGCTTGCTGAAAGATTCGTCCAGACTATGAAGCACGCCCTCAAGTCTGGACAAGGCAGACGATCACTAAACCAGCGCCTCAGTGCTTTTCTGTTGTCCTATCGGAACACACCTCATGCTACCACAAAGGTGTCTCCTGCCTCAGCTCTACTCAACAGACAGCTCCGTACTCATCTTGACCTTCTGAGACCTCTAAGGACAAAAGAGGTTGTTCATCTTCAGCAGAGAGCTCAGGTAGACAGGAGAGCAAAAGCACAGTTGCGAACCTTCACTCCCGGGGACCAGGTTCTTGCCCGGAACTATGCCAGGGGAGAAAAGTGGAAAGCAGCGACAGTTTTGGCAAGAACAGGTCCTGTGTCATACACTGTCGAAACAAGTGACCATCTCATATGGAGGAGACACATCGATCAACTGCTTCACTCGTCTTGTTCCAGTGATGACCCAAAATCATCAGCATCTTCAGTTCCTGATCTTGAGGTCTATCCAGATCAGCATCTTGAAGAATCCTCCATGCCACCTGTAGATGGGGACGTTTCCCCACTGACAGCTGGCCCCGCACAGATTACGCCACCACGACCTGGTGATGATGCACGTGACATAACCATGGGTCGTACATACCCCCAAAGAGACAGACACCCTCCAGATAGACTGTCATACTAGTCTAGAGGCTGACCCACGACGATGGGGCATAATAATCCCCAGGGTCCAGTCTGGGAAACGAGGTAGTCTACCCTCTTTCCCTAGCTAAGGAAAACATGTTGTTGATATGTGTTATGTTGTTATTTGTCAGTTAAAGGGATGTTAAGAAACATGTTAAGAGACTGAAAAGAAGAGTGGATTAATTTGTCTTGTATAGGGGACTTCAAAGTAAAGGGGGAGGGATATGTTATGTATTGACATTCTAAGTTTGTCCCTCCACTGACTCCGTCACGCCCCTTTCTTGTTGTTATGCTGATACCTGGGTTCAGTCAATACAGAGCATGTACCAGTACAGTTCGTGATTGTCCTTTATTCACTTAAAAGGATAGGCTCCTTTAATGAGCCACTATATAACAGAGAGCACACACAAAACCCAACCCCCAGCCTCACATACCCACACACCACAAGACTTATATTAAAAAAATAATTCTTTGTGTTTTTGCGTTCAAATTGATCCTAAATGAAGAGGAGTTTGTTAATTCTTCTCTACAATAGATATACATTTAAGTATGATGCAAATTAGCGACAACAGGCGTTAATGCTTAAATGCAATAAAAATACTTTTTTTATTCATAAATTTGCATCATAAAAGCATTCAAAATTATTTATTTTTACCAAACCAGCCACAAAATTGACAACCATTACATTGTAACAACAAAACAACAGATGCAGTTTTCACTTTGACCGATCCGACGAGAAACCAGTGCTTGCAAAAGGTTCCTAGGTGTGTGTTGAATATGCACAAACCGGCATTTGAGGAATGCATGTGCGATTCTGCTGCAATGTGGATTGAAGCGGTATGATGCGAATTTGCGACAATCATTAAGGGGTTAAAGCTAAACACTTTCACTACGAGTATGGGGACAAAGCAAGTAAATTGTTAGCCTGTCAGCTGCGGCAGGCCTCCATGTCTCATCAGATCCAACAAATTCAAACTCCTTCTGTTATAACATCTGATCCTAGGAAATTCAATGACCAGTACAAACAGTTTTACAGCTTGTTATATATTACTCTGAAATTAGTTCTGATTCTCCTGCATTGATGCTTCTTTGAGTTATTGGACATAACTAAAGCTGGTTCAGATTCTGTTGAAAGGCTTGAGGAACCAATTACTGTGGATGAGTTTAAAGGGGCGATATTCTCTATGCAATCTTTAAAGTGCCCAGGGCCTGATGGCTTTCCAATTGAATTTTATAAGATTTTTTTTTTAAATTAAAACCACTTTTGAAAAAATAAAAAATAAAGATCCACTTATCTGCTCCAGTTACCGCCCCATAAGTCTCTAATAAGCTTATGTAAAAATTTTGTCCAAATTATTAGCCATGCGGTTGGAGACAGTATTGCCTACAATTATTTCCCCTGATCAAACTGGGTTCATCCAAAATAGACACTCTTTTTCTAACCTCAGACAGGTTTTCAGTATTATATATAATCCCTCCACTCGGTCTATGTCTGAGGCTTTGATTTCAATGGAATGCCGAAAAGGCTTTTGACTGAGTAGAGTGGAATTCACTTTTTTATAAGTTGCAGAAATTCGGCTTTGGGCAGAAGTTTATTTCATTGGTTAAGCTTTTCTACTCTTCTCCAATGGCTTCAGTTCGGACCAACAATGTTCACTCAGTATGCTTCCCTTTGCATCGCTCCAACCATCAGCGCTGCCCCTTGAGCCCATTGTTATTCGCTATTGCAATCAAACTTCTTGCCATTGCTCTAAGGTCAGCTCCTTCTATAACCGGTATAATCAGAAATGGAATTGAACATAGAGTTTCCCTTTACGCAGATGACCTGTTGTTATATGTCTCCGACCTCTCGGCTTCGGTCCCTGTAGCTCTGGATATTCTCACATCATTTGGTTGTATTTCCGGGTATAAACTAAATTTGGACAAGAGTGAGATATTCCCTTTAAGTGATGCAACCGGTAACCCAGTACAGGATTTCCCATTTAAACATGCCCCATTGAGTTTTTCTTAGTATTCATGTTGGAAGAAAGTTTGAGGACCAGTTTAAATTAAATTTTGCCCCTTTACTGGCTCAAATACACGAAGATCTTCGATGGTGATCACTACTGCCTTTGTCTCTTATAGCTCAAGTAAATTCTGTAAAGATGAATGTCCTCCCCAAGCTATCATATCTCTTCCAATGCATACATATTTTCCTTCCTCAGTCATTTTTTAGTAAATTAGTAAATTAAATAAATGTCCATTTAGCCTTTCTTTATCTCCCTATACTAATAGTATTTTGGTTAAATCCACTTTAAGAATTTGGAAACAATTCAGATGCCACTTTGGCCTCCAGACCCCTTGTTTCTTAGCTCCCATATATGCCAACCTTATGTTTCAACCATCTTTGATCCTTTCAGCAGCTGCTCGACAAGTTCTCATTTCCAAATTCACAGTTTTTAAACTATCTGCAGATCCACAGTTTTGTTCACAATCTCAATTTCTACTTTCCAGGTCTTCCTGAGGCCTCACCACTTGACTCTTTTCTGTCTCCTCCCACTTCTGCTAGGGGTGTAGTGTCACATTTATATAACCTTATTATCTCATTGCGCCCAGTTTCTCTATGCCAGCTAAGAGCTCAGTGGAAAGACGATGTGGGGGAGATTTCTGAGGAGCAGTGGGGTCTGATTTTGCGTCAGGTTCACACCTCATCTATCTGTGCAAGACGTGGTCTGATTCAATGTAAAATTCTGCATTGTGTACACTTCACCAAAGTTGGGCTGTCAAAAATTTATGATGATATTGATCTCATGTGTGACAGATGTGGTCAGGCACCTGCTACCTATATCCATATGTAGTGGTCGTGCCCCTCATTACACACCTATTGGTTGGAAGTTTTTAATTCCATTTCAATATGTATCATTACTCCACTTGAACCAACAGTTCTATCTGCACTGTTTGGGGTTTTGCCCCCTTATCTATCTATTCCGAAATACAAAGTGGATTTTGTGGCATTTGTTACTCTATTGGCTCTATTGGCCTCTAATATTGATGAAGTATTTTTTCTTGGATTTTCTTGTACAGGTCCAGATTTTATGCTAACTTGTTTTATCTTGTAACTTGATGCTGGTGCTGGTGCTGTACCTGTCTACTTGTAACGTGTCTAAAAATTCAATTAACAAATCTGTGAAAAAAAATAGGTTCTTGACAACAATATTACCCTCCATATTTTATTGATAACAACATTAAAAAAGATAATATCCATGATGTGGTGAATAGCTTCAATAATTTTTTTGTAAGTGTTGGACCAAACCTGGCAGAAAAAAAATCCTTGATCCATCGTGATCTGGGGATTGGAATGATAAATTTATAGACAGGAATCCCAGCTCAATGTTCCTGGCAGCAGTTAAGGAAAAGGAAATAGATATTGTAAATAAATGTAAAGACAAAACATCTAATGATTGTGGTGAAATTGATATAAAAATTGTGAATAAGGTCATTGAGGGGATTTCAGAACCACTAACATACCAGTATATTCCCAAACAAAATAAAAATAGCAAAAGTTGTGTATAAAACTGGGGATGGACACAACTTCACAAATGACAGGCCTGTTTCTTTACTTTCACAGTTCTCCAAAATTTTAGAAAAACTATTCAATAACAGATTAGAGAAATTCATAGAAAAACATAAATTACTTTCTGACAGTCAATATGGGTTCAGATCAAACAGTTCAGCATCACTGGCATTAATTGAATCAATTGAACGCCATAGATCACAAACAGTATGCAATTGGAATATATTGGAAGATTTTAAAAAAGCTTTTGATACAATTAATCATTCCATACAGAGGCACCATCGAGAGCGTCCTGACCAGCAGCATCACCGCGTGATATGGTGCCTGCTCCACGTCCTGCAGGAAGAACCTCCAGCGCATCGTGAGAGCAGCTGAGAAGATCGACGGTGCTTCTCTCTCCTCCCTCCACGACCTCTACACCTCCCGCCTTACTCGCAAATCCCTCTGCATTGCGAGACACCCCACCCACCCGTCACACAGCCTCTTCAGCCTGCTGCTATCAGGGAGGAGACTGCAGAGTCTGCGGGCCAAGACCAGGAGACTGCGGGACAGCTTCGTCCACCAGGCTGTCAGGATGCTGACCTCCCTGGGGAGTAGTTTGCGACTAATGTAGGCGACAGGATGTCAGTCCTCTGATGGTCCCTGCAGAAACACAGCTCCAATACCCCTCTCAGATGCATCAGTTTGCAGGACAAATCTTTTCTCAAAATCCGGACTATGGAGAACTGGGTTTTTACTCAGGGATTACTGGATGTTCCGGAATGCTCCCACTGCCTGTGTTGTCCACTGGATCTTGTGAGCCTGTCATGTCTCCAATGGTGAAACCCAGGTACTCTGTCTCGGTTCTGGCGAGAACACACTTTGCTGGATTGATTGTCAGGCCTGCAGAGTGCAGGCGGTCCAGGACTTCCCTCAGGTGCCCCTCAACAGATATGTTTGTCCTTGCACCTCAATATAAAGGTCAACGTCGGGATAAAGTTTTTCATCACCATGCACACAGCAGATGGGAATGGTCTCGAGAGTACAAAAAACATTAGCTGGTACATGTTGCCTGTGCACAAGAGCTCAGTGCTTTGAGATTTTTCCCATTCATCTTCACCGTGGTAATTTTCATCGACCGATTACTCTGAGGTTTAAAGTCACACATCTGTCGTGGGACAAAACACATTTGAGTGAGCTTAGCTGGATTTTTGGGGCACATTGGTTTGGTATATGACCTTCCTGTCCACACAGATAACAAATGGGTGTTCTGTTAGGAGGTTTTGATGAGCTTGCTGATTCTCCCTTCCAGGAGGCTTACCCATCCCTGGTACTGGTCTCTGGTGATACTGAGGAGGCATTGACCTGCGGGTGTCTTTAGCAGCCTTCCAGGCAGCATTGCTCCAAGGCAGAATGGAATGCGTCTTCCACCAATTAGGGCTTATATGGATGATATGACACTGCTAACTTCAACAGTGCCATGGACAAGGAGGTTGTCAGATAAAGTCAATCAGAATCTCAAGTGGGCTAGTATGAAGATAAAGCCTAGTAAGTCAAGGAGTATTTCAATATACAGAGGGAAAGTAAATGATAGGAAGTTTGCTATAGATGGTGAGGAAATCCCAACAATTAGGGAGAAATCAGTTAAGAGTCTAGGACGGTGGTACAATGTGGACCTGAATGATGTTGAACAGGTTGTGCAATTTAGAAAGGATGGAAGTCCCATTATCTGCAGCAGAGAGAATGGAAAGGCTAGTTAGCTCTTATATTAGAAAATGGTTGGGTGCTCCCAGGTGCTTAAGCAATGTAGCTTTGTATGGGAAAGGAATGCTTCAGCTGCCAGTATCCAGTCTAACAGAGGAGTTTAAATGCACTAAGGTTAGGACAGAACTTTTATTATCTGGGAGTAAGGACATGTTAGTTAGCAATGTGGTTCCGAATCCTTCTGGGGGGAGGAAATGGAACCCAAGGGCAGCAGTGCAGGAGGCAGAGGCAGCTCTTAGGCATGCAGAAATAGTAGGAAATGTTCAATTTGGCCGGAGAGGCTTGGGGCTTGGCCCAGGCAAACCAGTGTGGAGGTCTAAAGGAGAAAAGAAAGCTTGTAGTGGAACAGGTGCGTAGGCAGGAGGAGTTGTTAAGGGGGGCAAAAGCAGTTGGTCAAGCCAAACAGGGACAATGGTTGAATTGGGAAGGTGTTGAGAAGAGGAAACTTAGTTGGAGGGACCTGTGGAATATGGAGAAAGGCCGTATTAAATTTCTGATAGGGGCGACATACGATGTGTTGCCAACCCCGCAGAACCTAAGTCTCTGGGTACAGGGCGATCAATCGTGCCCACTCTGCTCAGGTACAGCAAGTTTAAAGCACATTTTGTCAGGTTGTAGAATTAGCTTATCACAAGGCCGGTATACATGGCGGCATAATCAGGTGCTGAGAAGCTTAGCCACAGGCATTGAAGAGAGAAGGAAGCAGGTGAATTCTGGAAGTTCTAGAAAGGAGAGGTTAGATGTGCAGTTTGTTCGAGAGGGGGAGAAAAATAGAGCTGCTAAGTCAGGGAGAAGGCAGGTAGGTGGCTGCCTGGTAGGGGCTGATGATTGGCAAATGCAGGTCGACTTGGGAGGAAAGCTAGTTGTGCCCCAGGAAATAGTTTATAGTAATCTGAGGCCGGACATTGTCTTATGGTCCATGAGTAAAAAGACTGTGTTTTTCATTGAGTTAACAGTCCCTTGGGAAAATTCAGTGGAGGCAGCTTATGAAAGGAAGAAGACTAAGTATGCAGATTTAAAGACAGAATCTGAGCAGAGGGGATGGAAGACCAGGGTCTGTCCGGTTGAAGTGGGGTGTAGAGGTTTTGTTGCAGGGTCAGCTGTTTCACTGTTGAGGGAGCTGGGAGTGCATGGGCAAAATTTAAGGAAGACAGTGAGGGAGATGTCAGATGAGGCTGCTAGGTCTAGTCAGTGGATATGGATCAGGAGAAATAATAGTAGCTGGGGGGTGAAATAGGGACAGTGAGGGGGGGGGGGCAGAGGACATGCATGCCTAACCCGGCGGGAGAAGAGGTTAAAGTCTGAACAAGACACCTCTCCTCTGCTCTGCTTTCCCCGCCCCATCTTCTCGCTCTGCCAATAGGAAGAGAACCAGGAAGAGGAAGTTTAGATAAGGTGGGGGTGTGGCCAGCTAGAGTCTCTCTTTGGGACCATGTGGCCTGTTCAGGTGAGTTTGCGTTGTAAGATACAGAGTTGGCTTGTTTTTTGATCTTTTTGGTTGTTTTCCTGCTTTGTTTGCTTCTTGAAGGAAATGTTAGGGTTTGTTTTCCTGCTTTGTTTGCTTTATGAAGGAAATGGTAGGGTTTGTTGCTTCTTGAAGGAAATGTTAGAAGAGGCTGTTAAATCTAGTCTGTGGTTTAGGCCTCCACCTTCAGCACCCTCTAAATTTTCCACCCCCTACCCGAACAAGGGTTTGTATTCCCACCCCGCTTTTTTTTTTGGTGCAGTTGGTGAGAGGCAGGTGTAGATGATGGTAGTGTGGCAATCGGCAGTTACATGTGGCATCTAGGCCTGTGGTAGCATTGTAGCTAACAATAGCTAAAGCGGTGAGAGTATGATAGTATCTTAGCAGTTAGTATTGGTAGCTAGCAATTAACATTAACAGTATAGGTGAATCTAGCTTTATTGTCTTCTTCTGTTCCTCTTAGCAGGTAGCGGTTAGCACGTAGCATTAGCTAAATGGTAGCATCGGAACTGTATTGTCTTCTTCTGTTCTTCTTAGCGGTTAGCATTAGCATTATAAAATAGTTAAATGGTAGCATCGGTACTGGCCACTACCTGGAGCATCTCTGGGTCAGTTGAACGTGGCGGTGCTGTTTGGATTGTGTAGGAGCAGTGTGAACTGGCACTAGGGGGTTGACTCTGGGACGCCGGAGTTCACTGCCTAACCTCCTGGAGGTGTAGTGGGACTAAGTAGGCGAAACACTGTTGAAGGGAGGTTTCCACCTGATGACCCCCAGAGACGTGTTAGGAATCACTGCTCTTTGGCATGTATAGAGGCAGATTAGAGCTCCAAGGTTCTTCACTGAGAATGAATCCTCTTTTTGAGCACAAGTATCTTGTGTTTAAATTAACTGTGGTATTTAGATGTTGCACCTGTCTGGGGTGAAGTAAATTGGAACTACTTTACATACATACATTATATACTGGGTAGTTTATTTTAGAAGGTCTATATATTTTGTTTAAAAATATAAATGCAAGTGTTAACTTGCTATCATACAATGTCGTGGAGTAAAAGTGAAAACAAAAAAAACAAATTAACCACATTTAACCACAATTGACAAACAAAAAAATTAACAAGTCAAAGGACAGTACTTGATGTACTACATTATTATCCGGCACTACTCTGAAGATATGGTGGTATTTCTGTGCATTAAAAATAAGCTGTGCCTGGTAAAGTCTGCTCTGCCCTAATACATTATGGGATGTCAGTAGGTACTGTTTGTGCTAATTGGTGATGACAGTTCATCTGGGAGGCCCTGGCGCAGTGTGATCAGCCAGGCATGTCTGCTCCACCCACCACCCCCTCCCAGGTCTGTGTACACACACATATTAGCTGCGGGTAGGAGGATCTGCAGAGCACAGGGTGGCTGTGATGGAACGGCAAGTATTATGGTGTATGTGTTTGCATATTGAATCTGCTTAAATCAGAGGATTAATTTGTTCTTGTGTTAATGTAGTTGCATGCTTGAATGTGTATAAGAATGCACATGGGGTGGGGGTGAATGTTCTAAAAAGTGACCTGAGTGGTGGTGGAGGTGATGGGGTGGAGAAGGAAAATAGCTAGAATAATGGCCTCTCCCACTCCACTCCTTCCTCTGTTTGCTTTCTTTTTGCTCTTCTCCATTTTGAGAAGGTCAGAGAGTCAGAAAGAGGGAACGCTCTCCCCCTCACTTCGTCCTGAATAAGGTGTCCTGTTTAGTGGACACAAAGAGAGCACTTAAAGCAGAGTTGCATGTGTTTAAAGAACCTGGGGCTTATGTATTTGGTTGTTGCAGACATGGCAATCAATGGTTTTCATCATCTACTTGAGATCATCAGTAGGGCACCCAAGATAAAAAGATAGGATAAAAAACTTTATTTATTAATTTGGGAATTACAGCAGCATGTCATAGCAGTTGGAAAGAAAAATAGCTACAGAGAGCAAGAGAGAAAATAAAAAATTGACTATATATATATATATATATATTGAAAAGGCCAGCTGGGCTCTGGGGTTTCAGGACTCAAAAGCAGAACACCAAGACACTCCAAACTAAGGGCGAGCACAAAGGCTGAACTTATTAACAACAATCAAAAGGCAAAAATGGCAATAGACAATTTGGCAAGGCTAAGTAGCTCAGGGTAGCAAGACAAGGTTCACAACAAGGCACGAGACGTACAGGACGATCTGGCACAGGACAAAGGGAGACGCAGACTATATATACACAAGGTAACAATGAACAGGTGGAGACAATCAGGGCGGGGCAGACAAGGTGGGAAGAACACCAGGAAGTCAAGGGCCTGAAACAAGAGGAGAGTTAGGGTTTCACAATAAATTAATAAATAGTGTTAATACTATTGCACAGAAGAAGAAAATATACAAAACAGTAAAAAACATATGTAATATTGCACAAAATGTAAGGATATGAGCGTATGTTGGCATAAATGACAAGGAAAACAGATTATTTGGCAAACAACATCAACACGGTCTTAAATTAAGTGATGCTGGAGTTGAATAATCTGACAGCTGATGGAATGAAGGACCTGCAGTAGCGTTCCTTCTTACAGAGTGGATGCAGCAGTCTGTTACTAAAGGAGCTGCTGAGGGCCCCCACTGTGTCATGCAGGGGGTGGGAGGGGTTGTCAATGATGGATGTCAGCTTGGCTAACATCCTCCTCTCACCTACATCCTCAGTGGTGTCCAGAGGGCAGTCCAGGACAGAGCCTCTCCTGACCAGTTTGTTTAGTCTTTTTCTGTCCCTCTCAGAGCTTCAGCAGCCCCAGCAGACCTTTTTTTGACAATACACAAGTAAACAGGGGGTTAATGCCCAATAATAAATATGTTTATCTAAAAATTGCAGCTAGTCCAGTGCTCTTCTTCTGTTTACAGCTTGTGCAGGCTTCCTAAAATGGAGACTACTGCAAACAGCAAGGATATAGTTTTTTGTAGTTTTTTATAGCTGTGACAGACAAAGTACTTTCGTAAAATATAGCCCATGACTATGTAATGTAGATTGAAATATGAAAACACCCTACCATTAGGTCCAGTGTAAAATTCTGATTTACTGAAGTGTCAATCATATGCATCAGTGCTGATGAAAAACTAGGTCAGGAATACTCACACATATCGAGCTAAAACCACATACTGCACAGAAATTTTGGCTGCTCCTTTACTGCTCAGTACTTTGAAATGCACAGACAAGACAGAACCAGTATAGGCAGCTTGAATGAGTGAATTAAGTGTCACGTGATTGCTGTCAACACGTGAGCATGACGCTGAGGTGATGTTTGCAGTCTAGAGGTCTAAAGGGTATCTCACAGTCATCCACTGACAGTCAGTCATGACAATAAAAAGTCAGTTGGACTGACAACTTTCAGAGAAGTAGGTAATTTAAAGCATTCGAATAAATTACCAATGTTGTAATTTTTTTTTTTTCAGATCTGAACAGTCTTACAGTTCGTAAAAAAGGAGCTCATAGCCAGGAACAACCACACAAAACACATACATTTTGTATTGTTACAGTAGCTACCACTACATCACAAACTATTCTTGAACTATTCATTTCCCTTGCAACAATTTCTGATGCCCTGCTCATTAGAAAATCCAGTATACAGCCATATATGTGTAGATAGCACTGAATAAACCAGTTATACTTTTGCCATACTACTCCCATTGCCCTTATCACTGTTCACATGCCCCTTACACTTAGACAAGAGGGCACACAATGAATCCTAAAATCACCACCAGACAACCATTTACTTTAAAATATTAAAGCAAAAATGTTTGGGTTAGCTAGTCCCTACATCAAGTAACTATAATTAGGTGGTCAGAACATCCTGCATTCCACAAATGAGAATGCAAAGGGTCATACAAATTCAGCACTTTGTTTATCTATGTAATACTTGAAGTATGTGTACACATCAGTTACGCGTCATGCTTCACTTGTGATTTTGTATGTTTCTGTGCCTTGTGGGTGCGCATTGCTTGGGAGATTTGTCACTTCCCCTATGATACACTAAATTTAGTCTGGTGTATTTTACAGAATGCATGACTTTGACCGATGTTGCTTTTCATTAAGTACAGCTAAGCTTCTAAAATTAATGACAGGTCTGACAAGCTCTCAGGCTCAAGGTTTTCTGGAGTCAAATGCAGACTCAAAACACAGAAGGACGCTTTCAGCACAAAAGCTGGTTTTAATAACAAAAATCGCTGAGGATATTTACAGATCAAAACAAAAAGCGCCAGGATAACAAAGTGACAAACAAAAGGCACAAGGCTCTTGGAAAAAAGGTAACAAAAATCTCAAGATACTTTCAATACAAACAAAAAGAGTCTCTTGGACTTGCTCACAAAGCTTAGGCAAAACAAGGGTTCAAGGATCTCTGGACAAGACGTGGCACACAAGACAATGTGGCACAGGAAAAAGGGAGACAGTGGGTACCTCCCATTTCTCAAAATTGCATCCTCGTTTCCCTCACTTGCGTCTTTTCCTTGCGTCTTAGTCCCTCCCACCGGGGATGCATGAGAGGACGCAAGGAAACCACGCAAGGAAAGAAGAAACGAGGAAGTATGTTTTATGAGATTTGAGACGTCCTTTCCTCTGAAGCGTCACGTGAAGCGACGTCTGTTTCTGATGACGCGACATCTATCACTATTTTGTGACACTTTGTATTGAATGCTTTCATAGTGAGCAGAGTTCTAAGCGGGATAATGTATAGTGAGCAGGTTCCTATCGTCCCTGCTTACTATACATCATCTCTTACGTGATTGAAACATGATGGATTCTCATGTTCTTGTATTATTGATCTTTGGAGAACATAGCGTTAAGTTAGGCTAATCTGAATTACAGCCATTCACTGCAGGATACTGACACTAGCGCACTTTCTCCTCCACCCCGTTCAAACGTGCCAGCTGTGGGGGCGGAGTCTTCATACCGTTCAGTTGACAGACTTCGGGGTAGGATGCACTCATGTATCCTCGCTCATGGCTCCTCGGAGAGCCCTCCTCGCTCCTCGATCATTGCTCCTCAGAGCCGCAATTGCGCTTTGGGACAGCCAACAAGGATCGAGGAGCGAGGAAACAACAATTTTGAGAAATGAGATGCACCCACAGACTATATATACACACACTGTCACAAGGAACAAAACAATCAGGGCGGGGCAGACAATCAGACAGCTGGGAAATACACCAGGAAGTCAAGGGTCTGAAATGAGAGGAGAGTTTGGTTTCACAATAAAACAGGAAGTGTATTACGAGACATGACACTAGTGAACAAAACACATTAACAGAACGTACGAAACATGACAAGGTCTGGTTTTTGCCATAACCAATATGACGTGAATTTGTTAATGGAGCCATTTCCTTTACATTACATTATTAAGTTCAATTTGAGTAGCAATTATATTGTAATATGACGAATAAATCTGAATACATTATCAGTCTGTCATGATCAGTTGTTTGTACAACGTCAGGCAGAGAACAGAACATCCCACAGTTAGGTAAAATAGTTTCATCTGCAAATCCTGCATGAAGACATAAAAAATGGATGTGTTCATTTATGGCTTAATTTTGGACATTTAAATCACATAAAACACATGCATACATAGAGCCCTTTATAAAACCATTTTGCTACATGCTGCAGCTCAACATACTCTAACACAAGACCTGAATTGATTGGCTTCTTAAATTAGAATGTTTGTTGATTATTTACCTGCTGAAGTGTCCTTGAACAAGACACCTGTCTAAATTAAGAGGAAAAAGAATTCCCCAGGTATAATTGGTAATGTGTGGGTATTAAAACTGTTATCTTTATAATCAGTGAAGCAACAGCAACATATTGCTGTCAGTGTATTAGAGGAGCAGCATTGTAAAGCTCTTGATTTAGTGGTTTACTGAATTAACAACCTTGAATTATCCACCAGCCCGTTAGGATGAAAGCAGCACCAAGGTGACTTGTAGCAACTATTGTCAGATGGTCCTCGTTTTCTCCTCTGCAAAGCATGAAAGTGAAACGACCCACTGAATTCTCCAATTCCCTCAGCACTACATGGAAAATATTGCAATCCACACACTCCTGCCTCCAAATTAAACACCACTGAGGGGAAAGGGAGGAGAGCAAACTATTCTTTTTTTTTTTGGAACCCCTGTGCTAGTTATTTAGAAAGGTGTGTCAATAATAAGTGTAGACTAATTATAGTCTAGACTTTTACTTTTGGTAAAATATAAAAACTGACCACCCATGCTACTAATGAATGCATCGTACTCATTGACTCTAACTTGCCTCTAAATGGCTACCAAATGACTACTGTGTTACATACAGTGTATTAGAGGTTCTCTTAAAGTGGTATTTATTCACATTTCTTCTTATTTCTTGGAAAGCCTGATGCTTCTACAATTATTTACAACTACTAACAACAACTTTCCTTTTCAGTTCCTGTGTATGCAGGTCAGTCTCATCTTTGCTTCTTATCATGCTTCATGTTCCAAGTGAGCTTGTTTATACCCTCATTTGTTTGTGTGTTTGTTTGTGTGTTCACTCTGCTCTACAGCTAAGCTAACAAGGCACCATTTTGCCCAGACTGTTGGTATGATCCAATTAAAGGGTGTGATCAGCCAGAACGCTTTAATGATGGTTGTGGTGCTGGAGTTGACCGGATTACACAAAGAAAGATACAGAAAGAGAGAGAGATGGCATGCTGTGAGGTGATGTCTGCAGCATACCAGTGTTGTGGCTCAGTGGCTCCACTGCAGACAGGGTAAAATTAGCCTTCCTCTCCTTTTGTCAGGAGGAAGGAAAGACCAGCCAGCTGTAAGAGCTGCCTGAAAATTATTGTTACCATCCAAAGCTATTATCTTGGCTTT
Organism: Chelmon rostratus; assembly: GCF_017976325.1. NCBI lineage: Eukaryota > Metazoa > Chordata > Actinopteri > Chaetodontiformes > Chaetodontidae > Chelmon > Chelmon rostratus. The sequence continues at coordinate 25,042,805 of NC_055672.1, read as the reverse complement.
TGTGTTACTTCTATCTATCTTTCTATCTATCTATGATCTATGATGGTACCACCAGCTACCAACCAACACAAAACAAAGCAAAGCCAGAGGGCACAGGACACACAATCATCAATCAATATAACATGCTAAGCACACATGAAACAAGCAGCAAGCACGATGATTGAGGTATCTCAAACAGCAGCAACAGGACTTAATGGTGTGTTAACTTCACAACAATACAGTAAAGGTTATACAACAATGAACCTTACTGTCACACTTTCATTAAGTGGTCTCTGCCCAGACAATAGTCTCTTACTTGAGATTGCTTCAGGAGTGATTAACATGCGTTTCAGTCCACCTGGTGCATTCGGCAGCATTTCTTCAAGCTCAGACAGTCATGGGGCCCTTGTGTGGCTTTGTAGGCAGTTTATGGCAGGCTGACAAATCTGCCAGGCTTGCCAACCCCATGCAACAAACCGAAAAGTCCCTAATTCATAGTTCACCCATTCTACAGAATCTGATTATCCTCCAATTTCATCCTCTCAACTCCATGGCCCCACCATCAACTGTTGTATTGAGTCCCAAACTTAGTATTTTTGTTTCTTAGGATGTCTTAGAGAGCCTTTTTTTGAGATAAGACTCATTCATTGGTAGTTAAACTATCGTCTTTGTACTAAGCACGTGCTTTTGATGTGGCTTATTTCCCTATTGTTGGCATAGTCGTCACAGCAAACACTGGAGAGCAACCTGTGGGGCTGAAAAATGAATGCCAAACTTTACAGAAGAAATAAACATATTCAGAGCATGGTCCGAAAAATAGTTTTATTTCCCCCTGTAATCATGTATTCCTCAGCCCTTTTTTTTTTTTTTTATCATTTTAACTGCTTTTATTTTGATTTTGATTTTGTTAAGCACTTTGTAACATTGTTATGAAAAGTACTATATAAAGTAATATATAAAGTTTAGTTTATTATTATCATCCTATTAATATTACTGTACGGGGTGTGAATGTTTATATAACTTACTCACTTAAATAATATTGAGGCTTCAAGTTGTGCATAACTATGTGCAAGGCTGCTTTGAGTGAAAGCTAGCAACTAGGTTTCAGCAATCAGGCTTTAGTCAGCCTACCTCAGATCCACCCATGCTCCACCTCTTTGCAAATTTTTGGATTAGCCATGAGTTTGCGAAAGTCAGAGCCACCATCACTGAGCTTTACAATGGCTCTTCTATGTATGTGACCAATCAAATCTCACAATAAGCTTTTTTTCATTTCAAGGATTTAAAAAAAAAGAAAAATGTCTGCCTTAAAACAATAGTCATATGAATATTGAGAGATTGCATCTCATGTAAAATGATGGGGGCAAAATCCACTCCATTCTGTGTGAAACGTGAAAACATATATCCAGTTTATTGAGAGGGTTCACAAGTCTGAGTTACATAAGTCAAGCTGGAATCTGCTAAAGTTACGGTCTTGTTTGTGTGAAATTCCCTGATACATTTTAAGATCTTTCAAGATCATACCGTAACATCTGCACTATTTAACAAAATTAAACATAGGTTCCAAATCGCTGGTCACACATAATCCCTCACTCCCCTTCGCTGTCACTCTCCATACCCACATGCTTAGATACATTCATGCTGTCTATACCTAACGGTGCATTGGTGTGTGTGTGTGCACTACTTTGTGTGTCTGTCATGTGTGTGTGTTCATGTGGTAACTCTGTGTGTGCGTGTATGCATGTGTGTACAGCTTCCGACCCTTGGGCCTCTAGCAGAGGCTGTCTGTTGTGGAGCCCTCTAATGGACGCGCAGCTGGAGTCAAGCACACACAAGGGCAGCCAAGGTCGCAGCCGCTGCCCCGTAGGACCCTTTCATTTGGCAGAGCTCAGCAGCCGGCAGTCTGCCCTGCTGTGTGTGTGGTTCTTTCTGTGCGTTTATGTACATTTGTGTTTCTTCATATGAATGCATATTGTGTATATGTGTTTGATATTCTATTTTTCTATGTATTTGTGTGAGTGTGTATGTGCCTTGAAAAGAAGGAGCAAAAAGGGTACATCTTTGGTCAAGACCCACACACTCGTCCTTCACACAGACATGGCTAAAATACTACATATCATCAGCTGTAAATTGACCAGAATAATAATATAATACTACTAATACTTTAATATAAAACTAATGTCTGCACTTAATCAATCAAAGGTCCCTCAAAAAGTGGTTGTTAATTGCATGGCTGCTTCTTCATGGCCATCTAAGACAGATAGCAGGAGAAATAAAGTGAGGGTAAAAAACAATGAATATAACAAAACATTCTGAGGATTATTTCACCTTTAAAACTTTGTACATTCACTTTAAAACTTTGTACATTACCCATATATTCTTGTCTTGTGCTGCTGCTGCTGTGGTTACTGTTCTTTCGAGCACCATGAGATCTAGAGATACAGAATGAAAGTGTAAGCCGAACTTGTGTGCCTTGTGTGGTCCACTGTTTTGATCTCCCATGCAGGCAGCAGGGCTTAAAGCACAGAGCCTCAAACAAGAATGCTACAGATGGTCAAGGTCCTTCCTTGAGAACTGAACATGCTGCTTAGAACAGACATTCTGCTACTTGATTTGTGTGTGATGCAAAATTGAAACTGTTCTGGATGCAAGTTTTGTGTTAGAAACACAAAACATAATTCACAACAACTTGCAACAAAAGATGTTGAAAGGGAAATTATACTTGACTGTTTATGGGATGGTTCTAAATTGTTTTGAATCAGGAATCTACAGCAGATTTGCAGCTAGGGGTGAGTTGGCAGCTGTTGTTGGCAAATCCTATTTGTCGTGTGATTTTAACACTAGGTAGGGTGGAGCGCTTAAACTGCAGACATGCAGCCAGAGCAGGAGGCAGAAACATGGTTCTACATCCCAATGCTTGACCAGAGCAGAAGTAGATTTGTAAAAAATAGATTTGATCGTTTTCTATGTTATGCCACACTAAATAAACTGAATTTAAGGTATTTAGAGAAGGTTCCTGCTAGACTGTAAATACTAAATGGACTGTATTTTTATAGTGCTTTTCTAGTGTTAACGACCACTCAAAGCTTTTTTTTACAACACTAGTCAGCATTCACACACGCATCGTTCACTGGTGGCTATATGCCACCTGCACATTATCAGCAGTAACCAAATGAGCAATTTTGGGTTCAGTATATTGCCCAAGGATACAAGGACATGTAGACTGCAGTGGCTCAACTGGTCTGATCAAACCACTGATCCTCTGATAAGTGGATGACCGCTGTACCTCCTGAGCCACATCTGCTTATGGCTGCTATCACTGTAAAGAAAGCAGTTGCGTTGTTACTGCAGTCAAACAGTATCCTTAGCTCAGACTAGTTGCTGTGGATTCAGTCCAGATCAGATCACAGCCCATTTGTAAACAACCTCTGTGAGCCGATTTGCTATTTCACCGACCTACCCCCAGGTTGGTCCCACCTACATTAGTTAACCCTTGACTTGTTGCTCATCAAAAAGGTCTCAACATTTTGACGAATATCAATCATCACTGTTGGGTGAAAAATTAATTATGATTAATCATTAATTAATGATTAATTGACTAGTTGACAAGGAGTAGCTGATAACAACTAAAAAGCAGCAGTCATGGATGTCCTAACAGCAGCTGATTTATAAATATTCAAACCACAGTCAGTCACAATTTATGTAGCAAAGATGTGGTCGTGTTCACAAACATTCTGAGACTACTCTCAGGGAGCTCCTAACTTAGCCTAATAAGCCTAGTTATGAGGCACACATGACATTTTAGTGTTAATGGACAGTTAAATCGATAAACCTAATCATAGAATTTAGTCTCTATTAGGACATGGCGTAATTATGAATTTTATTTTGTGTAATCTCTTTATGTACATCTCTGTTGAATACATTGTAAGCCCTACTTTAAAAGTAGGCCTATTTGTTGCAGTAACATATTCACAAGATTACAGTTGGGGTTTTTTTTTTATTTGCTGACATTTTTTTTTTACCATGCAAATAAACACGTTGGCCAGCTTATATAAGTAGCTGCACTGATTGACACAACTCTACCATAAACATAACTCTCCCATCAATTACACCAACACCGGGGAAGCCCGCTATGTCCATGAATCCCCTTTTGTGAGCTTGCAAGGTGCAGACATCCAATGGAAATTAGATGAACTGTGCCACAATATAAGGCTGTGAAAGTGGTGCAATCTGCTGATGGAAGGTTGCGACAGACCCAAGTCATCACTGCAGCACTGCAGCATTTTTCCAGTTGCTAAATATCTTAGTGTTATTGTAATGCCCTGTTGTTACACACACAGAGTAATCCCCAATTTTTCCAGTTTAACCATGATAAACTATACCAGTTGAGATTATGTTTGCATTGTCTTGTAGTTCCTTATTTACACCAGCAGAGGGCACATCAGTCACTCACACAGCGCCACTCGCGGTCTGAGTTTCCTTGTTTTTTTTGCTCGTTTTTCCTCTCCGATGCCGATGAGAGCAGACAGGCTACAGCCAAAAGAGAGCAATAAGTGTTTAAAACTAAATGAAAGTGGATGAAAACTATTTTTGTTGTAAGGCATCGATTCTGAGAAGCATCCGCATTGTGAGGAGATTGTTTTTGGGTTGTGAACATCGCTGTTTATTCTGTTTTTTGTTGAGGGAAAACTCCGGTGAGTAGGAGCTATTAGCATTAGCATAGCATGCTAACTAAATACATGGATATATCATTAATTTTTCCTTAAACATGATTCAGATATGATTCAGTTCATGATTTATGTGCACTATGTGTGGTAAAGGCTTAAAATAGCTAAAAGTAGTTAAAAACAATTCATATACACCATTTTGTGTGTTGGCTGTTAAAAGTTCATTTTATAGCTGTAAATGATACATTGTCAAAATTGAGTGGTTCACATTTATTGATTTAAGAAAGGAAGAATAAATACTGTACAGTTGATTTAAGAAGATGTTTAGAAAGAGACAATAAATGGATCTAAAAAACTGCTGCTCTATGAAGGTTGGGTTTTTTTGTGTGTATGAACGATTCTGATGGCGAGCCAGAGCCCGAACCTGAGACGTGGAATCGGGAACCAACTTACACGCGTGTAGGGTGAAACGACGGGAACAGCTTCATCGAGCATCTGGAGAGATTACATCGTGTCACATCATACAGATAAGAGACAAAAATCACACTACCCGAGCAGATGAGTGATACACACTGACTCTGGGCAAACTGGACACTGACTCTTTTGGACATTTGACTATTTTGGACTTATTCATTTACCATTTTGGGCCCATTTTTCTGTTTCATTTGCACTTTGAATATTGAAGCTCTTTGCTGAGAATTTGTTTTGTGGTTATTTACTACTGAGGTTGTTATTTGTGAATTGATAGTGAATTCTGAGTGATAACTGTTTTGAAATACCAAGAAGTATTCAGTAGTCAGTCATAGCTGATTTTTTTTTTCTTTTTTTGTTGAAATTGAGGAGTGGCTTTCCTGCCAATAAATATATTTTTGTTACATTTTCTTTTTTCCAAACCGTTGTCCTTGTTACATTTATCCTCCCTGAGCAAAACTACATCTTCTGATCTAGCCCAAATTACAGTGAGTGACATTAACTTTAGTATATGTGCACTAGGCAATGTCACGTAGAACGTGTTACATTATGGTCACTTTCATTTTTGACCACAAACATTTTCACTGCACAGTCTAATCTGTACCGTTTCATTTACTCACTTCTTTTCCTTGTGCTGAGTTTATGACCACCAATGTTCCCTGTAAGCTGCGCGCTTGCGCAATCGCGCACTGCTTGCACATACTCAGTGCACAAGAAATCTATGCAGCGCACAAAATAAAATTTAACAGAAATGTATTAATTAACATCTATTTTTAGAACTGATATAATCTAGTAAATTAGACCCATAATATTGTTTTCTGTACCATTTTGCAACATAACTCAATGAGCAACAGGTGTCCAGCCAATAATACGATACAGTTCACTTACGCTACGCAGCCAATCATAGCATTGACAGTGTTTGCATATGTGCCCTGCCCATACGCGCCGTGCAGGTTAGCTAGCTAACAACAGCAAACCAAACAAACAACAACAAATGCTAACCCATTATCGTGTCAAAACGAAGGGCAGCGACACATCCACTCATCAAGCCAAGGTAAAAAAGAAATGCGGTTCTTTAAGCATCCAGAAATCGTCTTGAAGTGGCACATTTGGACCAGCTGATGCGCATAAAGTCAAAGCAAGAAGCAGAGGAAGTCATCGACCTAGACAAAGTGTACAGGCATTGGAGAAGCGAGAAGGACAGACGCGAACAATAAGGTAAAATTTAAGGGACATTAGGGACATCTAGGGACATTTATATATTAATCATTAAATGCTGTTACTATTTGATAATGTATGGGCAGGGTTTCCGCTACATGTAATTCATCGTGGCGCACCGCCACGCCTTCAGAATGATGATTTTTTTTTTCCAGATTTAAAACAATTTTAAATGGATATATATGAACATATATGTATATGTATATACATTGTGCAAAATGTGAATGTTTTAATGTGAACAAAATTTTATGTCTGAAAGGTGTATATGTGTCATTTCTTCCAGAACATGACCATGCCATAACTGGACCTTACCCAGGCCAAAGCAGGACTCTTCCTATGGTTAAAGCAGGACTCTCACGTATTACATAGTACACATCTCATGAACAACGATATTGTTGTCTTTTTCATTTTAAGTGGGCCAAATCAATTACATTAAAAGTAAACTAATGAAAATTGCTGCTGTAATTTGATTCTTTTAATAAGCCATGTAACTTGCTTTGATCCAAGGTTTTGAACAGGCGTGATACTGGTGTGTGGCCACAGCGTACACATCTGATGTTGCTCACGGTGGTCCTTAGTGTGCTCAGGGAGCTTGTGTGTCTGCTCAGACACATGAAAAATTAGAGGGAACTTTGATGACCACCATCCACACGATCAGATCAGTGAATGTAGAAGATTGGCAACAATGGATCAGGTATCCAAAAACAATGTGGAGATCTGCAGTCTCCCCTCCTCTTGTCTCCTGTCTGTTCCTCCCCTGTCTGTCTAGTATGAGTTTGCATTACTGCAGGGTGTGGCAGACAGGTCGGGCCAGCCTCCTCTCCTATTGAGCAAGCTGTGCTCATTGAAGCAATCAAGACTCTTCTGCCTACACAGTAAATAAGCACCAGGATTTCAATTAGGACTCATCAAATTGTCAGCCTACCAGTGTGGTGACAACCCAGACCTCAGATTGTGCTTAGTACTCTTGTCATTTTTGTGGATTGCTTGTGTCCAGCCTTCCTGACTTTTCTTTGTGTTCTTCTTTCTTGTCTCTCTCCCTGTGGAACCTTGGATCATTCAAACTCTCATTGGTTCTCATCTGCAGCACATTAGTCTGCTCTCCCTGTGAAAGTGTGACATTTCGAGTCGTAAAATCCTTTGAAAACATAACAGTACGATTCAACCACCATGGGACTCTGCCAGCTCAGACAGTCAGATTGTGAGTTTATACCAGATCCTGCATCATCAAGAGCAGCTATTAGGACAACAAGGACAAACATTGTCTGTCCCAGTGTTTGCAATCAGCTCCCTTTCCTGCTAAACTCTCCTCTGCCTGTAAGACCATATCTCCCCCAGATCTGTCCGGTGTGCCACTGAATTACTCGGACTTGAAAGAGGGATTCAGCAAGGAGCTGGCCAACTCCCTACCTCCTCACCATACCTACGACTGCGCCATTGACCTTCTCTCTGGAGCCCCCCTTCCAACCAGTTGGCTGTACAACCAGTCTTGTCCCGAGAGAAACAATGGAGATATTCATTCAGGAATCACACAGTGCAGGTATAATCTGTCCCTCTTCCTCTCCTGTCAGTGTTGGGTTCTTGTTCGTCACTAAGAAGGATCAGTCACTCAGTCCATGTATTGACGACACAGGTCTTAATCAATATCAAAAACAAATATCTATTGCCCTTAATCTCTTCCACTTTTGAGTTGCTTCAGGGAGCCACAGTGTTTTCCAAACTAGACCTCAGAAACGCATATCACTTTTTTCGGATAAGGAAGGAAGATGAGTGGAAGACAGCTTTCAACACACTGGAAAAATAGACATTAAGCGTAAATACACATTTTAGTTCATGGTTAGGCCCATGAGACACATCTGAAATGCAAGCCTGCATGGAGCTGGTGCAGACAGATTAAAATCAGAATATATCTGTTTTGTTAGATGTGCCAATTGGAAGAACACGTTTGTTAAAGCTTGTCAGCTTTCCTGTTATTTTCAGAATTCCTGTCAAAACCAATCATAAGGTGGGTTAGGTCTGGTAACTCGACAGCAAGTACTGCTGGACAAAGGTCTAGTGTTAGTATTGAGTGCTCAGCTGGGCTCATGAGCCAGCTTGCCTCACCATGACAAACCCAACATGATTGTTCTGAGCAGCATCTGTGACTTATAGATACGTCACTGCAGACATAGCTTTGGGTGAGGCATCAGAAAAGATGCACAACTCTCTCTGACAGATGCTGAAGGTGAAGTATCAGTATTGGGTCTGGAGATTAAAAGATTGGACAGTTCAGTAAATTTAAAGATGGTGTAGTTACTCTATGAGATCATCAGAGGGTGCATTAATGCCCTGTTTGCCTGTTAATGAAAACAGGAAGTATCTTCTAGAAAGTCAGATAGGTAGATCTCCTTTGGAAGAAGTCAGAGAGAGAGCAATGTGAAAAGGTGTTATGTCTCGACAGGTCTGTTGAGGAGTTGTTCAGGAGTTGGTGGTCTGTGTCTTGCACTTCCTGTCTTATTGTGAAAACTAACTCTCCTCTCGTTTCAGGCCCTTGACTTCCTGGTGTTTCCCACCTGTCTGATTGTCTGCCACGCCCTGATTGTGTCCACCTGGTCTTTGTTACCTTGTGTATATATTGTCTGCGTTTCCCTTGTCCTGTGCCAGATTGTCTTGTGCTCCCCTGTGATATGTCAGTCCAGCGCTTGTTACTTGAAAACCTAGTATTGAGAGGAGATTCTTTTGTTTGTTTTTCTAGAGAATATCCTTAGCGCTTTTTTTTGCACTTTTGTGTTTTGAACACCCTGAGTTTCCACTGTTTTGAGAGAATCCTTATTTTTGTTAATGCTTTTTGTTTTCAGAGTCATGCATTTGAGTCCTGAACCTTGTGCCTGTGCCTGCGTTATAAAAGGTCTGCAAAGGGAGTATATTGTTAAAGAGTGTTCTCTTCTGAGAACATTGTAAAGGGACCAAAGATAATTTGAATGTAAACTTCTTTTTTTTTATTTGGAAAGTCTGTATCAGAATCTCTGGTGAGATAGCAAAGTTTTTTACCACAGAGATCAACATGAGCCAAGGATTTGCTTGAAGTTTATTTTTAGATCAAATCTGAAACAATATAAATTTCTCAATTACGTAAAATTCTGGACTAAATAATACATGTTCCATAAAGTACAACTTGGGGGAGGATGTGTTGTAGTGATGGGTAAAATATGACAGCTTGGGACCACAGCAGCACAGAGACAACCACCAGCCACCAAGCTGTAGCCACAGCCAGGACAAAGATGAGGGAAGACCTGGAGAGGACAGTATGAGAGGTGACAGAAGTATGATGACGTCCAGCTGAACTGGGCATGGCTGAAGTCACCTCTTAAAGTGGTTACATAAAAAGACTGAAAAGCCAAAGATTGAGCCCTGTGGGACACCACATGTCAGGTCTACTTTATTGGAGGAGTGGTCATCCATCACCACATAGAACTGTCGACCAGTCAGATCAGACCTGAACCATTCGAATATAGCACTAAGATGTAAAGTCACCAACACAGACAACTTTTTCTCATCATTGTTCATTTTGAGGTCTTCACAATGTTTTCCAAGTCCACTGGTGTAAAGCAGTGCACGGTGCATTTGAATTTTGGAGAAATACTTTGTGGTACATTGTCCATCCTTTTAATGCAATATTTTTTTCTGATGGCCGTGATCTCATCTCTAAAATACCCGGAAAATTAACTGCATTTTGTTGAGCTCAGGCGGTCTGAGTAGTAGTTAGAGGCAGGGTTCATAAGACAATCAACAGCTGAAAAATGAACTCTTGGATTGTTACAATTTTTTATAAATTCAGAGAAAAAAAATGTCTGGCATTTCTGACTGTTGTATTCTTGTCTGTTAGGAATTCTTTTAAGATACCATAGTGGACCTGAAGTTTTATCTGTCTCTATGTCTGTTCAGCTTTGCCACAGTTTCTTTTGAGTTGGCTGATGTTCTGTTTTCTCCATGGTGGTTTTTGTTTTTGAGGATAAGGATTTTGCATCCAACTGGTGCAATGGTAAATTATATTTTTGTGTTTAGATTATCCAATACAATATCGACTAAATGTGGGAGACTTGGCAAAGACTCAGGCCATTATTTATATGCAAGATAACATTTTCGGCCAATTCATATATAAGATATCAGCGTTTCACTGTGCATCTAAAAATACAATGAAGAGAGACAGCAAAGTCAATAAAATAGTAGTAGTTGGACAGTACCACATTCATGGCTGATGAAATGTCAACAGAAACATCATGATATACCTCATGGACATGTGGCTGGACGAACTCACTCTGGACGCGAATGTTGCTTTGGACAGATTTCAACTGCTGAGAGTGGACAGGAGCAATGGAGAGTTGTAAGAGGAAGGGTGGGGGCATTGATGTTTGTGAACAATAGATGGTGAAACCCAGGACACATCGGTGTAAAGGAGCAACGCTGTGTGAGAGACATAGAGCTGCTAGCAGTTAGCATTCGACCATATTATCTCCCAAGGGAGTTCCTACATGTCATCGCGATTTCAGTGTACATGCGCTCATCAGCCAGTGCAGCGGCAGCATGCGAACTCCTACACACTGTAGTTTCACAGCTGCAGACATTGCACCCCCTCCTCCTCATCTCTGGTGACTTAAATACTACTGCCCTGTCTTCCACTCTTCCCACCTTCACCCAGAATGTCAAATGCCACACCAGAGACAATAAAACCTTGGAAGAGAACATATAAAGTGTATGCTAACAAGAAGGACGCTTTAAAAAAAAAAAAAAAAAAAAAAAAATGTAAATATTTCTTATAGTTCTTTGTGGCAATATATATATTTTTTACATATTTTTTCTTTTATATAGTGCTTTGTATAAAATGTACATATACATAGTCAGCTTTATTTTATTTTATTTTTTTCCTACTGCAATTGCCTGCTGCCTGTAACATCCAAAATTCACCAGTTGGGGATTAGTAAAGTCTTATCTTATTTTACAGTTCTTCACTCCTCCCCCTGTGGGGCTGCTCTGATCACAACCTGGTTCATCTGCTCCCTGCTGACATACCTTTGGTGAATAAACAACTGCTAACTATAAGGTATGTGAGGAGATGGTCTGAGGAGACCAGTATGGCACTGAGGGACTGCTTTGACACCACTGACTGGGAAGTGTTGTGCAGTCCACATGGGGAGGACATCAACAGTTTAATGACCAGCATCATGGACTACACAAACTTCTGTGTGGAAAACAGTGTGCCTTCCAGGAAGGTACAGTGTTTCCCAAATAACAAACCATGGCTGTCCCTGGAGCTAAAAGCCATACTGTATGAGAAGAAGAGGGTTTTTAGTTCTGCCAAAAATAAGCTGAGGAGGGTGCAGAGGGAGCTGAAAAGTGAGATAAGGGGAGATAAAGACAGCTCCAGAAGTAAGCTGCAGGACTGCCTTTAGGGGAACAATGTCAGAGACGTCTGGAGAGGCCTGAAAAAAATTCTCTCGCAACACCAATGACAGTGGGAGGTGCAGAGAATCTGGAGAGTGGGAATGGGCAAATAAACTGAATTTGTTCATTCATGTTCTCCCCCACCCACCAGAGCCCAGACCTGATGGTGGTACTTCTCCACACCAGCAGCACCCTCTTCACATCAGAGAGAGAGACTACATACCCCTGCCACCACTTCACTCAACCGGAGCCACCATTTCCCAACCTTGCCATAATCTGGTGAGGAAGAAGCTAAGGAAAATGAAGGCGAGGAAGGCTACAGCCCTGATGGCATCAGCTCCAGTTTGCTCAGGGACTGTGCAGATCAGCTCTGTGGGGTCATTCTGCTCATCTTCAACCTGAGCCTCAGTCTGGAGAGAGTTCCAGCCCTTTGTAAAACTTCCTGTGTGGCTGTGCACCCCAGAGAGCCCAACCACTTCAGGCCAGTTGCCCTAACTTCCCACATGATGAAAACCATGGAGAGAATAATACTAAACCACCTTCATCACCTGGTGAGCAGCAAACTGGAACCCGTATGGAAGACGCAATCATCTACCTGCTGCACAGAACTTTTTCACAACTGGAGAACACAGGGAGCACAGTGAGGGTCATGTTTTTATTCACTTCTTCAGTGCTTTCAACACAATCCATCCATCACTGCTGAGGGGGAAGCTGGAGGGAGCTGGAGTAGACTACCACCTGGCTGTGTGGACCATCCTCAACAACAGACCACAGTATGTGAGGCTTTACAACTGTGTGGGGGATGTGGTAGTTTGCAGCACAGGGGCTCCGCAGGTACAGTGCTCTATCCTTTCCTCTTCACCCTCTACACATTGGACTTCAGACACAACACTGACAGCTGTCACCTCCAGAAGTTCTCAGATGATATAGCCATCATTGGATGTGTATCACAGGGGTACAATCTGGAATATTGTGAGGTCATTACCATCTTTATCAAGTCCATAAAGTCCATAAAATATTATAGGTAGACCATAAAATCAATTCAGTAATCAGATGGCCACAAACAGCTGTTAGAAGTAGTTCCAAGTTGAAATGCAAGCAGAGCAACACGCAAACAGCCAGCTGACAATCTGAAAAATAAAATTGAGAACACATCTCAGAATCAACTCTGGAAGAAAATGGTCTCTGGTCCGTTCATACGTAAATTGATGAATAAAAGTAACTTGCTGTTTATGTAATTTGTAAAAAATAATTGGAAGTTCATTGTTGATATTAATTCTAAAAGAGAGAATAATAGAAAGTGTGGTTACATCACTCTTTTACTTTAAAAACGATTGTAAAATAGAATGTGGAAACAGGTTAGCTAGTTGCTAAGCAATCGGAAGTACCCAAGATCGCTTTTTGTCACTATTCCAGATCTTTGCTTTCTAGTTGAATGCATGCTGAGCTGTGGTTGTGTTTATGTCCTGTCCTGTTGTCTCAGGTATGTTAATATGTTTAACTGTTGAGTGTTGTAAACTGTGTTGTTCGCTAGTTTAATCTGTCAGATAATCTTGTTTATACTGCCAATGCTATATCCAGTTCTCACCACAGGGTGGCAGTAAAACGTATGTTACAGTGTTATACAAGTAAAATGGAGCATTAGAGTTGTGCAAAGGTTAATGGAAATGTAATGTGAGTCACTGAAATTATTGTTTATGGCAAATCATTATTACATACAACAACTGTAAAAACAATGTATCACTATATGATCACAATATAACAGAATGGCAATTCCACAAAGCAGTTGAATGGAAGTTGACCAACTGCTGAGCTGTGGCTGTGTTTATTTCCTGTCCTGTTGTCTCAGAATAAATTCTGACTGCTCCAACGAGTCGACTCCTGTGCAGTGTTTGGGGAATAGCAGCCAAGACGAGAAAGCAAGAAGCTACATATGTACATACGTATGTGTGCATTGTGGATCAAATTTATCATGAAGTATGTTTTGTCTTTATGGAGCACATAAACAGCTCACATCTCTTTTCTGAATGTGCCTGAAATGCATGTGAACAGCTGTACCTGACACATGTTACTCTATCTATCTGACTTTTATCATTTATACCTGCATCTGTCCCATCAGTGTGTGTATGTATGTATGTGTGTGTGTGTGTGTGTGTGTGTGTGTGTGTTTCTGCATCTGTGAGATAGCAAGAGTGCGTCCGTGTGTAGTTGCAAGTGTGTATGTGTGCATCTCTAGTTTGAGAGATTGGTGAGTTTGAACACTCCATGTCTGTGATCTGAGGGGAGAGATAAGTGATAACATCAGCCCATTGATCAACAGTAGGCCCAGGCTGGAGAACCACATTGTTAGGGTTTGGTAGGAGCAGGTTATTTAAGTTAAGTTATTATTAAGTTATTTGCAGATATAAATGATAGTAGTCGATTCCAATAACTGCCTTAATATTAACACAATTTTGAATATGAATTAATAATTCAAGATTCGAGATTGCCTTTATTGTCATTGAGCATGGACATGTCAATGAAATTTGCATTGCAACCACTGTGTTAGAACCTAAGATAATAAGAAAGATAATAAAATTAAATAAAAATAATAGAATAAAATAAACCAACATGCAGCAAAAATATGCAGAAATGCAATGAAAATGTACCAGAAATAAAAATATACTAAGACAATAAAAATATACTTAGAACAGTGCGTACATATTACATCACATGCGAAACAGTAACATGCCTATTCTCACCCATGATCTTTTCCTAAACCTAACCCAAGTACTTTTGTTGCTTAAACCTGACCAAGTAGTTTTATTGTCTAAGCATAAGCAAACTGTGACCATTTCAAAATATTAACGGCTTGAGGGCGAAGGTCCAACTAGTTGCTGGTACTTTCCCATGGTGATATATATATTATTTTGGTAGTCACTGACAATCAACCTATTCAGTCTCTTAGGTATGATCATAATTTCATCCAAGGGCAAAGAGTTTATTAATTCTTGCTCACCTTGAAATATTGTTGGCATTTAAACATTTCCTATGTTTCAAATTTCTGCTAATTTTGGATGATCCTTTTAGGGTCAGGATTCAGTGAGGATTTCCCCCTCTGTTAAGACAGTGGTTGTCTCCTTGTTAATTTCCTCAGGACTTTTGTTTGTCTACTCTGTTTCATTGTAATTTTTGGCAAATAAAACCACAGGGTTTTTTGCACAGGCTTCTGCTTCTGAAGCCATTCTTCTGCTCAACATCTTTTTACTCACCTTCAGGGCCACCTCCAAACACAAATGAACACTTGTGTGTTGTGTAAATAGGCAACACACTAATCAACTATTTAAAATGCTAATATGTTGATGTGCTGTGAGCTTGAAAAAAAAAGTGAATGAAAAAAGTACTGGCCTGTGTTTTCAGAAACATCCAATCACCAAGCTCACAGCTCTGTTCTGAGTTAATGTTTTGTTAAACATTCCGCTGTTTAAATTAGTTCACTTTCAAATCTTGTGTCAGTCTTGTCTGAACCTGGTGTGGTTGTTCACAATTGAAGCATTTAGAATGTTATACAACTCTGATTCCCCCTCCAGCTGTTACTATTCCATAGCCACGGCAACTAAGCTGATATCATTGATGGAAAAACCATGACCTGAAACTGAATAAAACTTAGTAGTTACACCCTACCCTTACACAGGAGACCCCTGTGTTTCTATGCTGAGGAACACTGAGGATATAGTATCACTAAAATAAAACTTTTGAAATGGACCAATGCTCTCAGTTATTTGGCTCTCAAAGCCAAATAAACATCACATTTATTGACATTATATGTAACATATATTAATATTTTCTGGTATAAAGAGACAAAATATCTTGGTTTAGGGTTGGTTAGTGATTAGTTTATTCGTTATTTTAGTTCATGTGTTCAGTCAAGATTTTTATTGCACCCCATTTCCAAACTGCTCATATTTTCTTTTAATAGCAGGTAAAAAATAACATTTTAGAGAAAGTATTCTTTTAAAAAAAACACATTTTTACACTTTTTTATTGTGATGAAAAAAAAACATATTGCTATGTGAACGATAATGTCATCAGTAAAAGTAATACAACATGGAGCATTTAAAAAAGGGTGATTATGTTAACCAGTGAGTTAACATCCGCCGCCAGTGGCAGAGGTGAAGCTGGGCAGAGGGGATGGTTATCTCCTCTTCCTGGGTCAGGAATAAAAGAAGGAGATACCTGAGAAAAGCCTCAAATGGGGAGAGACCTGTGGGAGAGCTAGTCAGGGAGTTATGAGCATACTCCACCCAGGGTGGGTGGGTGGACCAGGAAGTAGGATTGGAGCCAGTTACGCACCTTAAAGCTGACTCCAGGTCCTGTTTGACTCTTTCAAACTGACCATTGGTTTGGGGATGGAAACCAGAGGAGAGACTGACTGTTGCCCCCAGCAACCAGCAGCACTCCCTCCAGACTTGGGAGATAAACTGGGGGCCACTGTCACAGACGATGTCAGTAGGGATACCATGCAGACGGAAAACATGACGTAACAACTCATCTGCTGTCTCCCTGGTTCGGTATCGATCTCAGCAGCACCATGTTGCCGGAAGAGGGAGTCAAGCTTGTTGTTTCTGGTGCCGGGTCAGTTGGTGAGGGTGAAATTGAACCAGCTGAAGAACACTGCACCTGGTGGGAGTTGAGCCACTTGGCTGAGAGGTTCTTGTGGTCAGTCCAGACCACAAATGGTTGTTCAGAGCCCTCCAACCAGCGACGCCATTCCTCCAACTGCCAGGAGCTCCGGTTCCCCAACGTTGTAGTCCCTTTCAGCTGTGGCCAATTTTCGGGAGAAGAAGGCACAGAGGTGGAGCTCCTGACCAGAACCAGATCATTGGGATAGAACAGCTCCCACTCCGGTGTCGGAGGCAGGATGTCATCGACCAGATTTTGGAACACTGCTGGGGCATTGCTGAGCCCGAAGGCCACCACTAGATATTCAAAATGCCCAAGCAGAGTGTAGAATGCAGTCTTCCATTCATCCACCTCTCCCTCTATTCTCACTAAGTGGTAGGCGAAGAGGGAGTGAGAACACTTTACTTCAGATATTTAAAAAAACAAAACATTATGAATATCACAAGCCTAAAATTTTGAAATACACATATAGAGACATGCATATCGTTTTATGAATATCTCCAGGTCTCTATAGTCGCAGCAGCTTGTTAGTGGTCACATCAGGTCTAAAATGACACATATAAATAAACTTCATGACAAAAAACTATTTCAGGTGTTTAACACAGGTTTAAAAATGCTATAAACATGCCAAGCATTATACGCACACAGACAAGTGATGCATGAGTGAAGCACATACAAAAGGATAGCACTAGCCAAAGCCATTTAATGCCAGACAACAGGGCTTAAACTACTATGGGCATTACCATCAATCTGCTCTAGCTCCCACTCATGAGGGATGGGACACTCTACCTCCTGGTCACATGTCATGTGACCATGCATGTGCCCCAGTCATTCCCACTATTCACACAATGGTTTTCCTACGTCTATGTAACTAACCAGTGACTCACGTCACAGCTAACAAATGGAGCATAGTGTTCAGGTGTGTGTTATAGCTGCTTGTGCTGTAGTTGTAGTTGGACAATAGATGTTTATTGATCAAAGGATTAATAATTATTTATCAGTAGTGATGAAGTTAAATAAATGCAATTCAATATTTAAGAACAGTTGTCCGTGATCATTTGTGCATATGGGTTCTGGTACAGCTGGTTGTGAGAGTCAGTGCTCAAGCTTCAACCCTTCACTGTTCTCTTGATTAGTGTAAAATAGTATTTTTAAACCCTTTTCAGACTGTATCCACTGCTTGGTTTATTAGTCCCTGATCTCAGGATGGTGCCCCATTATTATCAATTCATATTCATTATTAACATTAAGGCAGTTATTGGTATCAATTACTATCCTGAATATCTGCAAATAACTTATAACTTATAATAACAGAACTTGAATAACCTGCTCCTACAAACTCGAACAGTGTGGTTCTCCAGCCTGGACCTACTCTTGATCAATGGGCTGATGCCATCACTTTCACTGATAAACTAATCACCTGATAAATGTACAATGGTATTTTAAACATTGGCATTTTAAGTGAACAGCCCTTTTGTGAGATGGCATCCACTGTTTAGTTATTGGTTATTGATCTCAGGGTGGTGCCCCGTTATTACATATTATTACATACAGATGGAGAGGGAGAGAAGAACAGAGGAGCTGGGAAGTCCCCCAGCAGCCTAATCCTATGGCAGCATAACTAGGGGCTCGTCCAAGGCAAGCCTGAGCCAGCCCTAAGTGTAAACTTTATGCTTTAAGCAAAAGGCAGCATTCTGAATTAGCTGGAGAGTATTTAGCAATGAATGGGACAGCCTGATAGTAAGGAATTGCACTAATCCAGCCTGGAAGTAACAAATGTCTGGACTCGTTTTTTTTTTTTTTTTTGCATTGTTTTGAGACAGGAAGTGCCAGATTTTTACAATGTTGCGCGGGTGGAAAAAGGCAGTCCTTGAAATTAATTTTGGGTGAACTAAGACCATTAAGCTCTATATTGTATTGTCTGTATGATAATGGGGGAGTTTTTCTGATCTGACCCTGTAACTCTCTCAGATGGCCAGCATCTGATCTGATATTTCTTGTTTTTAATGTTCTCTTAAACTCAAGCTTGTATCAGCAGAGTCCTTTCTACACCAGTATCACACCACTGTTCAGCAGGACCTGGCTGATAAACATCATAGGTCATCCAGGTCTTTATTTCCTTAAGACACGCTTGGATTTTAATCAGCTGATCCTGACTGGAAATCCTCAGTGTGAGAAAGACCGGAATCAAAGCAAATGATGACCATTTTCATGTATAGATGAAGGTGCAGTACACATATCGCTGGTACTCTCCACACACCTTGCCACACAAACCACGACACCAAAAAGCTGTTTATGTGAGCCTACACCTGTTTAACATTCCTGTCAAGTCGTATCCCTTTGTGCTGTGGTGCTGGCCTTGATCAGGCTTCTATTCATGTGAGTACCACTGTATTGTACCAATCCCACTATTCTGCTGTACTAATGACTTCAAAGCTGTGGACTCTACACTCACCCATTGTCACTCTCAACCTAAAGCTATTGTGGTGTCTGTTCAGTTCTGCATTGCAGTATCTGCAGCAATGCAGACAGGGTGCCACACACGAACACATGTGTATAGGGATGCACAGAAAAAGCACTTTTACAATTCTCTCTCTCTCTCTCTCTCTCACACACACACACACACACACACAAACACACACATTTTTCTTCAGTGTCCCAGTGCCCTTCAGACAACATGAGTGTAACCTGCTCCCCTCCCCTGCCCAACCCAGTGAAGGTGCAACACATAGAAAGGCAGAGACAGTAACAGAGAACCATAAATTGACTGTGTAACTATCGCCACTGCTGGGTCACAGTCAGAGGCTTAGCCATATCATACAGCAGTAAAATCACTGACAATGGACATCAACTAACTAGACTCCTGATACATACTATGTGTACATATAGTATGTACTACCCACTCTGTCACTTTTCTTCTAGCAGCATGGGTGGCCAAGGCTCACTGATGCACGTGTGGAGCGAAGGCTGGCCCGAGTAGAAGAGCTACTGCAGCACAAATTGCTAGAGAAGTTAATACTGGTTCTGATAGAAAGGTGTCAGAACACACAGTGCATTGCATTTTGTTGCTTATGGGGCTACATAGCTGTAGACCAGTCATTGCGCTGTGTAAACCCGTGCTGCTGCCTGGAGACAGACCGGCGGTCCCGCGGGAGTCATGGAGGAGAAGCCGGGGCTGCAGGTCTGGAGCGAAAAGGAGGGGAAAAAGACACACGAGAAGACACAAACCAGCGGTCCCGGCGATTATAACGGGAAACGTGAGGTCTTTGGGGAATAAAACGGACAAGCTGGCAGCGCTGGTGAAGACCCAGAGGGAATACCGTGAGTGTAGCTTATTTTGCTTTAGTGAAACATGGCTGCACTCGCACATCCCGGACAGCAGCGTTGAGGTCCCAGGTTACAGTTTGGTACGGGGAGACAGAGACTTTTCCAAAAGTCTGAAGAAAAAGGGTGGCGGACTTGCACTTTATGTAAGTGAGAGGTGGTGCAACCCCAGACATGTTAACGTGAAGGAACGTCTCTGCACCCCTGACATGAACTGCTGGCTGTGGGAGTTTTTTGTCGACACTCCTGAGTCTAAATTCCATGGGATGTGGGTGGTAGAGTACATGTCAGGGTCTGCTTTACCTTTGTTAGATCCACTGTTGCCGTATACTTTTACAATGAGGGCAGGGAATCGGTGTTATATCAGATATTTATATTTATTAAAAATTTACTCAGCAAAGGTAGGAAGCTCAAAGACTAAGACATATTTAGCTGACCTTAAACAAGTGGCCAAACTGTCTGAAAAGGACTATGCTGAGGTGCTGCAGGAAGTAATGGCCCAAATCAGCGAATCCAGTGCAGAGTGTCATCCTGTCGATCCTGCTAAAATGGAGGAGATAACTGAGGAGCAGACAACCCCAGACCTACACAAAATGGCCGCCACCTCATCACCTTTAATCAATGCCAGCCCCATGCTCGCCGTAAGACCAAAGGAGCAAACTTCTTCTATTAACATTGCCACCGCTGATCTAAATCCACCTGAGGTCCAGAGGTATGTGGTGGAGCATATTGTGAAAAGTGAGGACACTGTTATGCACACACGCTCATCCCACAGACTCCATGTTTTCTCTGGACAAGTGCCACGTCCACAACATTAGGTTGACTATGACACTTGGCGCTCGGGTGCTGACTTGATTATGAAGGACCCAGCCATCTCTGAAATTCAGCGATCACGTCTCATCCTGGACAGCTTACTTCCCCCTGCTGCAGACATTGCGAAATATCTGAGTCCTGATCTATCAGCTGACATCTACATCAAGCAACTGGACTCAGCCTATGGTACAGTGCAAGATGGAGAGGAGTTATGAGCTAAATTTAGGGGCACTCTTCAGGATGCAGGAGAAAAACCATCTACCTACCTGCAGCGGTTACAGGTGGCGTTGAATCTCACTGTGAGGAGAGGCGGAGTTCCTGAAAGTGAAGTAAATAAACAGCTGCTGAATCAATTTTTTAGAGGCTGCTGGGATAATACCCTCATTTCAGAACTCCAGCTCAAACAGAAAAAGTCCAGCCCACCATCATTTGCTGAGCTTCTGTTGTTGCTCAGAATTGAAGAGGATCGAGAAGCTGCAAAGATCCAGAGGATCAAACAGCACCTAGGAACCACAAGACAAAAAGTCACTTCCCAGGCTCAATTTGCATATGAGGAAGAGGGGAAGGGGATGTGTGCAACGTTGACCACACTCACTAAGCAACTCACTGAGCAAATGGCAGCCAATCAACAACAGCTATCTGCCCTGACCGCAATCCAGTCTCAAGGCCAACATGGTTCATATGCCCCTAGATCCAGTCATGCTACAAAGCCTCAGAATAAACCAAAGACTGCTGGCACTGCTGCTGCAAATCCAAAGCCAGGGTTCTGTTTCCGTTGCAGTGAGGATGGGCATATCAAGCCACAATGCAACAATCCACATAACTCTGCACTGGTTAGTGCAAAGAGAAAACAATTCAATGACAAGAAACAAAGATGGCAAAGACAATTTTCAAGTTCTGAACAGTTAAACTAGACTCAGCTCCTGTTGAGGGACAAACAGGAACTGTGCTGGACCCATCCTGTCCCACCATGTCGAAGAGAACTGTTCAGTGTGCAGTGTTGCAGCATCCCAGACCTAGGGCAACAGCCAAACTGCCCAGAGGACTGGTGGGATCTTGCTGTACAGCAGAAGTTACAATAACAGGCCACAACTGTCGGTGCCTGTTGGACACTGGGTCACAGGTGACTACTGTACCCGCATCATTTTTCAACCGCCATCTTCACAATCAACCAATCCACTCACTGCATGATCTGCTGGAAATCAAGGGGGCCAGTCTGTCCCATACCTGGGCTACATTGATTTATGAGTGACGTCCCCCAAAGACGGGTAGTAGTGAGACTCTTAAGCAAAGTCCCAGTGCGAGTTCTGGCCGGCCGCACTTTGGTCATCGAGGGCACGGCTAGAACCTCCTCTCCAGCAGCCAGCCTGTCCGTCCTACTTCACCATCCTGTGTCAGCCTTGCCTAGTGGGTTGTGCGTCAGCAGCTGTTTAATCTCACTTTCGGCTCATGCTCCTTATAAAGTTCCAGTGATTGTAACCAACGAGTCAGAGCAAGACACTTATGTTCCACCATTAAGTGTGATTGCAGAGCTCGAGACCTACCACTGCATCCTGTCTCAGCATCAGGTGGCCGATTTTCCAGCCAAGCAACAGTCTTCCAACTTGAACCTGAATTTTGGCGACTCTCCCATACATTCAGAGTGGAAGGAGCGAGTGACTGAGAAGCTTAATGCAATATCTGAGGTATTCTTCCACCATGACTTTGGATGCACTAACCAAGTTAAACACCATATCACTCTTCATGATGAGACCCCGTTCAAACAACTCCACGTCCTATCCATCCACAAGACCTTGAAGCTGTACACAGACATCTTCAGGAGCTTCTGGATGCTGGAGTGATCAGGGAGTCAACATTTTCATCCCCTATTGTGGTCGTCAGGAAGAAAAATGGTGATGTAAGGTTGTGTATCGACTATCGCAAGCTCAATCTCCAGACTATGAAGGATGCCTATGCCCTGCTGAACTTAGAAGAGTCTTTCACTGCCCTTACCGGTTCAAGGTGGTTTTCTGTACTCGACTTGAAGTCAGGATACTATCAGATCGAAATGGATGAGGCAGACTTAAATGGACTGTCACCGAAAGGTTTCAAGACTGTATGGAGCTGAGTTCACGGTAGTGACAGATAGCAACCCCCTGACCTATGTCCTGACCACCGCCAAGTTGGATGCTACTGGTCACCATTGGTTGGCTGCTCTTTCCACATTTTCCTTTAAACTGCTCTATCAAGGCACAACTATGATGCAGACGCGCTCTCTCTGCAACCTCATACAACCCCTGCCGAAGAGTCACAGTCACCCAATGATTATGAGGTTATTCATCAGTTTGTGTCCCACCATCTTGCAGACGCTGATGTCATTGCTCCTGACGTTGTTGACGCAATCTGCCGGAGTCAGCTGGTGAAAGCCTCTCAGCCAGTTGATTCTGGTCAGTGTTGTATGACTCTGATTGAGTCGCTTTCCCTCAAAGCCGATGCTGTTCCAGAAAGTTATATCTCTGAAGATCACTTACCTGTTGTTCCAGCAGTGTCTCACTCCAGCCTGAAAGGAAAACAGAGAGCAGACCCAAGCATCTGAGAACTGATTCATCAGATGGAGACCGGAGAAAAGGTCCCACCAACAGCTAGGGTGGAGCTGCCTGAACTCCCTCTCTTGTTGCGAGAATGGACAAGGTTGGAGCTCATAGATGGTGTCCTGTACCGCAAACGGCACAACAATGCAACTTTGTCATACCAACTTGTTCTCCCTGATGAACTCCGCCCTTTTGTACTCAAGAGTCTTCACGATGATATGGGCCACCTTGGAATAGATCACACCCTTTTGAGTCCAGATTGATCAAAGAGTTGCAGGAATCCAAAAGAGTCGAACCACACTGTATCATCCTAGAGGCAATCCTGTGGAGTGATTTAACCGGACGCTTTTAAACATGCTTGGTACACTTGAAGAGAAGCAAAAATCAAAACGGAAAGACTATGTGAAACCATTAGTTCATGCATATAACTGTACCAAGAATGACGTCACATGGTTATGCGCCCTATGAATTAATGTTTGGCCGAACACCCCGTCTTCCTGTCGACATGGTTTTTGGTCTTCCCCTGCAGGGAACAAAGCACAAGAGTCATTCACAGTACATGCAAGGGTTGAAATTACGCCTGGAAGAAAGTTTCAAAATCGCCTCAGAGAACGCCCTTAAATCAGCAGAACGAAACAAGACACATTTCGACCAGAGAATCATACCAGCAGCACCATATTTCAATAGAACATTTCACTAAATAGTTAGTGAAATGTTCTATTGAAATATGGTCCTGTTCACATTGTACAGGCCAGGTGCTTGTACGGATGCAGAATCGAATCGATGGCGAGCTAGACACTGATTTGGAGCCAAGCAGTCCCAGTTAAGAGCTCTCCTGGTCTGGTAGGAGGCTCTGGCTGCCTTGTTTCCCCCCTTACCTTCTCTTACACCCATACACACAGACACACACACTCGCACTTTGAAGGTCTTTAGCCCATGGACAGTGGACATATTGGCACACATGCTGGATTGTTTTTTTTCCCAAGCGCCTCATCCTCTATGAACTCTGTGCCTTGCGATACGCAACATTGTGTGTGTGGAACTGCTGCCCTATTGGCTACATCTGAGATTGATGTTGATTTGAATGTCGTTGATGCATCAAACATGTCAAGTGCACTGTCTTATTTAATTAATTTTCTCTGCAGATTGGAAATTGTAAAGGAACAGTGTGAGAGATGTGTGGACGGGTATAAAGCACATCACAGGGATGAAGGGGAAGAACAGGCAGACATCAGGGAGCCTGGACAGAGCAAACCAGTTGAACCAGTTTTTTAACAGGTTTAGCTCACCTTACTGCACCTCTCAGACGCCCCCTGCCTCCCACACACCCACACTGTCCCAAATGGCTAGCACCACCCAGCATTCTCCTGCACATCACCTCTCCATCTGCCTTTCTCCCTTCCTCTTCACCTTATACACCACTGACTTTAAGTACAACTCTGAGTCATGTCACCTGCAGACGTTCTCTGATGACTCAGCTGTTGTCGGGTGTATAAGAGAGGGAGAAGAGGGGGAGTACAGGACACTGATAGACAACTTTGGTCCGAACAGAACCACCTGAGGCTGAACATCAGCAAGACCAGAGAGATGGTGATCGACTTCAGGAGGAAGAAGACGCCTTCACAGCCACTACGGATCAAAGGGGAGGTGGTGGAGGAGGTGGAGGACTACAAATACCTTGGAGTGGTGATTGACAACAGACTGGACTGGAAATCCTTCTTGTACACAGAGACTGTGTACAAGAAGGGGATGAGCAGACTCTACTTCCTGAGGAAACTGAGATCCTTCAACGTGTGCAGCAAAATGTTGGAGATCTTCTACTAGTCTGTGGTTGCCAGCGCCATCTTCTTTGCTGTTGTATGTTGGGGCAGCAGCATCAGAGCCAGCGACACCAACAGACTTGATAAGATCATCAAGAAGGCTGGCTCTGTAATTGGACTTAGTCTTTTGAGACTCTGGTGGAGAGGAGGACGCTGAATGAACTGTTACCCATCATGGACAATGATCAGCACCCTCTCCATCACACAGTGGACAGACAGCAGAGCACCTTCTCCCACAGGCTGCTACAGCTCCACTGTCAAAGGGACAGATATAGGAAATCTTTCCTGCCACAAAAATAAAAAAAAAAATCTCTTTTGTACAATACTTCTAATCACTACTGTTTGCTACTTTTGATATTTTATTATTATGTATATAATTTTTTACTGCTTGCTATTTTGACATTTTATTCTGTATAGTTTGTTCTTTATAGTCTTATGTCACACATTTTCACTTTTCTCACTGTGTGTAATGCTTACAGTCACGGTGCACTTTATTTTCTACACACTGCCATTTGCTGTAGATATTCTTTTTAGTGCAATACTTTTCATTACTACTGTTTGCTATTTTGCTATTTTATTATTATGTATATAATTTTTTACTGCTCCCTATTTTGATATTTTATTATGTATAGTTTGTTCTTTATACTCTTATTTCACAATTTTTCACTTATTTCACTGTGTGTAATGCTGCTGCTGCACTGCAATTTCCCAGCTTGGGATAAATAAAGTCTAGCTAGCTAGCTAGCTAGCTATCTAATGACAACATCTTGTTGTGTCTTCTTCTTCAGTGAACTGGAGAATTAGATCCACCAACAGTTTAACACAATGAACCAGCTCCTAATTCCACATAACAGTAGTGGATGGAAATGGACATTAATTTCCATTTTCTGGAATTTTATGTCAAATTCGCCCTGAATTTATATTTAGAAACACCTCTTCCTGCTCTTGACGAGAGCTTCAAAACTGACAGCTTTGAGACACCAAAGTTTGAGTAACTCTAAACTATAACCTATATGTAACTATATACCTAAATCTGTCTGAACTTTGTGTCATACATGGTACAACACTATTGTTAAGCTGTAATTGCTTGTTTCTAAAAACAAGATACAAGTTGTAATTAACTGGATTCATCCTTTAAACGGCTTCATTGTTTTTCTATGCTCAGTTTCAGGTGATTTTGTCAATGACATTTGGATTCTAAATATTCCTCCTTTTTTTTCCCTCTTAAAAGTAACAGCCAAAAGGATGTATGCCTAACATCCCTATTTTATGACCTACTGCATGTTGAAAAACCTCACGACAGTGGAGCTAGTCATCTTTCATTTACTCGTCTAAGGCTGCTGAAGGAAGAACACACTTACCCAAGAGGACTGACTATATACTTGCCTAGAGCTCCAATTAAAAAAGACCATTTGTCCCCCTTATATTTTATGAAGGATTGGATTTTGAAGAAGAATGGCATTTTAGGCCACCTAAGCATTTTTAAAAGTAAATGTTTTCTTGGCATCTAAAAAGGGACCGATCACCACTTTAACTGAAGGGCTTTGAGGTAGAACTTGAATTGAACTCACATAAATTTTCATTGTCTTACTGGAAAGACTATAAGGTCTTACAGCAAAACTGGAAGCACCATTTGAGGTTGTTGAGGTCAAAAAATTACACAGTGAGGGACTACACCCATGCCTTAAAATCAGTCAAATGAACAAACATAGTGGCAACAGCGAAAAAAACAACCAAAAAAAAAACAACCAACACTGTGTATCACAATGTAATATTCTCAGCGAAAGCTTGTTTATCTATTTTTCTGAGTGTCCAGGATAGAAGAGAGCCATAAATAATAATAAAAAAAGATTAACAAAAGTGGCAGTGGAATATACCAGTGGACACCAGAAGATATTTGTCACACATGTCGACAGAACATACAAAAAAAAAAGAGAGCAACAGGCACCAAAAGAGAAAAGGAACAGCAAGATCAAAGATGGAAGAGAGAGAAGCTGCTAATTCTGTGGCCAGGCAGGCAAGCGTGGATTAAGGGATTTGGACTGAGCTCTGGTCCAGATCCCTGCCTGTTAGACTGACACAGCAACAACCCTGCCACAGGCCTAATCCTCGAAATCACCCCTCCACCACAGGCGCAGCGACAAGCAAGGATTGGAGAGGAGGATTGTGCAAGAAATCAACTGACAGGTGACAAAGGAGAGGGGAGGAAAGGAAGCAAGGGGGAGTAGAAAGTGAGAAGAACGAATGAATGGACTGATAAATAAGAAAAACATAAAGAAGAAAGACATGAAAGAAAGATGAAGGATAGATGGGCTGAGCATTGTATAGAATCAAGTGGACAGATGACAAACGAAAAGCTATAGATGCAAGCATAAATCTAATAAAAACAGGAAAGGGAAAACAACAGAGACACAAATTGGCTGAGAAGAATGCAGTGAAGACAGCAAGGGAAAGAATGCAGAAACGGGGAGACTGAGCAAGCAAGGGGGCGAGGGACACCCAAAGAGAATGAAAGGAAAGATGGGGTGGGTGTGCTTTGTGCTGGTGCTTCAGCTCCATCCAACACCAAGTCTTGCTGGTACTAATGAGTATGGCTGCTCTCTGGCTTGTGTGTGTAGTGACAGAGAGAGTGTGTGTATAGATGTGGTGAGGGGGGAGGGATTAGTATGATTGAATACCCCCCTCCCTCTTTCATCATCTGGCATGGTCAGTGAAAATACATAGCATTTCCAAATCAACCACAACAACTCCCCTCCACTACCTTCACCACCACCCCCATCTAATCTCTCCCTATCTTTCTCCATGCAAAACATGCACTGCCTCCGGGTACTTCATACAGCAAAGCTGGCCTCACTGCCAACATCCAAAGAGTTGGAGGTAGTGGCCTTAAGTACCTCCCTCTCTGTCCTTTTACTCCCTCCCACAGAAAAAAAACAAGGACTCCATGTTTTCCTCACCAACCATCCACCTCTCCTCTGCTTACTCCCTTGGAACCCTCCCTCCTACCTCCCAGAGGCTCTCCTCCTAAAACCAGGTCTGTCATTGATTGTTAAAGGGTGTGAAAGGGCAATCAATAAGGCTTTCCCATGCAGGGAAACTGTAGAACTTATATGAAGAAGCAGGAGGGTCTAAATCGGTCACAGGGCCGGAGGAGGTGGATGGTGGGCATTTATGTACATTGGTACAATGAAAAGAAAGGAAAGCAAAAGATGAAAAAAGTGCTATGTTGTGGAACAGTATCCAGTATAACTTTACATATATAAAATACAGTCACACACACACAGACTCACTGCCTCTCCCACCCCTGACGAGGGCCCTCTTTAAAAATTCATTCAGTCAATAATGACCCTTCACTCTCCTAGTCTCTCCTAGGAGCTAGCATAGCTGCCTCCTCCCACACAGCCTCTTTCTCTTTCTCCTTCATTCTCGTCATCCCTCCCTCTTTCTGAGCCACACATAACATACACATACTCTCTCACAAGTCTCTGCACAAACACTCCCCCTTGTCCTCTGCTATAAAGCAAGGGAATTCACACACTTTAAACAGTGCTGTAGCATTGGCATTAGTTATGCTCACTCATAAGGCTAAAATGCAACACTTTGTTAACACTATGTGCATGCTGCAGTTACATATTTTATTATTAAATGCGTGATATTTTCTTGTCAGATAAATTTTTAAGTCATTTTCCTTCAAATGACAGAATTAAAGTCACTCTGTGACTTCACCAATGGCTCAAAACATTAGCAATGATATCTGCTGGCAAAGCTAACAGAGATTAGTGTCATGGTACATAGATTAAGAGGACTCTGATCCAGCCGGCCATGTTCTCCTTCCATTTATCTGATTATTCATGTCACTGGAACATACATCTTGGAAAAAAATATATACACTACTGTATACTACTGCCTTCTTCTGCTGCTTGTCTATCAACATAATGTCCAGTTGGATAGCCACCATCATCTTGTCAGTCTGGATCTGGAAGTCCCACAGGATCTTGGCTCGGTCATTCACCACCACCTTAGGAGGTGTCTTCCATTTTGACCTTGGGGCTTCCAGCCCATACTCAGTACAGATGTTCTTGTATACTATATCTGTCACTTGGTTATGGCGTTCCATGTACACCTTTCCTGCCAGCATCTTACACCCTGCTACTATGTGCTGAACTGTCTCAAGAGCACCTTTGCACAGCCTGCGCCTGGGGTTCTGTCTGGTGTAGTAGATCCCTGCTTCTGTTGATCTTTTACTGAGGGCCTGTTCTTGTGCAGCCATGGTTAGTGCTTCTGTGCAGTCTTTCAGTCAGTCTTGGTTTTTCCAGTACCTTCTGCCACACCTCTTGTTTGTCATCAAGTGTACAAGATATATGATCATATACGACCATGTCCATGTAAGTATGGAATTTCAGTCATGTGATAATATTGTAAAGAAATACTCGTAAGAATGACCAGATATAAAACATACAGCATGTTAATGAAA
This sequence comes from Chelmon rostratus, assembly GCF_017976325.1. Classification (NCBI taxonomy): domain Eukaryota; kingdom Metazoa; phylum Chordata; class Actinopteri; order Chaetodontiformes; family Chaetodontidae; genus Chelmon; species Chelmon rostratus. The sequence continues at coordinate 25,013,386 of NC_055672.1, read as the reverse complement.
AAGGCTAAAATCGCAACCTGTTACAGTGGACTATTTGAACTCTGTAGTTCTGGGTAGGATTTTGAGGGGCGGGTTGGCCAGTTACAACCTGGAGTAGCTTTAATTGTAGCATCATAGCTGTCTTCATTTGGGGGGCTGTGTCACGTGTGTTTTGCTTGATGATGTGGAAGGCCATAGAAAGTCAATCATACTGCGTTATTAGCTTTAGTTGGATACACTTAGCAATGACAAGTATGCACTGCGCTCAAGTACACATTACCCTGAGCCAAAGAATGAGTCAAGCACTGTGCAGCAACAGAGTCTTGTTCACCAGCTAAGCAAATAGCAAAAAGCACACACCCGACAGGAGTGAGCAGTGGTTGCCAGGCATATAGCATATTATACCTGAAAAGATGTTAAATTGTTATAGCAAATACATTTATTTTGTTAAGAAGAATGTGCAGATTCACACTCACTTCCACCTAACCAAAATATTCAGTATAAATATTAGCATAATTTGACATGCATTAAACCCTTTGAAAGGAAAAATTTGTTTCAAGTTCTTAACTTGTGTACAGTGACCATAATGCTTCATACACACAAACTCACAGAACCAGGTTCTTTATAAATGGAAGCTTTATTACTCCAAACAGCACACACAGTAACTACTAACTAAATGCAACTTATAACTTCGACACATACAAATAAATAAACAAATGAGTGCAACCAGTAATAGGCTAAATGCAACAAAAAAAAATTGATCTAACACCATTTAAATATTCCTATAAATCTACAGCAATCAATCCAATGCCACAAGAGATTTTTTTTTCACTTGTGGCTTGATGGCCAGGGCAAACGATTGCTCTGGAGGGGAGAGAGGAGAAGCAATGCTAGTTTTTTTGTGGACCACTATTGGGCATTCTTGGGTGTGTCTGGTCCCGCTTAGTAGTGTGACGAGCTGATGTGTCTCTGTCTCCTGTCTGGAACTCCCTGGAGCTCTCAGGTATTTTCGAGCATCTTGGATCCCAAATGACGACTTCAGCTTGAGTTGGCTGTACCTCTTCACCATGCAGGCCCTTGTGTGCAGGATACATGTTGTACAACAGAATTTGTCACAATTCTGACTTTTCTAACTTTGATCAAGTGAAGGCATTGAGCAGATAGGAGCAGACACCTCGAAGAAGGTTTTTCATTTCAATTTGGATGTCTTCAGCACAGTCTGTGCAGCTTGAGATTCAGCTGATCTCTGTGCGATGGAAGCAAGTTGTCTCCAGACGAAGGCACCAGTGGCCTGCTTGCCAGGGATGAGGCTGAAAAGCTTTGTAGTCAGTAAACTGAACTGAGCAGACAAGGCATGAACTGAAGTTTTGTTTCCTCGCACTTGAGTCTTCTATAGAGAGGGGGACAGTGTCCAGTGTCCAGTTTATTACAAGCTTAATGCATCCATGTTTCTTTGAAGTTGCAGAAGGGTACCAAAACATACAGTATCTATGAATAACAAAAAATCATACTTAATAATAAATGAGCCGTAGTAAGCATTCACATGTCATAATGGCAATCATGTTACAACCTTGGTTTTATATATGTGTGTATATATGTGTTTATCGGCACAGCTACGGTAAACACACAGCAAATTAGTAAAATAAAATCAATGCATGCCAGTCCATACATTCTTATACCAAATAAATGTCTACTTTCTCCTCTTTGTCTCTGAGGAATGCAGAAGACTTACTTCTGACAGTGTGTGAGTTTTGGCATCTCAGTCACACCTTTACCTTTATTACACACTGCGATCAATTTTCTTCTTAAACATGTACATATCAAAATGTTTCGAGTTATTCTTGACTCTAAGCCTAAACACACAATCTAAGCTAAAATAACTGAAGTGAGGACATAATGAATCTTTCACACACATTATCACAATATCAAGTAGCCTTTAGACATATGTCTGAAGACAATAATTTAGAATCTTCCTTGAAATATGTCGTTAGGGACTTCATGACGTCATGGACGGAATAGCAGCATAGAAACAGAGCTCTGTCGGGTAAAACAGAAAAAAAAGTGTTAACCATAGTTATTAGACAATAAAACACAACAAAGAACACCCCCTAAATGAATTCAACGAGACAAAAGAAACCAGACAAACAAGACAGGAAAAATGGAGCACAACGAATCTTGCTAGCTTAAACATTGCTGGCATCAAATTTCCATCAGACGTGGATGTTCTGGAAGAGTTGAGGAAACTCCGAAAAGAAAATCAAGATGGACCACACTAAGATGTCCCTTGAACGACTGGAGCAAGCCGTCACAGACATAAAATTTGTAACTGGTTCTTTAGAATCAAGCGGTGAGCACTTTGTTTGAAAACCAAGGAGGCACAACAAGTTTCTCGATTCAAACAAGATTGCCTTTTTATTACAATCTGAAGGGACAGAACACATTGTTTGAGAACACACTCAAACTATCACCAGAAAAAGACATTAAGCTTGAAAGGTCACATCGTTCACTCATGTCTAAGCCTAAGGATTCAACAGCCCCTCCTCAATCAATAATAGTGAGATTTTTTGATGCAACTCTTAAGGACGCGATAATAAAGCAAGCATGGAGCCACGGACAGGTTTTCTTTCAAATCAAGCGGATCTTCTTTGACCAGGACTACTCTTCTGATCTACTGAAGAAACAAGTTACAGTCCATGAAGTCACTAAACAACTCAAAAAGAAGGGCGTACAAGCAAAGTGCTTGTACCGGGCACAACTGTGGGTGAAGCTGTCCACTGGAGAGAAGACCTTTGCGACGCTAACGGGCGCTGCTATGTTGCTTACAGAGCTCGGAATCGAGGTGCACTGCAGAGAAAAAGAGCTCATTGAGAAAGAGTTGAAGGAAGGACGTAGGAGTGGCACAAAGAGAAAGAGAGATATGGTACTGCCAACATCAGATCTCAAGGCTCTTCTGCAAGAAGGAGACGAAACCAACTCTAAAGACTAAGGTAGTGTCACGGGGTGGGTGTGTGATTGAGCCTTTTTCTATTTTGTTCTGCACAAGTCTGTATTCTTCCCCTTCTTCTGGGTGTACATCTTAATTCCTGATTTGGAACACCTGTCGGCACTAGGAGAGCAAGCTGCTCGCACTTAAAAGTTAAAATCAGGAAAACCCCGAAAATCATGGTCAGAAGCTGTAGGAGCCACATTGAAGTTTATTTTGCTTGTACTCATATTTTGTTGTTTTCTGCATTTTGTGAGATTGCGTCCTCTATAGGTGGTGAATGGTGCCACCACCACCGGGTAAATGGATGCCTATTGCGCATGACTGTAGGAAGGCAGGCAGCAGGATACAGTCATTGACCTCGCCCGCCTACGACGCACGCTGCTCACCTGTGCTGAATATTGTTTTGTAGTTGTGCTATTTTGTAGACTTTATCTTTTGCATACCATTGCATCCTTTTGTTTGTATTTTATTTTATTTGCAATAAAATCGGCAACAATTCCAGCCACGACCAGCTCGTTGGATTATTACGGGTGTGAGTCTGACACTGAAATCTGCCTTCTGATGTGATGGGAAAACGGATAGGACTTGTGGGCTACAGGAAAAGCCAAAACCTGTTTTTGCCATTACAATTCGTCAATGACTTCTGCAACTTCTAGGATAACTTTGGATCACGGAGAAACCTTGCTGCAGCGCGCTGGAGGATCATAGGAACTGTCGGCATTACGCGCTACAAAGGAACAAAGGAATCACTTCGTTGGAGGTATGTGCGGCCAAATGCCACAAATTTGAAAGTTTTTTCGTTGGACAATAATGCTTTAATTATTTAGAAGCAAGTTTGGTTCGTGTTTTTTGTGAAGATTTTTTGGAATCCTTATTTTTTGGAGTTAATTGACGTGACCAAACAATTGCACCAAACTGTTTTGAACTTGACTGAAACTAACTGAAATTAACTGAAAGGAAGAAATTTATTATTTCTGTGAGTTTTTGGAACTTTATTTGTTTTGAACAATGGCTGAATCTAAGGAATCGGAGACACCTGTTGTAAATAGGGAGGACGAAACGGTGAAGCGGCTGCGCGCTGCCAGATCAGGAAAAATGTCTCACATTACCAGGAGAATAAATATTTTGAATAATTTAATGACGGAGAAAGACTTTCTAGATGAAGTTAAACACAATCTGATTAAGTTTGATGAATTTTTGGAAGAATTCAAGGCGTTGCATGCATCCTACGCGGACATGCTTGATGAAAGTATACGCGTGGAAGATGAGGAAAAATGGTATCAGCCGAGACTTGCGGGTATTGTTGCTTTTATTGATAAGGTGTCGGAATGGATTGCATATGTTGAAAATCCTAGCTCCCCAAGCGCAACTGAAGTTACTTCCTCTGCCGAAGTGCCAGAATCCGCCCCATTGAAGCTTGGCAATGCCCAGGCGGACCTTGACTTTCTCGATGCGCAGTCGCATAGGTCCAGCAGTTCATCGGGCAGATCACATTCATCAACAAGATCTTTACGCATTAATGCAGAAGCAGATCGAGAAGCTTTATTGGCCAAAGTGTCTAAATTGCAGCAGAAACACGCAATTGAGGAGCAGGAGGAAATATTGCGCAAACAAAGAGAAGCGCTGGAGCTTAGCGTTGAATTGGACGCCGCCAACGCAAAGATCAGTTACTTAAAGGCTGCCGAAAAGAACACTTTCGGTCCCATTCCGTTTGATTTGGATACAGCTCATATGTCTGTGCTGGGAGAAGGAGCGTCACAAGCTGCACAATTGGATGAAGACTTGGAAAGTTCAATTTCTTTTCATAAAACCCCCTCAGTCAAGCCCAAAGCAAGTGCTGCTCATGTTAATTTCCCCCTGCTTAACCTAGATACCAGCAGACCTGCACCTTACCCTAGGCCCACTAGCAGTGACCAGGTGCAGTACACAGCAGTGCAAGTGCACAGTCTTCCCTATGGAGGTGACTCAAATATTTCCCATGTCCTAACTCAGTCAGCTGCACGGCGCCCTTATTCTACTCAGCCCCCCACTCAACTAGCTGCAAACCTATCCACTCAATCTCAGCCTGCACAGCCACCGCAGCCTCATTCTCAGATCCCACCAAGGCCTCAGCTACAGCCCCATCTGCAGCAACAGCCACCACCCCAGCCTCTTCTGCAGCCTCAGCTCCTACCATGGCCTCAGCTACAGCCTCAGCCACCACAGCCTCAGCCTCAACTACAGCCACAGCCTCAGTCCCCATCATGGCCTCAGCTTCAACTGCAGCCTCGACTTCCACCTCAGCCACAGTCACAGCCTCTGGCTCAAACACCCTCTACACCCAACTCGCCACATGACAGTCATATGATCAACGTGTTGGAAAATCAAAATGAACTAACCAGACTGCTCATGAAACAACAGCTGTCATCCACCTTACCACAGGGCAGCCTTACAGTCTTTGATGGTGAAGTTCTCGAATACAAGTCATTCATTCATAATTTTGAGAACATGATTGAACGGAAAACTGACAACCACAGAGACCGTCTGCAATATCTCATACAATACACCAAGGGCCAAGCTCAACGGCTAGTTAAGAGCTGTGAATATATGGCACCGGATAGAGGATACCAAAAGGCTCTGCAATTACTGAAGGAAAACTTTGGCAATGAGTATAAGATCTCTTGCGCCTACTTGGAAAAGGCCCTCTCATGGCCTCAGATCAAATCACAGGATGCCAAGTCCCTGCAGGATTACGCCATGTTCCTGAGGAGCTGCTGCAATGCAATGGAGGAAATGTCGTACATGGAAGAGCTGGACACTGTATCCACCATGAAGAGCATTGCTGTAAAATTGCCATACAAGCTCAGGGAGAAATGGCGCAACAAGGCATTTGAGCTGCAAGAACAACGCCAAAGCAGAGTAAGAATTTTAGACCTTGTCTCTTTTATGGAACGGCAGGCTCGCATAGCAGGTGACCCAATGTTTGGCGATCTCCAAGAGCAGTCAGCAGTTAAAGGAAAGACAAAAGCTCCTGCTAAAACACGACCCTCCAAGCCCTCTAGCAGTAGCTATGTTACCAGTGTAGCCCCTGTTAAAGAAAAAAACCCTGAGCCATCATGTGACTTTTGCAGCTCCAAACATGCACTAGACTCATGCCAGAAGTTCATGAAAAGGGCCCATAGAGACAAGCTAAGCTTCTTGAAGACCAAGGGCATCTGCTATGGATGTCTCACACCAGGGCACATTAGTAAAGACTGCAGTAGGCGTCTTACTTGTAAATTGTGCAAGCGAACCCATCCCAGCATCCTCCACATTGCAACCAAGGAAGCAGACAGTCCATCTGAGGTTAGAGTAGCAGAGTCATGTGGTCATATAGGGGCCGGAGACCATGAGAGCGTTCTTTCCATTGTCCCAGTTAATGTCAAGGCAACAAAGGGCAGCCATGTCATACAAGCATACGCTCTGCTGGATCCTGGGTCTTCTGCCACCTTCTGCTCAGAGGAGCTCATGACACGTCTCAATCTGAGAGGAAAGAGGACACGCATACTTCTGCGCACTATGAATCAGGAAACGTCGGTCCCAACGCATGTTATATCAGGATTGGAAGTTTCAGCACTGGACAGCGACACATTCTTCCATCTTCCTGACACTTTGACTCAAAAGGACATGCCAGTAACCTGTAGCAGCATCCCCAAGCAAAGTGACCTGGCGCATTGGGCGTACTTAAGTAAGGTCACCATTCCCTCCATTAGTTCAAAGGTGGAACTGTTGATTGGCACGAATGCTCCAAACCTACTAGAACCGTGGGAGGTAATAAATAGCCAAAATGGGGGTCCCTACGCAGTAAGAACACTGTTAGGGTGGGTGGTAAATGGGCCATTGAGAAGTGCTGCTGGTACTAGAGGAAGTGTGACAGTCAATAGGATCTCTGTTGCGAGTCTGGAGAAGCTGCTAATCTCACAGTACAACCAGGATTTCCAGGAAAATGCATCAGAGGAAAAGACAGAAATGTCTGCTGAGGACAAAATATTCCTACGCATAGCAAAGGAGGCAGTACTGGAGAATGGCCACTACAGTTTGAGACTGCCCTTCAGGAAAACAAATGTGCAGATGCCAAGCAATAGGCAAATGGCAGAACAGCGTCTGTATAGCCTAAAAAGGAAAATGTCAAAGAATGAGCAGTTCAAACAGGAGTACATAACATTTCTCACTGACATCTTTGAGAATAACTACGCTGAGGAAATCCCTCAGAAGGAACTCATGCAACCGCCAGGAACAACCTGGTACTTGCCACACCACGGGGTTTACCACCCTAAGAAGAAAAAACTCAGAGTGGTGTTCGACTGTGCTGCGTCTTTCCAAAGTGTGTCACTCAACACTGAACTGCTACAGGTTCCAGATCTCACCAACTCTCTCCTTGGGGTCATCATGAGGTTTCGCAAAGAGCCCATTGGAATCATGGCTGACATCAAATCAATGTTCCATCAGGTCAGAGTGGCAAAGTCTGATGTGGACTACCTGCGATTCCTTTGGTGGCCACAAGGTGATACCAGTCAGACCCCAAAGGAACACCGAATGCTTGTGCACATCTTTGGTGCTGTGTCTTCTCCAAGTATTGCAACCTATGCTCTTCAAAGAACTGCCACTGACAATGAAAGCTGTTTTCCCCATCATGTAGCAGAGACCATCAGGCACAACTTTTATGTTGATGACTGCGCCAGGTCAGTGGCCAGAGAGTCTGAAGCCATCCAGCTGGTAAGAGATCTCACTGCATTGTGCAGCAAAGGTGGGTTTCAGCTAACTCAGTGGGTCAGCAATAGCCGTGCGGTGCTGTCATCCATACCCAAAGAGCACAGAGCCAAAGACATTAAGTTACTTGATCTTGACAAAGACAGCCTGCCAGTTGAAAGAGCATTGGGACTGCAATGGTGTGTAGACTCAGACAGCTTCCAATTCAACATCAACCTCAACCAAAAGCCGCATACACGCAGAGGCATACTGTCTGTTGTCAGCTCTATCTTTGACCCACTCGGCTTTCTTGCTCCTCTTATTCTTCCAGCCAAGCAGCTGCTACAGGAGCTCTGCCAGGCAGGCTTTGGATGGGATGAGCCATTGCCACCGGCCATATCAGAACGGTGGATGGAGTGGATCAGCAGCTTGGAGAAAATCAAAGGCTTCAGTGTGCGCCGTTGTCTGAAACCAGAGGGCTTTGGAGTGACCAGGTGTGCCAAACTGCATCACTTTGCTGACGCCAGTGAGAGTGGCTATGGCTCTGTGAGCTACATCAGACAGGTGAACAAGAAAGATGTAGTGCATGTCACCTTTGTACTTGGCAAGTCTAGAGTGCTACCCTTAAAGAACATCACAGTGCCAAGACTGGAGCTGGCAGCTGCTGCTCTGTTAGTCAAAGTGGACAGAATGCTGAGGAAAGAATTACACCTTGACTTGGAGCCTTCACTGTTCTGGACAGATAGCCAAACAGTGCTGAAGTACATTGCCAATGACCAAGCCAGGTTTAAGACCTATGTGGCAAACAGAGTCTCATTTATACGAGACAACACAGAGCTGTCGCAGTGGAGGTATGTAGGCAGCAAAGACAACCCTGCTGACGACTCATCCAGAGGGTTGAATGCCAAAAGGTTCATGGATCAAGAGAGATGGATGCATGCACCCAAGTTTCTATGGAAACCAGAGGAAAGTTGGCCAGTAGTGCAGGCACTGGGCCCCATGCTTCAGGATGATCCAGAGGTTAGGAGAACCACCACCGTGTTCGCAGCCATGGTGAAACTTGAAACCCCTTCTGACCATCTTATTTTGTATTTCTCAAACTGGATCAGCCTCTTAAAGGCTGTAGCTTGGTACCTCAAGCTGATGAGATTTTTGATGCTGAAAATGAAAAAAGGAAAAGAGCTCGCCCCACTCACCCACAGGTCACAGTCGAGCCAAAAGGTGGAAGACGTAAAATCCTGTGTTGAACAGCGCTTAACAGTGAGCAACCTAGCGGATGCAGAAAGAGCAGTTGTCAGGTATGTTCAGAGACAAGCTTTCTCTAATGAACTCTCAACATTGCAGATGACTCCTCCCAGAGTACCTATCAACAGTAGGCTGTGTAGGCTCGATCCTGTACTGGATGATGGCCTCCTGAGGGTAGGTGGCAGACTACACAGATCCGCAATGCCGGAGGAGACTAAACATCCCTGCATCCTGCCCACAGATTCACACATCTCAGTGCTGCTGTTAAGACACATTCATGAACGCAGTGGACACAGTGGCAGAAACCACATGCTTTCAGAGCTCCGCAAGAGTTACTGGATTGTAAAGGGCAACTCAGTAGCAAGAAAGGTGCTCTCCAAATGTGTCACATGCCGCCGTGTGAGAGGCAAAGTAGGTCAGCAGAAAATGGCAGACTTGCCGCTGGAAAGAATCCTACCTGACCTCCCACCCTTTACCAATGTTGGACTGGACTACTTTGGCCCGATTGAGGTGAGGCGAGGGAGAAGCACCATCAAAAGGTATGGAGTCATCTTCACTTGTATGTCCAGCAGAGCTGTTCATTTAGAAATTGCTTATACTTTGGACACAGACTCATGTATTCATGCTTTGAGGAGGTTTGTGTGCAGGAGAGGCCAAGTCAAGCACATCAGGTCTGACAATGGGACAAACCTGGTGGGTGCGCATGCAGAGCTGAAGAGGGCCCTGATGTCTCTCAATGAGAAGAAAATCCAAGACGCCCTACTTCCTGATGGCATTGAATGGAGTTTCAACCCACCAGCTGCATCACACCATGGCGGAGTCTGGGAAAGACTCATACGATCTGTCCGGCAGGTGCTCAACTCCACTCTGCATCAGCAAACCACTGACGATGAAGGCCTTCATACCCTGTTCTGTGAGGTGGAGGCTATCCTGAATAGCCGCCCCCTCTCCACAGTGTCCTCTGACCCCCATGACCTTGAACCGCTGACCCCCAATCATCTCCTTTCGTTGAAGACCATGCCCACTCTGCCCCCTGGAGTCTTCCAGAAGTCTGACATCTATGCCAAGCGCCGCTGGAAACAGGTCCAGTACATGGCCGATCTCTTCTGGCTCAGATGGACAAAGGAATATCTTCTCCTGCTCCAAGAAAGGCAGAAATGGACAGGCACGAAGAAGAACTTCAACATTGGAGACATTGTCCTGGTGGTCGATCCCACTGCTCCACGAGGGTCCTGGCCACTAGGAAGAGTGCTGGAGACCACATCAGATGCAAGAGGCCTGGTCAGGTCTGTGAAGCTGAAGACCAAGACGTCAATCCTTGAGAGGCCCATCACCAAGCTGTGCCGCATCCTTGAGGCTGACGATGAACCCTGACGACGAACCCTAATGAGGTCCCTGATAACGCTATACAGGGAAGTCATTTCGTTTGAATTACACACTTACCTAATTGATAACTGCCCTATTTTTGACTCATTTTTGTTACACATAGTTAATGGATACTTAATTATTTGGCTCCTTTTCTGTATATTTTAAAGTAATTGATTCTTGGAGAACAATTAGGGGCCGGTGTGTAGGAGCCACATTGAAGTTTATTTTGCTTGTACTCATATTTTGTTGTTTTCTGCATTTTGTGAGATTGCGTCCTCTATAGGTGGTGAATGGTGCCACCACCACCGGGTAAATGGATGCCTATTGCGCATGACTGTAGGAAGGCAGGCAGCAGGATACAGTCATTGACCTCGCCCGCCTACGACGCACGCTGCTCACCTGTGCTGAATATTGTTTTGTAGTTGTGCTATTTTGTAGACTTTATCTTTTGCATACCATTGCATCCTTTTGTTTGTATTTTATTTTATTTGCAATAAAATCGGCAACAATTCCAGCCACGACCAGCTCGTTGGATTATTACGGGTGTGAGTCTGACACTGAAATCTGCCTTCTGATGTGATGGGAAAACGGATAGGACTTGTGGGCTACAGGAAAAGCCAAAACCTGTTTTTGCCATTACAGAAGCTATTACAGTACAGTCATACAGTCATAATAAGCCTTTTGTGTGTAGATTATAAAAAAACCTTCTATCTTAGCTATGTCAGGCCGGCACACAATTAGGACTCAGATGCAGAGACTTAAAATGATCACAGCTTTTATTTAGCACGAAATCCCAGACCTCTTCAATGAGCAAAGAAATCAGGCTCTATAAAATGATATATATATATACATATATATATATATATATTAACAATAACATCATTCAAAATAATGCTAAACTAAGAAAGGAAAAGAACTAACATAAAGCGCTCTAGCGGAGTATAACAAAATAACAGAAACACTATGACGAATACTACAAACTGAAATCGCTTCCCGAGGGAGGAAGAATACCATGGACTTACAGAAAACAAAACCTGACTAGAAAATCTATCGAAAAGAAAATCACTCTTAGGGTGAGGAGATAGGGTGAGGAGCTCTGTCACTCGAGAGGAGCTCAGAGTAGAGCCGCTGCTCCTCCACGTCGAGATGAGCCAGCTGAGATGGCTCATCTTTATCGGGTGCCTCCTGGATGCCTTCCTGGGCGGGTGTTCCAGTCATGCCCCACGGGGAAGACCCAAGACACGCTGGAGGGACCATGTCGCTTGGCTGGGAACGCCTGGAAGAGCTGGAGGAAGTGTCTGGGGAGAGGGAAGTCTGGGCTTCCCTGCTTACGGATAAGGGTTAGAAAATGGATGGATGGAATACACCAAATGTACAGATTCAGGGGATAGAGGATGAAGGAGGGTCAACCTATAAAATAGCACTGTTTGCAGATGATATTTTACTTTTTATAAAATACGCACTTCTGTCCATTTCCACACTTATGCAATACCTTTGTAATTATGGCTCAGTCTCAGGGCATAAAATTAATGAAAACAAATCAGAGGTCATGATGATATCTGGGGTTTGGCCCACACAATTAAATGAAGATGTTTCCTTTCGCTGGTCAAGGATTTAGGTACTTGGGGGTTATTCTCACATCTAGCCCTACACAATTAATTGGTGCTAACTATGATAAGTTCATTAAACAAATAAAAAAATGACATAATACAATGGAGGTCCTTCCCCTCTCTTTACTTTGGAAAGTTAAAACAGTGAAAATAAGTCTATTACCTACACTTCTTTTTTTTATTGCAATCTCAACCTATAAGAGTGCCCATTTCCACCTTTGATATGCTTTAAACTAATTTCTAAATTTATTTGGCAGAAAAAGAGACCTAGCGTAAGACTAAAAACCCTTCTTTTATCAAACCATAGGTGAGGCCTGGGCCTGCCGCATCTTAAATATTATTATTATTGGGCTGCACAATTAACTGCAATAGTGGGATGGATTAGGAATGAAACAGGATGGACCCAAATGGAGCAGAGCACAGCTAAAGGCATATCTTAATCAGTATTACCTTTTACTGACATAAAATTTGTTAATAGAAGTAAAATGGAAAATTAATGGATAAAACACAGCAGCTAAAAAAATGCTTGGGGGGCCAGCATCAATTTCAAGGGCTATGCCAATTGTAGGCAATATAGACTTCCCCCCTTCCACATGGAATAGTGGAAGGGGGTTTAATGGAACGGAATTCAAGTCATTTTCCCAACTTCAAGAACAATTTAGGCTCCCATTAAATGATTTGTACAGATATTTCCAAATACGACAGTACATCACAAGCCATAAAGAAAGAGACATGGTCAGTAAAACCCCAAATAAATTAGGAGAATACATTATTAGTATTGCAGCAAATTGCCTCCCAACTAAAAAACAAGTCTCCCATATATATAAAAGGCTTCTATCTGATGCATCTCAAAACACCTGCAACATAAAGGAAAAATGGGAATTGGAACTGAATATTATAATAGACCTATGTGCAAATTGTCATAAAGGCATCAATAGTCAATTATGGAAAAAGTTCAATTGGAAACTAAAAATTAAATACTTTAATACACCTATCATTATTTCATCATATGTGAAAGACCCTTCTATGGCATTGTGTTGGAGGAACTGTGGAAAAATTGGGGACCTCACACATATCTTTTGGGATTGCCCAGTAATTCAAGTGTTTTGGAGAAATATTTAAAAAAAAGATTGAGAAAATTATGGAAATGGATGTTCTCTCAGATGCACTGATATCTGTGTTAGGAGTTTGACCTAAAGAGAGATATAGCACAGATCAGAGATATATACTAAGGATACTTTTACTGATTGCCAAGAAAATGATAACGGTGAACTGGAAAAATTCAAAACCACCAACTTTAACCCAGTGGATGCAGAGATTCAAAAAGGTTTACATAATGGAATGAATGACAGCAAGTCTGCAACTGAAAATGGACACTTTTATACAAAGATGGACTTATATTACACTATATCTGGGGGTTTAATGTAGTGGATTGGATTGTTGTAAGTGATTACATTGTAGTGTTGTGATGTTCACGAACGAACTGGTTTACATGAACGATGGGAACCGAGTCGCAGCTGGGAACCGTTCTTTTTTTTCCGAGTTACATGGGGGGAGCGCTGCCCAGCTGCGCGGTGCTTATTAGATATGCAAATAGCATCACGCCACCTTGTGCACACTGCCTTCACATGAGTGCGCCAGTAACAAAAAAAAAAAGCAAAGCACAATCGTGATATGGCGCCACCGTGTGGAATATTTACAATTAATCCAGATCAGACTTTAAAATCATGTCAAATGAGGTTATAATCAATATTTCAGAATAATTCAAACTCATATTGGTGGGATATCTAAATTAATTCCTCCCAGTGGTTATTTCCAAAATAAAACAAGTTAAGGCCAGGCTGCCTTCTTAAAACTTAATAAATATAAAAATGAGCCAAATGAGCCAGTTTTTTGAACGGCTCTTTGAAAGGAACGGCTCACCAAGATCCGGCTCCCCTCAAAGAGCAATAAATCCCATCTCTATTACATGGTAAAGGAATATCACTAGGGATGCCATTGTTATGTTCTTCTGTAGCTGAGCCTGCTCTACTGCAAATGCCCCTCCTCATTGTAAATATTGATTTTTGTATTCATTTGATTTAACTTATTTAATTATATGTTTACATGCATTGTTTATATGTGTTCCTTCCTTTCTTTTTTCTCTTTATTTCGTCTTTACTATTAATTTATTTATTTATTTATCTTTTTTCTCAGCAACAGCTCTGCCTCCTGGTCTCAAGTCTGGGTCATGGTATTGGTTCACTAACAAACTTGGTCAGATATCTACGAATGAAAGCTACTCCGTCCCATGACATGCAGCAGAACATGTCATCACTGGTGAGATTTGGCAGGGGCCCAGAAAAAACTAGAGTTTGACATTGTTGGATACTATGGGTGCATCTTTTTTTTCTTGTCATGTCCTTGCTCCTCGATCCTCGTTCGAACTGGAAGTACTTCTGGTCTGCCATCTTGCTGGCTGTCCCAAACATAAACATACATACGTAGATGGCCACTTTATTAGGTACACCTTGCTAGTACCTAAGAACTGCCTTAATCCTTCGTGGCATAGATTCAACAAGGTACTGGAAACATTCCTCAGAGAGTTTGGTCCATATTGACATGATAGCATCACGCAGTTGCTGCAGACTTGTCGGCTACACATCCATGATGCAAATCTCCCATTCCACCACATCCCAAAGGTGCTCTATTGGATTGATATCTGGTGACTGTGGAGGCCATTTGAGTACAGTGAACTCATTGTCATGTTCAAGAAACCAGTCTGAGATGATTCGAGCTTTATGACATGGTGTGTTATCCCGCTGGAAGGAGCCATCAGAAGATGGGTACACTGTGGTCATAAAGGGATGGACACGGTCAGCAACAATACTCAGGTAGACTGTGGCATTGAAACGATGCTCAGTTGGTACTAAGGGGCCCAAAGTGTGCCAAGAAAATATCCTCCACAACATTACACCACCACCACCAGCCTGAACCATTGATACAAGGCAGGATGGATCCATGCTGTCATGTTGTTGACGCCAAATTCTGACCCTATCCTCTGAATGTCGCAGCAGAAATCGAGACTCATCAGACCAGGCAACGTTTTTCCAATCTTCTATTGTCCAATTTTGGTGAGCCTGTGCAAATTGTAGCCTCAGTTTCCTGTTCTTAGCCGACAGGAGTGGCAGCTGTGGTCTTCCGCTGCTGCAGCCCATTTGCCTCAAGGTTCGACGTGTTGTGCATTCAGAGATGCTCTTCTGCATACCTTGGTTGTAACGAGTGGTTATTTGAGTTACTGTTGCCCTTCTATCAGCTCAAACAGCATTCTCCTCTGGCATCAACAAGGCATTTTCGGCCACAGTTGGACAGGTGTACCTAATAAAGTGGCCGGTGAGTGTGTGTGTATATATATATATAGATAGATAGATAGATAGATAGATAGATAGATATAGATATAGATAGATAGATATTAAAGTCTCTGCATTGGCTTCCTGTGCCCTTTTAGAATTGTTTTTAAAATCCTTTTATTGGTTTATAAAGCCAATAAAGCTCTTAATGGTCTTGCTCCTTCATATTTATCTAACTTGCTTTTACCACATGAACCCAGCAGAGCCCCTAGGTCTTCTGGGAGTGGCCTTTTAACTGTACCCAAAGTTAGAACTAAAACATATGGGGAGGCATCCTTTCATTACTATGCCCCTCGTTTATGAAATAGGCTGCCTGAAGGTCTGAGGGTGACATGTAATATTTATAATTTTAAAAGCAAACGTAAGACCCATCTTTTTAGTCTGGCCTTTAACTAAATTTTTAATTTAATTCATTTTAGGTACTTTATCACATTTTATTTATTTTATTCTATTTTTATGTACAATTATTTTTTTTAAATTTTAGTTGTTTTTATTGTTTTAACATTTCAAATTTATCTCCTGTGTTTCCTCATTTTGTTTCATTTCTTTTTAGATCAAGATGGCGTTTCCTCAGTATTTCGTTCATCATGATGTAACGGGAGTGTGTGACTTCATGTGCTTGTGTGCGTAGGTATGGGTGTGTGTGGGCGTTGTGGGTGGTTTCTTCTTTATTTTTTTATTTACTTATTTATTTAATTATTTGTTATCTTTGATTGTAAAGCACTTTGTGCTACATTTCCTTTTGTATGAAAAGTGCTATACAAATAAAGTTGTTATTATTGTTATCATTATGTGCTGTAAGTGTTACATACTTATTTGCTAGCGCTGGAGACTTTTTTCAAATAATGTAAATAAAAGTGCATGTGTCTAAATGGAGTACTGAGGGTGGGGGTGTTTGTGTCAGTGTGTATATAACGGTAAATGCAGCAGATCCAGCTGTGTTGCATCATCAGAAACAGATGTCGCTTCTCGTGATGCTTCAGAGGAAAGGATGTCTCAATTCTCTCTCCCAACCTCCCTGATTTCCTTGCTGCTCAGGAGGTTCCAAGGGAGCTACAGTGGGTCCATCCACAGTGGCTACTTCCCTTTGTGTCATGTCTGTCTCCCCCTGTCTTTCTGTGTGAGTGTGTTCTGCAGGTAGCAGTTCTGAGTTGCCTACTCACTCCACCTGCTTATCTCCTGACCTCACCTGATTCTAATCAATAATCAAGACTCATCTGTCCACAAGAGTATTTAAGCACCAGTTCTCCGGCCAGTATTAGTCGAATCGTCTGTTATGTAATGTTGTACGGGGTATCCTAGACTCAGTTTGCTCGCAGCAAGTTAAACAGGCTAACCTACAAAATAAACATTAAAACAACACAAAACATCCTAGCCCCACCCTTCCAAGTTTGAAGTTTCCAAGTTTTGTTGGTTCACAGACAGCTGGTATCAATCCATCCTCAACCTTGCACCATTACTTGCAAAGCAGTCCAGCAGAGTAACGTTAAAATGTACACACAGTTTTCCAGTCATTGCGGGCACATTTCTGCAATATCTCCATCAAAATAAAATTACTTCGCTGGATCTTGACATCCACAGTTGGTGTGAGTAGATGAAGACACCTTGTGTTGGTTCTTGCAGCCAACAACAGCTGTTCTCATGCTTAGCTCTTAGCTTTGTACTGATCATCAAACCAGTCAGAAGTAAAATGGTTAGCACAAATAAGAGTTTTCCATTCTTTGTGGGGACATTTTTGTCACATCAAAAATAAAGTTAATCTACTACCTTTATGCTCAAATGGTGAGAGTAGAAGAGGGCATAGGTTGGTTAGCTAACAACAGAGAAATTGGCTACCTTGGACACAGCCAAGCACAACCTTCAGGGCTGACAAATGAAGCAAATTCAGAGGTAAACATGTTTATTGCCCAGTACAAAAAAAAATTGTGTTGTGTCTACATTGTTCCCTTAAAGTTATGTGTGATTATGGGCATGAGTGACAGTTAGCCACTAGGTTTCAGCAACTACGTTTCACTTGGCCCACCTCAGCTCTGTACACTGGAGATCTTATCTGGGTCTAGGGCCACACATCACTGCTGCACTTCTTTTAAAATGTTTTATTTTCTGCATTCTGTGAACTCTATTCTTAACTTTATTTTATTGTTATTAACATTATTATCCATCCTAATTTTTTATTATCAAGTTGGTTTTTAATTCGCCATCTTATTTCACTTTAATTATGGGATTTAATTTATTGCATATTTTATGTTAATCCTGTGTCTTTTTGTTTTATTTCTTGTATGAAAAGTGTTATACAAATAAATATTATTATTATTATTATTATTGTTGTTGTTGTTGTTGTAATGGAGTGTTTGGTGTTTGATCAATTCTTGTGTGAAAAGATCCCTCATGCGTCATGGGGATCAAGGCCTCCACATTAAAGATATTTCTGGGTAGTTACTAGCTCATCTGGTGCACACAAGCCTCCTCAGTGCCTGGCCTGGTCTGCTCAACTCTGTGAAGAAAGCAACAACATAGAGTGGTAATGTAACAGGAAAGGGATTCCCCACCTAGATGGGTATTGTGCCCCTCTGGACAGCTATAGCAAGACTAGAGCCTTTCCGTGGCTCCATCTGGATACTTTTCTTTGATATGGATTGGGCTCTGGCCCAAATCTTTGCAAATCACAAATCACTGAAGGTACTTTGAAGGGTTCCTGTATTTTGTGGGTAAAGAGCAGCCTGAATTGCCCAGTGGTCTTCAGAGCAACCGTTCAAATTTGTTGAGTAATATTGCTAGTTTCTGAGGCCATGTCTGGATCTCAGCCTTTGACTTAGGAAAAAGGATATCCTGTATGGGACATTTAATTCCCAAAATGCATCTAGGTTCTTGGGATCATTTTCAGAAATGACATGTCCTTTAAATCAATATTGTCAGATGGACTGTGATAAGAAGAAGTAGTCATGAAAGTACTGTAACAGGTAATGTTCTGTTTATATAGTTTACATATTTGGTTCTGCATATCTTTTAATTTATTATGTACAATGATAATCCTAATAACATTTTTTTTTGATTTTGCTAATTTTTTTTGCAGAACATTTTTACCAACGTATTCTTTTCTGAGGTAATTTGACGAGCTATTTTACTTTAGTAAATACCCATACACCATGACATATTTGTCCTGATTTAAACAGTAATAATACAGTCTTAAAATCCCCTGCCCTTTGCCATTTACACAAAGCCTTCTATAAGCACTGCATCAATAATGAGCCAAAAACCACAGGGGAATGGTGACCTAAAACACTGCATTCACCTTTGACTCCACCTGTGTCTGTTCCCATTACCACCCACTACCACCATTCAGGGTTCCAGGAGGAGGTCCCTGGTGGCACCCTGTTCCCCATGTGCTCAGCAGGGCACTACTCCTCCTCTGCATCCATCCCTCCCTCCATTCACCCATCATGAGTAGGCTGGTAAATGGAGCAGAGCACCTCTCCTCTGACCCCTTTCAATGAGCCATGGGGCTTCCCATGGTCTCCCATGGTCCCAAGAGGAGCTATTTGGAGCAATCCGCTCACATCGATAATATGCCATAGCATTCAGGATGCATTAAGCCTCTAGAAATTTCCTCCATCTCGACCTCTCTCTCTCTTTCCCTCTGCCTGTACACATCATTTACTCTGCATTCATTCATTACACCATTTTGGTGCAAATGACAAAGTGGGCCAAAGTAAAAAAATCCCTAGATAACAATGATTCCAAACTAATATGCAGACAAAATGCAAAACTTAAATATATAACAATATTCATTCATAATTTCGAACAAGTAGAATGGCATCAACATAACCCATTCTATTTATCACTTTCTTGGTTTATATATTTGTGTAAGCATCTGCAATAACAAAGCAAGCCAAGGCTGCAAGGATTTAAACCACATATGCAACTCAATACCTAACTGTGAAGTTTAATCAATACTGAATACTTAAATTTATAGTATTGACAGCTTTCACTTTCACAACCTTCTATTTGATGAATTCATGCTGTGTGAATACCGTCTTTCAATTTCCAGTAATATTCAAATGTAATTTTTATTTTTATTTGCTAGTTTTATTTTTTAGTGTTCTGAAAGAAAATTCATATGTCCCATATTTGATTTATTCAAATATGTCCAACTAAATGGCCATTTTTGGATCCAAAAATCAAGATGCTCAATTGCATTGGTTCCTGTTCCCTGCTCATCCCTCATCCCTGACACCAGCAGCTCCGTCCATCAGTTCACCCCCCTCACAGACCACTGACCCCTCCCCCAACCTCACTCAACAGGTGCCATCCTTCAGGCCCATAGCCTTAACTTCCCACCTGATGAAGACCCTGAAGAGTTAATTTAAACACAAGATACTTGTGCTCAAAGAGAACCTTGGACCCCTAATCTGCCTCTATACATGCCAAAGAGCAGTGATTCCTAACCCAGTACACCTCTAGGAGGCTAGGCGGTGAACTCCGGCATCCCAGAGTCGCCCCCCCTAGTGCCAGTTCACACTGCTCCTACACAATCCAAACAGCACTGCCATGTTCAACTGACCCAGGCCTGTTTAGAAGATGCTCCAGGTAGTAGCCAGCACCGATGCTACCATTTAGCTAATGCTAATGCTAATGCTAACTGCTCAGAAGAACAGAAGAAGACAATGCAGTTCCAATGCAACCATTTAGCTAATGCCAATGCTAATGCTAATACTAAATGCTAACCGCTACCTGCTAAGAGGAAGAAGAAGAAGACAATACAGCTAGATTCACCTATACTGTTAATGTTAACTGCTAGATGCCAATGCTAACTGCTAAGATACTATCATACTACCACCGCTTTAGCTATTGTTAGCTGCTACAATGCTAGCACAGGCCTAGATGCCACATGTAACTGCCAATTGCAGCACTACCATCATCTACCCCTGCCTCTCACCAACTGCACCAATAAAACCGGGGTGGGAATACAAACCCTGGCTCGGGTAGGGGATAGAAAGTAAAGAGGTAGAGTCAAAGATGAAAGTAGGGATTGGATACAAACCCTTGTTCAGGTAGGGGGTAGAAAGTTTAGAGGGTGCTGAAGGTGGAGGCCGAAACCACAGACTAGATTTAAGAACCTCTTCTAACACCTTCCTTCAAGAAGCAAACAAAACAGGAAAACAACCAAAAAGGACATACAAAACAAGCCAACTCTGTATCTTACAACACAGACTCATGTGAACAGGCCACATGGTCCCAAAGAGAGACTCTAGCTGGCCACACCCCCACCTTATCTACACTTCCTCTTCCTGGATCTCTTCCTATTGGGAGAGCAAGAAGATGGGGCGGGGGAAAGCAGAGCAGAGGAGAGGTTCGGGGAAAGCAAGTCCCAAGGGACTGTTAATACAATAAAATACACAGTCTTTTTACTCATGGACCATAAGACAATGTCCGGCCTCAGATTACTATAAACTATTTCCTGGGGCACGACTAGCTTTCCTCCCAAGTCGACCTGCAATTGCCAATAATCAGCCACTATCAGGCAGCCACCAACCTGCCTGCTCCCTGACTTAGCAACTCTATTTTTCTCCCCCTCTCGAACAAACTGCACAATGTCTTTCTTTTCAAACTGTCCTGGTGGTAAAGATGGTGTAGTCTTGAGGAGCAGGAGGTGGTTTGGGGTAAGTGCTTCCAGGTCATGTGGGTCTGTGGAAGCCTTGGTGATAGGGCGACTGTTGAGGATAGCTTCAACCTCACACAAAGCCTTGATGAGGCCCTCCTCATCAAGGCTTTGAATGTTGAGGGTGGAGTTGAGGACTTTTCGCACTGATCTGGTAAGTCTTTCCCATACACCGCCATGGTGTGAGCCAGCAGGGGGATTGAAGGTCCATTTGATTCCCTTTTGGAGTAATGTGTTATGGATCTGACTTTGATTCCAGTTTTCAATTGCTTCCTTCAATTCGCGCTGTGCTCCCACAAAATTGGTGCCATTGTCAGATCGTAGTTCTTTCACTTGACCGCGTCTGGCAACAAAGCGCCGTAAGGCATTAATGAAGGAGTCTGTGTCAAGAGATGACGTTACTTCAATGTGAATCGCTCTTGTAGCCAAACATTCATAGCGCATTCATAGCACAATAATCCTTCCACGTTTCACCCCGAAGGGACCAAAATAATCAACACCAACATAAGTAAAGGGTGGTTCATCAGGAGTGACTCTATCCAATGGCAATGGCATGTTGTTGTCCAGGGGTAGCATTTAGGCATGGACAAACAACACATTTGGACATGATTCTTCTGATCAACAGTGGCACCAGGAATCCAAAACTTCTGGCGTAGTCTGGATAACATATGGTTGCGACCACCATGGCTCACCTCTTCATGAACATGACGAAGGAGAAGCTCAGAAACATGTGAATCCCTGGGCAGTATGACAGGATGCTTTACCTCTTCAGGCATAGCTGCTCTACAGAGTCGGCCACCAACTCTTAAAACGTCCTTGTCCAAGCAGGGGTTGAGTTTATGAATGTGGCTAGCTCTCTTGACATCCATGCCTTTTCTTAAACTGGAGGTTTCTTCTGTAAATCTCTTCCTTTGGCAGAAGCAGATTATCTCCATCTCAGCTTTGTTAAGTTCCTCAACTCTGAGAAGAATTTCTGTCCTATTCTGTTGCATAACTTGTGGATGGATGTTGCCTGGATGTAGTTGAGCAAGAGTGTTGTTTGAATGTTTCCTCTTCCTGTAATGATCCAAAAGTAGTCCCTTGAGTCTAAGCATCCAGGCCACTGCTCTTTTTAAAGCAGTCCAGGATGAGAAGTAGTGGATTAAGCAGGTAGTTGGATCCACTTGTTCACACTTTACCTGAGCAGCAGCTACGGTTATGTCTCTGATTTCTGAGTCACTTGGTGATATTTCATGTAATCCATCAGGGTCTTGAGGCCACTACTCTTGCGGCTTCAGAAGAAACTGAGGCCCGGACTTCCATATAGTTTTCCTTAGGACGGATTTGACTGTGGATCCCCGGGAAGCCATGTCTGCTGGATTGTCAGCTGTGTTAATGTATCTCCACTGATATGAATGTGAGACCTTGGCAATTTCAGTCACTCTGTTGGCAACAAACATGCGGAACCTTGAGGTCTTATTGTTGATATATTTGAGCACAGAGGTGCTATCCGTCCAAAATATGGAATCTGATAAGTCGATCTACAGCTCTTTTCTCCACATTGTCTCCATTCTGCTTGCCATAGTAGCAGTCAACTCCATTCGTGGGATCGTGACTGGTTTTATTGGAGCCACTCTTGCTTTTCCCATCACAAATCCACAATGCACCTGTCCATGGCTGTTATGCAGCAAAAGATAGCTAACGGTGCCATAACCATCCTCACACGCATCAGCGAAGTGGTGCAGTTGAGCGGATGTTACTGCTCCAAAGTCGGTGGGTTTAAAACATCTGTCAATCTGGAAGTCTTCCAGATTGTGTAGATCTTGGATCCAACTCATCCATTCCTGCATGATGTAATCTGGCACTGTATCATCCCAACCAATCCTTTGTCTGAATAAGTTTTGCAGTATCTTCTTGGCGGACAAGACAACTGGTGCCAGCAGTAAAGGATCATACACAGACCTGACGACTGAAAGAATTCCTCGTCTTGTGAGAGGCCTGTCTTTCAAGTTGATTTTGAACTTTAAGGCATCCAACTGAATGCACCATTGCACCCCTTGCACCCTTTCAATGGGAAGAGCATCATGGTCCAAATCCAAATTCTTAATTTCTTTGGCTCTCTCAGTCTCTGGTATGGAAGACAACACATGACGACTGTTGCTTGACCACAGACCAAAGAACTATAGCGTCGTCCTCTGAAGCTGCTGATGTGAGACAGTCATCCACATAAAAGTTGTTAATGATGGTATCCACAGTTTGAGGGCTGAACAATTTTCCACTGTCCTCAGCACACTTCCTCAGGGCAAAGTTTGCACAACTTGGGGATGAAGTTGCTCCAAATAGATGCACTGTCATTCTGTATTCCACATATTCTGCCTGCAGTCTCCATCAGGCCACCAGAGGAACCGCAACAAGTCACGGTCCTTGATTGGGACTTTGACCTGATGGAACATTGCCTCAATGTCAGCAGTAATGACAATAGGTTCTTTGTGGAATCTAGCCAAAACTCCGACCAACGTACTAGTAAGATCAGGTCCTTGTAGTAGCTGAGAATTCAGGGACACTCCTCGAAATGTTGCTCCACAGTCAAACACCACTCTGAGTTTTTTCTTTTGTGGATGCAAAACTCCATGGTGTGGGAGGTACCATTTCCGACCATCGATACGCTCCAAGACATCATCTGGTACTTTCTCTGCATATCCTTTGGATATCATGTCAGACATGTAGTTTGCGTAGTCAGAATGAAAGGATGGATCTCTTTTAAATCTTCTTTTCAAATTTAATGTGCGTTGTTCAGCAACACTTCGGTTGTTAGGCATGCATATCCCTCTTTCCTTAAAAGGCAGTCCAATGTAATAATGTCCATCGACTAACTCAGCAGAGCTTGAGACTACGTCCAAGAACTGCCGGTCCTCTTTTGAGTGTTCATGAACATCTCTGACACATTCAGGAAAGTCATTCTCAAACTGCTGCTTCCACAGCTCATCAAGTTTTACAACTGATATCCTCTTCACACTTTTCACTGACTGCTCCTGAGCGTCACCATTTTTTTCTTCTAGTGGTCCATTAACTGTCCAGCCAAGAAGGGTTTTGACAGCATAAGGTCCATCTCCAACACTCTGGATGACATCCAGGGGCTCTAAAACCCTAGGGACATCAGAGCCAATAAGCAGCTCTATTTCAGAGTCGATTTCAGGCAGATATACGTCCCCCAAATAAGACCACTGACTGATGTCATTTTGATGTGGGATGTTTCCATTGTGCACAGGCATGGTCCTTTGAGTATATATGTGTGAGAGGTCACAAAAGTTGCCGCTTTCCAGTCCAGCAACCTCTAGGCCTGAAACAACATTGGTTCCAACTACCTTTTTCTGACCCATGGTTCTTAGAAGAGTAGTAGAATACTTGACCTTCGACTCTGAATATTAAGCTTATTCATTAGCCCCAATGTGCAAAATGATGCACATCCTGGGTCAGGAAATGCACAGTTGCATTTCCTTTCTTGGCCTTGACTTGAACAGGCACTATTGAGAGTTTATAGGTATCTTCACCGGCCCCAGTAAGACCACTTGTCTGGACGGAGGCCACAGCACTATCTACTTTCTTTGGCTTTTTCTCCTCTTCGTGCATTTCCTTTTTCCTTCGGTGGATATACTGGAATCTGGGATGCCTTAAATCAGATATGTCGCAGTTGAGACAGATGTGCCCTTTACACAAACAGCCAAAACAGACTCCATTTTCTTTAAGAAAAGTGATTTTTTCATTATGTGTCCTCTTTTCCAACCGCGGACATGTCTCCAAACCATGTCCTTCTTCACAAAACAAACTCATAGCAGCTGGCATCTTCCCTTTTCCTTTAACTCCCTTGTTATTCTTTCTTTCTGCAGTTGTTACTGTAGTTGCAAAGATGCTGCCTTTAATCCGTGGGATTGGCTGTGACTTGGACTTTCTCACATCTTTACCCAATGTAGGAGTAGGAGTATCTTTGATATCGCCAAATACTGGATCAGTTGCAATCCTCACTTGTCTCCAAGAAGTCCACTATATCTTTAAAAGCTGCTCTTTGCTTATGTTTTTCCTGGTAATCACAGGACACAGTTCTCCATTTATCCCTCAAGCGGTAAGGCAACTTCTTTATGATGACCAGCATACTGGCTGGCATATTGAGCTCATGCATGTAGTTCACGTCCTCCATGGCATTGCAGCACCCTCTTAGAAAAAGGGTGTATGCTTGCAGAGCTTTAGTGTCATCTGATTTTATTGATGACCACGAAAGAGCCTTTTCCAGATAAGCTATAGCGATTTTATGTTCATTACCAAAATGCTCCTGTAGTAAAGATTTAGCCTTCCTAAACCCTTGGTCTGAAGCCATATGCAGGCAACTCTGTACTAGTTCCCTTGGTTGACCACTTGTATATAGTTCAAGGTAATAAAGACAGTCTCTGGGATTTTGGTTCCTGCTCTCAATCATGTGCTCAAATGATTTGATAAATGTTTGATACTGAAGTAGGTCACCATCAAAAACTTGCATCCCTTCTTTGGCAGAGAAGAGAGAGATTGTTGTCTGATTAATAACGCAGTGAGTTCATTTTGTTTTTCCATGACTGACAGTATATTGTTCTGTTCAATGTTGCTTGAAGCAGGTGATGTCATATGTGCATATTCACCCTGGGTTTTAGTACTTGCCATGTTTGCCTTTGGAGCTGTAGTAGGTGCTGGAATTTGAGTTACAGCTGCATCTACAGGCATTGTTTTTGATGTTTGTGAATTGGCAATGCTGTGTATTGATACAATTTGTCCAGGTGCGTTAACAGCTTGTATAGATTTATTGTCCTGCTGTCCTTTCTCAAAATAAGACTCCATACCGTCTGATATTTTAGATATGTTGCTTCAGACTATTGAATGTTTAGAGGCTCCAAGTACTTTCATTTTGGCCATAGAAGCAGCAAGGTCTGCTTCCAGCTCTAGCTGTTCCCTTTTCCTCCTTAGCTTCTCCTCCTGTTCCTCCAAAGAATGTTTGTTTTGAAGAATTTTCTGCCGCACAACAAGAGCCGCAACTTCAGCTTTTATATGTGCAGAGGCAGTACTTGAAGCTTTAGATGATCTTGAACCAGAGGAACTTCCTCTGCTTCTGCTGCAGCTTCTGACATTTGACACACTGTCACTTGGTTGAATTTCATCTTGTATGTCAGATGTTGCTTTGGTGGTTAACTGTGAGGGCGGAATAACAAGGGCCTCCTTGGCTCCATTTCATCACTTTTTCCATTTGTTTCACTCATTGTTAAATTTTCCAACACTCAGAAATTTCCAAGAATACGCATCGGCAGATAAACGCCACACAGTGAAACGCCACACAGTCACAATTCTAAATCTTGCCAGCAATGCGATTTCCCACTTAAAGCATGGCAGCGACAGCATAAAAAGCCTTCAAGCACCCATTACAATTGGTGACATTAACATTCACACTGACAACCCATTTGACTCATTTGCCAGAGATTTTATAAACATTTCTAAATCTTTTGACCTTGTTCAACATGGCTCTGGCCCCACACATAACCATGGGACACCCATAACTTAGTTTTTATTCTAGGCATTTCACTGAATTCCCTGAATAAGATTGACTTTGTCTTTGACCACAAATGATGCACCTTTACCGCCTACTAAAATAACCCTGAAACAAACAACCCACCCTCACATCTTTAATGAGCACTCTGCGGCCACATTTTCCAGCTGCTTTTCTTATCTGGCCAATTGGCCTAATCACTTCACTAATATTAATGGCCAGGTTAGTTGGATTAATCACTTGTGTACATCCATACATTTCCAGGGCTGTTCCAATTATTAATACAAGCCCTTGGATCGACAACAACATCAGACAACAAAGAAGCAAATATAGGAAGGCTGAATTTAGACGGAAAAAATTTAAATGTGAAGTTCATCACCTCCATATGAAGGAGCTATTACTAAAATTGAATCAGAATGCTAAACATGCACAAGCTGCCTACTTTTCTAGCTTAATTAACAATAATAAACACAATCCAAGGTTCCTGTTCAGCACTTTTAACCAGCTTGTAAATCCCCTTCCTACTGTCCTTCGTGCTTCATCTTCCATTGACGATGAACTTTGTCATCTTTTTTTGTAGGCAAGATCTGTGTTTTCCCCTTCCTTGTGTTACTTGTCTGTCTCTGCCCTGTGTGTCTAGTGAGTGACATCATTCCAGGGTGGCAGGTTGTGCCAGCCTCGCCTCTGATTGAGCACAAGTGTGTTTAATCATTCAATCAAGACCACATGGCCACACAGTATAAAAACCCCGGACAAGGAACTGGTATTCATCAAATCGTCAGCCTTCCAGTGTGGTAATGACTAGGCCCTCATGTGCCCAGTATCAGTCAGTCTGCATCTGCTTGTGCTCAGTAATTTGATCTGCTCATGTGTTTTGTACTCAGGTGATTCCAGTCAGCCACCCTCGTTCGTGCCTTGCCTGTTTGCGCTCCCGGTGAGAAGTAAGTGGAAAAACCTACCACTACAACGCTCGTTGGATCTCGCCTTTTTGGACTCCCTGTGGAGGTAGTGGATAATCCTGCCCCCCCTCTTGCATCTCAACTTGGATCAGTTCTGTCTGCTAACCCTGAAGACTCGGATCAGGAGATCAGGAACTATGCACCTTTCAACTCAGTATCTTTGGATACTTCCTTAGTTGGTTGCTTGTTAAAAAACATCAATTTAAACTTTTCTTTAAGTGTTTCTGTCTCCTGCCTCTATCAGAACCTGGCATTAGAAAGCTTACATACACTTAGTAAAATATAACAAAATTGATGGTCTGAGGTCGAATTTTCTACTGTCTGTTTTATCATCTACATAATTCAGCCACCCTGCTTTAGTGTCTGAATTTGCTCCTATCTCCCTGCAGATCATTATAAACACTGTGGATCATACCCATCCCTCCTCCACTCTATGTGCCACTATTCCTACAAAATTCCTAAAATCCATCTTTTCTGTCTTAAGTTCTAGCTCTAGTGTTTAGCATGGGGAAAAATATACAGTAAACATTACACTTTACCACTCACATTTGTTTTGAATTTTAGTTGCTACCACTACAGATTCAGATTATAAAAAAATAAAATATAGTCAACAAATTATGAATTATTATTTATCTAATTAATCATCAAAGTAATGTACACGTTACTGCATCAGTAATTATAATTCAATAATATAATCTGAAATGGGTCTGAAATTAAGGGCCTTACTATCTACTAAGATCTGAGTACTTTCTCCACAACTGCCTCTAAGTATTACTGAAAAAGTCTTACCTCACATTGAAAACAAAGTAATGAGGCAGGTTTTTATTTTCGACGCAAATCCTGCTTTTCCTATGTTGCCTGGAAAAAAATAGATTGAGGATATGTTCCTTCCCTCACTTGATTATAGTGGTCTGTTGCACATGCATGCCTCTGCCCAGTGCTTGCATCAGCTAGATACAGTATACCACAGGGCTCTGAGGTTTGTCAAAGGTTGCAAAACTCTCAGTCACCATTGCACCCTATATACCCTATATGAGTTCAGTGGCCTTTTTGGCCTTGCATAGACTCACATATTAATTTTTAAATCCATCCTTGGGCTGCTCTCCCCTTATTTGTGGGTATATCTCAGTTAAAACTAGCAACTATTGTTTGTGCTCAAATAACACCCTCTTACTGTCTGTGTCTAAGGTTTGCACTGAAATGGGCAAACAGGCCTTTATGTTCTCTGCCCTTGCATCCTGGAACCACTTGCTGGCAGATCTGCAGCTACATAGGCTGATCCCGATTAATGTAGTGAGGGGTTTGGTTGTAAATTTAATTGGAAGTTGTTATTGCTTCCCATGCTCGATCCTATTCCTCCTGTCTGTCTTTTTAAGATACATGTTTCTGTGAGTTGATCCATCCATCCATTTTCTTCCGCTTGTCCGGGGCTGGGTTGCGGGGGCAGCAGTCTAAGCCTGTATGTTTTGTTTTTATGTTTTTAAGACAAAAAAAACATTAAAAAAGGAACTACATAAAGAGTAGCTGTCAAAGAGTGACCACAATCACCTAAGACATTTCTCCTATAGATATTTGAGAAATTCAGTTATTCATCAAATAGTTCCAGCACATAACTCCCCTGAAACCCACGCATTTTTATGTGTTATACAGCCAGCTTTAGATGGTGATGATGGTAGGTTTATTTTTTTTTAACTTTGGAGAACACCAGGCTAGCTGTTCTCCTTGTTTCCAGTCTTCATGCTAACCTAGGTAACAAATGTCAAGACTCCAGCTCTTTATATCAGCATGCTCATCTCGCTCTCTGAAAGAAAGCAATGAAACAATGTGTTGAACTATTCCTTTAATTCTTACATTATGGAGTATGTGATTCCTTTTAATTCTTTTCTTTTCTTTTTTTTTCAAAACATAATGCCAGTGTCTACTCTACTGCCCACAGTGTCATGAAGATACTGATGATTTTTGTAATTTTGCCCAAAACTCATATGTGGGTTAATGCATTTATGACTTTCATCAAGTATAGTGACAAATATTAATATATCACACATGCATACATACCAATCCACAGATACAAATGCCTCACACAGTTGTGGAAATTGGTTCAGTAAAAATAATTCCCTCTGAGGAACAATCAGACCCACCCGAATACAGTTATTTGACAAACACACAATCGGGCAGTTTAAATGAGAGAGAGAGAGAGAGAGAGAGAGAGAGAGAGAGAGAGAGCAAAAGAAACAACCAATGTTGTCAACCTGCAATTGAATCCTCCATTGTAATCCCCTAGTTTTTAATCAAGGATATAATTACTGCTTATAATACAGCATTACTCATACACTAAATTATGATTGCAAAGATAAATTGTGATTATTTCCTTTTCCTGCATCTACCGCCTTTTTCTGTCAGGTTCATTATAGGTACTTTATAATTCTAGGTGATGGTATGACTTCAGCTCTTATGTCGAGCCATTTTGTCCCTTGTTCCACAGGTATCCAAGACAGTTCTTAACAAATGTACCTCTGCAGCACCTCACAGAGTGAGAATAATGCTGGATGAATGTGGCAATCAGTGCTTGGTGGGTATGAAAGAGTCATAGAGGCTGATTACACGGTGGGAGCCAGAGAGCAGTGCTCCTCAGACTCTCTCCATGCTAGGAATAACAAGCTTCATCGCCCACAGTGTGAAACAACAGACTGCTAATTGGAATCAGCACGCCTCTCCCCGAGCTTATTCTAATATCTGCTGGATGCCTGCTTCATGCTATAGGTAAGGTATAGGGGTTTACTGTTGCAGCTGTTGTCCATGTATGACGTAGATCTTAAGAGGTGCATTTATTAATGATGCATTGTGCTGAAATGCCCACCATGAAAACACAAGAAGAACCTACCTGACCAGTTCTCTACATTACACTCTGCATTATTCACTGCAACTGTTTACCATGTAGATAATTTAAATGTAATTCTATCACTTGTAAGAGAGCCAAATTAAACTTCACAGACAGTTTCCTTAAATGCTGACAATTTTGAAAAATGCTCACTGTTTCACCTTCAAGCACCAATCCTGTACATCCACACATCAGGCTATGCATGGCAGCTTCACGAAATTTTACCTGACGCCCCAGAGTAACAAAGTACTACTCTGCTGGAGTCCTACTTGCCACAAGTTTACCCGATCAAACAGGGTTTTTCCATGAGCCTGGGCTGGTCTGCTTCGGCCATGCCGCACCGAACGAAGCTAGGATGACATGCGTTTCCACTACAGCTGCGCTGACGAGCTGCGCCTCTGTAGTCCTGCTCAGCAGGGGCCAACCACTACCAACCCATGACAGTATCCCCCCCTCAGCTTTGCCTTGGGTGGGTGAACTTGTGTGTCTGTGCTAGAAATTAGAGAGAAAGCAGTGCTTCAAAAAGTCTCTCTGTTTTCAGCTCTCAATACTTTTGTAGCTACTACATGAATGCCTGCGTTTTGGAGTTCATTCCCGTGTTCTTGTTTGTACTTTCAGTTATCATCCCAACTCTACATACATTCTGTGTTAGGTTGCTGCTGATGTAAACCAAAGCTTTTATGCTGTTGCTGCTTCACATTTAACATTGTTTACTGGTGAGCCTCTTATTGTGAACATTGTGTTATTTCTGTCTCACTAAACACAAAAAGTGTACAGTGCTTTCTGCTTTGTACTATAAGTTACTACTGGCCATTGTCTAATAACTACCCAATTTGATCCTTACTCCTAAGCAACTGAGATGACCTGACTGTAGTAAGATTTCTTGTTGATTTTGCATTGAGAGATAGCCTCTTAAGCAAGGACATTCAGCTTGACTGAGCTGGACCTTCAGCATATATCTATCCATCTTATAGTATTGCACTTAATCCCTCTGAAATTGCTTCTTGAATGAACACACACATTATAAATTCTTCTACCATGTGCTCCAACTGAAGGGTTAACATATAGCAGCAGTTAACATTTCATAAATATGCTATTCAGAGTGTTCACTGAGCTTGATTTCCATGGTTAACACAGCAGCTCAGAGAATGCACTGTTTCTGCATGGCAACCAAAGACTGCAAAAACAAAGACTAATATATTCTGCCCGTCACACACTCACAATAGTGCACTATTCACAAACTATAACATACTCTCCATGCATGCGCAAGGTTCATGGATGTGTGCAAGTATGTGTACATGTTCAGTTACTCACCTACCAGCCTACATATACATACAGTATTACATCTGGGAATACCACAGGCTTTGGACATTCTGACAATGTATTCTGCATATCAAATATGCATCTGCAGGTTTACGCAAACACATACTATATGTAAATCACATATTGATAAACACACACAAGTCCTTATCCCCTATGTATGCACAACCACTGTCACTCAGCCACAAGATTCTTTTTACATGACAAAATCATTACACTGTCTTCTGTAGGTTGAGCAGAGATAAACAATGCAAATCTGAATTTAGAAAAAGAGGAACTGTCACACCGTGGTGAGGTTTGTCTTGTCTTGGGTTTTTTGTCTTGTCATTTCCTGTTTTATTTTGAAAGTCTAACTCTCCTCTCGTTTCAGAGCACTTGCCCTTCCTCGTTTGTCTGCCCTGATTATCTATTGTTCCCCATTTCCCTCTGTGATCTTCAGTAGTCTGTGTCTCCCTTGTCTTGTGCCAGAGTGTCTTTGTCCATTGGTCAATTCACCTGAGCCTGTCCTCGTCCTTTGCCCACAACCACAGAGTTAGTCTATGCAAGCCTCTGTTCCTCTTCGTGAGTGATTTTTTGTTTGTAAGTTTTATAGTCTAGTTTTTGCCTTCTTATCCTTGTTTTTCCCATAGTCGTATTATTATCCTCTTTAAGAGTGTTTTTTGTTTGATAGCCTTAGACTGTTAATGATTGTAGGTCCTCCGTTTTTCAGGAGTGAATTTTTTGTTATATTTCCTAGTCTGGTTTTCCTTCCTTTGGAGTGTTTTTCGTTACATAGCCTTTTGAGTTCTTTCTCCCTCGGGAGTGGATTTTGTTTGCTTAAGTTCTGTAGCCATTAGTATTCTTTTCCTTATCCTCCATTTGGAGAGTTTTCGTTATATGGTCCTTTTATCGCATTGTATAGTTTGTGAATTCTGCTCCTTTGCTGAGATAGATTAACCTTAGGATAATTTCTTGGCCTGCTTGTTTTGTCACTCCACGAAGAGGTCTCTGGATTGTGTGTTAATAAACCTGTCTTTATAGAAATCTCTACGTGTAAGTCCTGTTTCGAGTCTGACAGGAATCAGGTGTCAGCATTGTTTGGGATAAAATACATCATATCACCAAAGAATTTCAATGACTGGCCAGCAGATATGGATATGTGAGAGTACATGTATTGCTTAGATCACTGTCTCGCTGCTACATGTGGTGAATGAGGGTGATAAATTACCTGATTTGACAATGGAGGGTGTAACCACTATCATCCATATCTCAATATCTTAACAAGGGTTATCATGTGCTGAGAATGATTGTAGGGGTGGGAGTGGAGCTGTACAGATTGTATGCATGTATTGTGATTTCATATCTGTATTTATGGGGATGTGTGTACTGTTTGTTTTTGCACATGCTCAAGCATGTGTGAAATATTGTGTATTTGCATGTGTGTGCAAATCACACTCGAGCTGCCAATGCAGGAGATCAAAGAAGTAATGCCAGTGTGTGTGTTTGTGTGTGTAGAGTGGAGTAGAGTGGGACTGTAGCCCTCCTAACAAACCATTACAATCCTATTGATTCCTCATTAAAGCCCCCAGCTAAAAATACAGCCTGTTGCCACTGAGGGAGAAGAGACAGTACACATGTCATCCACCTGAGGAGTGAAGACGTGAGCTCTGCATGTGTTGAGGTGCACGCCTACACAGCTAAAAATATAAAACTACACATCTGTCTCAGAACTGTACGCACATACCAGTAGACATTTGCCACAAACATGATGCATGTTCACAAATGTCAACACACACATATAAACACAGTCCAGCCTTTGTATGATGTGTGACTGAGCGCATATGCCCATCGTTTTTTCCACCTCCCCACCCCTTTTTAATTAAAGCATGCAAAAAGTGTGAAATTAACTCTCTCCTACACCAAGCCTGACAGCTCTGAGTGGGAGGATGGAGAATCAGATGCCTTTGTCTCAAATTGGAGAGATGGAGAAAAAGAGATGGAGGAGGAAATAAGAAGGAAGACCAGACGGTCCACCACTATGAGAAAACAGAAGTGAGACAGAAAAGATAGAAGGAAGACAGGCTGGAGAGAGATGAGGAGAAGAGGGGAGGGGAATGATAAAGTGGAGGGTCGAAGATAAAGTAAGATGGAGAGGGGAATGAAGAGAAGGAGAGATTTTAGGGAGAAGAAATAGGGAATGGTTTGTTGGGGGATGTGGGGTTGCTGTAGTCAATACGACCTGTAAAAAAATGTATCATCTAATGGTTGAGGATAATTTGACGATCTGCTGCTGAACTGCCTTGTTCTACAGTGAGAGCGAGAATCGCAAGAGGGAAAACCACAAAGCAAAGGACGTGCAGAGAGGAAAGGAGATGTTGCAAGGGTGGCAGCATGCTTGATAGATGGTACAATTTGGGAAAGGAGAGAAGCAGGGAGTCGTATGGGTTTAAGAATTAATGAAGATAAAATGGTCCTGGGTAGCAGGGGTAATAACTTGTGGGGCTTCATGCTTCTCCTTATGGGCCATGTCCCGGCTCGCCCTGCCTCTGATGGACAATTTCCCCACCTTCCTCCGTCTCACTGCACCTCCCCTCGGCAGATGAAAAAAGAAAAAGGAGGAGCATCATGCTACTTAAAAGGGAGTAATGGCTGGGTGCAGGTATGGTGGAAAGGTAATCAACTGCAGCATCGTGAGGGACCTCCAACACCAGTTTGTCTTCATGATCCATCCATCCATCCATTTTCTTCCGCTTATCCAGGGCTGGGTCGCAGGGGCAGCAGTCTAAGCAGGGATGCCCAGACTTCCCTCTCCCCAGACACTTCCTCCAGCTCTTCCAGGGGAACCCCCAGGCGTTCCCAGGCCGCCCCAACACATGCTGGAGGTCCTGGTTTTGGGCACTATAAGCAAGTCCAGAGCAGCAACTCCAGAGTAGAAGGAGAGTCCAGCCTCTCTCGAGAAGTTGGGTTCCAGAATCCAGACTGTGCGTGGAGGTGAGCCCGACTATCTCTAGCTGGTACCGCTCAACCTCCCACACCAGCTCGGGCTCCTTCCCCCCCAGCGAGGTGACAGAGTCAGAGTCTAGGGATTGGTCCGTCGGGCCCCCCGCCCACGACTGCCACCCAAATCCCACCGCATTGACCCCTTCTGATCCCTCCTGATCAGAAGGGGCCTGGCTCCAGGGTGGGGCCTCGGTAATGCCAGTCCAGGCAACATAGTGGTCCTGGTTTTTATATCTTTCATCGGGGGCTGTGGAACCGCTTTTAGTCTGACCCATGACCTAGGACCTGTTTGCCTTGGTAGACCCTACCAGGGGCAATAAGCCCTGGACAACATAGCTCCTAGGATTGTTTGAGTACTCAAACCCCTCCACCACAATCAGGTGGTGGTTCAAGGAGGGGGTCTTCATGATTTGAGTTTTAATTTCAATGCTATTGGCCAATTTGATTTTAAAAACAATCAAAATCATTCTACTTACCTTCAAGCAGATTAGGCCATCGCTGACAGTTACCGCGACCAGAATGTTTAGGCATTCTATGATTTTTTCCCACATCGAATATTGTTTATAAACTGGTCTCTTACTGGAATAGCTACAATTAAACCAATTGAATCATTATAAAAGGGCCCTAAAAATCTATGACAGAAGACCGATCTCTCACCACCACTGCCATATCCTTGAGAAGTGCAACCTCTTGAGTTTTGAAAACTTAAAAGTTTTTAAGTATGCCTGCATTATTTACAAAACACTCAATGGACTTGCACCTCCTCCGTTAAAAGAATATATAAAACTTAAAGTTAGCAGTGGCAAAACCACCAGAGCCAATTCCAGGGCAGATTGCAAAGTACCTTACAGACACACGACTTTCGGACAATCTGTTATGTCAGTTAAGGGCAGTAGCATCTGGAACAACATATCGTGTACAATTAGAGAATGCCCTACCTACAGCACCTTTAAGGCCCACCTCAAAAACTGGCTCAAAACAAACCAACACTGTAATCATGGCTACGCAGACCTCTCGCAGAGTGCGATACATATACGTATGTACCATGCTCTGTGACTGTCCGCCATACTTTGCACTGTCTTTGTTGTTGTTATTGTTGTTGTCACTGCACTGTACTACACTGTGATGTATCATTTTTGTGTACTCAATTTGTGAATGGGACTTTTCATCTGCTGCTAAGTATCCAATGTCTTGGTCCACTCTAACCAACAACTGGCACTTTACACCCGGCACTTTATAGAATTCACACTGCACTTTATGTCTGTGTATGAATGGGTATTTTAATGTGAACTCCTTGTGTACTGTTATTATTATATTGCTTCTTTTCTTTTCTTGTCTACCTCCTATGTGTCTGTCTGTCTATTACCTGCCAAGGGACTACGGCTGTAAATTAGTAGGCTTGCTAACTCTGACACATTTACACATGTACTTACATACTGATGTTCATTAATGTTTACTGTCCCTTTCAAATAAATAAATATATAAGTTTACTCGAAGCATCCATCATAAATATCCATGACTTTCAATATGCTAATATTTATTAGCAGATGAAATCAGGTTTTTTTTAACCTTCCATGGTGGTTAACTTTTCACTTAGTTGCAATAATATAGAAGTGTACTCCAGGGTGTGGTCAGTACAAAGTGAGTTGTTGGGTCTGGTTACAGGTACCAAATGACTTGAAACGTTCAACCAAAAGGGCAATAAAATGCTGCATTTCAGTTATTGATGGGGAACTTGGTTGATATTACACACAATGTGTGTTTATAGTTGTGAGGGAATACTACTGCATTTGCGAGTAAAGTTGTGTAAAAGTTTGTATTTTAAAGTTTGTATCTCCAGAGGAAGCTGTGTGAAGTCTGATGGATTTCTTCAAGTGATGTCACTTGAGGCAACGTTGGTTTGGTCTGAAGACTACAAGTTTGGAATGAAAAAAATGATGAGAGCGGCTCCAGAGGTCTGGGAGTGTGGTAAGTTCCAGACTCCCAGACCTCATCTCTGCTTGAGACTAGAGGCTCAAGGCTACATTAGCCACTACTTGCATAACACAGTCAAATCTCTGACAGAACTGTCAGTATCCAAGTTGGATTGTAGGTAGTGTAGGTGCCAGGTTAAAAAAGACAATATCTCTTGTGTTTTTGATGTGTTTTTGTTTTTGTCCATTGTGAGTCTGACAATGTTATAGGAATACAATGGTAAATCCGTGGAGAAGTCTTACAAGTTACTGCATAACTAAAAATTATTTGTTACTTTTTACTGCATTTCTCTGACTCATTTGGTTGAGGAATATGATTTTATATATTGAACATACAGACGCACATACAATAAAATAATAATATATAATGTTTTGTTACAATTTAAACCCAATTGTTAGTAATAAGCAGTTTTATATATATATATATATATATATATATATATATATATATATATATATATATATATATATATATATATATAGTCTTAAGTGTACTATATAAGTAAACTGACTTGACTGGACTAGGTCTAAGTTGAACCAGGAAGTCGGTCTGCAAACTGATGCCACATTCACAGCACTTAACTGCACTGTAAAACCAAAAGTGTTGAGAAAAGGGTTAGGATTAGGGTTACATTTTGAATCTGAAACTGACAGTTTTTTTACAAAAACACACAGTTCTGACAACAAACTATTTTATTTTGTTAGGATGTTTTCTTTTTGGAGCAAATAAGCAAATAAGTTGGGATGATGCTTGCCAGAACTATTAAAATTATACCCAGCTGGTATGCAACCTTAATTTCACTGCTCATACCTCAATAGTTTATGAGAGAAGAGACAATTTAAATGTTGAACTAAGATTTCATTTGAAAGGATTTGAGTGCTTTCTGAACCAATCCAAAATGCTTTTTCCTGCAGACCATGACAATACATTAGGAAGCACAGTTTCATACTGTAATTATTGACCATGTCACTCACATATACCTAATCCTAAGACTGTACACAGTTTGTGCTCTTCTGTGCATTGTGTGCTGCCTCCAACATCTTATTTCTTGTTAGACTTTTATCTAGAAGCTGTAATAATTGATGAGAACAACTGAGAGACACAATTCTGAGAGTCATAATTGAACCATTCGACAGCAGGGGTTGGATGAGGTCAACTGGGCTATTGTTGGTGAGGCAACAGCATTCTTTGATATTGGTAACATTTGTATATGCATTTTTATACATGTATACACCCACACACAGTATTCTAACATTTGTATTCTAGGCAAATGGGATCATTGAGGGGATTGCGTTTGCAGAGTCCACTGCACCCAAAATATACAGGAAAGGTCACTTAATAGCATGATTATTATAATCTAGTCAGAAGAAAGACACATCTTCTATTTAGTTGACACACACACACACATACACACACTAACAAAGTATTTTGCCAACCACTCTCTGGGTAGATTGCAAGTTGGGAGCATGAAGGATAAAAGTGTTGGCATGGGTGTCATGCTGTGGCATAGAGAGAAACAAGAGCAAGACAGAGAGATTGTTAACAGTAACCCCAAGTGGACATGCTGGCCCTGAGGGCATTGTACCCTCCGGCTAGCGTCAGAGAGAGAGAAAGAGAGAGAGGGAGATCCTGAAAGTGTGAACAGAGTAACTCAAGCAGTACTACTCTTCAACCAAACCTCTGCTAAGCTTGGGATAAACTAACAACACATTCCTCATAAAAGCATTTCCACCAACATATTGTGCACAGATCTTTTGACTGAGTCAATACACCGAATGACACGTAGACTTATGTTGCTAGGCAACCCCCAAAGTCCCACAAATTCTTACGTGTTCTTACACCAAAAATAGAATGGGAGATCCTTGCTAATTTTTGTAGCAGTTTACACAGAAAAGGCAAAGAAATAAAATACACACATTTGAATTTGTAAAACACATGGGCAATAAGGACCGTCAGCTGACAACAGAGAGCTGAGCTGTGGCCCTGCACTGATCACCTGAGGACTGGCTCATGAAATAATTCTCACACAAAACGCATTGCTATTTGCTCACTTTTTCGGCCATTTGTTTAAATTGTTACTTGTACAGAAAACTTAGGATGCACAGCTAAAATATTGGATAACATTAATGCAAAAATATATTTTTGTGTGTGTGCTATCGAAACATTTAGCTGGCAAGTGACATTAATTCACCACTCATTCCAAATGATAACCCATAAATGCTAATGCTACACAGAGATTGATTTTGTCACGTTTGCATTAGTTACCTGGTTTATGTCAGCTGCTTTTATTTTCAGTGCAGGATTCTGCATTTACTTGGTTTTCCCTCCAAAAACCAGCAATGCTATGAAACATTACTGGCAGAGACTAAACATTACTGAAATGAGACAGCAAATCAACCTCTGAGGAACAAATGTCTTTGGTGGTGAGGGATACATTTTGAATCAACTGGTCACTTGGCTGTCAAGGATCCTGGAGTCTGTCTTTCCAACCACACACTACTTTCTGTCATGTTTACAACATCTCAGCTCTTGACGTCAACATCAAAGCTGTCTATCAAAATGCCTGGTTTCCTCCCTTCTCCTACCCCCCTTGCCCCGCCCCTTTTGCCTCCATTAGCAGCACACAAACCCCTGGCGGCTCCACAGGACCAGACAGC
This sequence comes from Chelmon rostratus, assembly GCF_017976325.1. Taxonomy (NCBI): domain Eukaryota; kingdom Metazoa; phylum Chordata; class Actinopteri; order Chaetodontiformes; family Chaetodontidae; genus Chelmon; species Chelmon rostratus. Next base: position 24,974,134 of record NC_055672.1, on the reverse strand, counting down.
CCGCCTCGGGCCCTGGCTCCGGCTATCGATTGGTTCTTACGGTAATGGCCGTCTGTCTCCCTATTGTCTAATTGGCTAAGTGATGGGATTGATCCTCAAATTGTTCACTAAGTTCATTTGCTGTGGCCACCATCAAGACCAGTGACTGGACTGTGTTGTGTGTATGGAGCTGCTGAGAGCGGTGCAAGACATTCACTATAATGGCCCTGTAATTGATCAGCTGCAAGCGATTGTGGGTGGGGCTGGATGCATTAGTGCTGGAGGATGCTAAGAGAATGTTGATTAAGGCTCATTATGCTCATCATTATGTGATAATCGATTGAAGTGCACATGTTGTACATGATGTGTTGATGTGTGTGTGTATTTTTTTTCTTTTTGGAACAAAGCTTTTATCTGACATCTTGTTTGCAGAATTGCTGATCTCCAGTCAGTTTTCTTTACATCTGTCAAGTTGTAATGAAAGATGCTGTCTAGGAAGGCTGGATAATGATCCCAGATCAGATCCCTGAGAGGGCTGAAAAGAGGGGAAAACATCAAACCTGCTAAACTAAACTAAAGATCAATATAAGTCATCCAATACCTTGCACCCAGAGGGAATTTTATCCAACTATTTATTTTAACTCAAGAAAAAAATCTATTTATAGTCTCATATAAACAGGTATTTTATTTTCTCAGTAACAAACAGAACTTCAGAGCTCTTTCTAAACTTTTTTTAGATAATGTATTTATGCAAATATTTAAGCAATATGGTGGTGTAAACATGGCATTGTATCTCTAGCCAGAATAGTGAGCATGGGCTGCTGGCGGCCTGCAGACCTGTCCCAGTAGTAATAATACATACTTATTTCCATATCTGAGGTACTCCCACACGCCTCTTATTGTTCCTCTCACCACTTAAAGAGTGGGCAGTGAGCAAGTGAGGAAGACAGATAGTAATAGAGAGAGAGAGAGAGATTACACAGACATGTGCGCGAATCCACACTACTGCCAGTATCCTCAGCACAACACACGCAGTCATTGATTAACACAGGACCTCTAAGCCAATATGCATACACACACATAGAGAATCACACACAACACCCATCATCACACATATACACTTGCTGGCAGCTTGTACAGCCCTCCACTGCAATCACTACGTGCTATCTTCCTCCCATATGTGTACCTCAGGGACCTCCACAGTTTCTGTAATAGACCGTCTCGCACAGTACCAGTCTCTATGCTGTGCTGGAAGGATTGGGGGGCCACTTTTTTCCATGCATGTCGCTCTCTCCCATAAAACAATTAAAAATCCCACCCCACCCCGCCCTGCTGCAGTGGCCCGCAGTGACTGCGACAGACATACAGCAGCAAATTCATGGGTGTGTGTTTGTGAATATGCATAATGCTGTATCCAGGCTACACCAGCTTTTGTGTTTGTATGTACCCGTATTCTCCGTCATTAGCTTTCTCCTCCATGAGCCTCATTATGAGTCATGACTCATCGATGTGGTGTGAATCTTCTTCTGAATAAGCTTCATTCATATTCAGGTGAACATCTACAGTATGATCTCTGTTTGTCGACAGTGCACAGATGACAACCATGTAGAAAAGAGCTCAGTGCCCCTGACCACGTTAACCCGCTGGTCTCCTGTGCAGATGACAGGCTGGGACACAGAAATCAGACAGCAACACGATGTGAGAAACACAACCATTCACATACTTTGCTATCAGTCCCATCTGAAATGTTAAGCCGGAATGGTGAGGATTTCCATGTGTGGGAAAACAGGAGGCTTGAAGAACAGGGAAAAAGAAGGAGTGTGGTATGTGGTGGTAAAGAGAAATTAAAAGAGGTGAGGGAGACAACAGGAGAACAGAACAGGAGTGGATGGTGGGGGGAAAGATGCCAAAGGAGGCGGTACATTGATACACAGTGATATGTTGTTACAGAGGAAAAAAGGTAATCCATTTAACGTGTTGTATATGATGCCATAAGCTGTGCAGCAATGACGCTATCACCAGATTACTGCATATAGCCTCTCAGCAACGCTGTTTACAGGCACACAGTTACCCTCTCAGATGCACTCTTAAAGTCATGGGGGGCCTGTGACTGTCTCGCTCATAATGAGTCACATATTGACAATATGTAGGTCACTGCTGAGGCCAACACGTACATAAGATAAGATAAGATAAGATAAAAGAAATATGTAAAAAGAGATCTGGACAATTAAACAGTTGAATTGAAAGCCCTGCAATGTCCATTGATTAGGTTGCAATGAGTCTCATGGTACAGAAGACACATCATGGATAAAAAGGAAGGTATAGCTAAAATACATGTGATTAACCAAGATGAGGAGGGGTGGCAATAATGGCTTGTACTGTGTCCCAGTGTGTATAAGAGCTTAGTAAAACAAGTTCATGACCATGAATGTGTGTGATAGCTAGCCGGGACTCCAATTACAGACAGCAACAGGAGAAGCAGCAGTATAGGTCATTACTGTGATATGGACCATGGCTGGTTCCTATGTATTTAATGGACACAAGGGTGTTTGGACCATTAGGCTGCTTCTCCACAGCCATATTGCCATCTGTATAAACTCCTGTAACATCTGAACATAGCACATCATTATGGCCTTGGTTGGAGAGAGCATGAGGGTGTGCGTGCACTTGTCTGAGAGTGTGTTCTTTGAGAAACGGAGGTTAGCACCCGGTCGATGATAGAATCTGCAAATAGACGCCACCTTTTGCAGTGGGAGGACAAGTCATTTTAGCAGCCTAATGGAATTTTACAGCATGGGAATACAGTGTATAGAAGGCGATATCATCTTGTGCAATAGGAAGAACCATGTGCTGGGTTGAATTCTGATATTTCTATTTATTTCCTCATAGTGGAAAACGAAATTCATTTCCATTTGAGGTTACCACAGATGAGCTACAATACCTCAGCTACAGCCCACTGGAAGTCATAACATGGTCGTCACTCACTCTAAAAGCAAAGGACTGCCCAATTTTCCAGGTATGGAACACATTACCTTAAGATACATTTCAATACTGTTTCCGGCTCAGAATGCACTTCAGCGCAAACGCCTGTCTCTCTGACAGCTAATTATGATCCTCTTTTACTTCCAAGTCTAGTTTTTAATAAGCAATGCTCAGAGTCATAAATAACTATGATATTCTTTGAGTCATAGGTCATTAGCTACTTTGCATGTGTTGTTAAAAAAAGTCAAAAGTTTTGCCTAGTGAGGTGTGTTTATGGCACTGTTAATTTTTAGGGAGACTTTGGACATTGCAGTACTGTAGATCAGTAGCTTTTCTATTTTCTACTGAGTTCTGTGCTTAATCATTTAACATTTGGACTCATGTAGCAACTTTCTTACAGTGTGGATGATGGAAGTTGTGCAACATTGCTGCACACACAACAACCTTCCCTTATAGCCAAGCACAATTATCAGGAGGGGAATAAGCATCACTTTGATGGAAATAATAGATTTCTCACTGCTTTGGAGTTCCACAGGTGAAGAGTTGGGCATCTGACCAAAATGTTTCTGTAATATCGTTTATTAAGTGTCCGAACAAAAACCTCTGGCTCCTGATGTTTGGACAAGGCTAACATGAGAATTTTGCATTCTTTTGTCAAATGAAAAAATGTATATGTATTTATATTCCTCAAAGGTATAAACAAAAGTACGGTATTGCTTTGTTATTGTTACTAGTGTTGTAAAGATTAATCACTATACTGGAAAAATAGAATAAGCGTCAATAGCCATCAAAAAATCCCACCCAAATGCTGTGCTGAATATAAATAAAATGTCAAAAATCTTGCCAAGGAAGTCCTCTTCCTCTGCACTCATGTCTCAAGCATGTGTGTGTGTGTTTTTTTTTGTGTGTGTGTCCCTTTGTGCAAACCACCCATTCCACAGTCCCACAATCTCCATACATAACGTTCCCACACACAAAAAAGAAAAATTTCAAGCTGGTATCCAGCTCTGTGTGTAACCTAATGCTTTGCTGTCTAATGCTTGCTGAGAACAGGGATTTCCAGAGTATACAGTGTACATCAGTTGGGTTCATGGTTGCCAGAAACACTTTAGCCATACAACCTAAAGCCCTGTCCACCAAAGTGTTCTAACTGCAGCAGTACCTCAGGTGGCCAAGTGCTGATCATCCTGGTTTCTAAAGAGGACCAAGAAGCATTAGTCCTGATCTCCTTAGCAGCAAACTGCTTTAGCAGCATCCTGAAGAGGGAAAACAGGCTTTTTGAGAAGTTGTGCATATTAAATATACCAAGGGAAAAGAGGGGGGAGAAGAGATTTTTTTTTCTTTTTCTCCTTCCCTCCATGCTGCCTTTTACCCAGAAGGCTGTGGGAGATGCAGGGTTGGAGCAGAAACCATGGGCAATAAGATGTGAGAAACACAGCCACCCAACATCTGTTGCTTATCGCTTAGTCTCCTTTGTAGCTACATCTATGGAGAAAAGAAAGGCTTGTATATAGTGAACTTCATATTGCAGTTTCAAGTTAATTTAAACAGAAGATAGATACTTGTGCTCAAAAAGAGGATTCATTCTCAGTGAAGAACCTTGGACCCCTAATCTGCCTTGATACATGCCAAACAGCAGTGATTCCTCACACGTCTCTGGGGGTCATCAGGTGGATACCTCCCTTCAACAGTGTTTCGCCTACTTAGTCCCACGACACCTCCAGGAGGCTAGGCGGTGAATTCCGGCGTCCCAGAGTCACCCCCCAGTGCCAGTTCACACTGCTCCTACGCAATCCAAACAGCACCGCCACGTTCAACTGACCCAGGCCTGTTTAGAAGATGCTGCAGGTAGTGGCCAGTACCGATGCTACCATTTAGCTAATGCTAATACTAAATGCTAACCGCTAACTGCTAAGAAGAACAGAAGAAGCCAATACAGCTAGATTCGCCTATACGTTAATGTTAATGTTAATGTTAACTGCTAAATGCCAATGCAAACTGCTAAGATACTATCATACTACCACCGCTTTAGCTATTGTTAATTGCTACAATGCTACCACAGGCCTAGATGCCACATTTATACCGTTCAGTTTAAAGACTTCCGGGAAGGCTGCACTCATGTATCCTCTTTCATGGCTCCTCTGAGATCCCTCCTCACTCCTCACTCCAAATAAGAGCTTTGGGACAGCCTGTAAGATGGCAGACCAGAAGAACTTTCGGTTCAAGCAAGGAGTGAGGAAACAACAATTAAGGGAAGAGGAAGAACAGATGTACCCCTTGTGTTTCTGTTCCCATTTCCCTTGTGTGTTTTGTATGTCTCTGCCTGTTTGTGGTGTGGGTGTGTTCCACCAGGTCACACCCAGCAGGTTGGCTACTTCTGTCCGTACCTCCTTCTCATCTCCTGATCAGGCCTGACACTCTGCCAATTAAGACTCACCAGCTGTACAGTATGTAAGCCCCAGTTCTTCAACCAGTATTTGCTGAATTGTCCATTATGCAATGTGGTATTATTTTGACTCAAGTCACTGAGTTGCTTTGTTTGTTCTGCTGCTTACCTGCCTTCCTGATACCTGTCTGTCTTCTCATGTGCTTCAGGTTAATCTCCAACCACCTGCTATCTGTTATTTGTCAGCTGTGAGTACAAAGACAGGATTCTCCACCTGTCCGCCCATTCTCCTTTCAAAAAACCTGTTGCATCATCTTTATTCTTCTATTGCACATTCCTAAATTGAACTATTCATCTAAGGACATTGCTCTACACTAAGTCCCTGTCTCTGCATCTGAGTGCAGCTTTTTGGGTCCTGAATTTTGTTTGGTCATGAATTCCAAAGAAGTCTATATGCTTGTAGGGTTTCGATGGTGGTCATCCTCTACAAACAGGACATGAACCAGCGGCATGGAGGTGTAAAGCGTGGTGGTAAAATGAAGAGCATCAGACAGGCAAAGATTTTTCCAGAGCTCTGAGTTTATTTACTTGAGTCCAAGCACTGAGTACACCAGATCCCCACATGTCCCTCACGAACAGCAGCAGACTCCTGGTTAATAAAGAACCCTCACAGGTGCACAAATTGCAGCAGCCCAGCTTCCACTGATTTTTCACCTGACCTTCCCTGCAGTCTCCACACCATTACCCAGTGAAAGCAGGACAGGCAAGACACTCCCCCTGCACTGACTGTAAAACATCTATTTACAGCTACAAACAATGCACATTACTATAGACTAATACAGGTGAAAGAAAATGCACATCAAACTCAAAAATACCAAACAAAAGCCAAAACTCCTTTATTCCCCCCAACCACCCCCTCTTCCCTGATCACTCCACTCAGCCTCAACAAGCATCCTCACGTGTGCACTCCATGAACCCCCCCCCCCAATCCCCAAATGAAAAAATGTATATGTATTTATATTCCTCAAAGGTATAAACAAAAGTACGGTATTGCTTTGTTATTGTTACTAGTGTTGTAAAGATTAATCACTATACTGGAAAAATAGAATAAGCGTCAATAGCCATCAAAAAATCCCACCCAAATGCTGTGCTGAATATAAATAAAATGTCAAAAATCTTGCCAAGGAAGTCCTCTTCCTCTGCACTCATGTCTCAAGCATGTGTGTGTGTGTTTTTTTTTGTGTGTGTGTCCCTTTGTGCAAACCACCCATTCCACAGTCCCACAATCTCCATACATAACGTTCCCACACACAAAAAAGAAAAATTTCAAGCTGGTATCCAGCTCTGTGTGTAACCTAATGCTTTGCTGTCTAATGCTTGCTGAGAACAGGGATTTCCAGAGTATACAGTGTACATCAGTTGGGTTCATGGTTGCCAGAAACACTTTAGCCATACAACCTAAAGCCCTGTCCACCAAAGTGTTCTAACTGCAGCAGTACCTCAGGTGGCCAAGTGCTGATCATCCTGGTTTCTAAAGAGGACCAAGAAGCATTAGTCCTGATCTCCTTAGCAGCAAACTGCTTTAGCAGCATCCTGAAGAGGGAAAACAGGCTTTTTGAGAAGTTGTGCATATTAAATATACCAAGGGAAAAGAGGGGGGAGAAGAGATTTTTTTTTCTTTTTCTCCTTCCCTCCATGCTGCCTTTTACCCAGAAGGCTGTGGGAGATGCAGGGTTGGAGCAGAAACCATGGGCAATAAGATGTGAGAAACACAGCCACCCAACATCTGTTGCTTATCGCTTAGTCTCCTTTGTAGCTACATCTATGGAGAAAAGAAAGGCTTGTATATAGTGAACTTCATATTGCAGTTTCAAGTTAATTTAAACAGAAGATAGATACTTGTGCTCAAAAAGAGGATTCATTCTCAGTGAAGAACCTTGGACCCCTAATCTGCCTTGATACATGCCAAACAGCAGTGATTCCTCACACGTCTCTGGGGGTCATCAGGTGGATACCTCCCTTCAACAGTGTTTCGCCTACTTAGTCCCACGACACCTCCAGGAGGCTAGGCGGTGAATTCCGGCGTCCCAGAGTCACCCCCCAGTGCCAGTTCACACTGCTCCTACGCAATCCAAACAGCACCGCCACGTTCAACTGACCCAGGCCTGTTTAGAAGATGCTGCAGGTAGTGGCCAGTACCGATGCTACCATTTAGCTAATGCTAATACTAAATGCTAACCGCTAACTGCTAAGAAGAACAGAAGAAGCCAATACAGCTAGATTCGCCTATACGTTAATGTTAATGTTAATGTTAACTGCTAAATGCCAATGCAAACTGCTAAGATACTATCATACTACCACCGCTTTAGCTATTGTTAATTGCTACAATGCTACCACAGGCCTAGATGCCACATTTATACCGTTCAGTTTAAAGACTTCCGGGAAGGCTGCACTCATGTATCCTCTTTCATGGCTCCTCTGAGATCCCTCCTCACTCCTCACTCCAAATAAGAGCTTTGGGACAGCCTGTAAGATGGCAGACCAGAAGAACTTTCGGTTCAAGCAAGGAGTGAGGAAACAACAATTAAGGGAAGAGGAAGAACAGATGTACCCCTTGTGTTTCTGTTCCCATTTCCCTTGTGTGTTTTGTATGTCTCTGCCTGTTTGTGGTGTGGGTGTGTTCCACCAGGTCACACCCAGCAGGTTGGCTACTTCTGTCCGTACCTCCTTCTCATCTCCTGATCAGGCCTGACACTCTGCCAATTAAGACTCACCAGCTGTACAGTATGTAAGCCCCAGTTCTTCAACCAGTATTTGCTGAATTGTCCATTATGCAATGTGGTATTATTTTGACTCAAGTCACTGAGTTGCTTTGTTTGTTCTGCTGCTTACCTGCCTTCCTGATACCTGTCTGTCTTCTCATGTGCTTCAGGTTAATCTCCAACCACCTGCTATCTGTTATTTGTCAGCTGTGAGTACAAAGACAGGATTCTCCACCTGTCCGCCCATTCTCCTTTCAAAAAACCTGTTGCATCATCTTTATTCTTCTATTGCACATTCCTAAATTGAACTATTCATCTAAGGACATTGCTCTACACTAAGTCCCTGTCTCTGCATCTGAGTGCAGCTTTTTGGGTCCTGAATTTTGTTTGGTCATGAATTCCAAAGAAGTCTATATGCTTGTAGGGTTTCGATGGTGGTCATCCTCTACAAACAGGACATGAACCAGCGGCATGGAGGTGTAAAGCGTGGTGGTAAAATGAAGAGCATCAGACAGGCAAAGATTTTTCCAGAGCTCTGAGTTTATTTACTTGAGTCCAAGCACTGAGTACACCAGATCCCCACATGTCCCTCACGAACAGCAGCAGACTCCTGGTTAATAAAGAACCCTCACAGGTGCACAAATTGCAGCAGCCCAGCTTCCACTGATTTTTCACCTGACCTTCCCTGCAGTCTCCACACCATTACCCAGTGAAAGCAGGACAGGCAAGACACTCCCCCTGCACTGACTGTAAAACATCTATTTACAGCTACAAACAATGCACATTACTATAGACTAATACAGGTGAAAGAAAATGCACATCAAACTCAAAAATACCAAACAAAAGCCAAAACTCCTTTATTCCCCCCAACCACCCCCTCTTCCCTGATCACTCCACTCAGCCTCAACAAGCATCCTCACGTGTGCACTCCATGAACCCCCCCCCCCAATCCCCCGAAGTAGACCTTGAAGAGAGAGTGGGCAGTAGGGTTCACCAAAATAAAAGCACAACATAACAAAAAAAAACCTTCCTGGTATAGTCTACGTTCAGTCCATTTTACAATCAATATGCCTGTGTGTGGTTTCTTCACATTAATGAGGGGAATGCTCACCAGCTCCCTCACAATGCTGCACTGAATACTAGCTGAACCTTTGGGAGGTGGTGTGGGAGAGGATTACTAACATCTCTGATTTTACCATCTATTTAACAATAAACACAAGAAACAAACATTAGCCCCATTGAATGTGTATTTACAGATACAAGCAAGCACAATTAATGTGCTCAGTCTCTTTTTTCCATTTGTCTCACTAAAAATGTCTAAGATGAATTACTAAATATATATAAACATACTATAAGAACAACTAAGATTCAAATAATTTAAAAAGTATATGAATGAGAACCTTTTTCAAAGGATGACATGCAACCACAAAGGTTTTTCAGATTTAAATACTCAGACTATTAAATGAATGAATGAATGAGTGTTTTTACCGACCAGACTGTCACTATGCATGGAGGTGGCTGCATACCACATATATAGAATATGGTTGCCCTTCAATGTACATCAGATATGTTAAAGGTGTCTTCCACGTCAACTGTCTACTGGTCAATACAGTCACAAATATGCTACAGAGTTAGAAGAATGGTTTGAAGTCCAATCTGCAAAGTGTGCAAATTAGCTGCCCATTAATAAGAGCTATCTGTTATTGCTCTGTAGCCTAGCCTTGTTGTGAAACTCCAGAGCCCAGAAGTTATGTAGGTTGGCAAGGGTGGCAAATCGTGTCCGTTATCCATCATTGCTGGGGAGACTACCCACCTCTGGTGGCACAGCTGGTTGGGCAGTGCACTGGCATGCCAGCCATGACCCTTACATCTGCTGCTGGGTTGGTGATGAGAGGCTCGTATGTGGCTTTGTGAAATGCAAGAACCAGCGGATGGACTGAGAAACACAAAACACAGTGTCAGAGGGCTACAAGTTATATTCTGGGTGGAAATGAGCTTGAGATTGCAGTTGATTTCATATCAGCCTGCTGCTGTACTTATCTGGAAGGGGATGGCCAGCAGAAAAAATTCTGATGTAAACTGGTCATTATCAGGTTGATTTTTCTTTTTGCAGGTTCTTGAAAGGAATGTTGCCCTATGTGGAGAAACTTTTAAGTGATGGAAGCTGAGCCATTCAAATTATGTTACATTGACAAATCAGGTTTTGTTTGACACTGCCCTGCCTGTTTACGGAGGTTCAACAACAAGGTTTTAGATGGTTTTGGCATGAGTATATTATGAATTATATTCAGATCAAGTGTTTGAATTAGATTTCAGTAGAAAATTCTCTAACAGCTGCCCTGTAAGTTCTCTGTCCAGGGGAGCATCCTACATTGCATCAGATGGTGTAACATCACCATTGGACACACATCACTGTAATTGAAAGTATTCACTTATTCAGCCGTGATTGTATAACTTTACCTCATACCTAAACCACTTAACACATCTCTTGCCAATGACTCCAAAAATGTCATATCACTGTCAGAGAGTACCAGTGGCCTTTGTCATATCTTCGTCCTCACATCATTAATGTGGTGAAAGGGTAGCAGCTTGTTTAGGTTTAGGCACCAACACTACTTGGAGAGGTTTAGCCAACAGAACTACTTAGTTGGGTTTAGCAAAATTAGCAAAATTACTTGGTTAGGCTTCGACAATAAATGTACTTGTTGGGAAAGGTTGGGAAAGGTCATGGGTCAAAATAAAAACAATACTGTACGTACTGTATGTGATGTAACATAATTGTTATGTAACTTAAAATGGGTCAACATTGACTTTCAGTTTCACATGGGACACAAACAGCAGTCTCCTGGGTAAAAATCATGTCTTTATTTCACCCATCCACCATACCTTTCTCCAACTTATTTACCGCCCTTTATACTACATCGTGTGAAGTCGTGGGTAGTTTTGTTTTAACAAGATGTTATCTTTGCATCTCACATCAAATCCATCCCTATTTATTCCCGTCATTGTACGGATCAGCAATGCAACTGTGTTGATGACTTTAATATTTTCAAATTTTTCAGGTCCCCTAAACCTCTACAGTCTCACCTCATTTTTTCCTTCGTTCTCCTGTGTTTTCCCCTCCTTTTGTCTCCTGTCTGTCTCTCCCCTGTCTGTAAAGTCCAAGTCTATGTTATTGCAGGGCGGGGCCGGCAGGTTGTGCCCAGCCTCCTCTCCTCCAGAGCACAGCTGTGCCCAATCAAGCAATCAAGACTCACCTGCCTACAAAATATTTAAGCACCAGGATTTCAACCACTATTTGGTAATGACAAAGACCTAAAGAGAAGACGCTAAGTGCCAGTTTGTCAGGGTTTTTTTGCTAGTCAAGTCTACAACTTGCCTTCCTGACCGTCCTGTCTGTCTGTGCTATGGTGCCTAAATCCAGGCAGCCTCAGCTCCGGCCCCTGCTTATTGTAAGAGAGTCCCACGCCACTGACCCATAGGTATTTTCTGGAGAGTTCGGCAAATGTTGTGGGTTTTTTTCTACAATGCAACATAGTGTTCGGTCAGAAACCCTTTCTTCCGAGATCTCTGAGATCTGTTATGTGATGCTAGAGAACAATCAGATAATTTAATATTTAAAAGGTTCATCTCTGAGGTCAGGGACTGTTTGATTATGTGAGAGATGTAGTTTAGGGTACTGGCAGCGTGTTCATGGCATGAAGCTGCACTCCGCAACATCTTTGGATGTTGAACCAGGACTCAATGAACAGCTGAAAGAAGAACTAGCCACACGAGAGTTTCCTTCCCGACCTGCAGTCAGTGGTTACATTAGCAGCCACACGAGACAACCGCATGACAGAAACACAGAGGAAGACATCCTTTAACCTTGCCTCTGCTTCCTCCCAATCAGTGGCCTTTTCCTCTGGGTTATGTAGGCAGACTCCAGCACCGGAGGAGAGCTCCTCTACTGGTGCCACTTGGGAGGATAAACTGATGAAGCTAGAAGGAGTTTGCCTGTTCCGCAAGGAAGGATTACGCCTGTGCTGCGGGGATGCAGGACTGCTTCATGTGACCAAAACATTTGGCTCACCAGTAGCGGTGGAGTACTGGTGAGTCTGCCCTCTATTAACTCCCCATCTAACCCAAAACTGCAGTTACCTGCTACCCTTTGTTGCCAGTCTCTTTCTCTTCAGCTCCAAGCTGGCAGAAGAGAACCTTATTGATAAGGAACTAGCAGAGAAGCTAGACCTACTACTGGAGCCTTTATTCACCCCAGTCACAGCCAATGCCTTAAACGGCAACTTCAAGGCAGAGACCCATAACTGTCTGGCAACCATGTTGAACAAATCTGTCTCGTCCTTCAGACTGTACAACTCTACTGTATAGTTATTATGTGCAATAACTTCTGAATCTGCTAATACCTGGAATCAGTGTCACTTTATCAACCACATCTACCTCCTCTGTGATTGGAAACATCTGTAATCTCTTGCACTAAGAAGCATTCTACTCTGTACTCTGCAATAGTTATATTATATTGTTGCGAAGCAAAACACTTTTTCAATTTTTTCTTAACCCCTTAACGCTGATTGTAGCGAATTCACATCATACCGCTTTAATCCACATTGCTGCCAAATCGCACATGCATTCCTCTGACGCCGGTTTGTGCATTATTCAACACACCTAGGAACCTTTTGCAAGCAGTGGTTTCTCGTCGGACTGGTCAAAGTGAAAACTACATCTGTTGTGTTGTTGTTACATTGTAATGGTTGCAAGCCAATTTTGTGGCTTTTATGACGCACATTTAGGAATTTAAAAAAAAGTATTTTATGCAAATTAGCAAAAACAGGCGTTAATGCTTGCATTTAAGCATTAACCTGTTCTTGCTAATTTGCATTCTACCTAAATTTATATCTACTGTATGTGCTACAGAAAAATTAACAAACTCAATCAATTTGAAAGCAAAAACTCGAAGAAATAATTTTTTAATATAATTCTAAATAAATTCAGGCGTCAAGGGGTTACATTCACTGTACATAGGATACCTTATTTTTAAATTTTTTTTTAATTATTTTTTATTGTTACCTATTTATACAATTGCATTGTTCTTATTTCCAGTGTGAGTCTTACCTTATCTTATCTTATCACACCCAGCATCCTCTCCTGGCAACACAGTGCGGATGGAACCAGTCCTGAGCCCAAACCCAACCTAAGAAGGCTCAACGCCACCAACCTGACCCAAGTAACGGACATTCTATTCATAAAATAAGATAAGATAGACTTTACTAATCCCCAGTTGGGAAAATTTGGGTATTACAGGCAGCAGGTAATGCCAGATGGGAAAAAAATGGCAACAGAAATAGAGAAATACAAAATACAAAATAAAAGACTATATATATGTACATTTTATACACAGGACTATAAAAGAGAAAAACATGTAAAAATATATATGCAAAATACTGTATGTATTGCCTCAAAGAACTATAAGAAAAATTCCCATAAAAATATACTGCCAAAAATTCTGTAGAATTTCACAGACTATACACAAATTGCACATGGCGGATAAAGTGACTACAGCATTAATGCTATTGCACAGAAATAAATATTTATATGTCACAGTAGAATACTATTATGTATTGATTTGTAGAGTACTCATTGAGAGTGGGAAAAAAAGCAATATTGCAAGGTAATAATTGTATGATAAGTCACACATCAGTGCAAAAAACTGTCTGATTATGGCAACCAGTGCTAAATTAAGCAACGCTGGAGTTGAACACTCTGACAGCTGTTGGAATGAAGGACCTGCGGTAGCGTTCCTTCTTACACACTGGATGGTCTGTTACTGAAGGAGCTGGGGTAAGAGGAGATGTCAGTGATGGATGTCAGCTTGGCTAACATATTCCTCTCACCTACATCCTCAGTGGTGTCCAGAGGGTAGTCCGGGACAGAACCAGCCCTCCTGACCATTTTGTTAAGTCTGTTCCTGTCCCTCTCAGAGCATCCACAGCCCCAGCAGACCACTGTGTAAAAGACTTTAGAAGTTCTCAGTAATGTCCTACATACTCCAAAGGACCTCAGTCTTCTCAGCAGATGGAGACGAATTTGGCTCTTCCTGTACAGGGCATCATTGTTAGTAGACCAGTCCAGTTTATTGTCAAGGTGCACGCCCAGGTATTTGTACTCCTCCACGATCTCAGTGTCCAGATCCTGGATGCACACCGGTGTAGTCTGTGGTGCTTTTCTGCAGAAGTCAATCATCATCTTCTTAGTCTTGTTGGCATTTATGTGCAGGTGGTTTAGTCCACACCAGTCGACAAAGTTAGTGATGACTTCCCTGTATTCCAAAGCGTTCCCCTGCGATATACATCCAGTGATGGCTGTATCATCCGAGAACTTCTGGAGGTGGCAACTGGTTATGTTGTGTCTGAAGTCCGATGTGTAGAGGGTGAAGAGCATTATTTGGAGTTCCTTTCACTACTTTAAAGTGCAGATGAAAGAATATTTCCAAGACATTAGACTCTGTGCAAGTATCGCAGAGCTTACAACAGGCTGGCAAAGATTGGAGGTTGGTATTATGGCAGGATGTACAGTTTACCCGCTAGCTTTCACAATGGCTATGGAGGTAATTATTAGAGCTTCCAAGTGGGTCATAGGTGGGGAGAGACGGCAGAATGGAATGCGTCTTCCACCAATTAGGGCTTATATGGATGATATGACACTGCTAACTTCAACAGTGCCATGTACAAGGAGGTTGTTAGATAAAGTCAATCAGAATCTCAAGTGGGCTAGTATGAAGATTAAGCCTAGTAAGTCAAGGAGTATTTCAATATACCGAGGGAAAGTAAGTGATAGGAAGTTTGCTATAGATGGTGAGGAAATCCCAACAATTAGGGAGAAATCAGTAAAGAGTCTAGGACGGTGGTATAATGTGGACCTGAATGATAACAACAGGTTGTGCAATTTAGAAAGGATGTTGCAGAGGGGCTGGATAGAATAGATAAATCAGGACTCCCAGGAAAACTGAGGTTGTGGTGTTTGCAGTTTGGCTTGTATCCTATGTTAATGTGGCCAATGTCAGTATATGAAGTCCCATTATCTGCAGCAGAGAGAATGGAAAGGCTAGTTAGCTCTTATATTAGAAAACGGTTGGGTGCTCCCAGGTGCTTAAGCAATGTAGCTTTGTATGGGAAAGGAATGCTTCAGCTGCCAGTATCCAGTCTAACAGAGGAGTTTAAATGCACCAAGGTTAGGACAGAACTTTTATTATCTGGGAGTAAGGACATGTTAGTTAGCAATGTGGTTCCGAATCCTTCTGGGGGGAGGAAATGGAACCCAAGGGCAGCAGTGCAGGAGGCGGAGGCAGCTCTTAATCATGCAGAAATAGTAGGAAATGTTCAATTTGGCCAGGGAGGCTTGGGGCTTGGCCCAGGCAAACCAGTGTGGAAGAAAGCAGGTTTAAAAGAGAAAAGAAAGCTTGTAGTGGAACAGGTGCGTAGGCAGGAGGAGTTGTTAAGGGGGGCAAAAGCAGTTGGTCAGGCCAAACAGGGACAATGGTTGAATTGAGAAGGTGTTGAGAAGAGGAAACTTAGTTGGAGGGACCTGTGGAATATGGAGGAAGGCCGTATTAAACCCCGCAGAACCTAAGACTCTGGGTACAGGGTGATCAATCGTGCACACTCTGCTCAGGTACAGCAAGTTTAAAGCACATTTTGTCAGGTTGTAGAATTAGCTTATCACAAGGCCGGTATACATGGCGGCATAATCAGGTGCTGAGAAGCTTAGCCGCAGGCATTGAAGAGAGAAGGAAGCAGGTGAATTCTGGAAGTTCTAGAAAGGAGAGGTTAGTTGTGCAGTTTGTTCGAGAGGGGGAGAAAAATAGAGCTGCTAAGTCAGGGAGAAGGCAGGTTGGTGGCTGCCTGGTAGGGGCTGATGATTGGCAAATGCAGGTCGACTTGGGAGGAAAGCTAGTCGTGCCCCAGGAAATAGTTTATAGTAATCTGAGGCTGGACATTGTCTTATGGTCCATGAGTAAAAAGACTGTGTATCTTTTTGAGTTAACAGTCCCTTGGGAAAATTCAGTGGAGGCAGCTTATGAAAGGAAGAAGACTAAGTATGCAGATTTAAAGACAGAATCTGAGCAGAGGGGATGGAAGACCAGGGTTTGTCCGGTTGAAGTGGGGTGTAGAGGTTTTGTTGCAGGGTCAGCTGTTTCACTGTTGAGGGAGCTGGGAGTGCAGGGGCAAAATTTAAGGAAGACAGTGAGGGAGATGTCAGATGAGGCTGCTAGGTCTAGTCAGTGGATATGGATTAGGAGAAATAATGGTAGTTGGGGGTGGGAATAGGGGTGGTGAGGGAGTGGGGGGAGGCAGAGGACATGCATGCCTAATCCGGCAGGAGAAAAGGTTAAAGTCTGAACAAGACACCTCTCCTCTGCTCTGCTTTCCCCGCCCCATCTTCTCGCTCTCCCAATAGGAAGAGCTCCAGAAAGAGGAAGTGTAGATAAGGTGGGGGTGTGGCCAGCTAGAGTCTCTCTTTGGGACCATGTGGCCTGTTCAGGTGAGTTTGCGTTGTAAGATACAGAGATGGCTTGTTTTTTTTGTTCTTTTTTGGTTGTTTTCCTGTTTTGTTTGCTTCTTGAAGGAAATGTTAGGGTTTGTTGCTTCTTGAAGGAAATGTTAGAAGAGGCTGTTAAATCTAGTCTGTGGTTTAGCATTAGCATTAGCTAAATGGTAGCATCGTAACTGTATTGTCTTCTTTTGTTCTTCTTAGCAGTTAGCATTAGCATTAGCTAAATGGTAGCATTGGTACAGGCCACTACCTGGAGCATCTCCTAAACAGGCCTGGGTCAGTTGAACGTGGCAGTGCTGTTTGGATTGTGTAGGAGCAGTGTGAACTGGCACTGGGGGGGTGACTCTGGGACGCCGGAGTTCACTGCCTAGCCTCCTGGAGGTGTCGTGGGACTAAGTAGGCGAAACACCGTTGAAGGGAGGTATCCACCTGATGACCCCAAGAAACGTGTTAGGAATCACTGCTCTTTGGCATGTGTAGAGGCAGATTAGGGGTCCAAGGTTCTTCACTGAGAATGAATCCTCTTTTTGAGCACAAGTATCTTGTGTTTAAATTATCTCCTCCTTTTTCCTTTTGTTCTCCTGTGTTTTTTCCCTTTCTTTTCAATTTCAGTTTTATTTATAAAGCGCCAAATCACAACCAAAGTTGTCTCAGGAAACCTTCCATATAGAGCAGGTTCAGACCAAACTCTTTACCTACAGAGGCACAACAATTTCCTTATGAGCAAAAACTTGGCAACACTTTTGACTCCACTCTGTGTCTCCCCAGGGAGACAGCCTTCTCTCCTCTTGAGCAAAGCAGCGCTCAATCAAGCAATCAAGACTCAGTATTTAAGAACCAGGGTTTCAGCCAGTATTTGTCAAATCATTTCCCTTAATATGTGGTAAAGACCTAAAGAGAAGAGGCTAAGTACCAGGTTTCAGGTCAGGTGTCAGGGGTTTTTTTTGTTTGTCTGCACCTTGCCAACTTGACAGTTGACACTTCAGGCTTTGCAGTGTTGAATTCTTTTTACTCATGTGTGACATTTTCAAAAGAGAAACCTGAGCAAAGGAGCAGAACAGTTGGCTTTTTTTTTTTTTTTGGCTATAGTCTAGATCACATGGTTTGCAAAAAAAGGGTTAAAAACGTGTACTTAAATGTCTGCAATTATTTACATTTTTTTTTAATTACTTAACATAAAGCCTAATAGGAACAAAGACTTAACATGCACCTTGTAAATGGAAAGACTGTGCTACACCATAACATACCACAGACAATAGATATGTTTTCAGCACCCTGTCAAGTCAAATTAAAGGGCTCTTTTGAACGAGGGTGCTGTGAAATAAGTGGGTTCTTTTTTCTTTCTGCCTTTTATTGAACTGCCCAGACTTCCTGAATGCCAAGCCATAATGGCAAAAAGGAAACATTACATGTGTCTCAATAAAAAAAAACATAGATTGAAATTTTCCATTTCCATTCACCTATTTTCAACTGTCACATCTCAAACATTCACATAAAATAACTTGAAAAAGCCTTGGCTGATGTGAACAGTCAATTCCAAAAATATAACAATAAATAAGAGAGGATTCTCTTGGTGGTCAGAAAAGGAATGTTGTATATGCCACGAGGAAAAGGGGGAGGGGGATGATGAAGCCATTTTGGAGTTCAAACCCACCAACAAAACTGGAGAGATGATGGGATGGAGTGATGCTACTGCTCCTCTCCTCAGCTGCTCCACCCCAGAAAACTTCTCCTCTCACCTTGCCTGCTGGGAAGTCAGCTTTCATGTTCTTCTCAGAGTCTCAGGTAGTATTACCCTTTGCAACCTTGACAAAGCCCGGGGCAAAGACAGCACTCAGCTCTGTACCTGGGCAAACACGCACAGGAGAGCATGTTGCAGGTACGTTCACTGTGATGCAGGGATGCTATTATTCAAGCGCACATCAACCTTAGCGCTAGTGCTCCCTCTTGCTACCACCCACGCTCTGACTGCACACACACACACACACACACACACACTTTGATTGTCTCCAAGCCGTGGCTGTCATTAAGACTCATTAAGGGGGATGGTTTTATTGAAGGCGGTCGTGTTGAGGCATCCACTGAATTATTCATATGCGCCTTCCACCATACGCTCTCTCTGTCTCTCTCCTTCACACACACACACACATAGTTGAAATGCAGACTAAAGAGAGAGGGAGCGATGCAGCCTATATAGGTCACTTCCTCCTCCACCCACATCGCTCAGAAAGGAAGGTGAGAGGGAGGGAGACAGAGAGTGAGGCTTATTATAGCAGGCAGACAGGCAGACATACACAGAAACACAGAGGTCTCAGCAGATAAAAGAACGTACACCTAAGAGAGTAGATTGTCACAGCTATGAATGAAGCTCAGAGTGGCGAGAAGGTTATACTAATTCATTTTTGAGAGACCCAGAGAGGGGATCCACATTTTGCATAGGCCTATGTGTGAGGGTGTATGGCCCAGTATCGACAGAGCTGAAGGAACTGATCAGATGCCCATCTTTTCATCATGAACACCCGCCACCTGCCTGTAGCCCCCCTCCACTCCCTGCGCTTACCATATGGCAAACAGTGTGCACTGAAATGGAAACAAATTTACATTTAGTTTGATCGTATATTCCATCAAATATTCATTACATAGGCCTACATTCACGGTTTAATATGTGCAATCCATGGCTGCAACAGAAAGCAAAAAGGAAAGCTAAGTACTCTGGGTAAATGTACACTGGAGGTTTAAGTGATTTGACTGTAATATAACTGAGGTGTACTATAAATGGACATATTTTCGGAATTCTGACCATTACTTTTATCAGCTATTATAACATTGTTCTCCAGAAGTATATTGCTTAGATTTGTGATTGCAGCAACATTGCCAGAACTTATTTAATTGAGAGAGCAGCAGCAGAATCAAAATCAGGTTTGTTAACCAAGTCTGTGAACACATACAAGGAATTTGACTCTGGTTTTACATTACTGTCAATATACATACACAGAGTAAAAATGTAAAAAAAGCAGCAATGAACAGTATAAAATGTCTATATAAAAAGTCTAATTATTCCTGTAAATTATAAATAAGAAAACAATAGTGCAATAAGGATTGCATACAGTGCTGGAATAGGCGGGTAGGTGGATATGACAGTATATGTATGCATGTATGTCTATACACCGTATAGACATACATGCTTAGGCTTACATTAAGGTCAGTGCATGTTTTGGTGTTAAATGGTTATTTACACTATATGAATGATTCAACTGTTCATCAGAATAATGGCCTGTTGTTGAGGGGCTCCACCAGTGCCAAAGACTGTGCATCCCAGGGAGCCCAACCACTTCAGGCCATTCAACTTTAGCCTTAACTTTGCACCTTATGAAGACCACAGATCTCTTTCTCATGTGGAGTACAGTGGGAGCACAGTGAGGGTCATGTTTTTTTACTTCTCCAGTGCTTTCAACACAATCCAGCCATCACTGCTGAGGGGGAAGCAGGAGGGAGCTGGACCATGGACCATCAACTACCTCACAGAAAGACCACAGTATGTGCAGCTTCAGGACTGTGTGTTGGATGTGGTAGTTTGCAGCACTGGGGCTCCCTCCACACATCTGACTTCAGACACAACACGGACAGCTGCCACATCCAGATGTTCTCTGGTGATACAGCCGTTGTTGGACGTGTATCACAGGGGAACGAATACAGGGAAGTCATCTCCAACTTTTGTCTGGTGTGGATTAAATCACCTGCACATCAACGCCAGCAAGACCAAGGAGATGGTGATAGACTTCTGTAGGAATGGGTCACAAATCACACCAGTGAGCACCTAGGGTTTGGACATTGAGATCATGGGGGAATACAAATACCTGGGTGTGCACCTCAACAATAAACTGGATTGGTCCACCAACACAGATGCCCTGTACAGGAAGGGCCAAAGTCGTCTCCATCTGCTGAGAGACTGAGGTCCTTTGGAGTATGTAGGACACTCCTAAAAACATTTTATGACTCTGTGGTTGCATCTGCAATCTTCTACGCAGTGGCCTGCAGGGGCTGTGGAAGAGAGGGACAGAAACAAACTGGTCGGGAGAGCAGGCTCTGTCCTGGACTGCCCTCTGGACACCATTGATAATGTAAGATAAGATTAAAACTTTATTCATCCCCAATCTTGGGCATAATACTGTTACTACTATTACACAGAAGAATAAAATATACAAAACATGTAATTTTGCACAAAATGTAAAAGGAAATATGTAATATTGCACATTTGTCAAACATAATCAACACAGTCTTATGTTAAGTGATGCTGGAGTTGAATAATCTGACATCTGATGGAATGAAGGACCTGTGCTAGCGTTCCTTCTTACACACTGGATGCAGCAGTCTGTTACTAAAGGAGCTGCTAAGGGCCCACACTGTGTCATGCAGGGGGTGAGAGGGGTTGTCCATGATCGATGTCAGCTTGGCTAACATCCTCCTCTCACCTATTTCCTCGGTGGTGTCCAGAGGGCAGTCCAGGGCAGAGCCAGCTCTCCTGATCTGTTTATTAAGTCTCTTTCTCTCCCTCTCAGAGCTTCCACAGCCCCAGCAGACCACTGCGTAAAAGACTGCAGATGCAACCACAGAGTCATAGAATGTCCTCAGTAATGTCCTACTTACTCCAAAGGACCTCAGTCTTCTCAGCAGATGGAGACGACTTTGGCCCTTACTGTACAGGGCATCTGTGTTGGTGTACCAATCCAGTTTATTGTTGAGGTGGACACCCAGGTATTTGTACTCCTCCACGATCTCAATGTCAAAACCCTGGATGCACACTGGTGTAGTCTGTGGTGCTTTCCTGTGGAAGTCAATCACCATCTCCTTGGTCTTGTCGGCATTAATGTGCAGGTGGTTTAGTCCACACCAGCTGACAAAGTCAGTGATGACTTCCTTGTATTCCAAAGCGTTCCCCTGCGATATACATCCAGTGATGGCTGTATCGTCAGAGAACTTCTGGAGGTGGCAACTGGTTATGTTGTGTCTGAAGTCCGATGTGTAGAGGGTGAAGAGGAAAGGAGAGAGCACAGTACCCTGCGGAGCCCCAGTGCTACAAACTGCCTCATTTGATACACAGTCGTGAAGACCACAATACTGTGGTCTGTTGGTGAGGTAGTCAATGGCCCATGCAGCCAGGTGACAGTCTACTCCGGCACTTTCCAGCTTCCCCATCAACAGTGATGGTTGGATTATGTTGAAAGCACTGGAGAAGTCAGAAAACACAGTCCTCACTGTGCTACTAGTGCTCTCCAGGTGGGAGAGAGAGGAGCAGGTCGATGATAGCATCTTCCACGTCAATGCCTGGTCTGTATGCAAACTGTAGGGGGTCCAGCTCGCTGCCCACCAGGTGACGAAGATGGATAAGTAATAATCCTCTCCAGTGTCTTCATCAGGTGGGAAGTTAAGGCTACAGGCCTGAAGTGGTTGGGCTCCCTGGGATGCACAGTATTTGGCACTGGAACCATACAGGAAGTTTTTCACAGGGCAGGACCTCTGAGGCTGAGGCTCAAGTTGAAGATGTGCTGAACAACTCCACAGAGCTGATGTGCACAATACCTGAGCAGTCTGGAGCTGATGCTTTTAGGGCCAGTAGCCTTCCTCATCTTCGTCCTCTTGAGCTCCTTCCTCACTTGATCAGCTATTATGTAGAGGCAGGGTGGGGGACAGGGGGGTGGCTCCTGTTGGGTGAGGAGGGGGGCTGGGTTCGAAGTCTGTGATGTGGATTGGAGGGGGATGAAGTGGTGTGAAGACGGAGCTGCTGGTGTCAGGGATACACTGGGGGGAAGTGAGGGGATGCTGAGAGGTAACGCCGTCTGGTCTGGGCTCTGGTGGATGGGGTAAAACGGGGGTAGAATTAAACCTGTGAAAAAACAGGTTCAGCTCATTTGCCCATTCCCTGTCTTCAGATTCTGGGCCCCTGCTGTTGTCGCTGCTGTGGCCTGAGATGGTTTTCAGGCCCCTCCAAACCTCTCTGGCGCTGTTCCCCTGCAGGCGCTCCTCCAGCTTCCTCTTATAGTTCTCCTTGCCTTTGCCGATCTCTCTTTTCAGCTCCCTCTGCACCCTCTTCAACTCAGTTCTGTCCCCAGACTTGAAAACCCTTCTCATTCAGTTCAGGGTTCAGTTCAGTTCTCTTAAAAACATTTTATGACTCTGTGGTTGCATCTGCAATCTTCTATGCAATGGCCTGCAGAGGCTGTGGAAGCTCTGAGAGGGACAGAAACAAACTGGTCAGGAGAGCTGGCTCTGTCCTGGACTGCCCCATGGACACCATTGAGAACGTAGGCGAGAGGAGGATGTTTACCTGTGCAATATTACATTCCCTTTTCCTTAAATACTACGCTTTGCATATACATATATATTTTTCTTTCCACTGTGACACACACACACACACACACACACACACATATATGTGTGTGTGTGTGTGTGTGTGTGTATAAATATTTATATATATTATCTACTGTGCAATCGAGCAAATACTGTACTTAATTTATCCATAACCATGTGCAATTTTTGTTTCAATCCTTGTGCAATTCCTTTTCAATATTTCTCAAGTTACTTTCCATTGGCAATATATTTTTACATTTACATTTATACATTTTGTATAGAATGTACATATACATTGTCTACTTCTTATTTTGTATTTTTTTTATATTCTATTGCCTTTGCTATTTGCTATTTTTATTGATGCTGCCTGTAACACCAAATTTCCCCAGCTGGGGATTAATAAAGTTGATCTTATCTTATCTTATTTAGTTTGTAGATTGGGATAAGGGGTGGGGTGCATCCACCTATCAAGACACCAGTAGTAATGAGGATTTGTTTTTTAGCATTTAAAAAAAATGACTCTGATTGCTGCTATTGTCATATCTGATTGCTGAAGCAATGATGCTGTGCTCCCAGATCTTTGCAATTGTTTGAAAGTATTGTGCGGATGCAGTGAATCTTTGTCTTTGATGAAAGGCTTATTTTGTTGGTTCTTTAAGGTCATTCTTTATTTATTTTTCAATCACAAGTGGTGTGCCAACTCTTTCTGTCATTCATGGTGTCCTATTGGTGGTTCCACTTTCATGTGATTTTCTGTGGGTGTACTGAGTGCTGCTGATATTCGCAGCAAAATAATACACATTTGAGTTGAGAGTTGTGATGATGAGAAATCTAGAAGGTCACCATCTGAACCATGAGGCCTTCGCTGG